>NC_071611.1:58620829-59220829 GCF_024509145.1 Vidua macroura
CTTCCTGGGGAAGCTGCAGACACAGAAAACATGTGTTTGGGATTGACACTGAATGTGTTTGTTGATGCTGCATGAACTTTGGTAACGCCTTCAAGCATTCCAGCATTTGCCTTGTCTCAACTTCTGAGTTATACATTATGGCAAATATGACACTAAAAGGCATTCTCAGAAGACGTGGACTAAGGACTGTTTTTAGAAAGACCACACAAGCTTGGCAGATAGAGCAAAGTTATTTCTGCAGTGTTTATTTTCTGCATCATTTGTTTTTATTCAGAATAAATGTGAGGACACATGCTGCTTAGTTAGGCTTGTGTGTTCATACAGTTGATCCCACAACCAGCACAGGCAGACCACCACACTGAAAAATGGCCACAGGAACTGGGAGGCAACAGGAGGGTAGTGTCACAGTGTGCTTATTCTACATGTTATTCATACCTGAGCATCCATCTGAGACCACTCTTGGGTACTAACAGCTAGCTGTGAGGAGGTGAGGTCAGATCTGCTGGCACATTTTGGGGCTCTTTAACTCATGCTCAAATATAGAGTGTACATTTGCAAGGGAATCACTCCTTTGGTGTAGTGTTAAGTGCCAGTGAGATTTATCACTCTGAGTGCAAGTTAATTTAAACAGTGTTTTATGGATTTACATAAACTTCCTTCATGTGTATTTGATCACCCTAGGATCACAAAATCACAGAATATGCTGAGTTGGAGGGGTCCCATCAGGATCATTGAGTCCAACGCCTGGCCCTGCTTAGGACACTCCAAGAATCACACCATGTGCTTGACAGCATTGTCCAAACTCTTCGGGAATTCTGTCAGGCTTGGTGCTGGGACCACTTCCTGGGGAGCCTGTTCCAGTGCCCAGCCACCCTCAGGGTGAAGAACCTTTTGCTGATATCCAGCCTAAACATCCCCTGACACAGCTTTGTGCTTTTTTCTTGAGTTCTCTCACTGGTCTCAAGAGTGCAGAGATCAGCGCCTGCCCTTCCGCTTCCCCTTGTGAGGATGTTGAAGAGCACAATAAGGCTTCCCTCAGCCTCCTCCTCTCTAGGCTATTTAGGATATAAAATAAGTAGAATAAGGCCTAATAGCCTTAGTGATCCCTTAGGGGGAATAATACTAATATAATAATACAAAATATCTAATGAGAGGCTATAAACTCAATTCCTTTGGAAGGTTTTGACAAGTTTTTACTCTGACTGTGAAACAGGAGTCAGTGAGGACATCTTGAAGAAAACAGTTTCATTAACTGGCAGGGTCAGATTGATAGATTTTTTTCAATGACTCATTTATATCTCAGGTTTTACTTCAGTCTTGATAAATGTGTCTTACAGCTCAAGTGGGATTTGCTGAATTCCTTTGTGAGCCATTGCCTAAGGATAATACTGGATATTCACTGGAATGACATTGCAGAAAGTGCTAAAATTCACCAAGATTCTTGTGAGCTTTTCACTTCAAAAGTAATCTAGGAAAAAAAAATTGAAATCTTTGAGGCTTGAGTTACAAATAAAGTTTTAGCATCTGTGATGACAAGTGTCCCAGGGCAGCTGGGTAGCATTTGAAGGGGATGCCTGAAGGAATTAATTTGTTGACTGTTGCCTAGTAAGGGGAAGCAGAGAGGCCACCACAATGTGACAGACGTGTGAAGACTGGACTGGGACAGACAGATGGCAGAGCCCTGCGCCTGGTGATATCTGATGGCCTGAGGTGAATTCAAATGTGTTAGGTGGTTCACGGAGTTGGACAAAGAAGGGTTTGACTAGCTATTTTAATTAAAATAAAACCTAGGGAAGCTAAAATATATCAAAACTCAATTGCTTACAATCAGCAGTTAGATATGCTGTAGAAAGCCAAATACTGCTTCCTAAATCTCCTAAATAATTAAACATTCATACCCTCGACTGTCATCTATGTCTTTCTGTTCCTTATATCAGAGTATGCTCAATGAGTTGTCTTTTGCTTTTGATACTAAGTGATCCTCACTAATTTTGGATAGCTTAATTATCCTGCTTGGAGCAGAAACTCCATGACTAAATATCCTTACAGTGGTTCTAGGGACTGCAACTACTTAGGAATGGGGGAGAGAATCCTAGGGCATCAGCCCCTCCCCACAGAGACCCAGAGCATCCTGTGAAATACTTTGTGAATGTTATGAGTATTGAGACCATCAGTAAATTCACCTCTGTGTGTGTGAGATGTTCTAGAGATTACAGATTTATATCTTGGGACTATTTTGATAAACCCTTCTCCAATTTTGTGGATTTTGGCTCAGTCTGTACACCTCATACACACTTAAAGTCGCTACCAGCCACTGCCAAGCAGGAATGATGTACAGGACTGCAAGCCTAGAAGCATCCCTATAAGCTGAAGCCAATCTTTGAAATGGTTAATTGATGCATGCAGTTGTGCAGAACTCCAGGAAATGTTAGCCGTGAGGGCTGGTGGTTGTGATGTTCAGCATTAATTGATGTATTCCTTGACTGAAGGTTTTGTGATTGTGTATATTGAATTTTCACCATCACATGCACCTGGTCCAGGATGAAGATTGCTGGGGCAGAAGATGAGTCACTGTCCCTGCTTTCTTGCTTAGGGTTGGTTCCTCTGGCCAAAGTGGCCACAGAGTGAGTACAGCAAGAAATAAGGGGCTGCTCAACAGCAGCCAGTGATAAACTGGTTAAAAGACAGTGATCTCCAGCAGTTTTTGGAAACTGATTGTGTGGCCTGGCCAGTTCCCTCAGGTGACCTGTGACCAGGTTACTGCCCCCACTCATCAGGATCTGATTAGCTCACCTGTAAGCTTTCTATAGCCAGCTGTTTCAGGTCATGTATATAAATATGTGCCTCACCTGTCTGCAGTTCTGTTTGCATTTTAGGATGTGAGATCATCAATCAGCCCACCATGAGCCTGCCAGTTATCCCAATGATTCTGGTATAGAAAAGAATATGAAACCACTAAGCTTATGTAAAGCAGGAAACTGAACTCATAGGAGTTCAACTTCTGATGCCAGTAAAAACAAATTTATATTTCAAGTATTTTTTTTCCATCTGTGTCGGATCTGGGGCCCAGCCAAATATCAGAATAAATGTAATTTCTACCCAAGCAGGTCTGTAGTTTCCCTTGGAGAGATAAGACTTGTGGATAAAGGTTACATTTTAGTTGATCTGATGTAACTGGGAGAGACAGACAAGTGTTTAGGCAGATGAGCTGTTTTCCAGGGTAATGCAGTAGGCCAAGTGATTTGGCAGATACTGAGAGAGCAGATTCAGGCAGTAGAAAAGTTTAACTTTTATAATCTTGCATTTAATGCATCCACATGGTTTGCAGATGCAATTCAGAAGGCCACCAGCTGAGGTTTTTTTTTTATTTCCCCAAGGGAAATCCTGGTCCAGGACCTCCCATGCATGCTGTGACCCTATTCTGTCATGAACCAAAGCCAAGTCATGATGGGCAGACTTGTTCCTTGCTCATGCCAACTCCAAAGCTTACTTGCCCTCTCCCTCCCAGAGCCACTACTTCCTGTGACCAATCTGACTGCTTCCCTAAGTCCAGGATTGCTTCAGAGCTTGACTTAGATTGTGAGCACCACGGCCTTTTAGTTTAACCACTTTGGAGTACACCAAGGACTCAACCAAGAAATCTTTACTATTGATGCACAAAAACCTAATCTTCCAGATGATGGAAATCCAGACACATAGAAACCAAAACAGGGCTGATTGGTTGGAGTATCTCTTTCTTAAACTCTTACTCCTCATGGCTATTCTTGTCACTCTGATCCAAGGAGAAGTAAATGCCCCCCATAAATGCCCCCTTTAAAAACACAGCCAGAAGTCCTTTGTTTCATGGTCTGGCTCACCAAATTCCTTATGCTGGCTCCCTGTGGAGTGCTGGCCTACAGTTTGATGTGGATTGCAGATTTGATAATTTTTTCTTCAAAGATGTGCCCCCAAAACTGTGTGGCCTACAGTTAGGCAGGTTTGCCTTGGCCAGGCTGAGATGTGCTCATACCACAGAGCACATTACGTGCACATAATACAGAGCAGAGCTTGTAATATGTTATCTGCATACTCCACTGCATCACATCACGTGCACCTATGTAAGCAAATAAAAGGAGTCATGAGCAAAGTAAATAGACAACATAATGCAAATGAAATTTTGTATTTTTCTGCCAAAGAAGGGATGCACTCGACCAAGACAAGCAGCTGTACTAGAAGAGATGTCACAGTGCATTACCTTGTGTGCTTGATCCTGGTGGAAACAGGATTTAGCAAAGAAATAGAGCTAGTAATGGAATAGATGAAAAATGTGAACAAATAGATGCTTGGTGATTTCAACTGTATCTGCTTCTTATCTTTAATATTCCTGTGCACTGTGGGCAATGGAAACTCATTTAGGATGCCAAAGAATAAAGAAAAAGCTTTTTTCAATTATTTCCCATCCATAAATTCACAGCAGAGAATCTCGTGTCTCCAAATATTACCTATATTGGAGACACAAGATGTTGATGTATACCAGCTAACAGAAGTCATGGACATGTCTTTTGGAAAGAGCTGTTTGAAGGAAAATCAGAGATACTTAACAAAAACTTGGCAGCCTTTGTGTCAGCATATGAAAAGTTGTCGAAATTATGTGATGATTAGCATGAAAATGAGAACTGAGTGATGCGAACAGCAGTTTACTAAGACTGATGGGTTGGTTGAAACAACAGAAACAAAATTTGAAAGTGTATAAAAATTGTTGAGGTCATTGTGAAAGGAAAAAACCCACATGCTTGTGGCTCAGAACAAATAGGAGATCTGGTGCATGATGTGAGGACCTTGGAACTTGAAAGAGAACAAGGAGAGGAAGCATCCCCAATGCAATGGAGCAGCTCCTCTAAATCAGTAGCAGAAAACAGCTCAGGCTGAACCCTTGCCAGACCTTCACAGGCAAGCTGACGGACGGACGCTGGAAGACTTTTCCAGAGTGTCAGTTAGCTGCAAGCAGATGCCGCAGTCACAGAGTATTTCAGTGCTAATTGTATTAGTTTTGACAGGCTTGCTAACAGCTGTATTCTGAACTTCCTGGGGGAGCAAAGGCCAGGGCAGGAGGTGGAGCTGGTCATGAATTTATAAAGCCATCTTTGGGAAAGGAGCCTTGGAAGATTTATGCCCTGGGTCTGGCAAACAGTTCTCTGGCCTGGTCTGATGAATGTGGCAAGAAAAAGATGAAATCATTAATCTCAGTCCCTGTAGGTAGACTCAGCTCATAAAATAAGGTGAGCTGGAGAGCAAGCTGCTGGAGGAACTCCTGTTGACAGGTTTGTCCATTTGGCCAGAGGAAGGTGGGTGACTACCTGGGTGAACTGCCTGTATGTTCATCACACCAGGCTGTGCTTTTCTAAGAAAATTCTTCTGTTTTTTAACATACTATTCAGCTTTGTGAGAGTTACCTGGAAACCCTGTTGACTCCGTGAAGAAGATGAGCAGATCTGGTGGGGTATTCAGGTTTCCTCCCTGGCTGGAAGGGCAGCCAGCAGTGGCCAGGTGGGACCATGGGCTTTTTCTGCGAAGAAGTGACATCTTTACACTTGAAACTGCTGCTGCCCCTGTAGATACAGAAGAGAAAGCAAAACCTTGACAATAGCAATGCATGCCAGTCACTGCAGACAACAAACACAAAACACTCACCTCCGCTTCTCCATCCCTCAGCTGTTTTCACAGGGCTACTTTTAAGAAACCATGGAGGAGACAAGGAGGCTTAAAGAACAGAATGTTTTTTCTGTGATGACAACACTGATTAGTCCCAGGATATACCATGTAGGTTGTCTGGTGTGAATTTAACAGCTTACCAGAAATAAAATAATCTGTGGCTTGATGGGAATGAAAGCACCAGTTATACCCTGCAGCATCAAGTAGCTGTAATCATGGCACCCCCTTGAATGTTTTGGGACTGAAACGTTATGTTCATTAATGTGGGCCAGGCTTTTCCACTCAGCCCTGCATGTATTGTGAGTACATCCATCCGTTCAGGGGAGAAACTGCTGCTGCAAGTCTCCCAGGGGCCAAGGGGAAGGGATTAAACACCAGCTCTGGCAAAAGTGGATCGCTGCTTGTGTTCTTTTAAGACAATTTAATGAGTGACACTCTGAAATGAGTTACCTACCCTTATAGTTTTAATCAATCCCTTTCTACCAATGAGGAAAAACTAATATGAGTAGATATAGGTGAAGAAAATAACATTTTACTAACAAAACAAAATAGCAACAGTCATAAGTTACAAAGGTGCTGAAATCTCACTGGCTCCTGAGGAGCAAGGGAAAACTCAAAATGGGAGAGTGACCTCCCCCAAGACAGTGCCTTCTTCAGGCAACTGCATGGTCTGGGAGACACGAGGAAGACGGCAGACAAACCCCACTTCTCTCTGGATCAAATAACCAGGAAGGCAGGAGTTTACAAAGCAGTTCTGGTGGCAGAATTGCTGGTGTAGCCGGGACACTCCAGCCCCATGGTGTTACCCTCTGGTTCACTGGGTGTTGGTGCTGTGGTCTTCTGCCTCCTGCTGAACTCCACCGGTGTTGGTGCTGCTGTTCCCAAGCCGTGGGTGTGTTGGGGGGCAGAAACGATCTCCCCAAGCACTGAAAACAGCACCCTACAGCCCCTACAGCTCTAGCCCCACACTGCACAATCCACTCTGAAACAGGTTTTGATTGTGAAATGCAGCTTCTCAGGTTGCTGCTGTTGTGGGTCCACAAACCTGCCTGAAACAACCCCCTCTGAAGGCAAGAGAGAAACAAAAAACCCACGAAGGGGAGCCTCTGGCTTGAGCCAGGGCGTGGGGGCAAGAGAGCTCTGCTTGGGTGACCCTGGCTTTAAAAAGACCCAGCACCCGCTGGCCCTGTGTTTCCCGCTGCACTGCTGGGTCTTAGAGAGACAGTAGCAATTTTGGGCACAGATAGATATGGAATAAAATAACATTTTGTGTTATCTATCACACTATTGCTGCATTTTCTTACCTGGAGGATCCAGCTGGGGAAGAAGGCATGGACAAACTTCATTTGCAAAATTTTGTCCTTCTGGCTCTATTGTTAATATTTCCAACTAACTTTCTGGAGATGTAAGAAGACTTCATAGATCTCAGAAATGTACTGCTTTTCTACCTTTTTTTTTTTGGCAATAAAATATAAAAATAAATCCCAAAACTAAAGCCAAGATCTAAAATTGAGATTCTGTGATTCCACAGAAGGGATTGATAGATCAACTTTTATCCTAAGGAACCCCGGTAACATTAATTCCTCTTTCTGTATGGGAAATACAGAGAAAAATGAAAACAGGACTTGCAAGTGTTAGATATTTCTTGCCATTTTTTAATATAAATGAGTACCTAACCAAATTAAATTTCTCAAATTTTCCTGCTTATTATTGTTTTTCTTGGAGCTTGCTGCTTATATTCAGTTTTTCTTGTAAAGCTGTACTGTGGCTGAACTAAGTGAGCAGCTATGTCAGACATAAACTTCACAAAGAGCCAGAACAAGTCTGTGGTTACCCTTCCACATTTTTACAGAGGAAATGTATCATTGAAAAGCTAACTGGTAATTTTTTTTATTTCAGTGGTTGTTTGGTTTTTTTTTTTTTTTTTTTTTCTCAATGCAATTTGTTTCAGTTTATTAGCCAGCATCTGGGTTTTTGTCTTGTTTTGCTATTTACAGAGAAAGCAATCAGTGTAGTTTCTGTGCTCTTTTTTTGGAAAAAAGCACGATTTCTGACCTCAGTAGCCCTTATTCCTTAGCCATTGATATAACCACTGCTGACTGATCTACTGATGCCCACCTTTATGTATATATTTTTGGAAATATTGGATGAATGACTCATGGAGTTAATGCATCACAAACTGTAATTGAGAGAAGCTCTGTATAGAACTGCTTTTTAGAGCAGCAAGATGACAAACATTGATACAGGAGAATTTTAAAGATCTAGTTTAATCAATCTTGCTGCTGCAGTGCATAGTTGCATTGGGAGGGATAGACTTGAAACATAGTGTCCTAATTCCCCCTGGGCTCAATGTTTTGCTTGGACATGGAGGAATATAAAAGGAACACATGCTTGTCCTGTAAAGTTTGATTCAGCTGTCAAGCAGAAGACATTCAAGTTACATGGTAGGTAAAACATCATCATAGAAATGTGAGTAGAAAGTGCATTACTTACTAGCCTGAGCAGTGAGAGAGTGGTGAAGGAAATGTATCTGAGTCTCCTTTCTCTCATCCCTTGTCCTGGCTGGAGGTATTTGCCTTCACCAGGCATCTGCTGGCTGTCAGCTGTCAAAGGTAGTTAGCAGTCCCTGGCTTTTGTCATGTCTGCAGAAGCTTGTCTTTGCTCAGGAGCGAGCAGGGCTCATTGACAGAGCTTTAAACTAGATGTGTCAAGGAAGGGGACAATGTCAGTCAGTGGACCTGAGATGTGCTGGTCGCACTAGAGCTCATTTGATGTCATATGGAGACAAGCTAGGGCACCTGAGGTAACAGAAGGCAAGAAATACCAGTGAAATACCTCCGTGACGTTAGAGGGTATTCCTCCAAGCGGGCAGCATGAGCTGACAGCTCAGCTGAGGTGCCTTTCCACCAGTACACACTGTGTGGGAAACAAACAGGAAGGGAAGGAAGCCATTGTGCTGCTGTGAAGTTTTAACTCATTTCCAATTCTGAAACTTGATGGGACAAATCCCATGACTGGATTGCACCTATGGATGGCTACAGGCTGTCCCAGAAAACTAAGGGTGAAGGGATTGCCCTCTGTTTCAGGAGGTGGATTGAGTGTGAAGTTCTGTCTCCAAAGAACAGGCATGAGCAGGTTGAAGGCCTGTGGGTAAGAATCAGACACCGAGACAGCAAAGAGAACCTCATGGCTGGTGTGTACTACAGGCTGCCCAACCAAGGGGAGCCCGCTGACAAAGTACTTCTTGCTCCACCTGCAAGAGGCATTGTGCTTGCAGGCTCTTGTCTGGCCAGGGGCCTTCAACACTGGCAAGTAACACGGTGAGCTGTGGGCAGTCCAGGAGACTCCAGTAGTGCATGGAGGATAACTTCTGAAGCCTGGTTATAGACAGCCCTACCAGAGGGGGATGTGATACTGAACCCGTGGGTTACCAACACAAGTTAACTTGGGCTGTCAAGATTAGAGGCAGCCTGGGCTGCAGTGATCATGCACTCAAGGAGTTTGCAGTCCTGAGGGATATGGGTCAGGCAAAGAATAAAGTCAGAATCATGAATTTTAGGAAAGCAAAATTCCAGGTTGTCAAGGATGTAGTCAATAGGATCTTCTGGGAAACTGCTCTGAGAGTCAAGGGAGCAAAAGAAGTTTGGCAGATCTTTAAGGTTGCTTTCTGTAGAACAGAAGAACTAGCAAAAGGAGTAAATGTTCAGGCAAAGAAGGTGTTATAAATGAATGCCCCAATTTATTAATTAAAGAAAATTTATTAAATGGTCCAAATAAAAATTTAAAGAATAACAACGAAAAAGCCACTATCCAAAAAAAGGTCAGTGCCGAGCCTGGGTATCGGTGTGGGTGAGACGCAGGTTCGACTGCTACAGCAGGGGGTCTCCTGTGCTTCACACCAACTGTCCTGTCCGAGCAGTTTTTTTCTTGCCTGAGGCAGAGTCCCTTTTCTTCCTTTTTGGACTGCGCATATTCATATGGAGTTCTTTCTCCAAGCAGTTTTTTTTCTTGCCTGAGGCAGAGTCCCTTTTCTTCCTTTTAGGACTGCACATATTCATATGGAGTTCTTTCTCTGTGGCGAGTTGAACAAAACATGTCCAGAGAGTGATGAGCACCCATGATCAAATTCCCAGAATTCAGTATTGAGACGCATCGGCTATCTCAATCTCAGATATTTATTGTGTATTCATCCTCAGATCACCTTGATGGACGATCCATCTCCAGGCTGGCCACTTTTATTTGATTGCAAATGAAGTTCTCCCTCCCTTGTCCAGGTGGTTTTGACATTGTGTTGAAATCCCTGTCACTGGCTTGTGCATTTTAAAACTTCTTATAAAAATATATCTTAACAGTACATAACTATGAAACATACAACAATTTTATTTGCACAAATTATCATATACAGATATAACAAAGGCAAAGGACTGGAATGCATTAGTCAGGACCTGCCGGTCAAACTAAAGGACAAGAAAGAAATTGACAGTCAGTGGAAGCAAGGACAGGTATCCAGGGAAGACTATAGGGTCACAGCCCAGTTGTGTAGGAATGGGGTGAGGAAGGCAAAGGCAAAGCTGGAGCTGAATTTCACAAAGGTCACAAAGAACAAAACAAAGAGCATCTATAGGTGTGTCAGCCAGAAAAGGAAGGTCAAAGAAAGCATTTACCCCCTTGATAAGCAAGGCAAACTGGTAACTAGGATGAGGAGATGGTTGAGGTGCTCAAAAATTTTTTGCCTCAACCCTCACTGGCAGCCTCTCTTCCCCACACCTCATGAGTGAATGGACTGTAAAATGTAGCTGGGGGAGCCATGTCCCTCAGAGAGAATCAGGTTTGTGACCACCTGAGGAACCTGAGCATACATAAGTCTATGGGACCTGATGAGATGTATCTGAGAGTCCTGAGGGAGTTGACTCTACAGTTGCTGGGTCACTCTTCATGATACTCAAGAAGTCATGCCAGTTTGAAAAAGACAAAGTTCAGCTTTCCTGTATTTGCACAACCTCTTACACTGCTAAGGGCTGCATCTACCCCCTGAGCAAGTAATTGCTGTAAATCTCATGCTTGTGTTTCTGTGTCATCAGGCTTTTCCTAGAGTTTTGTGACTACTCTCATCTGCCTTCTGTGATTTTGAAGAGTAGCCCTCTCTTGATAGCTCCTGAATGACTGCTATAAATTAACTGTCATGAGCATTTACAGGAGGATTGTGGCATGCTGCAATATGAAGCTCTATGTTACAGTTTTGAGAGGCTACACCATTGTGCATTCATCAAATTCTCCACAGACTGGAAAATAACCTCCTATTACTCCCACAAACAAGTGTGGAAAGTTGTCTGCTTCTTTACTTCAAGGACCACCCCCCCCTCCTCCCCCCCGTCCCGTTCGCCTTGCTTTGCTCTCACAGTTGCTCTGTGTCAGTCCTTGAGGTCTGCATTGTGAGACCTTCCTTTCTGCATCAATGGCACATCATTGCTGGTACTGAAGTGCAGTTTTGGATAAAGGTCGTGTAGTCAATGCCGCCATTCATTTGGAAGAAATTTAATGTTGGCATTTTCTGTGCTTGGTACTGCCAAGTGCCACACTCCCTGATCCTGATTAGCAAAGCATTTGAACCTACACATAAAGCTCTCTATCAGTACTCACACTGATTTCAGTGAAGCCAATTACACATTTAAGTTTTCAAAAGAAGCTAAAATTATTAGGTTGGGAGTGAGAGCACTGTTTCTGGAGAGTTAATGAATATGTAAAATTAATCCTTTTAGAAAAAGCAACCAACTCCCATCCCCAGTTAAAAAGGGAGTTCATGATCTTTGCTCTCCTATCTGTGGTGAATCAGACAAAAGTGAGAGCAAGTGCACAACACACAGATAGCAGAGTCAAATTTACACTGATGTAATCATCCCGATTGGAAATTATAAGAGATTTTCTTTGAAATCACTATTTTTGTAGAAGAAACCTTAGTCTACATATAATTAAATTTTAAATCCTGGCAGCCATTTAAGCTTCATAGCTGGTAATTTGAGGTCTTCATGTGAATGTATTTTCCTATGTCAATGCTAATTTCTGGAAAAAAAAAAAAAAGAAAAAAGATTACTATTATAAAAAGGATCTGTTTTCTGTGGGGTTTCTCTTGAAGTACAGACAAAATCAGGGCTGAAATCTAAACTGAAATTGCCAGGCATAGATTCCAAATGATAGGTTTCTTTGTAAGTAAAATGATCCAAGTTCAGACTAGCCTAAAACATAGATTCTTCATCTGAATAGGATATTATCAATTATATCAATCAAAACCAAATGTTTTAATTTAAGCATTTGACTTTTGATGGAGTCTCGATGATTTCTCTCTATCTTCCTGTGAAAAAACATGCGTACCTTGGGCAGGGATATGCCAGCTAATAAACGCTGCCTGTGCTAACTTGTGTGAGCTAACTGGATTAATGCATGAAAGTGCATGCTACAGAGTACTGGCAGATTAAGTATTTGGCACGCACATTAGGCCTATTTTTAAATATTTATTCTGTGCTTATTTTTCTTTCAAATACTGCTACACTAACAAGTTACTTGTACATTACCAGTGATTTTGTCTCTTTCCCCAGTAGACTAAAACCAGACAGCAGATATAAAGAGAAATCATGATAAGAGGCAAAAAAAATTCCATTCCCTAAAAAGGGAAAGAGAATGCAACTTTTCTGTATTTGCACAGCCCCTTACACTGCTTAGGGCTGCAGCTGTTTCCTAGCAATCATTTATCTTACATCAGTTAAACAAAATACGCAGTACAAATGGGTTGTTGGGCACTGTGTCTGCAGGTGAGAAAGGGAGCAGATGCAGGGGGATGCTGTAACATGCAGTTCCCAAAGAATTGGGTGTTGTTAGAGTGACTATCTGTTCCTGGCACCTTCCTGGGGGGGTCTATGGGAGAAGATTTTGGGAACCTCATAAAGCAGATCTATACATGTGCTTTGCCTTGAGGGAGTGGTGACCCTCCATGCAGATGACTTTTTTTTCCTTCAGAGAGAATACTTTTCAAAAGGCAACAAGGGAGCTTCTGGGAAGCAGCTCCAGGGTGTCTTGGTAGAGTGGGAGGGTTCAGGCAGAATTTGGGAGGGGATTTTTGCGCCTCAAAGGGAAGCAATGTATTTAACATCAGTGTGGCCACTGACATTTTTGAGTTATCCAAGTATTTATATATGCATGGAAACTGACAAGTGCTGTGGTCAGGTGAGAGGAGATTAAAGAACAGGTGTATTCTCTGGAAAGTGTGCTGCTGAGTAAAGGACTAATTTGATAAAGGCCCTGATAGCTCTTTTAACTCATACTTGCAGCTCGGGTGATGAGAATTAGTATCAGAAATGGGATTTGTCTAGTGTACATTGACATTAGGTTAGCAGGATCATTTTCCTGATAATTTGTGGGATAACGTTTCAGACATGGGTGTCCTAGTTTGTCTTACTGTTTTGTTTTATGGTGTTTTGGGTTTTTAAAATTTATTTTTAAGTTTTCATTTTTTGCATCACTTATTTCTGGCATCGTATTTCAGGTTTCTGTGACTCCTGTAGTCCATTTTACTCTTCTGATCTTGGTTTTGATGTCTTAGTAGGGCTTCTAGGACCATGCTTACGCTTCACTATAATTTATTTACTGTTGCTTCATTTTTCTACACATTGTTTCTTTTGCACTTTTTTTGCCTCCTCATGCACTTTTAGCTCGTCATTGCAACCTTTCATTTTTATATGGAAGGCAGTTTTAGACCTTGCCCCAGAGAGTAATTTTAAAATAATCTTGGACTGCTGCTGTGTTTAAATGTTGCTTTACATTTTGCAATTTTTTGAATCAGCAGACTTGAACATGTTAATTTTACTACTCAGAAGTGTCTTTCTAGTTTTATTCTTTGAAACCAGAGGTGCTTTGGGAGTTTTTAGCTGCAATGTCTCATTTTATGTATTGCTTTTAAATCTACATGAAAATAAAAAAGTTTTGACCTATAAAACAACTAAATATGCCTGCAAAATATTTCTCTGTGTGCAAATTGTCTTGTTAATCAAATTGTCTATCTACAGCTATCAATTTCAAAGGGTACTACTTAATAATCTGCATTAAATAAATATAAATCAAATTTTGAGACAAGATAAAATGTCTTGTCTCAAAATTTCCAATAATTTAAAAATTTTGTTTAAACATGATGGGAGACTTGTGAAGTCACATTTGTGTGAGTACAGTAGGATATCAAAAGGTTAAGTGACTTACCAGAGGAGTGGTGGTCTCATCCTCCAGACCTAGTCCCAGAATTACCATTCCTTCCTAAATAAATACTTTCTCCAGGGATGCAAAAGCAAAGCCTCTGACATTTATTGTCCTGGTGTGTGTCTGTTCCCAGGACATTACATTTCTGTGGATACATCTTATGAGGGTGATAAGGCAGTGCTGTCCAGCCCTGATCTGTACTCCGAGGAGTGGAGCTGTGTCAGACTGATCTATCAGATAGCGACAACTTCAGACACCTCACCTGATCCTGCCAGGCTCAACCTGTACCTGAGGCAGGAAGGAGAAAGTTTTGATCGTTTGCTGTGGTCAACCAAGGAGCCATCAGACAGCTGGCTCATAGCTAGCTTAGATTTAACGAACAGCACAAAGAAGTATAAGGTAAGTCCAGTTTTAGAAGATGCCACAGGCTTTCTGGTGCATATGTTGGGCTGCACAAACTTCTTTTTTTAATATATACAAACTTATTTTGAGCCCTATTCTTGGCTTTCATGTCTAAGGCTGGCAGCACAAGTCAGCTGAGCCCTCTGTCCCTAGCACCCATGAGCAGAGCTGGCATAAGGCAGTGCTCTGACCAGCAACTGCATGGAGCATCTCATGGGGACACATGGCCAGCTGAGCCCTGCCATGAGGATGCTTCATCTCCTGGTATCCCTGCAGAGCTGCTGGTGCCACATGGCAGATACAGGAACCCCCAGGTCCTGGGTCTGCAGCTGTGCTCACTTATTCCTGCCCTCTATGCCTTTCTGGAAGGAGTCACATGCTGATAGAAGAGTATTTCTACCCAGAAACCATCATGTTGCATCACCCACAATAACATCTTGCATAACCACAGCTGAGGAATATGGAATTCCATACTCTTAAATGAAGTGTGGGAATTTTTTGCCTTGTCTCATTGTTCTTCAGCATGTCTTCTGTGGTTACAGAAGAACACTGGCTCCATCTTTAATACTTTCTGCCAAGCTCTTTCAGCAAAAGCATGCCTGACTGTAAAGATGATGGTTCCCCAAGAAACATTTAATTTGTTCTCCTGTTTATCCTGTTTAAATATTCAAGGTACTAATGAAATCCTAAAATTGACAGTTTGGTTTATATTGTGCAGCTGGTACTTGAAGGTGAAATGAGACAAGATAAATCCACCAGTATAGCAGTTTTTGAAATCAAAATAACTTCTGGATATTGTATTGGTAAGTACTCTTCACTCAACCCTCATATTCACTGCATAGAAGAGAATGCCTTATTGGTAGTTTTAAAACTGGATGGAAGGTCTGGCTTTAAAAAAAGATATTTTTTTTTTCATAATTCAAAAGTACACTGCCATATTCAATACAGATAATTTTTAAGCTAAGAGTGCACAAACTAGTGAGTGGGGGTTTTTCACCTCTCTCTGTGATATATATACACACATATTATATATAACAATATAATTCCAAATCTATTTATTTTTCAAGCAGGAACAACTGTTATATTTTAAAAAGCTTTGTACTGCTTCAAATACTAGACATAACAGCTGAAAGACTATTTCTGCTCTCTGCCTGCTCATGGCTTCCTTACAAGTGTCATCTTGTGGCTGCAGACAAAAAACTCTGCTGATATATATATATTTATACTTACTGCCATTTCCTCATGATATTTGCTAAAAACTGCTAATGAAGTTCAAAAATTCCAGTGTCTAGGAGGCTGGGAGATCTTCACATTTCTGGAGAGCTGTGGTGGAGTCCAAACAAGTTGCCACAATTCTTTGTCTCTGTGAAGGAGACAAAGCAGTTGCATTACTTTTATGAAATGCTTATCCTGCTTTGCTTCTGGCCATCCCTGATTCACAAGTAAAACTTCTGCTTTGACTATTTACTATAAGGAGGTGGTATATTTAAATCTGCTTTATTTGGTTCTAAATTACAGCAGTCCTGTCCTGGCAAATGATGAAAAGACAGATTGGTCCAAAGAGAATGGAAATGAAAATTTTATCAAAAAATTACCAAAATTTTGGATAGGTTCGCTTCTATTTATTATGAGCTCTTAAATGTTATGTCCAGTTTTATAAATACAGGCGTTATCTGCTCTGCCATATGTGAAATGAGGTCAGTGCTTAGCAATTTGCTCTTCCTATTTCTGTAATGAAAATATGTGCAATCAGCTGGTGGTGTCTGCAATTGCAGAATGTGACTTTGAAGAAAACCATCTTTGTGGCTATGTGAACCACTGGAATCCTAACGTCAACTGGTTTGTTGGTGGAGGGAACATTCGGAATTCTCAGCCTATCCTGCCCAAAGACCACACACTTAACAGCGCACTGGGTAAGCAACAAATGTAGACCAGAAATATAGTGGAAAAGTCTGTGTCTGTGATTCATGTATGACTCTCATACTATGAGTTATTATTATGTGAGTTCTTTCCATTGTGGGGTTGGGGTGGGGATGGTAAGAGTGATTTAGAGGGAAAAGATAAAGGGATTAGAAAGAGGTTGGGGGATTTTGCAGAAGTTCACACAAAATTGCCTGTAAGCTTTATAAAAAGGTTGTTACACTCTTTGCTAGGATTCAAAAGTACTCAGAGGTACGAATAAAATTTTGGATGTGAGAGCTGGAAAATTCAACTTTCTGTGTATTCTAAATGTATGGGCCACAGTAAGTTTTAGATTCTTCTGCTGCTGCTCTGTACATCTGGCAGGAGTTTTCTTTCCAATGGCTACTGAGAAAATTGAGTAAGAAAACTAAGGTATTAAAACATGCTTGGAGAATCTTGGGTGAAATTATACAGTTTAGAAGTTTTGTTTCTCTTAGTCAAAAGTGCTGTTAGTACAGCCTCTCAGAGACACAATGCTGGGAAGAATTATTGGAATTTCTACACTTGCCTGGTATGAAATGTTTGTCCTGGACACCTTGCTCAGGGAAGAGATTTTTACACAGCTGTGAAGAAGGTTGTGGGATAACTTCACCTTTGTACAAAGTACCACAGCAGATGATGGTCAGGACATTGGACTGGTGCTGCACACTTTGTGTCTTGAGTGGCATGATGCTTGTGGCAGTGCAAGGAATCACATCTCATGAAAAGCAGGGTTGATCCTCTTTCCTTAACTCATGCCACTGTGCCTTCTTATTTACTTCACAATTGTGTGAATTGAGTACAGAGTCTCTCCAACCCTGCGTCACACCCTGGCACTGAAATGCTGGTAAAATTTTGATGGAAGTTCAAACTCACCACAACTTCAACAGCAGACAGTGGATCAGCCTATTAAATAAGTACTGTGACAGGAAATGCTCCCAACTGGGAGGGATGTGTTTTCTTGTAGCCACAGCATTTCTATTTCACACCAAGCCCTCACTGCTGAGCATTTACTGAGAAGACTTCAAGAAGCCTAAAGTAATGGAAGAGCCTTCCTTTTGTAAGAATTAGGCTGCGAAGTTGTATCATCCAGGGAGATTGTAGCTAAGCTATGAGATGTGCTAAAACTGCAGAACAAAAGTGGAGCTGAGAATCTTGCAGGCAAGTATTGCTGAAGTCACCCATCACTGGCAGTGGGCAATCTGGAGGAGACCCACAGCCAAGCAAGTCCTTTCCCCTCCTTCTACCAGAGTGAAGCAAGAAGTGACATCTGAAGGTCTGAGACTGCTGTGTGCTAATTAATGTAGTGGTGCCCACTCAAACTGAATGGCACAGTTTGCAGTGTTCATGCTGAAGTACCCCTCCAGTCTGATGTTTCTATCTTCTCCAGGCTTTCTACTTGTGAAGAGCCATTTTTTGTTCACCAAATACTGTTTGTTGCTGTGCTTCTGGGGGTGCAGAAGAAGAAAAACAACAATGCACAGCATATTTGTGAACATGGATGTGTCCTGCTTAAATTGAGACAGCACTCCCAAAATCAGAGACTTAGAAGTTGTTCCCTTAGAAAATCCTGCAGGTCATATTGGCTTATATTCATGATGGGAAGATACTCTCCTCAAATGCAATGCATTTTTCTGTTCATTAACATCTCCCAAAAATCTTCTTTAAGGATTTTACTTAAAAACTCCAGTCCATGCAGTAAAAATAAGACATTTGTAAACCAAATCCTAGAAACACTGAGCAGATATGTAAGGACTAGAAGCTATTTGACAATAATTTGATATATTAAATGAACTGCAGTGTAAAAGATGACAAAACACATGGCTTATAATCTTGTTCATTTACTTGGATTGCTTCAATAAAAGTTGCACTTATGAGAGACTAAGTACTATACCAAGCTATTGGGAAGCAGGGAGATTATACAGTTGTTGCACATTTTTCCATTTATGAATGGCTTCCAAAGTTTAAAGTTTATTATGTTTCAAATATAGATAAATATATTATTTCTAATGATAATAAAGACTTAAGAAAAGAAAGAGCTGAGACTGACTATTTTGCCAGTGGTATCTTAGCCAAACAATTTTGGATTGCACAGAGGAGGAAAAGAGAGGGAAAAAAAATATTTTAGAATTACTAAAATTTTCTAGGAAGCAACCATTGTTGCTCATAGATATATATGTCTAGTCCCTGTTCATCTGCTGAGACTTCTTGTACGTGGTGTTTCTTAAAGAGTGTCCTTATACCAAATGTTTTTCTGCTTCTAGGTCACTACATGTATGTGGACTCTGTTTATGTCAAACATTTTCAGGAAGTGGCCCAGCTAATCTCACCAAAGACCACAGCCCCAGTATCTGGCTGCTTATCTTTTTATTATCAACTTAAGCAGGAAAGCAGCATTGTTTTTACTGTTTACCTAAGAGACATGAGTGGCTTTTATGAAGAGATCTGGAAAACAGACAGTGCACTGAATGCAGACTGGACACAAGCAGAAGTTGACTTCAATGCGCCGTATCCCATGGAGGTAAAGCAATCCTTCCTGCACAGTCCAGCTGTGACTTCCAGATTGCTTCAGACATGATTGCCAACTCAGGCCAAGCCAGGAACGTAGCAGGGACTGTCTAGTGTCTGAAAGATGGCTGTAAAGATGGTTGTGATCTGTGATTTCCTTTACCCTTTGTGTAAAGGCCTTCAAGGAGGGATCATTTTACACACTCATGCTTGATTTTGAAGCCAGGTCATTTAGTGCTTGATCAGAGTATCTTGAGAGGTTGTAGAGTCTGACTGATAGGAGGATTTTTAGTTGCTGAATAATACCAAGGTTCGCTCAGTGCCCTGTTTCTTTGACTCTGTGATCCATTTTTGAGGATGTTGAGTATTATAAAATAATGCATAAGAAAAATACTGCAGAAGAAAAATTTAAAAAAATATTTGAGGTCTATTCTCCACCTTAATTAGATCCTGCAGTTCATGAGAGAAAGTCCAAACTTGGGTCCTAAGCACAGTAGTCCTTAAATGTGAAAGACAGCTCTTGATGGTTATTATAATGACTTTCAAGAGTATCAGAAAAATTTGAATATTTTATTCTCTAGTGTTTTCTAAAAAATACCCCAAACTTAGAAGACTAAAATAAACAGTGTATGTATATTATTTACATATATATATACTTACATGTGTATTTTACACATATATATGTAATTTTTTTATATACACACACATATACTCTCTCTATACATATATACTTCTTATACATGGATTACAAATAAATTCAACTTGCTTTATAATTCTACCTAAATTATTTGCTAATTCACCATAAACCTGTAGATTTCCAGAAATTATTAGGGGTAAAGCTAATTTTCATGAGATGTTACGTAGGCCTTTTACACTCTATAAAGTCAGCGATAATCCATTTAAATCATCAGACTTCACAGGAAAGGAAGGCAGCTCTCAGAAGGCTTCATAATACAGAATGGTAAGTGAATTACTGATTCATTTAATAGAAACTAAATTCACGTACATATAAACTCAGTCCTAGTACTATGAATGGAAATTAATTAATGATCACTTAGAGCTTGGCAATGCTGTTGTTGAGTTTGTGAAAATATCCACTCATTTCCTGGTGGCATTCAAAAATACATCCAGAATGTTGGAAACTATCCATATGGTAATACATAGCAAAACAGGGGATGTTGTACCACTGGGTAAATGCACAAGGAAACCTTGTGTTCACCAGGGTATACAATTTCAGCTCCCTCAGTTAAAAAAAAAAAAAAAATTAAGAAGATTAAAAAAAGATTTAAAAATATTGTCCAAGAGGGAGATGCAGATAATTTAAAGTATGGAGACGTTACATCAATGAAATAACAGTTTTCAGCCCTTATAAAAAAAGATGGAAGTATAATACGTTAGAGGTTCTTAAGAGTCATGAAGGACACAGAAAAAATTAACTGTTCCCTGTTTCTCAAAATTTACATTCCTGTTCCAAATTCTTAGTTACCATGTAACAGTTCAAAAATAAAATGAACAGAGGGTCTTTTCATATATCATTCAGCCGTAGAACTTACATCCACAATGTACTGTAGATACCATTATTAAGATAAAAAACTGATCAGAAAAATTAATGAGAAAGGAAGAATCCATCAGGAATATAATGTAAGGGAGGAAGAACTGAAAGCCTATCATTGTCTTCAGTTTTTTCTCTGAAAGTAGGTGCTCTCTGCTGGAAAAAAGACACTGGGCTAGACAGGCCTTTAATCTGCTCAAGGAATTTCTGTGTAACTTAACATAGTAATTATTTCAGAGATGATTTTATAGAAATAGTATTAAACCTCAACACATAAATTCTTTGGTTGCTTCAAGAGGGCCTTCCTCTTTGTTTCATCTGGCTAAATGAGATTGCTCAGGATTCTTTCACTAGCTCTCCTAGTTTGCCTCCCATCCTCAGCCAAAACATCACAGACATTTCTTTCACTGAAAAGAATCTCACTCTGAAAGCATCTGTCCTTATTTCCTTACTTTGTCCCTGGGGGTGGCTCTCAAAGTTTTCTTGTATCTCAGATCTTTGATACTTACAAGAAATTTTAAGACGCTTCCTCAAGAATTATGGATGGTTTTCCACTTACTTGAGGAAATTATTTCCCCTGGGAATTACTAAATACAATACATTGTTTGATCTTTGTGGTAAACAAAACACAGCAATAGCTCTTCTGTAAAGAAATCTTCCCTGACAGCTAATGCCAAGTCACAGGTTTCAATGTCTGAGGATATTTACAGCAAACTAATAGCAGAATCATGAACATAGGGGGTTTTCAGCTCTTGATCCAGACAGATTCTAGATAAAACTGGAGTTCTAGTCAGTAGTACGGACTGATGATTGTATAGTGGTTTTGTATAATACAATGGCAGAAGCCTTACTGCATCTTTAAAAGTGGTGCTTCATAAAGCAGAAGAAGTTCTATATTCCTTTTGGTTTTTCCTTTGACCTTGAGTGAGCAATGATCTAGTGCTAAGGTCAGGCTCTGATTTATATCCCTAATAAGTGATATAATTTAATTAGTCCCCACACTTGCAGCGCTGTATGAGATGTGCTGGAGTCTGTTTGGGACATTCAATCAGAATTCTGTATTTCAAAGACATGTACCAAAATTATTGCTGACTATATATGGCAGATTAATAACAACTTATTATAATTTCTAGGTAATATTTGAAGTTGCTTTCAATAGCGCCAAGGGAGGTTATGTTGCCCTTGATGACATTTCTTTCTCTCCAGTTTACTGCAGCAATCAGACAGGTATGATGAGCTCTTGCTGCTATTTACCTCCCTTGTTTTCCCCCTCTGCCTTGCCCCTCAGAACTGTCAGTATATGCAATTTTGGTGCTGCCTTTTCAACTGATTAGTGCCACTGGGCTCCTCTTCTTTCAGAAGACATAACAGCAGATAACACCAGTGCCATTCAATTTTTCAGAAACCAATTCTTAATGCTTCCTTTCCAAAGACCTTCCCTCAGGGTTCTGCAGCTGGAGCGCTGGACTGAATGGTGTATTTGCATCACTACGGGTTTTGAGAAATTGCTGCTTGCAGGCTTGTCACAGAAAGAGAGGGTGGATTTTCCTAGGTGTGATGGTATGAGGGAGAAGATGGCCTGGGCTTTTCATTAATGCCAGTGTAGGCATTCATGCCACATGCCCTGAGGTGTTCTTCAGAGCCAAAACATGAGCCTTGCCTCCCTGTCTTCACTCTTCCAGAAGTTATTACTCATCTCCAGCAGGGTGTGTCTGTTGGGTATTTGTTAGGTTTTCACAACAGCAGACACCACCTGAATCCCTGTGACCTCTGATGTAGAGGCACTTGGGACAAAGGACATTGTCATTTGTGAATGCAGCCTCTTAAGTAGCTGGTTGCTGAGGTTTTACTGTGGCACTAAACACTAGTGAAAAGTAGATTAGTGGTTTCCCACTGATGCCATCTATTCCTTTGGTCAGAAGTTTGAATTTTTTGGCAAATTCTTTAAAGTAATCAATGAAAAAGAGGCTGTTTTTCCCTCCTTTTTATCTCAGAGCATCTGCTACCTCTGCCTCCACTGCTGAAGTATCACTGCTGAAGGAGGTAGATTCCAGATACATTAATCATTAATAATCCACATCTCCTGGCTGAGTAAATCCATTATTTCATTATCTCCTCAGTAACTTTTTGGTATTTGCTTTATTTTGCAACAAAAATCCTAAGTTATGCTTGCAATTTTCATGGGGTTGGAGCTGCTTATCTGTTTTTTCCATTTTAATTTTCAGATAAGTTATATCTGTTGAGAAATGGGATAAATTTTATAGCATTTTCTGCCCCAATGGCTGAAGTTCAGATCTAAATGAATGGTTGATCTAATCAGATCTAATCTGAATGGATCAGAATCTGTTCTGAATATGATAGGTTCATCTAGAACTTCGCCTACTAATTTTGATTTTGAATGTTGGTTTTGTGGTTGTTTTGGGTTATTTTTGAGAAATGAAAGTATATTATTTGCCTTATACTTTGTTGAAATAAAACTTATACTGTTTGATCCTTTAGACTTATCAATTATTGCCATCTTCAATTCTTCTGAGTAAAGATCTTAAAAAGCAAGAGCTCTTCTTTCTCCTTGTATTTGGCCATAGCAGTATATATAACAGCACTAAGTTTTTTCTTTATTTTTTTCTGGAAGTTTTGCTCAACAGAAGTCTTGATGTTAGCCAAATGGAGGAAAAGGTACCAGAGTACTAAACTTGCTCAGCAAAGGATGAGTCAAAATATGGGTTTAATGCCACATGGCAGTGCTCCACCTGCCTTTTGTTTAACTAGGAAAGCAGAGATGGGAGGCCATGGCTGCAGGAAGAGTTAAGACACATAGGAGGGCTTAGATTTGACCTATCTGAGACTGAAAAGACCTCAGGCATCACTCCAAAGCCACATTTTTTGTTCTACTAAAGCTGATTGCCTGTGTACCTGCCACTGGTGGAAAAGCTCTCTTCATCTCCATGAAGAAAAGTCGTATGTGCTGCTGTAGAGTGCTGTACACAATGTCCTGTGTCTGGGCTCCTGGCAAAGCCAAAATTTGCATGATAGCTTTGGGTTGTGCCTCTCCTTCCCCAGGCACCTTCTGTAAGAGACTGGTGAGGCCTTTGAAGAAGTAGAAATGTTTTACTTACTAGCATGGCCCATACAGCAGAGTCACTTTTTTTTTTCAGGGAGCCATCAGCAGGGCTGGGGAGGGTCTTCGTTTTGCTTTTAATCAACTTTACTATACATGATTCAGCTTTCTTCACTGCAGTGTTAGCACTGTGTGAGGCAAGCTCCAGAGCAAAATTGCCCTGAGGTGGTACAGGAACTAAAAATTATTTTGCTTACCTACTTACAGCATGCATATGCACACACATTACACATAACTATGAAAAGGATTTTTAATAAGTGCTCTTTAAAAAAAATACTAAATGTTGATGTTCAGTGCACACACAGGCACACGGACACACTTATTTTGTCCTAATAATCTTTTGAATGAAGGAGCAGATGAAAACAAATGGTCTGAATGTCCTTGTGAATCATCTATCCTGAAGGAAGAATCTAGTCTTAATATGAGGAGCTCATGTGTCTTTTAGGGGGGCTATGAAGCAGGGTTTCTCTTGGCTCCTGCAAAAAAATATAAGAATATAAGACCAACTTGCAATAGCAATTTGATAGTTTGATTTCATCATGGCTGTGCACTATATATGTGTAACATCCTTTCACATGCTTATCTTCAGTAAAGCAAGACAAACCAAAGTATGCTTTGGCATCCTTCTGCATCAAACCTATTCTTATCACAATGTACTCATCCTAACAGAACCCGTGCATCTTTCTTTTAGGAGTTCCTTTCAATCCTGCCAATGCAGGCTGCAATTTTGAGGAAGATCTGTGTAATTTTTACCAAGATCACAAAGATGGCCCAGGATGGAGCAGAGTGAAAGTGAAGCGCAATGTGTATAGAGCAGGAGACCACACTACTGGATTTGGTGAATCAAAACTGTTTTTTCCTAGAAGAGTCAAACTATATATTAATGTTGTATAAAAGGTTAAGGTTATCCTGTTGTATCATTGTTCATTATGTTAAGTAATATCACTGGCACAATGGTTAGCTTACCTCAGTGCAACACTCTGCCATTAAAAATCAGTGTTCACAGCTTGGTCCTATATGGAACTCTGGCTGTGCTTCCCCATGTGTACAGTCACCTATTGAATAGTCAGGCAGGGCCATAAATCAGAATATCTTCACTATACTGCTCTGTAGTTGCTGGAGGGATGAATAAAAAAAAATATGGAAGTAAATGTAATAAGTTAATGCATTGCTTTTAGAGAGGAAAAGTGGCCTTTTAGCTCTTCTAGGCTTAGGAGAGTTGGCTTTTTTAAGGGAAAACATAAATATTGTGTAGTGAAACCACATGGTGAAAAGACTGTTAATAAGCTCTGAAATTCAGACATCTCTCTGTGTAGAGTATTCATGGTCATTAATCATATGCACTAAGGTCTCAGTTCTTTATACTTGGCACTGGGAATAACAAGCCTTGTGCCCACCCTCCTTTTTTTTGTCCCACCATGGTAACCCTGAAAAGGCTAGTTTTCCAGTGATGCCAGCAAGCCAGGGAATTTTTCAGGATAAATTTGATAAGTGCTTATTTCTGGTAACTTAGCCATGTGCCAGTTTAGCTAGAAGCAGACAGGATGCTTTTGGAAAAAAATGGTTATTTCCTGTCAGAGTGTGATAATCTATTTCTTGCCAATTGGAACTGTTTTTATAGCTGTTTTTATTGCATCAGACTTGCATCAAGTCTCATGCAATAACAGAAGCTGCTTTAATAGCAAATCAGCTGTGCTAATACCATATTAAATACAATAATTATGCTGTCTTGCAGGCTATTACTTGTTGGCAAACACAAAGTTTACATCACAGCCTGGGTATATTGGACGTCTGTATGGCCCGACCCTGCCAGGAAACTTGCAGTTTTGTCTGCGTTTTTATTATGCCTTATATGGGTTTTTCAAGATGAGTGGCACTCTTGCAGTTTATATCTTTGAGGAGAATCATGTTGTTCAAGAGAAAATCTGGTCTGTCTTGGAGTCTCCAAAGGGAGTTTGGACTCAAGCTGAAATCTCCTTCAAGAAGCCTATGCCTTGCAAGGTAAGAGCCAACTCTTCAAATTTGCTGAATTCTGAGAGGAGATTTTCCTTGCCTTCTTAGAGTTCTTTTGTATGCAGGGATTAATCCTAAGTGAGCTATACCTGCAAAGTGAATTAGCTGGAGACTTCACCAGAGGAGCTCTAACAAAAGCCAGCTGTGTCTTGGTTTCTCAGCATGCTCCACATCCTCTCATTTTTGTTTGCTTATTTGCTATGTGAGTCATATCATCGTCGCACTCAGTTGCAGATTTTAATTAATCAAAAAGTACTGGCAAGTTCTGGTCAAAATGGAGAGCTGATCCTAATTCCCAAAACTCAGTTGCTGGGTTACAATAAAACCAGAAGTCAATGTAAATGAGAGCAATGGACTTGGAGAATTAGCAGTGTCTTGTTGGAGAGGTCATTACATTATCTCAGGAAATTACTAACACATTGGTACTTGACATCACCTCCTGAGTAAGTCTTTAAGCCATTGTAATTCCTCATCTCCACTCTTTTTTCAAAGACTGACTTTTACACAGATTTCTATAAGTGCGACTTCTGTATTTATCCTGATTTCTGTAACAGATTTGCACTATCAGTGAGTTGTCTACAGAGAATGAAATGGATCAACTACATGTTGACCAGAGTGTGATAAGATGATGGACATATGAATGGAAGCTTGTCTTGCAACTCTTAAGTATTTCTAAATTAAAGAAAAACTTCTTAAACATTTTGTCCACTACAAATTAATTTTTGAAATAACAGTCTTTACTGACCATAGAAGGTCACCAAAAACCAGGTGCCCAATTGTGTTGAGAGGCAAATTTACATTTAAAATTTCACTCCTAACTGTTGGATAGTGTTTGCTGTCAGATACCTGATATCTTAAAGTATCAATGGGTTTTTTTCTGTACTTTATCCATAAAACATAATAGAATTTGTAATTCCCTTCCAAGTGTTAGAGAATAAAAAAATAATTTTATTAGTGCTCAGCAAGTGCATACTAGAAAAGTTTCTCATAGTATCACCCCAAAATCCTTGCAGAGAAGTTAAAATGGCAAGCTTATAATTTACTTGTGTCATCACAGGCATATCCCCACCCCCAGGTCAAAAGGGGGAATGGACCCTGAATTTCTCTAGAATCTGGGTCCCTCACCAGCACCGGTGGCCACTCTTCTGGCCGGAGCTCTTGGTGCTGCTTGAAATGTCTCAGGATTGGTGGTTCTGGCCTGTCAAAAGAACAGTTTAGAAAATTGATGGTAAATGACACCTTGCAGAGCCTCTCGTGCGGTGACAGCACTCGCACATGTCCCTGCTGCTGTCGGATGACCTGTTTTAACATCTGGTGGGTTTGTTCTATTACTGACTGTCCGGTGGGGAAGTGAGGAATCCCGGTCTTATGTTGGACCCCCCCATTCCTGCAGGGAGTTACTGAACACCTTGGAAGTTTAAGCTGGACAGTTATCAGTTTTAATAGTGGCTGGGACCCCCAAGGTTGCGAACGCATGTATGAGATGTTTTCTCACATCTGCAGCCCTTTCGCTGATGGGGGCTGAGGTGAAAACTGCCCCCAAGAAGGTGTCCACTGACACATGGACATTTTTGAGTTTCCCAAATTCATGGACTTTGGTGACATCCATTTGGCATACCTCACAACTGTGGAGTCCTCTGGGATTTACACCGGATCCCAGTGTTGGTAAGATGGTCTCCTGACAGTTGGGGCATGTGGCCACTATTTCCCTGGCTTGGTCATGGTGGAATTGGCGGACCAGACCTGAGGCATTTTGATGGAATTGCTGATGGCTGAGCTTGGCCTGTTGGAAGACGTTAGGCTGGCCAGCTAGTTGTAATGGGGCAGCCAAGGCATCTGCTCTGCAATTCCCCTTGGCAATAAAGCCTGGGAGATCAGTGTGTAATCTCACGTGCACCATGTAAAATGGTTGCTCGCAGTGGGAAATCAGGTGTATTAGCTTTGCGAGCAAGCCAAAGATGACCGGGTTTGAGACCTCCTTTAAGACAGCATGTTCTGCCCTCGATACTACTCCTGCAACATAAGCTGAATCTGTGACCAAATTAAAAGCTTTGCCGAATCTCTCAAATGCTCTGACGACTGCGTCCAACTCAGCTACTTGTGGAGAACCCTCTACTGTCTTAACATCTGTTTCCCACAGCTGAGTCTCAGGATCCCTCCAAGTAACCACTGACTTGTGGGATTTTCCTGACACGTCTGTGAATGCTGTCAGAGCTTTGAGTGGTCTTGTACTTTGTATCTCTTTTGGTAATAATTTGAACTCTGTATTGAATAAATGGTGACCTGGGTGCCCAATCTGAATTTGACCTGAGTAGCTATCAAGAGCGAACTGCAAATTTTCATTTTGTCTCAAAAGGTGCTCAAAGGTCTGCTTGGTCATCTTCCCTGTTAATGTCCTGATGGGAAGGTGGACACGTGAAATCACACCCTGCTAACACTCGCAGGCGAGCCCTGGCCCACATGATAAGCTGGGCCATCAGCTCCCGTGGCCTGGTAATGCTTTTGGATTGTCTGTGGCCAAGGAACACCCACTCTGTTATTAAGAGGGGATCCCGTTGGCCCTTGTCCCACTGAAATATCATCCCATAGAGGTGTGGCAACTCAGCCAGTACTATGAAGCGGAAAGGCAGATCTGGTTGACAACGGTGGGCCTGCCTGCTTGTGATGGTTGTCTGGACCTTCTCGAGTGCTGTTCTGGCCTCCTGGGTCAGGGTCCTCAGGGAATCTAAACCGTCATCCCCCTCTCTTTCCGTTAACAGGTCGAAGAGGGGGGAGAGATCCCTCATGGTGAGCCCCAGCGAGGGCCTGATCCAGTTTAAGGACCCACACAGGCACTGGAGGTCATTCAGCATCCTTGGATTGTTACCTATCTTTATCTGCTGGGGCCTAACGGTTTTGTTGTTTATTTCTCGGCCCAGATACTTCCAGTGTAGCACACACTGCACCTTTTCTTTTTGCAGCTCAAATCCTGCCACCGACAAAAGCCGCAATAGTGTCCTCTAATGCTTTTTGCAGGACATTGTTGTCAGGGGCACAGACTAACACATCATCCATGTAATGATAGAAAATACAGGATGTCCACTTGGCACACATCGGGGACAGAACCCTGGCGACATACCACTGGCAGATGAGAGCATTTGAGGCCCTGTGGCAATACTTTCCAGTGGTAGCGTCGCACTGGGGCTTCTCTGTTGATGGAGGGCACAGAGAAAGCAAAGCGCGGAGCGTTGGCTGAGTGAAGGGGAATTTGGAAGAAACAGTCCTTTATATCAATAACAGCCAAAATATGGGGCAGCATAAAAGGGGATGGCATACCCGGTTGGAGGGACCCCATGTCCTCGATAACATCATTAATTTTTCTCAGGTCGTGGAGGAGGCGCCACCTATCCTTCCCCAGTTTTTAAATAACAAAAACTGCAGAATTCCAGGGGCTGTTTGTTTCTACAATATGACCTTTAGTTAGTTCCTCCTCTACAAGCTTCGTGAGTGCCTTTAATTTCTGTTTACTCAGCGGCCACTGCTCCACCCAGACTGGCCGATCTGTGAGCCAATCCAGTTTCTGGGTAGGGTGCTCTTCAGTGGCCGCACCTAAAAACTCTGGGGGGCCGGAAATTCCAATTTGGCTCCCCACTGGGACATGGCGTCTCTCCCCCACAAGGTAAATTTGCTGTCAATCACGAATGGACGTCCTGAGGCCAATAGCCCGTTCAGTCCCTTAATTTGCACTATGCTTTTAGATTGCTTTGCGAATTGAGGCCCCCCTAGTCCTAAGACTGGCGTTGCCATGCTTTGCAACCCCCATTGTGATGGCCATTTGTGTGGTGGAATGACTGTCACATCTGCTCCTGTGTCCATCATCCCCTGAAGATGTACTGAATGCCCTTCGCACTTAAGGCCACACCATACGAGGGGCTTTTCCTCTCCCAACTTCTCACATAAAAAACTGAGAGTTCCAGATCGTTACACAGGGCACGAGGAATGGGAATTGCCTGTGCAACGATCTGGCACTTCGGTAGGAAGGGGGGGGTTGACACAGCGTGCCGTGAGATAGAAGACCCTCGGGTTAAGTGTGGAGATCACAGGAGGAATCCCTGTCTCCAGTGGAGCGTGTTTTGTGTCCCCGACAACAAGGTACCTACAGTTCAGGAGGTCTTCTCTCCGTCGGATTTCGCAGCAGCAGATGTGCAATAGAAGCTCTGCATTCGCTATAGAGAAATGCCAGTCCTGAGAATAGAAATGGACAGGGTTAGTGAGTCGAAGCCGACAAGGTTCCCTTTTGTCAGTTGTTGAGAGGCAGTCGCTTACTGCTGGCACTATATGATGGATCACGGCTCCTCAGGTGGCACCGCGACCTGCCTCATTTTTATCTGCACGTGAGGCAGGTCCATTGCTCCCCCTTTAGTTTTTTTGAAATGTGGGGTTCCCCTCCCCCCCACCCTCCCGCATCCCCTGGTGGTGCACTCCCTAAAAGTGGACATTGGGCTAGAAAATGTCCCTCCTGATGGCAGTGGAAGCACTGGCGCTTAGAGGGAAACTGCCTTGGAGCTCAGTTCTTTGAAGGCACGGCAGCTGGGGCGACCACTTTGTCTTGAGGCTTCTTCGGTATCTCCTCTGTCATGAGCTGTGCTTTCAGTGTGCGTTCCTCTATTATTTGATTGAGGGTTGGTGGTGGTGAGACCAGCAATGCTAGGATGATTCTTTTGCACACTTCATTGGCGTTCATGGAGGCAATTTCCAGGACAAGCTTGTCCTGGAGTTCTGGTCCCTCCACATGCCTTTCTACAGCTGCTCTCACTCTGTCTACAAAATCTACAAAAGACTCAACAACAGATTGTTTAATCACTGTATATGATAGCATTGGCTCCTTGGTGGGCATGGCCAGGAACGTGCGCTCTGCCGCACCCCTGGACATGTCCAGCACCACGTTTGGAATCCCCCTAGCCTGCAGCCAGGCTTCGCTCCAGTCTCCCTCACCAATAAGGTGGTCTAAAGGATTGGTTCTTCTACAAAGTCAAGGTTATATGGGCCCTCCAAGATCTCTGGGAGGAGATCCCCTGCCAATCTCTTCCACTTTCTTTCCCATAATTTGTATTCTGATGGAAGGAGCAAGCAACTAAACAGGCGCTTAAGGTCCGCAGGGACTAATGTTTTTGATGTAAGAGTTGCTTGTAAAATGCTCCTGAAAAAGGGACTTTTTGGGCCGAAATCTCTCTGTGTTTTGCAGATCTCTTTTATAGACTTGTAGGAAAGGGGTTCCCACTTAGGGTTTTCCCCTCCCACGCTGTAGGAGACCAGAGCTAAAAACGGCTGATCTACTATACAAGCCCGTTCCTGCTCCCCCCCCTGCCCCCCCTCGGACCTGTGGGAACCTGGAGGTGGGGCATGGGAAACAGGAAGGGGGCTGGCAGAGACCTCCATGGCCTGAGGGGGCAGGGCCAATGGTGGGGCCGTGGGAAAATGCAGAGGACCAGAGGGAACGCCCACAAGAGGAGGAGCAGAGGGAGGGGGAGCAACATGATCTCCAGGAGGGGTGGCACCCACGTCAGCAGGGAAGGAGGAGGGGTTTGGGGCAAAGGTGGGAAAGGGAACAAAGGGATTATGGGAAGGAGAAATGCCCACGGGTGCCTGGCTTCCATTTTGTTGAGACAAAGCTGCCACCATTTTGCGCTAGCACAGCAGCAGTGCCTCTCCGGGAGAACAAAGGAAAGGGTTGAGGGGAACAGAACTCCATTGGGCTGCGCCGAAACCGGGATTTATAACTGGGAAAGAGGGATGGAGATGAGGGTTAGGGGTAGGGTCCTGACCGCATGGCCAGCGCCATCAGGGCGAGGGTACCGGGGGGACTTGGGGGAGCCAGGAGCGTGGTCCGCATTCTGGGAGCTGCCCTGCACCTGTGGCTGGTGGATTAGTTCCCCCTGCACACCTGGTCTAGGGGAAGAAAGTAAAGGAGAGGAGGGTAGGGAAACAGGTTTAGGGAAAACCGGGGATTTGCCTGATGGCCGCACTTCAGCCCTTCCCTGGTCCATGTCTCGCGTGCCTTCCGTTTTAACTACTTCCCCAATTAATACAAACAGCTTAATAAAATTATCCTTGACAGAGGGATCCCATGTTTTATTCCCTCTGTTAATCTCGCGCCAACCCCTTTCCAAAACTCCTTGTTTCTAACCTTGTCTGCCGAGATTCCCGGGAAGATAAAAAACAACCATTGGACGAAATTCTTAACCGAATCTTTAGGAACACCTTCACCTTCCTCCCGCAACTTCCAGTTAGGATTTCTTTAACTTGGATATAAAGTTCTCTCTGGTGAGTGGCCAGTGTGTCTCCCATGCTGTTCACTCATGCAATCCCACCCACTCACTGCAGGAAAAGAACAAATAAAAAGAAAAATGGGCCAAAGCTGCCAGTGGCAGGCCACTCACGCTGTGCACGGCGTGTCCCCTACCCTTGGGAGCGTGGCCAGCCCACACCCAGTGAGGGAAGTCCCAGCCGGGTCTGTCCCAGCCGCTGGAGACTTACCAACTGGTGTGCTTCGGAAATGAAACTGCAGCGAGCGAGGGTCCTCATTCTTGAAGGTGACTTCCTGTAGTCATCCATGACTGGTGAGAAGTTATGCCTTCCTCCCTTGTGGGCACTGCAGGACAAAAATCTGCGTGCTCCCTCGAGGGCGGTGGTACTGTCACTGACTGTAATCCATACAGCCAATGCCCTAAATTTCAGTCCAGCATGGGGCACTTCCACGCAGAGATGGCAGCGTCCGCTACAGCTCAGCAGCGTCTCTCTGCGACTCGGGAATGCCCTGCGGTGGGCGCCACCTGCAGCAGCTACCTGCCACGACCTCAAGCAGACAAAATGAATCGGCTAGCACTGTCCGTGTGAGCCCAGGTGGCCGCCACATGTGTGGGCACTCCAGGGAAATGGCATCTGCCACCCTGGTAGTGCTGAGTGCTGCGGTGTGGGATACGCAGCTTTGGTAGCTTCACACACTGAGAGGAGATGAAGAGATGAGAGAAGGACACTTGTTTGCGAGCCCAAAGAGTCTTTATTCCCCCAGGCGGGGCAGGAACAAAGAGCTCTTGGGGTGGATGCAGTGACAAAATGCCGATGAAACAAAGGATAGCAGCAGGTTAAATAGGGGGTAGGCGGACAGGGGTGGAAACCTGGCTTGCCCAATGGGGACAAACGATAGAGGAATGACATCGACTATAACAACCAATGGTAGCATAACAGAGGTGGGCATAAAGTCTTGGGACAAATAGAAGGCTAAGGTGGAGTGATTGATATGGAACTTTCTTGAAGAAGCTGGGAGTGGTTACAGGATTGACACCCAACAGGGAGTGAACAAACCCTGACTGATGGGACCAAATAAGGAGAAAACAGGGAGAGGTGAGAAGATTGACAGGTTACTGTGGAGCCAAGTGGCGGGAACTCTCGGGGTAAACAACTTGGAACAAACCACTGTGAGGGAAAAATGGGGGAGTACAAGGAACAAACCTAACTAACATTAATAAAACAACTGTCTAAATAAAACCAAACTACAACATGACATCTCTTGTTTAGGTATTTCTTTATTACTTCTGGAAGGGTTTAGTAGCTAATGTAGCATAATCAACTGCATCAGTAGTGATGACATCTGAGCATGACTGTTAGAACTGGTTGACAGCCTTGGAGGTGGTAGGTTTTTAGCATCAGACATTTACATGGAAAATCTTTTCCAGCATGGATTTGTGAAGAACAATTTTTGTTTTCCTACAAGTCAGGATATGTAAAACAGTTGTGAAGAAGCTTGCCTCGCTGCTTCTGAGCCTGAAGATGTGTAGGAGGGGAAGAAAAACCTTGCTCTGCAGCATGGTTTATTGGCCTCTTGCAATTCTCAAGAACATTCTCTGTGTGCTTCCAGTCTTGTGAAAGTCTTCCTTCCCATGGAAACAAGTCTCAAAATGTTTCTGTTGAGGACGCATTCCTCAAATATCACAAAATATTGGGAGATTTATGGGACTTTACAGAAGTCAGCATGTGTTCAGCAAACCATACTTCAGACACCCTTTAGGTAAATATGTATTTGTCAGGGGGTTCAGTTTATGAAGTTTTCTTTAGACAAACAGAAGAAAATGGGTGAAGTTCTGAAACATATTAAATGGAAAAGTACATCAAGGTATATTTACAGATTGGAAGGTAGCATAACAAAGACAAATATCGCCAAAGTTCAAGCATATCTACTTAAGGCAGAGGGTGAAAACCTGGTGTAGTTACAGGTTGTCTGCTTGTAATATTTAGAATCACAGAATCACAGAATAATGAGGTTGGAAGAGACCTCCAAGATCATCAAGTCCAACCTAAGCCCTAACACCTCAACTAGACTATAGCACCAAGTGCCATGTCCAGTCTTTTTTTAAACACATCCAGAGATGGTGATTCTACCACCTCCCTGTGAAGACAATTCTAGTACTTTATTATTCTTTCAGTGAAAAATTTCTTCCTAATATCCAATCTGTACCTTCCCTGACGTAGCTTGAGACTGTGTCCTCTTGTTCTGTCAGTTGCTGCTCGGTGGAAGAGACCGACCCCCACCTGTCTACAGCCTCCCTTCAGGAAGTTGTAGAGAGCAATAAGGTCACCTCTAAGCCTCCTGTTCTCCAGGCTAAACAACCCCAGCTCCTTCAAACGTTCCTCATAGGGCTTTTGATCCAAGCCCCTCACCAGTCTTGTTGCCCTTCTCTGGACGCGCTCAAGCATCTCAATATCCTTCCTAAACTGAGGGGCCCAGAACTGGACACAGCACTCAAGATGTGGTCTCACCAGCGCCGAGTACAGGGGCAGAATGACCTCCCTACTCCTGCTGGCCACACTATTCCTAATGCAGGCCAGGATGCCATTGGCCTTCTTGGCCACTAGGGCACATTGCTGGCTCATATCCAACCTGCTGTCGACCAGCACCCCCAGGTCCCTTTTTGCCTGAACACTGTCCAGCCACACTGTCCCCAGCCTGTAACGATGTAGGGGATTTTTGTGGCCAAAATGTAGAACTCGGCACTTAGACTTACTAAACTTCATGCTGTTGGACTCTGCCCATCCATCCAACTGATCTAAGTCTCTCTGCAGAGCCCTCCTTCCTTCCAATAGATCAACACAAGTTCCCAGAACTTGATTCTGGCTTTTCCTTGCAATCTCATGTCCAGCTCTTCAACCTTAATACTTTTTAAAGTCTTACCATGCTTTATTTTGTTTATTTCTTCTTTTCCAAGGTAACAGAAGGAAACAAAGTACTACTGTGTGGCACTGTGTAAACACTCAGGTTGGTTATCTGTGAAGATGTGTCTGCCTAGCACGTAGTGAAATAGCTGGCAAAACCCACTTATTTCAATGTAGGGCAGCTCTGGAGGTGCACCAGAGCATGTTTTGGCTGGTAGAAAGGAGTGGTGGGAACCAGCAAGTAAGGGATTACACTTCTGGCTCTGCAGGGAGACAGTGCTTAGACACATGACACACTCTTGTCCTGTCTTCTGTGACCTGTCCTTGTGTCTCTTGCATCCTCACTAAGCCATCTTTATTTTATCCAACCTGTCCCACAGGCAATGAACCACCCATCTGCCCCTCACCCCAGTCCTCATCTTACTCTCAGCTCTGGACAATCCAATTTTTTTTTCCTGTAATATTATTCATGTTCCATTCTGTTTGCCCTGCCTGTCCCATTTCTTACAAATTCTAGTTTCTCAAAAACTAATGACTTGACAGAAAAGATAGCACTGGCATAAAGATCAGACTCTTGACACTTTTCTGTTCCTATTCCAAAGCCTAGGAGTGCTCAAGATTTTCACAGATTTTTTTGTTTTGTTTTGTTTTGGTTTTTTGTTTTTTTTTGTTTGTTTTTTTTTTTTTTTTTTTTTTTTTGTTTTTTTTTTTTTTTGTTTTTGTTTTTTTTTTTGTTTAATAATAGGGGCAAAATAAACTCTTTTTCCTAGCCTTGGTTCTTGGAAATGATGGAACTGTTTTGGATTAAATCTTCCAAAACAAGGCTGTAGCAAGGACCTAGCATGGAAAATCTGAGCTGAGATCATTGTGTCTTGGCAATGTTACAGACAAGTGAAAAGCAGTCTTTCAGTGGAAATAGGTGGTCTCAAAACAAGATGGGCTGCCACCATTCCTCTAATACAGATGTAGTGACTGATGTGCCTATATTATTGTTTTCTGAGATGTATCATATGTCGACTTGGATGGTAAGAAGTTGTAGGCATGCACAGTAGTTTGGCTGAACATCTTCTTGGTTACCAGGAACCACTTTTGGATTGGGTCAGCCCATGTGGAAACAGTAAACAGTCTCCTGGCAGTTCCTTCACAGCTGGTCAAGTCAGCAACAATGTGTCCTGAAGGTCAAAATTATTTTTTCAGCCAGAAAACAATTGCTGTAAAACAACCAATTACTCACATCCTTCATCTTTTTTTCTACTATGAATACTACTCCCAAAGCTTAGAAAATCATATAAAATCCATCTAATACATTTTAGTTTTGATAGCATATTTGTTTGCATCAGAACAATAAAAAGATGCAGATTTTCATTGCTTGGTTTCTTTAATGGTTTTTGCAAGTTCTTTTTGAATTAGCTAACTGCAGTCTGGCACAAGTTGATGGATTGAGTTCTGTGAGCAGGAAATGTGAAGCTGTCCAGCTGGCTTTAGTATGACATTTTGAAAATAAAACATTTTAAAGGCTAGGCAGGTATGATCCAGCTAAGCAAGTCATGTCTATACCTACATACATATATGTGTGTTTGTGTGCATATATATTTATATTTATATATGTGTGTGTGTGTGTGTGCACATACTGTAAATACAGATGCTGTTAATGTTAAGTGAGAAGGCAGGGAATTTAAAATCCTGATTTCCTACTTTGTACTTGCAGCACTGTCTCTCCTAGTTGGTGTGAGTACCTATGATCGTATATATATACAGTGTATATTGATTTATACTGTACCCAGGGAATCAGTGTGAAAAGAAAGAAATGCAAAAAAAATTCTAATGTTTTTTGACATCACTTAAATCCTTCATGGTTTATTGTATAAGCCTCTGGAAGGGCAGCATGAAAACCTAAATCTGAATCATACAGATTATTTTCAGTTGATTGAATGTACTGAAATTGATCTTCCATGCCAATACATGTCAGGAAAATGTGTGTGTGTGTGTGTGTGTGTGTGTGTGTGTGTGTGTGTGTATGTGTGTGTGTGCATGTGTATGTGGGTAAACACCAGCATGGAATAATTAATGAAGGTTTGAGTTCATTTGGGTCTGCTTTTATCAATTCTGCTCATTCTTGCTACATCTGGGTTACCATTGTGAAGCTCAGGTTTTTGAAAAAAAAAAACATCTTGTGTTCTTTATCCATCATGCACACTTTTACAATATTACCTAATAAAATATTGCAATATTTTGCAATATTACCTGCTTGAACCTCCCAGAGTTCAAAATCAAATCCTCAGAAAGGTAATTGGCATAACAGTCTATCCTACTTTCATCAGAGTAGCTGTGGCTGCATTTTTGGGTTTTCATTTCTTAAGTATATTTTTATTCCTCTTTGATGTTTTTTCCTCCCTCTCTTTACTTGAGTTCATCTGTTTGCTTTCTCTCATCCTCCATAACTAATTTTAGTTGCCACTGTGAGAAAGAAAAATCAAGTGACTCAATGTTGTACTTGAATATTTACATGTTTTAAAAAAAAGGAAAGAGAAGACTTTCTCAGAACAACACTGAGAAACTTTGTTGCAAGATGTTGTGAAGGCTAATAGTATACATACATTTTTTAAAAGATTTAAAAAATCCATGGAAAATAGACCTCACAGTGACTGTAACCACAGTGGTCCAGTTGTGACCTCCAGTTCAGCAAGTTCTTCAGCTTTTTTTGGGTTGGACATGATACAAAAGCTTTTGTGCTGGTTTGTTTCTTTGTTCTGTGTTTCCCTAAATATCTGTCATCACCCTGCTGCCTTCCTAGTACTTGATCTGAGTGTCTTTGGACTTTTCTTCTCACATCATCACTGTGGTGATGATCAATGTTAAATGATTCTAGCATTTGTTTCTCTTTGCTGGCAAGAAATCTGTGTTTCCTGCTAGTCCACCAAAGTCATAGGTAAATGACTAAACTAATCTTGGATAAACAATGAAAACCTAGATCCCTGTGATCAAGTCACTTGTATGAAAAACAAAGTTCTCCAGTCAGGTGCCAATTGAAGGAGGGCATCTTCATCCTCCTCCTCGTCCTCATCTTCCTTGTCCTCATCTTCCTTGTCTTCCTCGTCCTCATCCTCCTCCTCCTCATGCTCATCCTCCTCCTCGTCCCCCTCCTCCTTGTCCTCCCCCTCCTCCTCATCCTTGTCCTCCTCCTCCTTGTCCTCCCCCTCCTCGTGCTTGTCCTCCTCCTCGTCCTCCTAAGCACCCTAAAGAGGCTGGAATGAACTGCAGTTTTATAGGACAGTCCTGTCATTCCTTCCCTTACATTTTAAAAGAAAAAACTTCTTGAAGAACAGTCACCAGAAATTACTGTCTAATATAAGAATGTTAGAGTTTGGGAACAGTAGGGTAGTGCTGCTAAATGGGAACCTCAGTTCCTGTGGTGCTTGATACATGATTATGGAAACAGTATACTGGAAACTGAAAAAGTTACTCAGGTTAGGAAGCAGTGCCTAAGGGGCTTGCATCTTCACATTTGCTAAGCAAGGTGGTATGTTGCATGAAATATTACACATCTCCTTTTGGTGTCTCTGGTCCTTTATGGTCAGGAAACTGTTTGACTGGAATGAGGATAGAGCCCGTACAGTAGATTTGTAGAAATCTGGGAGGGTCATGAGGGACAGGTGAGAATATCAGTGTCCTATATATATTTGTGTGCAGGCAATGTTCTCTACTAGGCTGTGCAATCCAGCAAGAGGAGATGTAGGATAAACAGCCTGTGGCACTAGGTTATTTTGTTAGCTTTATTTTTCTTTTTCATTGTTTGTTTCTGCCCTTGGACAGGAAAGGTTTTCAAAAATACTTGTTCAACTGTCACAAGCTTATTACCAATGTTATCCAATTATTTATGTAGAAGCTTTCTTATTACATTCTTTTTCCCATAGAAGCTCGTTGTATTTACATGGCAATAAATTGAACTTGCCTGGCAAGTGCCATTTTAAATCAATTTATTTTAAATGACAGAAACTTGCAAATGTTCTATTTTTGGCTTAATAGCTTACTTGTATTCTTGATAAATTAGTTTCTGACTGTTTAGGCCAAAGAAATACAAGCCACTTAAAGTCTAGTTTAATTAAGCTAGCTATGAGTAACACTTAAAACATCTGCATTGAAAAGCCCTGAGATAGTCAGAAGGTTTTTCCCATCCCCTGTGTGGTCAGTCCCTGGCTTACATGCTTATATGTAAGCTCTTTATTAGCATAACTGACTGAAAAGTCAGGCTCCATGTCTTGTGTGAAAACATCTTGACTGCTTCTTCCTGTCAGTTCACACTTTGTTTCTAGTGTTCAAATTATTCTTTGATTTTGTAATACTGAGTTTTGTGTCACTGTGAGGAAGTTACAACAGTAGCTTCTCAGAAAAAACAACACCTCAGACTCCACTACAACTGTCCTTCTTCTTTAGGAAATTGAACTTTAAATGTGTCTAAGTGAAAGACCGAGTTTTGTGTCTACACAGATTTACAGTGCGTCATTTAAACCTAGGATTATTCATTAGGATGGAAAAGATAAATTACCTTGTTGCAGAGGCATAGCTTGCTTTTAAATCACCAGATTGCGCCGTTTTCATGTTTTTCTTCTGTTTGGCTGATCTGGCTCTCTAATTGAGCAAGATGTATATGTTCTGGGATAAACAAGGAGGAAGAAAACACATAGAATATATAGGGATCTCCTTTTCTCCTGTTCTCTGTCCAGCTCCCTCCAAACCTTCTACAGCAAGCTTCCCCATTATCCCTCCTTACACTGAAGGCACCTTACTGTATGTCCTCCTATTTCTTCTCCTCTAAAAGCAGATTAACTTTACATGCATGTGAGTTTTAACCCCTTGTAGAGTCACTGAGTGCTAAGGATGAGAAATCCCTTCTACCTCACCCAGTATCTGCAGCACCACCCAATACCGTGTCTTAGCAGAAGCTTGCTTGACCGGCCATTTTCACCTGGCATTGCTCATACCTCATATCATCCAGGACAAGTGGTAAGAAAGGATTATTGATACTTTAAGACTGAAGGCCAGGACCATTGATTAGGCACTGCAAGATAAACAAACCAGCTTCTAAGCTGGGGCAATGATTTGGAAGGAAACAGATGGCCTAGCTGTGTCCTGTTATTGGAACAAAAAGAGACATGAGAGATATGTTTTATTTTTCAGTAACACAGGCAACAACTGCCTTCACTGGATAATGTTTTTAATTTAGCGTCCAAAATAGCATGTGAGTCCAGAAATCTCTGTTACCTAGCTTGCAACAATCAGTATGTTGTTCATCTGCCATGCTTTCCGACAAAAAAAAAAAGCTCAGCACAAAGAATCCCCTATTGTTTTCTCCAAGGCATGAGATAAAGTAATAAAATTATATTTTGGAAAAATTGACCTAGCAAATATTTTAATTTAAAACAAGAACAAATGCAAAGCAACTTGAGATTAGTTCTACTGAGACTGTAGGAAGGATTCAGAGATCTGACTAAATGTGAAAATGAGTAGTTGAGTAAATCCAAGTTGATACAATTTTGGTAGGTAAAGTTCAAATACTCAAATATTTTGCTTTATGACAGAAAAGGATATTTAAAACAGGAGAAGAGTAAATAAAAAATGTTCTAGTCCATTGCCTAAAACTAAATAAAGAATGTAACAACAAAATAAATTGAGGAGACTGTAACAATTTCAGTACATTTGCTATAGCCATTTCAGCCATTTGCTGAAAACTCTGCAATCCCAAGCAGAAGCTCCCAAGTAGAAGACTTTGTAATTTCATCCCTGAAATTACAGAGTGTGCTCATGGCAGTGTGTCCCTCAACACCACAAAAATCATGTGGAAAACCAGTGAAGCTTAAGCTACAGATGGAAAAACTGAACACATTTACAAGTGTCACTGTACAACCAAAGGATTGATCTGATTCAAAGATCACTGGTTCAATGGCCTTTGAGAGATCACAGTTATTGTTGTGATGCTTTCTAAATGGAGGGCTTTCTCCGGGAACCAATGGGTAGTTACATACCTTGTGTAGAACAAATTAGTGCAATCTCTTAATTCTGCTCCCAGTGAGGTCAATACTAAAGCATCGCTTAAAACATGACTCCACAGTGTGGAAATGCTATTTCACAAATGAGGACTGACTTCACCCTTACATGTGTGGTTTTCTGAAGATTCATGGATTTAGGGCTATAATATGTCTTTAGATCATTACAAATGTTCACCAGAATGTATTTATTAAAATTTGGTTGAATTATATTCTCCCAATGTCAGTATCTTATTTTACGCTTATTTTATGTTTTTTTCCAAGAGATGCTACTGTTTTTAAAGGATTGCCCTGTATGCTGATAATGAACTTATAAAGTATGAAAGAATTTTTTTCCTGTTAAACCTTGAGGCTAAGATACAGTTCTACAGTGGGAAGAAAACAAAAACAAGTGCGGGGTTTAGGCAACCATATGCTGAGCAGTTTTGCATTCTGTGCAGGGCCACTCTTTAACTCCATATCAGTGGCAATTTACAAGACAGATAATCAATAATAACCAGGATTGGTAGCACTAAATGGAAGAGTTTCAAAAATTGCTCCACCCTGGGTAGCATAATACATACATGCTTCCAAGTTTTTGGTGTAATACTGTTTTATAAGCAAAACAAACTGGCAAAATACCATGTAGGTACCATATTGAAGGTGTTACCAAGCCTACTAGAAGAGAACATACTAAATAATGCTGTAACAACTTTTAAATGCCTTTTTGTAACCTTATGAAACTTGTATTTAACCTCAAATATGCAACCGAAGCGTTGTCCAGAAGATTAAACAGTCAGAAGTGACAGTAATCTATCTGCAATCACTAGAATAGACCTCAATACATAGGAATTGTTTTTTGAAAAGCTCTTCCTAAATTATGGTCATAACCCCAGTGGTCAGCCAGATGGTTTGGAGTAGTTAGGCCAAGAAAACCACCAGCAGTGTTTTCACAAAACAAATCCTAATGTGTCTTCTGCAATTCAAAGAGATCTGTGTCAACTTTGGCAGAAGGGCAACTGGGAGTCTTAGTTTCTTTACATTTTATTTTACTATCTCATGAGTGACTTGTATTTTCTGTGGCAGAATTAATGTTTACTCAAATTAATGATCTTGGATGTTTTTATTAATCTTCACTAACTCAGATGAACACTGTGAATGATGCATAATATTTAAAGTCTCCTGCTCTACAATGTCATGGCACTGAGTCATTTATGAATAATCCCATTTTGTGTAGTACTTTCAGTTCATCTCTATTATTCTTTGCATTTTGCCACAGCCACTCTTGTCCATCACTCCACATTACTCTTTCAAATTTATTTTTCCATGCATGAAACCTCCTAGTTTTCAGAATAAGATAGCTGAAGATATTTGAGCTGGTCATGTTTGGTGTTGGGCAAGAAAACACAACGACCTTAGTGAGTCATGTTTTCTCACAGACAAAAAAATACTCTAGTAAAATGGGAATTACATACAGATATACATAATTTGCCTACAAAAGCAAGAAAATATTTTCTTTAGGTTGACAACATACATTTAGTCCCCACTGGAATAGACATTTCAGTCATTGGCAGAAAGTGCCAAGGCAAAGTGGATCCATTATTCCTGTTCTGTAGATTTCAAAATTATCTGTGCATTTGGAAAAAACACTTAACATTTCAGACTCTTAACAGTGCCAGGTTTTGTACCTGAAACTTCCTTCCTGTATTGCAGGTTGTCTTTGTTAGCTGGTGTAAAAGCTTCTGGGACTGTGGACTTGTGGCACTGGATGATGTATCATTGAACCTGGGAAGCTGCCAGGCTGCTGGTAAGACCATGTTTATTTGTCATCCAACAGCTGCTATCCTTTTGAGTAAGAGTTCATCATACACCTTCATTTTCCAAGCCTATCCTACAGCTGTCTTCACCCTGTTGTGGTTTCTTGTCTTTTCTTTTTTTCCAATAAGTATTGCATAAATTATATTTTTGCAAAGTAGCAAACATCCGGAAGGACCAGTTTTTGCTCACAGGGGTACCAGCTAACTCCTAATAAATTTCAGTGACTCCAGATCAGTGGTATATAGGTGAATGGTCCTTTGAGGGCTTTAAAATAAACCCACAGTTCAACTGAGTGAAAAGTAGTTTTCAAATGGTCTTTAAGAAGCCAGGAATAGACCCCAAAGCAGTATTTTTCAAAACACAGCGTATTTTTTTTTTTAGGCAAGAAGTACGGTTGTGCAAGGCCAAGACACAACCTAAAGAACTGAGCTGCAGTTCTTTGATGAAGACAGAGAAGAGCAGTCCAAGACTCCCTCTGTAGTGGGAAGAACTGAATGGTTTTCAGCAAAACTTTACCCTTTGACATGCACAGGCCAATCTCTCTGAACTCACCAAACTCCCTATTTGTGGCTTTGTGAGGTTTGACAATACAACAATTGTATCCTAATTTAAAAAAAAACATTCTCATGAGGCAGGCACAATCTACAATTCCATTCTTCTTTGGAATAAAGCCATGTCTTTGCAATGTCCTAATAGATTTTTAATGACCTCTTTTGATTGGATTTTATGCATTCAGAGAGAAATCACATGTACAAAACAAGATGCCATTTTTCTGAACTATTTCCAACAGTTGTCTGTTTTGCCTTGCTGTAAATTTTAAGTAATTGGAAAAGGAACCAAAGGTGCAGAACTGCTATCTGGGTGTACAGTCATGCCATGGCTTGTCTTTGATGGCAGCAAAACAAAAGCCTGAAAAATTCCCCAGAGGTATCAAGGCTTCCTCCTCTTCAAAAGGTGGAGGCAGCTCAAAATGTCTACTTCTGAATGACAAATGAACATTATCTGACAGAAGCTTCCTGGCATACATCTGAACTGTATCACCTTTTGTATGATCTAATAGAATTGAATTCTAGTAATTGCAGCTCTGTGGTCTGTTGTAGGCTGCAGTAGAGTCTGGTGCCAAAGGAGCAGAGGAGAGCTGAATGTGGCATTGATTTCAGTTCACAGAAACTCCAGTCTTTGACAAGGCTCATTTATTATGCAAGTTATACATGCTGGAACTTGTATGTGTGCTTGGGGAGCCAAAACAGTGAATAAAATTACACTGGTAATCCTATAACAGCCCGTTTTAGAATCATAGAATTGCTAAGATTAGAAAAGACCTCTAAGACCATTGAATCCAATGATTAAAACCAAAAGACCTCATAAAATAATCTAGTCCAAAGCACTGTTGGGAAGACAAATAAGCTGTTTTAAAGAATCCTAGGACTAGTGAATCCTAGTCACTGAGCTAGACTAGGGCACAAATTTTCCCAAAGATGTGAAGAGAATTAAATTAAATTTTATATGACAGTTTGAAGGTAGCTTGTATAAGCTTGTGACTATTGTAAGCATTGCCAGGTAGCTGTAATTGATGTCAGCAGGTGAGAAAATGCAATACACATATTTGAAATTTTAAACTATATCCTCTTCTTACAGACTTGTTGCTGCCCACTCCTGGAGAATGCACTTTTGAAAAAGATGAGTGTGTGTTTACTCAGAAGAAGAGAGGTCGTGGGAGCTGGCACAGGAAGAGGGGTCCAACTCCCACTTCTTACACAGGACCGAAAGGAGACCACACTACTGGGGTAGGTGAGTTAAGTTACACATTGAATTTTCAGAACAGAGATTGACAGTTAATAAAAAATATTAATTAAATATTTTAAACGATAAGCCAGAAGATAGAGAAAGCTTTTACTCTTCAGAAAAGTTACTAATCAAATTAAGTAAGCACATTCTGCATGGAGTCATGAGTGGTTTTGAGATTATGACATTTAATGTGAATTATCTTCAGGCCATGTGGATAATCTGGTTGTCACATCCCAAAGTAGCCTTTTCCTTAGGAGACAAAAGAAGAAGATGACTGTCCAGATCCTGCAGAAAAAGCTCCTTCCAAACTCTCAGTTTATGTGAATAGTCCCTGCAACTGAGTTTAGACCTATTTTCAGTTAATGTGGATCATTAAGTAGTCTGAGAAGTGAGGCTGATAGCTTGACTTTAGGACTGTGAGCCTTTTAAGCCTGTCTGTGACTCAACAATCAAATATCAATCAGGAATAATTCAATAATTCAAATATCAATCAGGAATGATTATTCCTTAGTTAATTTCTTAACAGGAAGCTGTGCAAGTGTTTGGGATTCTTCTGCATGAACACCTTTGTGTTCAAACTCAAAAGAAAACATGAAGAATAAAAGAGATCCCACAAGCCCTTTATCTTGAAAATGTGCTCCACAAGCTCACTAGTGCAAGTTCAAGTATTTAGGTAGGTAGGACTCCCATCAGCATAAGTGCACAGAAAACTGCATCACCACCAACCATAGCCTAAAGCATACCCTCAGATGTACTTGCAGCTGTCTCGGAATTCCAATGAATCGATCTCTATCAGAGTGCAATTCCTGGTGTAAGAGCAGCTGTAGTATATTCTTCCTTTGTATTCTTTTCTGTGGCTTTGTATTTCAACAGATATAACCAAGTTTTAAGGGTTCAGGCTGTGAATTGGTGGAAGGCAAATTCCTGCCCCTCATTCCATCACACAGGTATCACCAGCTGGAGCAAACTGAGGTGTGTCACAAGACTGAGGAGCATCCCCACATCCCATCCACTGCATAAAGCAACTGTTCTGTTTTGAGATGTACACTCTGCCAGGAGACAGTGAACTCAGATAATGCAGGAACTCTTCATGCAATCCCAGTGCACTCTTTTTGTGGTCTGTCCCTTTACCTGCCTGTCACCACAAGTCCTGGGGGTGAGACTGCCTTCAGAGGGAGAGGGAATTCCCAAGGATCAGTGAGACACGCAGAATGCTGAGAGCAACAACAGCAGCCAGTGGATGCTTGAGAGTTTCTTGTGATACTTGGGAGTCCTATTTTCTGCGCAAACCCCTAGTGAAACATCCCTTCTAAGCCAGGTTGTAGTTTGGTGGGGAGCAGCAGTCAAGAGAGAAAGTGAAAAGGAAGATATCTACAGTTGTAGGTCAATAATTCATACAGCGTATTGGAGAATTCCCAAGCTGGTTTGTACCAAACTTAGTGCAATCCATTTCAAAGATTTTGTTGTTCACTATGCGTAGAAGTTCCTTCAGTTAAAAATCAAAACCTAGAGCTCATATGACAGCATAATAAAATAACTTGCCTTTTTCACTAAAGACTGAATCATACTATAAACTTGTTAGAAAGACTAGATCATCTCTTGGCTTTATGAATTCAAACCCATCATTATTACAGTACACAATTATTACAGTATCTCAAATATTACAGTTTACAAATGCAGAAAGTCTATGAATCATTATCAAAATAGTTTCAATCGTGAGCTTTTTTAAAATATAATAAGCATGTTGAGCATAATGAACATTCCAACATAATGTATCCTACTTTGCTAATATTTACTTATATATCTCTTTAAGGATACTACATGTATATAGAGGCATCTAACATGGTCTATGGACAGAGAGCATACCTAGTTTCAAGACCACTAAGAGGAACATCTGGAAAACAATGCCTGACGTTTTTCTATCATATGTATGGAGCTGGGACTGGATTATTAAGTGTTTATCTAAAAAAGGAAGGGGATGATGAAGAGATACCTTTGTGGAGGAGGACAGGGGAACAAAGCATCTCATGGCTAAGGGGACTGATAGAATATGAAAGTGATACAAGCTACCAGGTAAGAAAAACAAACAAGAAGCAGTCAAATTGGAATATTGAAGTGAACTATGTACTAGAACCAAAGTTTTGTATTGTTTAAAAAAAATAATAAACTGAAATGTTAAGAAGTAGGTGGTATTGAATGGATACCTGAAGAACATGAAATAATGTAATTTTTTACAAATGAAGTTAGGGAGGGATTTATTAAAGATGTGAATAGGTTGCAAGTAGGAAAATAGTTATGAATTCAAATTTTTTTAAACATACTTAAATGCTATTTCAAAGTATTTAAATTTAAACACCCTCATTTTTTGTCAGTAGTGGTAGGGCTTTTCCAGGATCATTTGTGCAATTTCTTTTCCTTCAGTTGTCTGTAGCTCTGTCCAGATTTGACACAGCCACTGATCTGTGATGAAATGGCAGCTTCTTGTAGGGTAGTCTTTCCAAGGGAGCACCAAGTCCTTCCAAGGGAGGAGAAGGGATGATGCAAAGCCAGAGGTCTGTCTAAGGAGAAGGGAAAACGAAAGAGAGGGGAGAGGGGAAGGGAGGGCAGGGGAGGTGGTAAAGGGTACCCCTTGAACATGTATTATTTTTTTCAGCCCTTCCACCATTTGGATTCATGAAAATTTGTGTCTTACTTTACAGATTATTTTTGAGGCAATCCGTGGTGTGTCAATAAGAAGTGACACTGCTATTGATGATATTCTGTTCCAGGCAGGACCTTGTTTGGGTAAGTTCCAAGATACTTTGTTAGACACACCTGAAATTCACAGTGCTTGTTTGTGGGTGGGTGATATTTCCCTTGAGTTTCCATTTGAATTTAATATCAGGCTGCTGGGTGAGTGCAGAAGTTTTACTCTAATAGGATGTGAGATCATCCTCAGAATCTCAACTAGTAAAGTGGCTGTAAACTTTTTAAAAACCACATGACAGTCCCATTTAAATTCAGCGTGCTAATTAAATTCTGCTGTAAGTATTATTAAGTATGACAAAAATAAAAATAATTAAGTATTTTTTCATTCTTTGTATTCCAGAAGTGGAAGAAATTCAATTTTCATCAGGCTATCCTGACAGCTTAAACGAAATTGAGTATTAAAAACAGTCTGCTGAAAGGAATGAAGCACATTGAAGAACTGTATGTGAGAAACTGCATGAACTGCCTGTTTTAAAATATGTTTTAAGTAAATGCTGGACTGGTTTGAATACACACCAATACACAGGAAGAACTTGGAGCACGCATGTTCCTCGCCTTTTCAATGAAATTATTGACTCAGGGCTTCTTAGACCATAAGTTTTTGATATTATTTCCTCTTTTGCATGAGGTATCAGTTATTACATAAAGGCTTCCTATTTTGCACAGATCATTAATTTTTAATTTTTTTAACATTTCTGGTATATAAGTAAAAAGAGGAAATTCCAGTTGCACAATTGAAGTCCAATATTGTGTTATCTTAAATCTGCATTCAGTGAATGTTTTGTGTTGGGGATAGAATGGATTTTTGTTAAGAAAATTATAAATGTTTTGAAATAACAAAGAAAATAGTGTTAGCTACTAGTATTATCCTACAGGTAAAGTGCAATTATTCTCAATGACAAATCTCTCTGGGAAACTTAATACTCTGCTGGCAATCTTTTGTGACAGTGTACTTTACTATAACAAATATATTTGTCAATAACAAACTCACTTCTAGTGTTCAGTATAATTCAGCATAAAATGCTGGCCTGTGGAATTATACGAAATGAAACACTTTAAAGCCATATGTTTTCTGGGATAAGAGTCTTGTTGTTTTTTTATTAAATAAGTTTGTACACTCACTGAGAATGCACTTACATTTTGCCCAACCACAGATGTCTTGCATTTATATTAATAGGAAACTGAATTCACAGCTAGTTATTTTTTAAGGTCTAATGTATTTGTGCATAAGGGTTTTTTTTTTTTTTTAATTTACTATAACTTTCTAAATAAATTTGAATATCATCTTATTGCTCTGCTCTAGATTTCATACTAATTAGTGTAAGGAGAAAGAACTGAACCTAATAAAGTAGCCTGAATTCATTTTGAACGTGAAGAGAATGAAATGTGTGGATCACATCACCTATGAAGGCCAACAAAAAGTAATCTGAACTGCTGCAGGAAGCTATGTACTGAGTGGTAGAAATTATTCTTACAGCGACCATATCCTGCTCCTTTCAGAACTAATTTGCTTTTCCTAACAGCATATAAGGATCAACAGCACCTAGGATGATCTAGGTCCTTGCATCTTTCATAAATTTTCATTTTGGTGACAGAAACAATTTAAGAGATTGTTCAATGCAGTACATTCAATACTCATGTATTTATTTGACCACACAGATTGAAGCCATTTTTTGTTTCCTGGAGACCGAGGAAGAGCCAAAAGGAATAGATATCTTATCTACACATCCTAGATACCTAGTCGCCCTAGTCAGCTGCTTGCTATTATTAAAAAATGAAAGCAAACAGAAATAATAGACTGTTTCCTACACATCAACACAATTTTACAGTTGTTCTGAAAAGTGCATGTTTTGGTATCAATATTCAGCTCAAATTATCTAAGCAGAAAACAAGTGAAGATGAAGCACTTAAAATAATCAGGCTTGGTTGTTCTCTGTATGTAAATGAAATGAAGCATGAAGTACAACTGTTAGGCTCCTATCTCTAAATATTTATGCAACTCTGCCTCACTCCATCAAAGTGATCAGATTTAGGCTGATAAAATAAAAACCTAAATGAAGGATCCTAACCTGCTCTCCACTGAATGATTTCTAGGGATCTCACTGCTACAGTGATTTTATCAGTATCACTGAAGAAAGTACTTATCCACAAGGTGTGAGGCATTGCCCTGATGGGGGGGGACGGGGGGGAGGCAAAAAAAGGAGGGAGGGAAAGCTCACCAAAACACCAAACCAAAAAATCACCTAAGTTCTTCCTTAAGTAGGGAACATCTCCTTTCCAATCATTTTTGCAGCAGGAATTGAAGTACAGAGAGAAAATTTGAAAGGTGGCTTTCATTTACTTCAGTGTTTGATGAATATCAATTCATAGAATAGGAAATTCAGAGAATAGTGAAAGAATGGCTACAAAACATTTGAAAACTGGGTACGGTGCATTAAGATTTCTCCACTGGCAAACTTCAGTTTTATGGTGAGATAAAAAAATATTCCATCAGCTCTGTCCTAATGGGAAACTCCTCATGCAATTAATTTCTGTCCTGGATCCATATTTATTTACTATTTTTTTCTTCACTGCTGTACCAGGACCACAGTGGGGCAAAGAACAGTTTTTCTGAGACTTGCCATACCAGTCTCCTGTTTAATGTCTGAAAATTTCTTCAAAAGCTAGTGAAGACCTTACAAGTAATTGCTTTTATCCCAGTTGTGTCAAAATCTGTAAAATGGAAATGAAAAAAACTCAAAAAGCAGCCATAATGTCCCAAGCGGTAATGGGCTTGTATTTGATTGCTGTAAATCAAATACAAAGCTACTGCTGTAGCTTTGTGCTGGACTGGAACTCAGCTTGTCCTGAGATCAGTGGACAGCCCTTTTATTGTCTTCCTGTTCAATACTGTCCTTATGTTTAATCTTGATTTTATTCTTTAAATATTGTCCCATTAGTTTTCATTTTATCATTATCCTTACTAATTTCCAAAAAGAGGGGCAAATTCAGATCTCATTTACACCAACAGAAATCCAGAATAACAACTGTTATAAATTGTCACTGTTATTCTGTCTTTATAAAGTAAATGAAATGGTATTCTGACTATGGTATCACACCAAAATAAACCTAATATAAACTTCACTTTACAATCATGAAGATTCACAAAGACAGCTCAAGCCAAGCACTAAAAGACCTGGCATGTTGTCCACCTGGATGCGAGCAGAGCTTGCCAGTGTGACTGCCCTCACTCAGGAGACCCACTGCTCCAAAGGAGCAGCGGTGTAAGGACAAGGCCTGGAGAGAGCACACTTCTTTTGCAATGTGACAGACACACTGAGTTCTGTTCTACCTCTCACGTTTTGAAAAAGAGAAAACCTGCCTCTCATCCCACCTCAAAGAAAAGACGAGCTGTCTGTTGTGGTGCATTCACCAGCCACACTCCTCAGTCTGGGCCACTCAGGAATTCTCCTTAGGCCTCAGCCTGGATTCATGGCTCCTGGGCTCATCCTTGAGCTGACCAGAAACACCTGTGAACTTCTGCTGCCAAACTAGCCCCTGTTGTTTGACAGGCAGTCTTGGAATGTTACTTACCGGAACCATTAGCCTGAATCATGGAATCACAGAATTGTTAGGGTTGGAAGGGAGCTCTGGAGATGATCAATTCCAACCTGCCCTGCCAAGGCAGGGTCACCTACAGCAAATGACACAGGAATGAGTCTAGGTGGGGTTTGAATGCTTCCAGAGAGGGAGACTCCACAACCTCCAGGGGAAGGCTGTTACAGTGCTCTGCCACTCGCAGTATAAAGAAGTTCTTCTCATGTTGAGGAAAGCTCTTGAGCTTTACTTTAGGGCCACTGCTCCTCGTCCTGTCCCAGGACACCACTGAAAAGAGTCTAGCAACCTCCTCTTGGCAACTGCCTTTGAGATAGTTGTATGCATCAATGAGATTCTCTCTCAGTCTTCTCCAAACTAAACAAGCCCAGCCGCTCAAAACGTCGTAAACGTTCGCAGGAACTGTGGCGGTGAAGGGACCGCACGGGTAGCGGAACGCGGTGCTCGCCACCAGCCAACCCGCCCCATGCAGGGTGCTGCCACCGCGGCCGCCCCAGCAACAACGGCCGCAACGCCCCGCCCCGCCAGCCAATGGGCGCCAGCGCCCAGGCCGGTGAGGAGCTTTAGGGCGGCTCAGTCCCGCCCCCTCGGGCGACTGAGCTGAGCGCGCGGCGCGGGCTCGGCTCCAAGGGGGAAGGAGGGGTGGCCTTGGGGCGGGAGGGGCCTAGGGCCATGGCGGCGGCGCGGGAAAAGGGGAAGGTTGTGAAGCGTGGTGAGTCCAAGTCCCCCTTCGTATTAGGCTCCATCGTCAGGATCTTCATGAAGAACTTTCTGTGAGTGAGCGGGGGGCATTTCTCCCCCCGTGAGCGGCCGCGGCCTGCTCCTTCCGCCCCGCCGTACAGGGGCCGAAGCAGCGGAGCGGGATCGCGCGGGTACCGAGGGCTGGAGGAGGGAGTGCGGGAAGCGGTGTTCCACGGAAGGTGGTGTCTTGCTGGGAGGCGCTGCTGTGCGCGTTACGACTCCCAGGGGTTGTCAGCTCAATGTCGCTTCCCTGGGGGCGCGTTCCTTGGTGGCGTTTAGCCTTCCCCAGAGGTGATGGCTCCTGTCGGGCGTGCAGCCTCTGCGTGCTCTTTGTCTCTCAGGTAGGTGCTTGCCAAGCAGTGGAGAAGGGGAGACTGCAGAAGGTGCTCGTAGGGCAGTGGGGATAGGCCTTGAGACCCATTAGGATGAAGTGTCTGTGGTCTTTGCGCGTGTTTTTTTCAGCTGCTGTGTACTGCGGATATGATTATTTTCGGACGTATTTGTTCCAGCAAAAGTTGTCGGACCGTTTTCTTACGGCTCCATTCGAGCCTTGAAAATCTTCAGTATTGTAGTGCATGAGTTACATGTTAGATGTTAATTGAATCCTCAGAGACAGTAGTTAGATCCTCATTAAGGGTTCATATACCTTCTCTTCCACAAGTACATGGTTTATAATATTGTGTTGCCATTAACTGCTTTGTATTCCTCCTTTCAGCTCTCTGGATTTGGCACAGTGCAGGAATAGAACATCAAATGATCTTTATAAATTTAGGGTGTTAACTTGATACGAGTTTGCAAGGGTGGGTTTGGTCTCTTCCCATAGTTACTGTTGCAGTAGGCATTCTGGATGCGCATGATGAAAGATGTCTAATGCAGTTAGAAAAAAAAGGAACACTAGGCACGAGCTGATGCGGTAACTCCAGAAAGCTACTGCATGATCAGTTTTCTGTCTTTTTTTTGATGCATAAAATAAAATGATACCCTAGTAAGTTCATTTGTGAAGTTGTCATATTGCTGAATTTTATTCTTCATAGTCACTAATTTTAAAGAAAGTTCTGGTGAGGACTCTGGCTGGTGGGAATGTATTTCATGGTGTTTCACTGAAATGTTGGTTTTCACTCTTGAGACTTTCTTACAAAACAGTATTTCACAATTGAGTCTAGATGAGGAATTGTATGTGTTTAATAAAATAATGAAATGTTTCTAAGCAAGTTCCTTTTTGTTTTTAAAGGTATTGTAATGTTTTAAAATTCAAAAACTTGCTGTGCTTTCCAGAACATACACTGTCTGTGAAGTACATCCAGGGCCCAACCTGAACCTGGTTGTAGGTGCTAATGGCACAGGCAAGTCAAGCATTGTTTGTGCTATCTGCCTGGGACTGGCTGGAAAACCTTCTTTCCTAGGGCGAGCTGATAAGGTAATTATGAGCTTTTGTGATTTTCATAGTTAATCTGAATTTCATTCAGAACACTGCCAAGCAGGGGATAGGGGGAAAAGCTCTCATCCTTGATTTGCTTTAATTTTATAAAAAGTAAGGCATCTGAATTGAAGAGTAACCTAGTCCAGAGACTAGGTTTAATTTTAATTAACTACTTGCTGTCTCATATAAATTATGAAATGGAAACACTTAAATTGTAGTGCAATCTAAGTTGACTAGAGGTTTTATTTGAAGATGGCTAAGCATCCACAGTGGGGTAGAAAAATGCCACTTAATGGCCTAAACATTTGATAAGTAGTACCAACTAAAGGAGAAATAGACACAGTCTAAAATAAATTCCGAAATACATAGTACCTCTAGAAATAATGTACTCCTAATGTGTCTTGAAAATTCAGCTAAAAGCATAGTGGCACTGATCTTTGATTTAAGTAGAATTTGGATTGCTTTACTTTGTTTGCACTTTTTACTGTCAAGGTATGCATTGATGCTGTAGTAGGAAGTTTATATCTTGAAATTTTCACACTTTTGCACTTGCCTTCTTGGATATTCTCGTTGGATGCAATTTCTCTGAGTATATTTGGAGCAATAAATCTGGGTGCCTAAATGATTGCACATATTCTCCTGTAGCTGCTCAGTCATAAGCAAATGTGAATATGGGAATTGATTGCATGGCAATATTGTGTTTTGGTATTTCTCTTCACTTCTCATGATGTATTTTCATACTATTAGAATTGGCAGTTCTAGTACAGGTACTTGGCAGTGTCTTGTTTTTGTTCCCCAAATTCACAAGAACTTCTTCCTGTCCGTGGTTCTGCTGATTATAATTTGTTCAGTTTTGGAGGCTGAAGTTGATCAGAAATTGTTAACTTGTGGAGGAGGTTCTAATGCTTCTTGTGGAGGATAGTGTCTTCCTTTATTTTTAGTTAGTGCTTTATTTTGCTTTTAAGTTTTCAATAAAATACATTGTTAAGTAGTTCCATTGTACAGATGTGTATTCTTGTAAGATAATACATTTTCTTTTGCAATAACAACTTGTAAATTAATTTTGTAGATTGGTCTGTTTGTGAAGCAGGGGTGCATGAAAGGCATAGTGGAAATTGAACTGTAAGTAGTAAAACTATTTCCTCATGTGCTTTTAATTGGATCATTTCCCCCCACAGTCATTCACAAACTTGTGAGAAAAAAAATTTTTGTGCGAAGGTCTGTCTTTAAGCTTAATTTGTACTTTTTTAATTCCTGCAGGCTTCAGAACATAAAGTTATATAATTATCACACAAGAAATAAGCAGTGATGGCTACTCTTGATTGTGTGTTCTGAAGCATTTCACCTTGTCTTGATGTACAAAAAATGCATAGAAAAAGATAGTTCTATGTGGTGTGTTTACCTTTTGATTCCATTTAAGGTTCTGATGATTTAGTCACTACTGCCATCACTACGTGGTGGTTGGAATTCTTTTCATTGAAGAAAAAAAGACAAAAGTCTAAGTTTTAAAACAGATTGATCTGCCTTCGCTTTCTTATATTGATACTGCTGGTAGGAGGGGCTTGCCCACATTCTCACTGAAAATGTCACATACGGCTAGAAAAGAAATAAAAAAAAAGATCTGACTAATTCCATGTAATGCGGTCTTGTAGGTAAGGTGTTGTAAAACAGAGTAACTGGAAATCTTTTGGCCTTAAAATTCCATTAGTAGCTTCTGCATAGGGCAATACTACATGCATCCTTTTGTGGACGCTATGGCACAGATGATTTTAATCAGCCTCAGCCTGGTCTATTGGCCTGAGTGAAAGAGAAAATAGAGATAGTCAACTGATTCATAGCCTGTGTTAATTTGTATAGCAATTGGCCACCCTGATCAGGTTCTCCGAAAAGAAAATTTTATTGAGGGAAAAAAAATACTGCAGCAAGGCCTTGGAAAAATTTTTGTCTGTCTATTTTTGTTATTGTGGGATTGATCAAGTAAGACCTTCTTTGGAGATTGGCCAGGCAATATGTTCAGGAGATAGGATGTCTTTCAAATAGATGGTGTGGTTGTTTTAACATGAATGTATTGCAATGTTACTTGAAATTCTGAAAAGAATCTTGTAATATGTGAAGATCTAGCATTTCATAGCTCATTAGACATAAACATATCATGGCTGCAGTGTAATTGAGTCCTTTGTCTGATTGGTAGAAAATATTTAAATACAATATCTAGAATGGAAGACCAATGATGCAGAAGACTGCTTTTTTGACAGGAACTAAAAATTGAAGTTCTGTAGGCATGTATTGCCTTTGTTGAATTTGGTGCTTGAAGTGTAGCTAAACCCAAGTTATGATAGTACAGTGTTATTATTTTAATGAAAGAATGGAGCATGGCTTTGTAGGTCTTTGGAAGGAAGTCTCATAAATTAAAATGAGGTGACACAGTAAGTAATAGTTCAGTAATCAAGAAATAGGATCATATCCCTATGGTGCTTAGTCCAAACACCAGCAGCAGGTGTGTACTCACTTCTGCATTGAACTCCATTCTTAAATGTCCTGAGGTACATGGCCACTCTGCAGGTCTATATTCTCTATCCTTAACAATGTGCTTAACAGGCACTAGACAATTTTTAAATCAAAATGGTAAACTAAAATTCCAAGAGTTTGACTTAGTTGTTATTGCTGCATCTTAATCAGACTAAATTTTTGAAAATAAGTATGGAGCTAGAAAACTAAATGAAAACTAATGTATCTTCTGTGGTTTTTAAAAGCAGAAAATGAAAATAAATTAGTATTTTTTGTGTTGTATGCTGTTTTTTTCTCGAATTGAATGTATATATACACAGCTTACTGATTTGTTTCTGTATACTAATACTTAAAGATGTATTGTACCTCCTTCACACCAATTTTAAAACTTCCTAAATGTCACACAGATGATGCTTTTATAGAAACTGTTTATATTTGTAACAACGTTTAAGTATTTCATACATTCAGCATGAGCATCTCATTTTTATAAGTAACTTCTGAGTTAAGATTTGCAGATATTCTTGATGTTTCCCATATGAGTTTAGTTCATCACTGAAGTACTGGATTTTTTTCTGAATCATGAAAATGAGAATCTGATGCTACTGTCCAATTAATTTACATTAAATATTTAGCTGTCTATAAATTGTAACAATACTTTGACACTGGGTAACCTTTGAAAGTGTAACATTTTTCAGGTGTTCTTGAAAGTATAAACACTTCTTTCTATTGATCAGGTTTAAGTCACCAGACAATATTCTTATCACGCGTGAGATTTATGTGATGAACAACGCATCAGTGTGGTTTATCAACAGAAAACCAGCAACCCTGAAAACAGTAGAAGAACAGATTGCAGCCTTAAACATCCAGGTGGATAATTTATGCCAGTTTCTTCCTCAGGTATGAATCAATTTTGAAAGACAGTGGGTGCAAATGGAGTGCTGTGCTTTGAGAAGATTTTGTTGCTGGTTAGCTTTAGCAGCACTTTACCTAATTCAGTGGGACAACACAAAGAACAAGAGGGGTGAGGCAGCCATACTGGTATGATGGTGAAAGAAAAGAAGAGCTGTGTAACCTTTAAAGCTCACTAATCGGACAATTTTGTACCTGTTGATTCTGAAAGGAAAGATGCTGATGTTCCCTGTCTTCGTGTTCAAGTAGCAGCACTTGCTAATAGAGCCTTTCTGGTAATATCAGCAGTTTGTTGAGCATAGGGCTGAAAGATGTATAGGATTGAATTATGTAAAAGTAAAATCATCCTAATGGAAAATAAGTTCTAAAGGAGAGATATTAAAGAATACTACTGGCAGTTCCTGTATTTGAATGCAGGTTCATGCAGATCAGAATTCCTGTGTAGAGAGCTGAGTTGCTTCACACTGCACCTTAAAGTTGTGACAGGTTCCTTCCCAGTTCATGTAGATCATAAGCAATGGTACTAAAAGGAAACCTTATCAGAGCGTAGCCATGGGGTTATTTTTGAATTCAAGAAGACTTGCAGAAGAGCATTAAAGTTTAGAAAGCTAATACTGCGGAAATAAAAATATGCCAGGTGGTGTATGGTTCATTTTTATTTACATACAGTATTTGTTTGGAACTTCCAGCATACTCTGGTAAAATACCTTTGTGCTTAAAAGAACTTTTTCTCAGTTAGTACATAAATGTCAGTTCAGTCAATATTGTAGTGTTGATAGTTCTGGTTTATTTGTTCTCTCCCAGTGTATCAACAGCAAGCACGCTTCTTGCATCAGTCTTAGTTTTGAGCTCTCCTGTCTTTAACAGAAATACTTCCTAAAAGCCTCAGCTGCCAGCTTTAATAATAACTTCTATGTGGCTTAACTTTTGAGTTAGTCATAGTATTTATACTGCAAAAGATTTGTACTGCACGGCTGCTTCAGCAGCCTGAGAACAGATGTTCTGGAAGGTTTGGTGGCTACTCCCAAGAGATAGTCATTAATTATGACAGAGCTATTTAGTGTAGAACTGTACAAGTCAGGTCATGTTCAGGAGAAGTATGTTTTAGTGTATAAATCCAGTATAACTGTATTGCACTGTTCTAGCTAATCCTGTGTTTTTTATAACTTCTTTAAAATTTTGCAGGACAAAGTTGGAGAATTTACAAAACTGAGTAAGACTGAGTTGCTTGAAGCCACTGAAAAATCCATTGGTTCTCCGGAAATGTACCAGTTTCATTGTGAACTGAAAAATTTCAGAGAAAAGGAGAGAGAACTAGAGGTAAATACATTCTTCAGACAGCAGTGAATGTAGGAAAAATGAAATAAATTTTACCGTGACATTTAACAGAATTAGAAAGTGGTACTTATTTACAAAGTCTGTGGTAAGTTGATTTTAGCAAATAATGCTCATCTTCTCTCAGAACTCATTCACTCTAACACTCACATGCTTCTAAATACAAAGACATGTGCAGATGGTCCAGACCCAAAAGATGAGAGATGCCTGTTGTCAAGTACTCCTTTCTTCTCTGGGTTTTTTGACTGGCAACAACTTCCCTGAACATATCTTTTGTCTTCTATTAGTCTTTGGCTTATGAACAAGCATGGTTCTTTGCTTTAGTATTGCTCACTTCCTTGAAAATGATGAGACAGACAAAAAGGAAAAGGACCAGGGTTCTGGGAATTATGTCAGTCCTTAGCCATACAGGCCATTCTTTTAATCCTTTGTTCTCCTGTTCCTGTCATTTTGGATGGTTCCCTTCTAGTTACTGCTGTACTAAAATGTCTCCTCTGATGTTAAGTTTCTGCTTTAATGTACAGGTGAGATGTAGACTATTTTCTGGGAAGTGTTTAGATACTGTAAAACCTGAAAATATATATTACAGAACTTGTGCAGAGAAAAAACCACCTCGTTAGAGAAAATGAAACAGAGGGTTGAACGGTACAAGCAAGATGTTGAAAGATACCATGAATGGAAACGCCATGTAGGCTTAATAGAGATGCTTGAGAGGAAAAGGCCATGGGTGGTAAGTTTTATTTCCAATGTTTTGCTCACTTAACCTGTTTTCTGTAAGACTGTGGAATTAGAAATAGGCCAAAAGTTGCTTTAGAAGAAGAGTGACTGGAGTATCATCTGAATATCATTACAATTGCTTAGTGCAAGCAGGCCAGTTCTTGAAATTCTATTCTTGGTCTGTGATGTTTGCTTACATACCTAGCTGAATAGGTTGCTTCAGAAGTAGTTCAGGTAGTTCCTGCACAGTTGGGAAAGCCAGCAGTGCAGGCCAAGAGCAGTACTCCTTTTATTCTGTGCAGAGGCAACTGGTTTAAGCTCTAGACAGCTCTGCTTGCTGTAGAGAGCTCTGCTTGCTTGCTTCAGCTGTAGCTTTTTTAATTTTTTTTGTTAAATTTTTTAGAGGGTGTGTTCCTTTTAATTTATTAGTTTAAATTTAGTGTGCATGATAGACATGTCAGTGAATCAAAGTTGCCAATCTCAAAAATATTAGCATTTGGACAGAAAAATATTAAAACACATTTGAAAGAACCCAGAATAAAGAGCAGATCGTTTACACAAATCAAAGTCTTTCTGAGGATCACTTTAATATTACCTTAGTTTAGTTTGAATGATCAGTCATATTAAATTATTCTAAACAGTTAAAACTGATGGAGATTTCAGTTTACTGGAACGATATGTTGTTTGCCTTGTGTGCAAACCTAATTATATTATATCAAAGTATAGAGTTAATGAAGTTCAGATCTAGAACTTCCAGAAAATTTGATTTACTATTTTTGAAGCATGCAGAAAACTTACTTTTGCAATTTTGCATATAACAAAGCCTGACATGACTATGTAAAGAACATTATGGCCTTTGCATCTTGAGCAACTGGAAATCCCATTGCTGCCTTCAAATCTTTTTTTGCTAACAGCAGAGGGATTTAGGAGTAGCAATTTAAATGGATGGATGGTGGTAGATGTTAAGGAAGTGTAGGGTATGCCTTCTGTGATGTCAGTACTTGCTGAATGGTGGGATTTTTTCTTACTACATGTGTTAGCCTGGTGTTGCATAATAAATATAAACTGATGTTGATTGTTCTCTACTGTAAGATATTTGCTTATACAGAACACTAAAGGCTTGCTGGACACTGGCAGAGGAAAACTAAGCTAATGATTTTATCTGCTGTCAATTAAGTTGCCTTCCATAAATTAGAGAACATTGCTGTTAGTTACGTGATACTTAAGCAAGTTTAGTCAGACTTTGTCACACCTTACTTCCATTGATGTCTTCTAGACAGTTTATATTGCTCTGTATGTTAAAGGCTTTTAGTGGTTGCACTCAGTTAACTGTAACTTTTTGGGCACTGAATCCATAGAAACAACAGTGTGCTTTGATACCTTGGTAGAGTTCTGATTGACAGTACAGAATCATTAGTGTATAATAGGTTCAGGGAAAAGAGAAGAGAACTGGAGGTAAATATGCACTTTAGAGATGCCGAGAGCAGTGACTATAGGGGAGTTCTAATAAAGTTTAACGAGATCTTTCATGTACTTAATTTACATTTGAAATTGAAGGGCATCAACATAATTGTTTTACTAGGTAGAGGATATCTGAATTGTGGGCTGTAATAAAATTTCACATTCTGTTGCTGTTTTGTGATTTGTCAAACTGTGACAGAATTTTTGGTATTCTCTTACATTGCAAAATACCAAGCTCTTTCTAAAAGAGGAATTGCATTGTTCTACAAGAGCATGGGGTTTTTTGTTGTTTTCACCTAGCACTGTTTAATCCTAAGAATAAATTGATGTTTTTGTGTTTTAAAATGGGGTTTACCAAAGTTGAGAGTAGTATGGGAGTTTATTCTTCCTTCTGTGGATATTTCATTTGCTCCATCCTCCCCAAAATGCAGATTTCAGCTTGAGGACTAAACACACCTACCTGTTGAATTTACGTTTGTAACAAAGCAGCGTAGCTACACCTGAGCTTTCAAGTCAGCTGGAAGGCAGATGTATAAACACTTTGTGATGTTGTGAAATAGAGAAACAGACAGCCTGGAAATACGATAACTCAAATATGATATTAGACTGTTTTTTAATCATAGAGGAAAAGAGGAAGTCTAGTGATGAGCTTGTTCATGTTCTGATCACTGTTGAAGTGCATTTTAATTCTGAAAACTCTACTGCTTTTCACCTCAGGAACATGTTTTTTGTCAAGCAGTTTTTTTCTAGACAGTGACAACTGCTTCTATATGTGGAGAATTATACACCATTTTCACATATGTCTATGTCTAATAAGTTTTTGAACATATACTTTAAGTTCTGTAGAATTCCGTAGTTCCTGGAATCATGTCATTTAGTTTTGAAAATGTGTTTTGGTCAAGCTATGTCCATTCTTCTTTTCCTCCCCTCACATTTAGAATTAAGAAAAACATTGTTTTAAGATGCAAATATCTCTTGAGAAGGCTGAAATGCTTTGGAAGTTCTGCAGGTCTTTAGTGGAGTGCATAATTACAAGCATCAAAGTTACTTGAGTACAGCCAAATTACAGAGGTCTTGTGTAAGTCAGATTTTCTTAAAGTATTAAAAGGATTTGCAGTGTAAAAATCATGTCATGACAGTTCTGTGGAACTTGCCTGTACTTTGTATCTGTGGAATCTGAAATGTAATTGTATGTGCATGCATTTGCTTTAATCTTGAAATAAAATGCCGTATTTAGAGCAGAGCTAAATTTTAAGCTTAGTCTTTCAGATAAGTAAAGATATAATCCCTTTATCTCTGTAACTTTGTAGCAGTGGCTACTGACTGTACTTCACAGAGTTACAGCAGCTTTCTTCAAATACTTTTTGATTTTATGAAAAAGATACTGTGAAGAAAGACCTTGGATTTTGTAGCCTAGGTTGATTTATCTGTGATTCATCAGGTTAGTTAAGTAACTATGAAAATGTGGTAGCAGATAAAGCCAATTCACCTGTTAAAAGTAGCTTCCAGGTGGTCTTTATGTAACATTATCATTATTATTATTACTGTTACTATTGTTGTAATAATAACCTCCAGGGTTTGCAATAAACTAGGCATATGGTCTGAATTAGGGGCTTTCTTTAGTGCATACAAAGTCAAACAGCCTTCCCTTCCTCTGTCCCCCTGCATACATGAATCTACTCCTCTTTCTGGACCTCTGAACATCTTATTTTTTTCTCATGAACCCTTCATAGTCATCGAATGTATTGTTCTCTTATGTTTCTTAGTTTGGGGGGCTGGGGAGAGGTTCTTCTTCTTTTTGTTCCTTCCTTTTTAATTTTTTTTTCTCTCAGAGATTATAACACATGCACAAAAAAAATCACTAATAATGACTCCTTTAGCTTAAACTACTTTCTCTACAAAATTCCCATCTTCTTGAAGTAGAGGCTCTTGGTCACCATACTACTTACCATCTCTTTTCTCTCATGAATGTATCTTGAGTTAAACTTCTTAGATGACAATGGCTTTGGTGTTTGTGGTGTGTGGTGGAGTTTTTGTTTCCCAAAAGTATGTTCCACTCTGTCCCCTTGGTTTACTTCAGTAGTGGTTGTCTGTTACTTCCTCTGACAATCTGTCCAGCTCCTTTCCTTTTCTTTCTCCCGAAATTGTCTGTGGTTATTTGCTCCTTAGCTTTTAGACCCTGCGTAAGTAGTCTCAAACTATGAACAGAGTTAGGCTAAGGAATTTTTTCCATGATCCCAGATGAACTTGGAGACAAGATAATTGCAGACAAATGGATTGTTTCTTCTGCTACTTAAATTGCATATTATTTAAGAAGTATTAATAATGCATGCTTGTTCACTTGTTCACCCCTACAACTCTTTGTCATCGGAACTAGTAACAGTATTAATTACATAGTTGCTCTAATACTAGTTTCTGAAAGAGATTTTTTTCTAAAACTCATAAGTGGTTAAATAAAATGTTTGGACAGTTTAAAATACTGCAATAGAATACAGCAGTTTTTTATTGTTTACTTTGAACTCCTTCAAGGAATATGAAAATGTTCGTGAACAGCATGAAGAAGTGAAACAGTGCCGAAAGCAAGTTAAGAAAGAACTGAAGTATCTGAAAGAAATGAATATCCCATGGACAAAAAAAATCCAAGAAGCTGAAGAAAATTTAAAGGATCTGGATATGAAAACAAGAGATAATGTAGGTATTGAAGTTCTTGTTTAACACAGATAATATTTCAGGTGTTCTGTGTTCAGCTTTGTAAAGCTGTAGTGTGTCATATTGATGTTTCAGCAGAAATTTTCCTGAAGCACCTGTGTCCTTGGTTCTCAGTGCCTTCTCTGTGTCTGTTCAAGGAATACATTCCTTAGTAAACCTTTAGTAGCAGTTCTTCAGTCTGCTCTTGGTTTTGTAAAAGCAAATCTTAAAATTTCTTTTCAATGTACATTAAAAATCTGCCTGGGATATAATGTTGTTAGTTTCCCCAAGTTAGATACTTCCATTGAATTAGATGCCTGTTTTCATCTGTTCTGTGGTTTGGGTTTGTGTGATGCTCACTCCTCTTAGCTTCTTAAAATGTGGTTTATTTAAGGTAAATTACAACTTTACTGGCCTAAAAGCATTCCTCTAATATTGAACATAATTGCATAAGAAGGACTTGATTTTTTTAATTAGACAGTAATCTTCCATCAGTTTTGAATATTTTTATGCATAAGGGAATTTAATGGGAAGCCTACCTATATGTTACAGTTTATGTAAGTTTATTGAACAGCTGCTCTTCCTGGGTTTATGGAAAAATATTATTTCCATATGAAAAATAAGAGTACTGTAATTTCCTGCAGGATTTTAAGTAGTATTTACTATTCAGAAGTCATTGTGTGCATAAGCTACACAGATTGGTAGAGGATAACCATAGTTAAATGATCACATGAGTTTGTTTGCTGCAGTGAGTTCTGTTTGAAAGTAAGTGACCTGCTCAGAGGAGTTGATGTGGAGGCATGCGACACCTGTAGAGGACTGCTGCCTTGAAGCGTGAGGGTCTGAAACTTCAGTGGCATTTAATACACTGTGAGTTAATAAACTAGTCATGTGCTTCCTCTAAAAAAAAAAAAAGCCGAAACACACACCCTTGCCCCAAACAAAAAACAAACACAAACCAGACCAGAAAAACCAGACAAAAGACTCCTACAGATTGTTTTCCACAACATTGTTGTTTTTGTGTGATAAACACTATACCAACATTAGAAAGTACTCAAGTACTTCATAATTATTAGAAAATTCTTTGGTAAAAGTATTTAGGTTTTGTGTCCTGCAGTATTGCAAGAGTTTATTATGCTGTGCGGCAAAATACCTAACTGCTCCAAAATGTTGCAGTCTTACCTCAGTTGCCTTCTTTTGGTCTGGTTGGGCTTTTTGTTTTGAAGGTTTTTGTTGTTTAAAGTTAAGTGTACTTTCTTAGAGAAAAGTTAACATCTGGAAACTTTAAGTCAATTTTCGTAATGCAAAAATGCCTTCATGCTTGTGAATTGCTAAACTTTGTTTTCACTGCTTGGTCTTATCCTGTTAGGTTTTACTCATATGTATCAAGCTACTGTGTTATTTTGAAACTGGTAACAGTTCTACTTCACCATTGGTGCCACTGTTCTTGGAAGTATTGGGCCGTATTCATATAAAAGTAATCTTTTTCATTGAAGGTTCTACTTTGTTTCTATGAGAAACCTAGGACAAACGGTGATCGTTTTGATTTTAACTGGCAGAGAGCTTGCTCAGCAGAGGCACTTCCTACAAAACAGTGGAAGAAAACCTGAGAGAATGTTCGAGATGATTCATTTATATTCTTGAATCAGCATATTTTTCTTTTCATTCTAAACTTGTTGAATAAAGCTTTTGCATACCGTATATTCAAAAGGTTAACTGTATGCTGAAGTGTTGTTTAATTTATGTCTGGAAATTGGATTTGGTACATTTGTTCTGCAGTATTCCAATAGCCAAAAATACAGGAAGAAGGAAAGAAGATAAATTGGAAATTAAGTAATTTATAGAAGACTTACTGAGGTACTCTAATGCAGCTTTCCAGTGACGAGTTACAATTTTGTATTTTATTCATAATTTATACTATTCTTTTTATAGTATTATAATAAGACACTTCCAAATCTGTTTTTTCTGATGTTAAATTATATGTTCAAGTCTAAATTGAATGATTAATATTTTGTCTTGAACTCAGAGTCCAGAATTTTGGAAAAATACATAAGAAAATGTACTATATATGTGGTTATGGCATGAACTATTTGCAAGATACCAGGCAAGTTAAGAAGATCTGAGAGATCTGAGGTACTGTGACAGTACCTTTTTTTCAGCTGCTGAAATTGATTTCCCTCACACATACTTTCAGTGTTCGGCTGTTGAAATGTCCTTGGAAAGGAGAATCAGTGCTGATGGCACTGTCAGAAGATAGTTTTGATGTAATGTGAAAGTGCAAGACTTAAGTAGCTTAAAATGGCTTAAGCTGCTATGTCTTGATTAGTTCCTCACCTTTTCATAGACTGCTTGAATTTTTTGTAACCTATAATTTGATCTTTGTACAAATGCAGGCATTTGGCAGGAATTTCACAGGTAGATATTCTGTAAGCCAGAAGGAGTTGATTAGTTTCAATTTGGCATTAAGGGAAAGCAGTTTAATATTTAAGTCTGCTCTATTCTGGATACACAGATGTGTAGGGAATATAATTCTCTTCAGATCCTTTCCTCCAAGCTTATATCAATTATTAAATGACTTTAATTCTGACTGCTTCTTGAGATCTTTCTCTTGACCTGAGGATATATATGTGAGAGCAGAAATAACCACATCTTCATTTTGACTTTCTTGAAATTTGTTGGCTAAAAGCCCAGTATGGAGTTTAGTTTTGTCTGGAAGGAGCTGAACAGCAAGGAAAGGTGGAATAAATCTGGGAATTATATTAATGAATATATCCAGACATTGCATGACTTTTTCTCCTGTCTCTTTGTGTTAAAACTCTTTCAATTTCTGGATTAAAATAAAATTTTTTAGTAACACTTGGTGGTTTGAGTGGTATCATGTAGAATGTGGAAAAAAGAAATGGACCCACTTTATAGGAAAAGTTTGAAATGGTGTATTTTCAGAATAGTTTCTTCAGGCTCTTTAAAGGCTTTTGAACAGACTTAACTATGCAATGCAATTTTTTAGCAATATTTAATAGTGTAAAGCCATCTTTTGTTGGTTGTACAATGGAAATCATAAAGACAATTCTAGTTGTTTGTCTGTTCTGTAGGTAGATCTATCTATAAACATATAACTGGAAATACAATAGTAAATGAAAAACAGAATTCTAGTTCCTTAGTAGTGTCCTAATTTTGAGAGCCTTCAGAATTGTTTTGTGAACATTTTGCATCAGTTTCCTGAAGAGATCTTCCTCTTCAGACTGCCTCCCTGAGCTCTTTGGAAAGAACATCACAGAAACAGTACTTCATAGCAGTCAACTGCAAGACTCAGATGTATTTCTTCTGTGTTGGCTTTATGCAAACTGTCTGCATGAGTCTTAAAATTTTGAGGGTTTTTTTGAGGTTGTGGTAGGGAGAAAATTCTGCATGGTTTTATTTTCTCCATTTTTGATGCATCTTAGTGTTTTCACTATGACTTTTTGTAGGAACACATTTCTTCTGCTGAGAGTGCTGTGTTGGTTTCCATGTCTGCACTGGAATTTACTTGCAGTCTTTCCATCCTTCTGCATTGTTCCAATATTCTCTTCACAGTGCTTCAGCCTTGAGGGTTCAGGGAAGGAGGAATTCAATTTTCAGAGAAAGGATAGTGTACTTCCCCTGTGTTCAGAGCTCAGCTGTGTGAGTACCTGGGCAACTTGACCTAAAAAAGCATGCACTGAGAAAGGATGGGACTGGGTGATGCCAAGGAATTCCTTCCAACCTATACAGTTCTTCCACCTCATAGAAGCTGAAGACAGAGAAGGAGCAGAGACATGGATGCCTGCACATGAGCCAACAAGTTATCAAGCTCAGTTGTGTGGGATCTAGCTCTAGCACAATGCATTTCAGAGATAGGATGACTTGGACAAAACCTCGTTTGGCCATCTTGTGCCTAGGAGCTTAAGCCTTGCTCGCTCTTTAGTATCACCTTTCAAAATTGGTTTGGAGAAAGAGGTGAGAACATTTTATAATTGTAGGCATCTGAATGTAATATTTGTATTGAAATCAAGGATGGAGGTATTTTAATTTCAGATTAGGAGCTTCCTCTATATGTCATACCAAAATTTGCAGACCTATAGCTGAATGGTTGTGAACAGTACGGTACGTATGCCATTAAGTAAGTCTTCACAAATTGCTGAAATTATACATGCTACAGATAGATACAGTTAAGAATAAGAAATGGGTGAGTATGGCTTTGTCAGTAGTAAAATGGGGAGTAAATACTTAGATATGCATATACAAGATGTTATTCAAAATCTGACTACTTTTTACAAATACATCAATTTATTACTGTAAATTTAAATATCTTGTTGTATGCAGACTGCTGAAATCAGAAATATTTCCCAGAAATGTAAAGAGAAACAAGATGTTTTGGAGACGAAAGATAAACAGGTAAGAGTCTTGCTGTCTGACTTTTCTTGGTGTTCGTTTTTGGTTTTTTGTCTGCTCTTCTGTTAGCAGAGTGTCAAATTCCTATGAAGATGCTGCAAATGCTTGCACTCTTCACTCCCTCCAGTACACGATATATCTTTAGAACTCTTATCAGTCAAACAGGAATTACTAAGAGAGAGGTGTGTACTGCATAAATTATGTTGCCTACTAAAATAGGCAATGTGTGTGTATATATTGATAGACAGAGACATATACACACATGCTGTTTGTGATAGACTTTCCTTGAAAAGCTACAGCCTCTCTAGTGTGAGAGGCTGGGGTTATTGCTTCTAAGGATTTGCATCTTGTAAAAGAGGCATCCTTGCAAGGATGTGAAATAGTCTCATCTAAGCACCTGGTCAAGAAATGTATAGTAAATGACATGTATAAGGATGCAAAGTCAAAACTTGCAGGTTCTGTTTGGGCTATAGATTTTACTTAATCACAGACTAAGCTTCAGATGTATTAAGCAACTGTTAAGCAATTTATTAACTTTTAAGGTTCTGTTTTTGTGAAAATGAAGGAAATTAAAAAATTGATTTATAGGTTTGATTGTATTTTTGCTTATGTTCTTCAACTGCCATACTGCTATTGGAACTGTGTCATAGTGCTGTTGGAACTGTAACAGCATCTTGGGGTTTTGGGTGCATGGTTATGTCAGCATTTAATAGCAGTTGCACAGGTATCCTACGTATTAGTTGTAGGTTCTGTATACCAAACTCATTTCATGTTGGAAATTCTCGAAATTTTTAGATTGAAGAAATTAATCAAGCATTCAGAATGAAAAAAGATGAAGAAACAAACAGGCAGAAGAAAATACACCAAACTAAAAAAATAATAGAGGAATGGCAGAGTGAGCTGGATACAATGACAGTCTGTGAGGATCTTCAGCCACAAATTGATGCTCTTAATACTGAGCTGAAAAAACTACGAGAAGAGAGGGCAAATACTGATAATGATGTCAGTGATCTAAGAGCAGAAAAAAACAGCCAAGAGCAGGAAGAGAAAAGTAAGTTACTTAAGGTTTTTCTTTGTCAATTTATTTTACTATTTTAATGAATCTGCTAGTCCAGAATCTCCTAGTCCTGCTGTAGTGAAATAATTCAAGGTGTTTACTTCAAGCCTTGTAGTTTGTTTTCCTGTATAGCAGTCCTCTTTCTTGTTAACAACTTTATTAAAAGTAACAACCACTTTCAACATCGAACAAGAAGATTCAAAAGTAGCAATTGAACTTGAAACTATCCTTCAAAGAATCAGTATTTCTGATCTCTGGGTAAGGAGACTCCTTTGACAGTTTAGAGGTTTGGGGGGGATTTTTTGGTTAAAAAGGAAGGTCTGTAGTAAGCATTTTGCTTTGAAGAGGCAATATTTTAGCTACTTCATATATTATATGTAATATATTAGCTGCTGATGCTGCAATTGTCCTTCTTAGATGAACTTCGGGTAATCTTAATTCCAGAGTTCCTTTACATTAGTCTGGGATTTGCAATTAGTCTTTTCTAAGAAATGAAATGAAATTAAAAAGTTAAAGCTTGACAGGTGGTGAAGGTGTTGTATATGTATTCCTCAGTGAATGTTGCTCATTTGTATGTACCTGTCTGGCGCTTAACTTGCCACAGAATCCAAGAAGAAACTGAGGTAGAAAGTCCAGGTGACCTGGGGAAGGAGACACTATATTTTATCTTGAATAGCACAAAATTGTCAGGTTTTGATCTCTGTCTCTGCTGAATAGCAGAAGCTTTCATACAGTCTATTGTCACACATTTTTGTTTTTGCCAGCATAAAATAACACAGATATTTCACATTATTACTCCTACTGTCTCTTTTCTCTGGGGATATTTTTGTTTTTAAGTACAAAGGTAGAACAAGTCTTGAAAAAACATACTTTCAGGGCAAAATTCCTGTATTTTTACTGTGCTTACCATATTTTGTTATTCTTTGGATAAGTTTGTAATTCTATTTTAGATTTTAAGCTTTTATAGTTTTTAAGATTTCTTCAGAAGTAGCAGCATCTCAATTCTGGAAAAAGAAACTTAGTTCTTACCATTTACTAACAACCTTAGTTTTGGAGGAGTGTAGTCATTAGATAACAGAAAATGCTGGTTGTAATGTGTTCTTGCTGTGGACTCTGTTTAAGAAACTACCTTAAATTACAGGAATAATTGATCGCCTTGGACAACTTAATAACATAATGCATATGAAGGAAGAGAACCTTAAAATGAGATTCCGAGACACACACTCTGCTCTTATGTGGCTAAGAAACAACAAAGACAAGTTTAAAAAAAGGATTTGTGAACCCATGATGCTTGAAGTAAGCAGATTTACTTGCATACCACTCTGTTAACAGCTGGATTATTTATGTCTTGCAAGGCTTTGAGAATGACTGGAAAACTTTTAAGACACATCTTGGAATGTACAGCCAAGTACATGCAGGATATTCAGAATTAGAATTCCATAAGCAATGTAGTAATAGAGTAAGGTGAGATGGCTCCTTTCCTCCACAAGAAGATGCCTGTTGCAGGTTTCCTCTATGGTGCAACCAGTTATTATCTAATCTTACTACTTAAGACTTAAGTGGTTCTTAGTTGCTACTTAAAAAAGCAGTGGTAGTTGCCATTTGAGTATCTCCCCTTACAGCACAACCTGCTCAGCTATGATTACTTCCCTCTGTGATCTCTGAGTGTTTCTTTTGTTTGCTCTACCCAGCCATCTAGAGACACAGAAATCAATTGCTAGGTTTGTTTTGTGTTTAGGTTTAGTTTGATAGCTGCTGTATGATCTAGGAATAGCGGGGCTAAATTTTAAAAGAGGATATTACTTTTTTAGTGCATTGCGCCTTTTGTAATATACACTCCATGTAATGTGAAGAGGATGAATGAAGATCTCCAGTTGCACTTCTTTTCAGAATTGCAAACTTACTAATTTAAATTGCAGCAATATATTATTAAGTATATTAGAATATTTATATACAAATACTTACACTTGGTACATGTACTAGGACTTGGAATTACTTCTGTTTAGAATTTAATTCCAACTATTTCTTGTTATTACCAGAACTTTGAATTCTGCCTGAAAGACCACATCAAGAAAATTTTATAAATGCTTCAATAAGGATATCTTTACTTTTACTTAAGGCCTCATTAACGTCTGTAACATAAATTGATGTGTGGATTTGTTTTCTCTGTGTCGAGGTGTAACCCCACCCATCACTCAAACCCCAGGCAGCTGCTCACTCACGGCCCCATCTGCAGAATTGGGTAGAAAATTAGAAGAGTAGAGGCTTAGACAGCTTGTGGTGTGAAATAAAGACAATTTAATAGGAAAAGCAAAAGCCATGCAAATGAGGAAAGCAAAACAAGGAAGTAAGTCACTGTTTCCATGGACGGACAGGTGTTCAGCCATCTCCAGGAGAGCAGGGCTCCATAATGCACAACAGTGACTTGATGTCTTGGTTTTGGCCAAGGACAGGGTTAAACTTTGTTAATGCTTGAGAGGATGTGTGGCTCAGAGGGTGTGGCCAGACCCTAATTTGTTCCATATAACCTCACCTCTTTGCAGCATGAGTGAGGGAAAGGGACTCTTGCTTTTGAGAATGGCATCCCTTTCAGGCTGGGAGAAGTCGCACTGGGCAGCCAGCATTTGTTGGGGGTCTTCAGTGTAAATTGTTAGTCTTACACCTTATATTATTAAAATTGTTGCAGTTACTGATTACTTTCTTATTGCTGTTTCCAGTAAATTATTCTTATGTCAACCCATAATTTTCACCTTTTTTGCCTCTAATTTTCAACTCCATCTGGCTGGAGCAGGAGGCAGAGAGGGGACAAGGGGAGCAAGCAGTGGCATGGTTTTAGTGGGCCTTCTAAATTGAAGAATACCATTCCTATATTATGACATTTGGGAAGCCATCTCTCCAAGTGTAGCACTTTCCTTCTCCTCATGTTACATACTGAGGATGATGATCTGGAGTTTCCCTTTGGTCAGTTTGGGTCACGTGTTCTGGCTCTGTTTCTTCCCAGTCCCCCATGTGCACCTATCCTACCACTGTGGCTGCATGAAGAGTAGAAAGGGCCTTGGCTCTGTGTAACCTGTGCTCAGAAATAACAACCATCTCTGTATAATGAACACTCTGTTCAGCACAAGCCCAATACAGCCCCATATTGGCCACTGTGAAGAAAATTAACCCTACCTCTGCCAAAACCAGTACACTTTGGTATCATGTAAAGTAGTCTCATGTACTTACGAATTCCAGCTTTCAAATTGCTGTTAACTGTGCTCAGCCTTTCGCTAACTTGAGATTATTAAATTGTGTAGTTCTGTGTAATTTTACCTTTATATTTCATGTGTAGTGACATAATGTTTAATTACTAATGAAAGTTAACTGAAAACCACAAACATTAATGGTTCATTCACATTTGGAAAACTTCATCCATTTTAAGTATGTGGGGCTTTTCTGTTAGGAATTCGAAGACACTTCAGTTTAAAGAGTTTTAAAAAGAGTGGTGTTTTCTGTTGCTAATTGAAAAACCCTTACTAGTGCTGGAGCAGAGCCATTACACATAATTTGGGGGGTGGTTGCAATTGTAAGGTCAAGATGGAGCAGAAGAGGGAGAGATGGTATGGTGAGAGATGGTGATAACTTCAGGAGTGCTGAAAAAGGATATGGATGGCTAAAAATTAAGCCATCTGTGACTTACCATAGGTTTCCTCCCAAGAGAATTCGTTGCAAAAAAGGCAAAAAAAATATTTTTAAAGACATAGTTCTTGTTTTCATTAAATATAGGTGTGGATATCATCTTGACTGTTTAAAGTGTTTTTTGGGAGTGATAAGTTAAATTGTATTAAATCACTTGCTCATTACCTTTCTTTATTAGATCAATATGAAAGACAGTAGACATGCAAAATATGTTGAAAATCACATTTCGTCCAATGACATGAGGGCTTTCGTTTTTGAGAGTCAAGAAGATATGGAGATGTTTCTGGTGGAGGCAAGTTGGCACCAATTTTAAAACTTTATTAAGTACTGAAGTAGGAGCCCTGAACTTGGAAGTCTACCGAGTAAATCTGTATGACAGTGATAGATATCTATATCGTAACAAGTACATAATGTGAAGTGTTCAAAGACTTTCTTCAGAATTAAGGTTTCCTTAAACCTTAGACTAACTGGAGGGATGTAGAAATATTAAGAAAATGTGGTTTTTTAGATTGTCTTCCTTGGAAAGGCAGTAATCACTTAAGTAGAAAATACTGTGTACAAGAAAATTGCTAGAGTGGAAATCTACAAATTTAGTACCAAAATTTTCCACTGCCCTTTAACTAAAGAGACAGGAAGCATCTTTTGTGACATGCAGTGGTCCAAGCAGCAAATCAAGCATGTATTTTCATAATTTTACTGTCTCCTGAATCAGTGAGAAAATTGCTCCTTTTGAAAGTCAGGCAGATGACGCAGGAGGAAAAAACCAGAATATATGGTATTAAACTGTCAGTGTTTCCCAACTACAGTAAACACAATGGTGTATTTAGTGACAAACTGTCCTGCAGTTTTTGAAGGTTCATCCACTCTTCACGGAAGCTAACCACTTTTTTACTCCTGAACAGTACTGGTGATATCTCAAGTTCTGGGGGCTTTTCTTGCTTGCGTAATTGTGGAACTCAGTTCAAGGCTGCTTAAACCAGCTGGACTAATCTTCACTTATACGATTAGCTCTTTAGACTTAGCATTTGACTCTGGGTTTCTTTGATTGCTTTTATTTTCTCTAGCGTATAGTGTTTTCAGAGATGTTAATAGAGTTTGCTTTTAGAGAACTTGGTTATTTCTGAGCCAGAGTGAATTTGTAGGTTCTTCAGAGGTCACCAGTTGAAAATAATTCTGACTCTGTGAGTCAATAATTATGTTATTTGCATATAGTGAATTTTTCTGGTCTTTACCAAATAATCTAATATAATTTTAATATAGGTACGTGATCATCAGAAACTAAGAGTGAATGCTGTATGTGCACCTGCTGAATCATGTGCTGAAAATTTACCTTCAAGACCTATTGAAGAATTACAGTATGTTTCTGATTGTGTCGGGGAAATAGTTTTAAATGCAGTGGGTTTGTTTTGTTGCTATATATTAGAAATTTTTATGCAAATCAAATTATCACCAGTTCAGTTCTGGGTTAGTGGAACTTCTTTCTGACACTTCAGTAACTTCAGCTTGCTTACCTGCTGAATTTGATTTGTGATACTTGTTTTTTAATCCCTTCTGCAGCCGATACGGATTTTATTCATATTTACGGGAGTTATTTGATGCTCCTCCTCCCGTGATGAGTTACCTTTGTTACCAGTACCATGTTCATAATGTTCCTGTGGGAACACAGAAGACCAGAGACATGATTGAAAGGGTAAAGTATCTGAAGAAGCATAAATGCACCTGTGGTGTGGAGTTTTATTTTGGAAGTTGTTTGGCAAGTAAATATGGAGAATGCAAAAAATTGCTTTAGCAATTTTATTTATCCTTTTTATTTGCCTTGTAGAAGTGGGAACACTTCATTATAGGCTAAACATATTGCAAGACATGTTAACAAATTTAATCAACCTAATTATTCACTAAACCTAATTGACAGAATATAGCTGATGCTGCTGCATATATAAACTGAACAACATTTTTAGTCAAGTGTACCTTATCCTATGGAGGCTTTTTGCTGTGTCTGATTTACTGGATATTTTTTCTCTTTATGTATCTTGACTTATGGCAAATCTTTGGCTATTTATAGTATCCTTTTTGATATGAGTCCTTTAAAACTATCACCTCTGGTATTTTTCCTACAGATGCATTTGCTTGACTAATACATTACAGCTCACTTTATGGTTTCATCTATTAATTCTTGAGTACTTTGTTACACAAGAATACTTGTGTAACATGTTACATATCTGAAGCAAATACAATCCTTGTTCACTATGCAGTACCAATGCTAATAATTTTTTATTGGTGTCTGTAATATCTTAGCAATCAGGCTTCTTTAATTAGTTATGGTAATATACTCCAAGAGTATCTCAACAGTTCTTTGCTTACCAGACTGAATTACAAGGGTAATGTGGCATTAAACTTAGCATCTTTTTGCAGAGTTTTTTGCAGTTAATGAGTAGGTCCTGCATAAGCTGAAGTTTTTTATTGTGTTTATCAATCACATTTATTCCTTATCCTGAAAAGTATTGCCTTAAGTAGTGATTTTATCAGATTAATATTTTTTTGTCAGATTAATATTTTTCTGTCTTTCTTAGGTCATACAGGAAACCAATCTGAGGCAAATGTATACAGCGGAAGAAAAATATGTTATTAAAGTATCTTCTTACACAAAACAAAACCTTTCTAGTAACATGTGCTTGAAGGAGGCACAGTATCTCACTAGTTCAGTGGATACAGAGGAAAGAGGACAACTGGAAAATCAGCGACAGGTAGAAATGTATTTCTGTAACTGTATATATTGTGAACTACTAGCTGTTTTATCATGCATTAAGCGGAGCCTGCATATGTTAGTATAGTATGCGGTACGAATGCTAGTGGTGTGTGTTCTTTTATTTCAGGACATCAGTAATACTTTAAAGTCAGTGGATGCACGTTTGACTGCACTGTTTGACAGACAGAAACTTCTGGATCACAAGGACAATAAGCTCAGGCAGGAGAAGAAGGAGCTTTTAGAGAGAGGAAACCGGAGGAGGCAGTTGGAATCAAAAATTGGTGTGAAGTATGATAGGTAGGAAACAAGCTACGTTATCTATGAAATAATCTGTAATATCTGTGTTATCATTTTAAAAGCAGAAATATTTTTGTTTTCTTTTACTGCAGTGTGCTTTTACCCATAAAAAGTAGCCAGTAGTTGATAAGATAGCCAGTAGTTGATCAGTTACAGGTGATAATCAAGACAAGGAAGGTGTTTAGAAATTACAACAGTATCTGAGACGTATAGCAATGTTCCAGATGATTTTCTGTAGTAAAATCGTAGGATTCCAGTTAAATATCAGTGCATGTATTTACTCAAATATTAGATTATTGTTCTGACTTCTAGACTATGCAGCACATATCTAGATAATGCAATAATGTGCATAAGTGGTACTAAGTAAGCATGTCAGGGATTGAGTAAGACCCCAGTTGTCCATAGTATTATTCATTGCATATCTTTTGTTTTTGTGGGCCTCTGCAGTTAGGTTTTCTGTTACTGTTTGTCATAAGGCAGAGTCAGGGAATGATTCAACAAGGTATTTCATTTAAGCACACACTCCCAGTAGACAGTGCAGACAACATTACCATCCAGTCTGGACCTTTCTTGTTTTAACCTAGGAACACTGTCTTTCAATTCTTCTACTGTCCGCCTCATAAGAGAACTTTGTTCCATCCTGTCAGTGGTTTCCATGGTGGAATGAAACAGGGCTGTTGTTACTAGTCTCTTGTCTACAGTGAGCAGAGCACCCTCATCCTCTGCTGTAGAGCGTATGCTGTATCCCCTGACCATCTTGATTGCTCTCTGAGTTTGTGCCAAGTTGTTGAGGTTTAACACAGTGGTCCAAACTGAGTGCAGTGCTGAACAGAGAGGAAAAATCACTTATCCTGCCTGTGCTTCTATTTACACAGCCTGATTTGCTGCCAGGGTCCACTGCTCACTTATGTACAGCTCACTGTCCACCAGTGCCTCAGGTTCTTCTTTGCAGAGCTTTGCTGCAGCCAGTCTATCCTAAGCCTGTATTACTGCTGGACCCACTGTCTTCCCAGGACAGGACTCTGCATTTGTCCTTGCTGAATCTCGCGAACCTTCTGTCAACCACTTCCCCAGCTTCAGTAGACCTCTGTGAACTGCAGGCCTATTGCTCCCTCCCAGTTCAGTGTCTAAAAACCTGACAGCAGGGTCCTCTCTCTGCTCTCCCTATCACTTGCAGGAATCCTAAACAGGACAGAACATAATCCTTGGTACTGACTTCTGGGCAAGATGAAACAAGCCAAGGGTCACTATAGAATGACCTTTTTTTTACCTATTTAGTCTTCAGTTAATCCAGACTGTGGTCTCCAAATTCGAATGCATGAATGGTGTGGAACACAGCACTCATGAATGAGCACTCAAAAAATGAGAGAAATTAGTCTAGATCCAGTAGACTGAGAGGAAGATGAAGCTGATGCAGGTTAATGCTCCTGCATGTATCCAGTAGTGAGGCTAAGCCTGACTTCCCACTAGACACTCATAGAACACATCTAAACAGCAGATGTGTATGTATGACCACACATTGCAGAGTGGTCATACAGAGCAACTGGACAGATGCAGCACTGGTGGTTGCCTCATGTTTGTACTGTGTCTGAGCAGCAGGGGATTATCCTGGTGCATTGTCTGTGCATATCTATGGGCAGTGTGGATCCCATTGGCAGCTGGTTCCAGACACTCTGAATCTGCACAGTCACTACCCCTGGACCTCAGTCTCCTGAATTGCTTGTACCTGGAAATGCAAACCCTTGAGCTTGTAGCCCTGCTTCTGTTGGCCTGTACAGACTGCCTCCCTCACCCATGTGTGCCTGCATGCTGAACTGGCTGTGACTGCCTAGTTTCCCAGTAGCTCTTTCTGTGGTCCTTGTCTCAGAGATACAGAGGTAATATATATGTACAGAGGTAGCCATGACTCCCCCAGTCTGCACCCCATAGCCAGTAGTTCTGTCATCTTACCCCTAAGTACATACACATGGCAGCAGTCTGTGTCAGCCAGGCTGATCCCTCCAGTAGCCATTTCTTCCTGTGGTGTCACCCTTAGTGACTCACATACTGTCTTAGCTCCTGGGCCACTTGCTGTCTAGTGTGCCATGGTCTTTATTAGGGATCAAACACTCTCTTGCACACCTGTACCATGGTGCTGGCAGCATGGACGATCACATCATCCCATGGTACACTCACTCTGGTCTCTCCAGCCAGGTGCAGCCATCACAGACAAGCTGGCTCCCCTCTCTGACAATTGTTTGCACTTAGATTTCCAAACACATGAGTGATGAGTAGAAAGCAAGAAAAGAGGGAGGAATAGAGTTGAGTAAAAAGAATGTGCCAATTGGGCATGGATGAACAGGGGTAGCAGTGAGCCCACTATTTACATCTAAGTGTCCCTCTTATCCTCATAATCCTCTGTTTTCCTATACATGTTATTCCCCAAGTTACCTAGTTCCTCCCTTTCCTCACATTTGTTTGCACCCTTGAATATGTAGTAGTAAGAGTCCTATGCTTTTCTGCTGTATCCCATCATGTCTATAATACAATGTCCAACGCTATGCTGTTCTACGGGAAGTGCAAAGGGCTGGGCTGGGGGCTGAACAGCTTGGGAGGAGTTTCAGCAACAGCAGCTGATAGTGACTTTTTGACTGCAGAGGTTAAAGGACTCAGGTCAGTCAGGGATGCTAATGTACCCCCTTACAAACTGAGGTTTCTTTTGACACTGAATTTATGACTAGTGAAGTTGGAGGACTTGACCTTTAGGAGCAGAGATTCAGGGCAATCTCCACTCAGATAAGAACAAAATTGTCAGAAACAAGACTACTTGTTATGTTATATAATTACTTTTTTTATTCATATCTCTTCTGTATCATAGGTAGGAGCACTGTTTTGTCTCCTCTGTGTAATTTTTACATTGTGCTTCTTCAAAAAAAATCCTTATGTTCATGAGCTACAGCAAGCAATTGGTAGCCCTGGTGAACCTTCACAGGACTTGGCCAGCAGTGAGGCTGCTCAGCCGCACTGAGAAATTCAGGTTTCTCCAAGTATCCCGCAAATATACTGCAGTATATTTGGTGCATTCACAGTACTGCTAATGCAAACAGAAATTCCCACTAAAATGTGAAAAAGCCATGAAAACACAGGGTTTCCAGGTGAACTGCAGTCAGTGGAGAATAACTGGTTTGTTAAAGAGGAAGGAAGGTGGAAACGTGGTGTGACTCTCCCTTTGCCAGGAGAGCTGTCACCAAAAGTTGTGCCACTACTTAAATTAGGATAAGGGACTGCTGTTCAGTGTTGCAGATGGAGTCACAGACAGGCATGTGTTCACTCATCTCCTTGAAGCCCAGTGTGGTACCTCTGTAGACTTACTTGACAATAGTATTTTCAGGTATTCCTTTTGCATTTCAGAGCCTGAAATTACTTGAGAGCTGTACCATTGCCTGGAAGAGTGGCTTTTTGTTTTATTTCAGTTACTTTTTTGGTTTGTAACATGACATGTAGGTGTGGTTCATAGGGACATAGTTTAGTGAAGGATCTGGCAGTTTTAGGTTAGTGGTTGGACTCAATGATCTTAAGTCTTTTCCAACCCAACCAATTCTGTGATTCAGTTGTAGTGCAAGAAGGCCACCCCCCTCAGTCCAAAGGGTGCCTTGGTGTTGACTATATTGCTGGGTATCACACCTGGCCACTGGTATTGAGGCTGTCCTGGGACAGGGTGTCCCTTTCTCTGAGTCCTGAATTTGCGTTCCCATCTGCTCCCATGGCCCGGTGCTCCTCTGGGCTTGTGGAGATGGGCATTTCATGGACTCATGGCTCATTGTGGGCCTGGGTGTTGCTAAGATGCAGGGTATTATTTGGACTTCTGCCAGCTGCTGTTGTCTCTTTTATATGTGTGGAGGTGAGCTTCTATCAGGTACCCTGACAGAAAGCTAAAACTGATGTAAGTAACAACCACTTGATCTCCATCACCTCACTGTTTTACGGTTGGGTTCACAAGGTAGGGCACGCCCTTCGTAAACACTTGATGAGTCTCCATGATCACCTTCTCCATTATCCCCCTAAAATTGCTTCCTGAATGGACTTGTTTTACCATTTTCCCAGGGATCAAAGCGAGAATGACCAGTTTATAGTTTCCTGTATCATGCTCTTGGCCTGTTTAGGAGTTTTGGAAGATCTCCAAATGCTTTGCAGCAAATGTCATGGTTCCCCTTCCATGTTCCGAAGGTCTAAAACAAGTGAAAACTGGTTTTCTGCACTGAGGATACTTTTTTTTTTTTTTTTTTTTTTTTGCTAGAATGTGTAACAAGAATTAAGTAAACTTCCTGAACTCACCTGTGTTGTATTGTTGCAAACAGCTATCAGAAGAAGAAAAATTTATTCCTTACACTGATTTTTTTTTTTCTCTTAATTTGAAATTTACAGAAGTAAAGGACTATGCTTGCTTAGTGATGCTGTTAGTAGCCAAAAGTGGAGTTTCTTTGACTGTTACTTTTTTGTCTGTTGTATTTCTTTGGTTTAAAGTGCATAGACTGGGAATACCTCCAATGTGTTTGGAATGTTTAGGAGCACAAATTCCTATTCTTGCTAACTGTTGGTTTGTCATCAAGTTTAAGAATGTTTGTATTTTTAATACAATTTATTTTTAATCACAATGAATCAAATATTGATTCCTCCCATAGTTTAAGACAGCTGGAACAAGATGCTATTGACCTAGACAAGGAATTTCAGCTGGCAAATGTAAAGATCAAAGAAATAAATAAACAAAAAGCAGAACTTGTTACTGAATTGATGAATCTCCTGAAGGTATGTATTTTTAACTTGGTATGTGTTCCACTTTTATGAAAAGTCCATTTCTTGTAATTTAAGTAGGAGGCATGCAACATTTGTTGCTGTCAGTGTTTTCAAGCTAGCTTTTTTAATTATTGAATAATCTTAACTTTTTCCATTTTTCATTTCCTTCTAATTTTTTCCAGTCTGTGTTTCTGATAATTATTTTTAAGTTGCTTAAGAGAATTGGAAACAAATAAACTTTTACCTGTGCCCAACTTCATACTGTAGAAACACCGTGTTAAAATGACAAATAGAGAAGATCTCAGACCTTGGCTCACCACTGTGGTCAGATGCTATCACCCTCAAAATTTTATCTTGTAGGTCGCCTAGGTCTATAGTTGAAACCTTATCCTCCCTTTCATTAAGGGAGAGGATTCATTTGTATTTATATGCTGATCATAAAGACATGATAAACAGTTGCTTTCAATGGCCCATAATTGTTGCTACCCTTTAGACAGTAAACAATCTGTTGATGGTTTTGAAGCCACTAGAATGTTCCTGAGGCTGACTTGTTTGAAAAAAACCCAATCATTTTAATGTCAGTGTCACCAAACCAGATTCTAGTGATCATTAAAGTCTGATATGTAACTTCCAAAACACAGCCTTGTTTAGTTGTCGTGTACTGTTCCAGTTAAGACATCAGGTATAAGAGTTGCTGTACGTCTTGTCAGTCAACTGTAGTGTCATTACAAGATGTGTATGTCTTTTGTGTTTAATTTTTTACCCTTTTCCATCTCTGTGTGACATACAATGTCCATCAATACCCACCTGTTGGATTCTTCTCTCTGAGTAACAGCTGAGATGGCCTTAGCTCTTCTTATATTTCACATGATGGTATATAGTGAAGAGACAGAGAATGGGGGACAGAGGGTTGATGTAAAATTGTGGGTTGAAAGTAGGTGTGTGTATGTATCTACATATGTGTATTTATATGTATTTGGTTGAAATTATCTATGTATTTGTAGGTATCTATAAGTACATGTGGACTAAACATCTTGAAGAACTTGGGTCACCACTTTTCATTTAATTTGGCAGCAGTATTGATGACCTGAACACAGTGTGAGACTGTATGCTATGACTAAAAGGATGGGTAGTTTCTAAAGTAGTGATTATATCAGTTTTGAGTCTGGTGAAGAAAAACCTGCTTTGTTTTCCTGTGTTTAGAGGATTGTACCATTGAACGTCATCAGAGTAGATTTGGCTCTTCAGATAGCCAGAGTGACTGCTGAGAAGAACAGACTACAGTCAGAGTACAAAACAGGAACTGTACAGCTAAGAGCTGCACAGGTAACAATATTTATGAATACTGGGGTATCTACTATGAAAATGTCTCACTGGGAAGCCTTTATGGTGTTGAAAAGGATGCTTCTGTGTCTTTGTTTAGAAGTGGCCGTTAGTACTGCTAAATATTTAGCCTTGATTTCTGTAATTTGACTTCAGCCTCTTCATTTAAAGCAGAATAGTAGCTTTTCCATCCTCAATTAAGACAGCTAAGCTGCTGTGAAAATGTGCCACTTACTCATCTTATCCTGGATCTTTTAAATAAAAAGATCACTTAATAAATAGTGTGTAAAAAAGCCATGTGTTACTCGAAGAATTGTTTTCTTCTGATTCTGTCCATTAACAAGTAGATCCAAGCCGCATGGGAAATACAAACTCAAGATGAACCAGAAAGTGCAGCAGCATAATAGAGCTATTTTACCCTTCTTTCATAGCTCATTTCTTCATACTAATTAAATGTGTTTCTTGGAAGACAGAAAAGAGACTGAATGATCCTTCCCTTGATAGTTCTTACTAGGAAGCTATGCTCTGTTCAGGTAAAAAGTCTGAGGAGTTAGCTCCACAGCAAGGACACATTTCTAAGCGCAGATGATGCTGTCATTACTTGTGGATTGCTGCAAAGGTCATTTTTTTGTATTTGTGTAGTAGAACAGTCTTTCAATGCGCTGGGGAATAAACTGTCAAAGGGCGGTAAGTTGGAGATTTTTCCTTGTCTTTCAAGAGTTCAGTCACTGTAAGCTAGTAATTCAATTTGATCATAAAGATAGAAGTAAAAATTGGAGAGCAGCTTGAAAGGTAGGAGATAGTTATTTTGCATAGATGGGTACTTCCAAAAAGAATGGTCTTAGCATGTAGTTAGAAAACTAGTTGAGTTATAGTTACCATCACTTGCAGGAAAATTAGAGAACTTTTTAAGAGGAGCATAAAGTAAGTTGAACACAGAGATGAAGTCCAGCATGTTACTCAGAAAACGACTGTTGCATAAGTTCTTACACATGATGCATCTTTTACTCAGTTTATCAAAGTTCAGTGAAAATCATTTAATTGCTGAGGCTCAGTAAGGAGTAAAAAAGTATTACAAAGTCATGAATCTCATGTCAGTAATGTGCATTGTCACTGAGAAATTAATTTAATGTTTCTGCACACATCTTTATCATTCAGGGAGAAGCTTGGGCTGGTACATAGTTAGATGTCTAATCGGATCAGTAGACAGGATTTGTGATTTGTAACATTCTGATAATTCTTAAAAATTGCCTTCTTTCTAGTAAAAGGTGTGTATGAGTCAAGTGGAGTCCCATTGAGGCCCCCTCAGGAAACCAACAGGAACATTAACATTGCCACATACTTTTTATTACATGGAAGAAATAAGGATGTGTAATAACTTGTGTATTTATATTTGTCTAAATTTTATTTTGCAAGTGGGCGTTGCCAGTATTTTGCCAGTAAACTGGCAAAGTTGAATGAAAATTGAAACGTGACTTGTTGAACTGTCAATGCATTTATTCTAGTACATGCTTCCTAGTAACATCAAATATGTATTGCTTTCTAGTTTTTCTGTTGCATACTGAAGTTTCTCCTGCCAAGTATATATTTTCCTCTTCACTGAAGAATTTTACTTACCTTAGCTTGGATCAGGCATATTCAATATTGAATCTGTTTCAGATTTTAAAGTGCCTATAGATCAATTTGAACCCTTGTTACATGCAGCTCTGCAGAGCTCCCTTCAAGTGGGGGCTTTATGTACAATTGAGAATTGAAATTCCCCACTTCAGATGATTCAGAATTGATTTGGGCTCTGGAAATGATCAAACACAAAATTTACATGTCTTGTAGAAAAAAAGTATGAGTGCCTCTCACGGGAACTTTTGCCTTCATTATCATGTCAAAATATTTCAGATGAAGCCATTTGACTTTTAAATTTGTGGGATCCAAAATACTATTGCAGGGCATATACAGATATCCAGTGGAATGTAACTATTGTGCTGTACAGCAGTATTTATGATAATTCAGTATAGCTTGAGTTCTTGGCTGTAAAGAAAAAGGGGGATGTCCTCCCTTTACTGTTTTATCTGTACAGCTCTAATGCCAGTCCTTGCAACCCATGTGACATTTCTCTCCTCTGCAAGAGACTTCATGAAGTAGAAGAGGTAGTCTGAAAAAGACCTCTTCTAAAAATTTTCCAACCTTTCTGAAAACACCAACTCAGTATAGAAAAATATTTTTACAGTGTTTGTGGAGATTGTGAAATGCTTATTGGTAATGCAAACATCTATTTCGTAGTGCTTAGTGGAAAGGGAGGGAAGAACAGGTCTTTTGAGTTGATACCTGCTGAGAACAGGTAATTAACTCTTGTGAGTGTGAGATGATCACTAATGATCATATCCATTACTACCGCTTCTGTTGTATTTAGTAGATAATGATCAGTTACGGTTCCAGAAAGTAATGAGTATGACTATCAATGTCTGTGTCCTGTTTTTAAAACTGTGGAACAAGAACTTCCCTAATTGTATGATTTCAAATGAAAACTGAATTTTTTTCACCACTGGAGGGCTCCTATATTTAGCTGAAGTACGCAACAGTAAAACTTGGGAAGATAACTCTCGAATCTTCATGCACACTTGTTAAGCTGAGAGAAAATAAATTTAGCTACTTCTGAAGAACTTGCTTTTGATCAATTTACCTTAGCATCTGTTGACTTGATGAACAGAGAGGTATAATAAGTTCTGTCAGTTGAAGCAAATTTTTTTGATATTTTAATATTCTGGTTTCATCTTTTTCTGCTTCAGACGTGGCTTGTTGCTAGTATACTAGTGTTACCTCAGAAAATTCACAATAATATTAAAAAAAAAAGGTGATTTCTTAAAATATCTTTTAATATTTCTAACAGCAACGTTTTCATGAACTGGATAATAAGAAGCATCTTCTTTATGAGAAGTGCATGGAATTGATGAAACAAGCTCGACATGTCTGTAGTTTGGGTCCGGATCAAGATTTTCCAAAGGAATTTCAAGTTGTATGTACAAAAAGAAATTTTCACTTATCTCTTGAACTTCTAACTTCTTCTGCAAAGAGTATTGTATATTTTTTATTAGAAGGCTCTCAGTAAAGGGTTACTTTTGTTACTATCATTAGCCTTTTAAACCACCTTTGAAATAGTGCTGAGATACCCTTTGACTACTGCTTTGTTTTGTGCACAGGGGAGAGAAAATTAGACCTGTGATTTCAATTGAAATCCACAGTCCTGTGTTCACAGAAGTAAATAGAGGCCATATTTTTCTACCTTCCTGCTCCAGTGGAGCAACACAAAAGAACTGAGGTCTGGACCCAGCTTCTTAGAAGTATTCATTTGCATGACTTATCTAGCATAGTCCATGTCTTACACTGAATCTCTGAGTATCTGTGCCTGCACAATTTAGGCAACAAAGGAACAACTAATTATGTATCTTAATTATGGAACAGCACTTTCAACTTTCTTTTTCTGTCCAGAATAGTTAAGTGGGGGAACCTTGCTATGTTAAATTTTTAGTATGTGACACCCTGATTAAAAGTAACAAAATAGTTTGTGGTTTATCCAGTTTTTTTTTTAAGAAAGCTTGAGTCCTTCATTAGTATTGCTTTGTAACATGTGCAATCCTTTGTCTTTAAAGGCTTTTCAGACTCTACCAAACACATTGGAGGAAATTGATGCTTTTCTGAATGAAGAGAAAACCAGGGCTTCCTGTTTCACAGGCCTCAGTGCTTCAGTATGTTCATTGCTTTCCCTTCCCCTCTTACCCACATTGTAGTTCTTTCCCACTCTGTGCTAGATCTCTTGGTATAATAAGCTAAACAGTAGGAACATTGTGCTGTAAATGCCAGATTCTGCATCTACTCAGATTTAAAGTAGGTTCTTTAAAAAAAAGATGTTACAATAATTTGAGAGAAACAAAAGGTTACCGTTTCCTTGCTTTAAAGTTAGAAATCTGTCTTGTTTAGTGTGCAGAGCAGTAATCTGTGTAATTGTGTTTGAACAGTATCAATGCAGTGTGGTGTTTTTACAGTCAGAGTTACAGTTAGCAAATATTTTCCTGACTGTTTTTTGTTCTGGCAGGTTGTTGAAGAATACAATAAGCAAACACAAGAAATACAGCAGTTGACAGAATACCTAGAGGAAAAGAAAAATGAGTTGAATAACTATAAGCAAAACATTTCACAGGTAATAGCTCAAGTTACTTCTGTATCATAATTCTATGTCATTGTAGGGATGTATGTACAGAAATAAACAGTAACATTTCAGATTGTTTTGAGTCTAAACTGAGATGCTAACTTCCCTAATTACAGTGTTTTTTCAGTGTGAATGCTATCTCCAAGGGAAAATTCAGTTCTTAAATTGATTTTAATGTGGATATGTCTGCTTTTAGATCAAAGAAAAGTGGCTAAACCTCTTGAAAGTGATGATTGAACAAATTAATGGAAAGTTCAGTAAGTTCTTTAGTTCTATGCAGTGTGTTGGTGAAGTTGATCTTCATATGGAAAATGAGGTATGATTGATTTTTTTTCATATAACATTCATATTTTCTTGATTTTTTTTTTTTTTAAGCACTGAACTTTTACTCAACACTTTTGGTGTACTAGAACTGACTTATCAGTCTGATTGAAGACAAGTGAGTCTTTATCCAAATGACTAGGACTTCACCTCCTGACTTTTGGAATAGGCCTACAACTTACAAAGCTTGGTTAGAAACATTGTATTTACTTAGCTGTTACTCAGATTTATTAAGCTCATTATTTAATTCTGAATTTTCAGCTAATTTTTGTCTTCTATTATCATCTAAATCTTATGTTACTAGGTGTTGAATTGATTTGGTTCTACATGTACTTTCTACTGGAGTCTGGGAGCATTGGATCTGTTCCGAAAGCAGCCATCATTTAGCCTATCCTGTTATCTTAGTAATTTTTATAGGTAGGGTTTACCTCTGGTGAAAAGTTTAAAGCATCAGTAGAACTTGAGGAGAAATATTCAGTGCAATGAACTGGAGAGGGAAATTTGGTAGTTTGTTTTAAATTGATCACTGAAATGATGATGTCAAGACTTGCATATGTTAACACATAGATTACACAATAGTGAAAGTGGACACAATTTTTTTTCTGGCTTTTATTTTTTTTAAATTGTAAATTACTCAAGCAGCTTTTCTTAAAATAGCAGTGGCAATTATTACTCAGGGCAGAAGAGTAACTGGTGAGGCTCTTTACATGAACCGCATAAAAATGTTTACCTGGAGACTAGTAATATAAAAAAGTAGAACATTAAAACATAGACTTTTCAGGTCTTTTGATAATTACCTTGACAGATCTATATTACATAAAAACTGTCTTTTAGATAAAAGTATGTTGAGAGAGAGAACACAGAAGGAACAATAAGGATTTAAAAGCAAAAGGCATGTGGAGTGCTTTTCTGAATCTCTTCATTGGAAGGTCTTGCTTTTCTATTGCAAAGATGTCACAAATAGTTTTAAGAGATTAGCTAGCAGTACTATGCCAGTGAGTAAAACGTCTTTCCTCAAGAGATCAATGGCTGCAATATAGAAGGGTGGATAATCTGTTCTCCAGTTTGTACTCCTTGCTGTTCTCTGCAGGACAATCTTTTGCCTGACCTGTAGATAAGAAGAGTGAGACTCTTGAGGTAGACTTACTTTTTATTAGAGATATTTCTGTGACACTGAAGTTCAAGACTCTGTTAGTCTGCCTTATAGGAATCTTTAGATCTATGGATGTCCTTGGTGACACTACCGGCTGTCACCGTTGGATAATAGGAGGAATTGGACATTAGAAGGAACTTCTTTACAGAAAAGGTGATTACACATGGAATGGACTGAGGAGGGAGGTAATGGAGTCACAATCCGTGGAGATGGTTAAGGAATGACTGGACAGAGCACTCAGTGGCATGGTCTATTTCCCAGATTGGTGTTCAGTCAGAGGTTGGGCTTTGGTCTTAGAGGCTTTTTCCAGCCAAAGTAACTCTGTGATACTGTGTGAAACACTTCACTGGGTTCTTCCTTAACATCCTAGCAGAAGCCTCTGGGAACAGTCTGACTTTCCTTAGTAACACTTAGTAGCCAGAATTTGTACTGCTAGCCATGATAACCCTTACATTCCTCGATTCACCACAAGGAGTTTTGAGCATCACTTGTGTCAGGTGTTGGAACATCTGCCAGTTATACAAACTGGCATTTAAAATAGTGTGGCAGTAGTCAAGATCTGACTGATGCCATCATGGCTGTGTTTCACAGCAGTCTTTTTTATTTGGTTTTGCTAGCCTGTATCTTCACTTTTTCAAAGCTACTTTTGCCAGTGCATCTGAAATTACAGTGGGTTTAGAGACCTTAGAGTCTGGGGTTTATTTCTCCTGACATGAAATTGTAATCAGAACAACTCACAGAATCACAGATAAGTTGGAAGGACTCAGAATGATCATCAAGTCCAGCTCAGGGATTGAATGCACAACTTTGGTGTTGTTAGCATCATGCTCTGACCAACCAGGTGAACTCGGTTGCCACTGAACACAACTTCAGGAATCATAGAGAGTCCTCTGGAGATTTCTTTTTCATCTTAAACATGAATATATTTCATTGCATGTTCCTTCTTTTGAGCCACATCTGTTATCCTGGTACCTTGCATCATTGGCTGAGGCTGCTGACAAGTTTCACTTTCCTGTTAAAGAAAAGCCAGCACTGGAATCCTTTTGTGTGGTTTTCCCATTGAACTATGAAAAGGAAATGGCTGTCCTGATGGATTTTGAGCTGCTTGCACTTGAAGATGTTTAGATTGATACACAACTACACAAACACCATTACTCCAATGTTCAAATTGATAGTATCCTATGGCAATTTTTTTCTGATTAATGGGATTTGTAGGGATATTGCTTTCTTCTTACTCTAGCCAAGATTTTTTTTTTCCTGTTGATGTTCTTACTGCATATATCACCTTTCTTAACAGGAATTAACAAATCATAGTCATGAAAAGGGAATGGTATTGGAAATTATGTAGCAAAAGTAGACAAGAGTGAAGGAAAACAGATGAAACAGTATTAATATATATAGATGAAGCAGAATTAGTAAATTGATTTCAAGTTGAACTTGAGTAGTTGGTAGACCCATGTACATTTGTATAAATGTCCTTTAGTTTGCATGTCACTGTAAAATAAGTTACAATAAAAAGAAAATTAGTTTAAAAGGTACTGTCTTTCACAGGAGGAGTATGAGAAGTATGGAATTCGCATTAGAGTCAAATTCCACAGTAGCACTGAACTTCATGAATTGACTCCGTATTATCAGAGTGGAGGTGAGAAAACTGTTTCCACTATGTTATACCTGATGGCTCTGCAAGAACTCAACAGATGTCCTTTCAGGGTTGTTGATGAAATAAATCAGGTGAGAATCAATAGTGTGATATTGCTCTTTCTGTATACAGATGCTTATGACATAGTGGAGAGAACAGACTTTTTTTTTTTTTTTTTTCCTTTTCAGGGAATGGATCCAATGAATGAGAGAAGAGTTTTTGAAATGGTTGTGGAAACTGCTTGTAAAAAAAGGACATCTCAGTACTTCCTCATTACACCAAGGGTGCGTGGCAGAAAATGAAATAGGAAGTTTAAAGTGTAGGAGAATTGGATTTTGTGTGATTAGTACACTGATAAACACTGTATAACTTACCTGTATTTTACCTAAGAAATTTGGATTAAATAGAGTATTTGCCCATTTTAAGGACAGTCAGGCAAAAAATCAGACAATTTAGACCAAGGCTCATAGGCACATCTCCTCAGAAACCTGCTCTGGAGTTGTGGTCCCACTGGAAGCATCATGTGTTAGCCACCAGTGGACCATGGAAAAGGCTGTAAAAGGTAATGCCTCTAGCTAACACAAAATTCAGACTGTAGCAGAGACCAACTTCCAGACAAGTCAGATGATGATACTGTAGAAGGAGCAGGCTAGTGCTGCTGACATCAGAACTAGAAGAGTCCTACATGATTACCTGAATAGTTTTCCTGTATTAATCTGAGATTTAGAGGCTCAGAAAATGTGAGATCTATGCTCTGAGAGTGAACAGCTTAATTGTATTCTTTGGTCAAAATTTTAAAAAAGGCAGTTGACTTCCTAGTCATGCAGTGATGCAGTGCCAAGGTTTGAACGGGGTAAGCAGGGTTGCTGTCCACCTGCACCATTAACAGAGACTAACGCTATGTTGAGCTTGATCCAAGAGAAATTGAAACAAATTATTATGTACAAGTAAATATTACTTGTACACCAGGGAGACAAGCAGTTAGTAGTGTGCTGGTTTTCATTAAGATATCACTCCTGTATCCTGTTATACACTGTATTTTAGAAAATCTGGCTGGTATGTCCTGTTTTTCCAGTAAGTAGCAATTGAAGGGTCTGAGTAAAGCTACCTCATAGCATTTACTTTTCTGGAAGGAGATGGAAGGTAATGCGTGTTGTTCCTTCTGATCTTGCAGTATGCTTACCTCCATGCAGTTTGGTCATTTCCTGACCGCATTACTTCTTTTTTGTTCTGTGTTATCTATTCCCTTTTGTCTTCTTGTGATTCCTCTCCTTATTGAATCAGGTTTTCTGTGTGCTCTCCTTCTTAGAGAAAGAACAGAATGATTTGGATGTTGATAGATAGCTCAACTAACTCTTATGCTTCCCAAATTTAAGTAGTTGCAGAAAAAATTACTGTCTGGGGTCCAGAGTCTGTTGTAAAAGTTGAGTCTGTTGTCAAATTACTAAGAATAGAGACAGGGAAAAATTGAGTATGCAAGCTAACCAGAAAGATCAAAATTAAAATGAAAAAGCAAAATTTTAAAAATCTCCGAACTTTAAAAAAGAAAAAAAAACTCAACATAATGGTAAGAGGAAACTTAGGGACTGTGTTGCAGCATTATTAAGCAACAAGAGACAGGCTTATGAAGGAGGTGGCTGAAGATATTCTTTGTGCCTCCTTCCCTCTTCCCCCCACAAACAGGTCACATAGCAAGTTACAATGGCCTGTCACAAGAAAAATTAGTGAGAGAGCATGTTGTGTAAAGGTTTGGTTGATTGAGAGTGTTTGTGTGGGCTACATTAGAGGATAATTAAAAAGGCTGCACAGGGCAGGCTGAGAAGGCCGGACTCTGCTTTTCATGGCTTACCTGCAGTTCCTGAGCCTCTGCTATATGTCACCACTTACTAGGAATCACCTACTAAAAAGTGTGACAATTTGTCCTACTAAGCCAAGTTCCATGTGTGTACTCAGTGGATACAGGAAAAACTGCGACACTTTTTTCAGTGTATTGACACCTCCCCTGGTTGTATTTTTAAGCAAGCCGCAGAGGGAAGGGATATAAATTAATGTGCAGTAAAGTTGATTAGGAATATGTATTTTGAGTAGTTGTGATTCGCTGTCATAATGAGTAGATGAACTGAATATGTTCTTAGAGTGGGTTTGAAAGTTAGTATTTTTAATACAAATCTGGTGAAGCAGATTACATTTATTAAACATACAGATAATCACCATGTTGGGAGTTAATCCTTTTTTCACTGTAAAGTGAAATTCTAAATATGGTTAGGTAAATTTTATTGAAAACAGGATTTGTTTCAGTACAGGGAAACATAAAATTTTGTATTTAAGTGGGAAAAATCTACAACAGGTGTAATGCCTAAATGACTGGGGAGAGGAAAGTGGCCAGTTGAGCATCAGTTGCAGGTAAATTGTTCAATGTCATCCTAAGCACTGCTTTTAATCTACAGTTTGCGTGACATCTTTGTCTGCTGGGTTTGTGTTTGGCATGGTTTGGATTATCATAAGTGTCCAGCTTTGGCTGTTACACTTCAGAAAAGTAGTCCAGGCACTGGAATTACTCCAGAAAGTAGATTGTTCTGAGTTTTCACTAATGGAAATTGCTTAGGTCAGAGAAGCACAAGGCTAAAGAGAGACATAGATTTACTTGGGTACAATTACTGTCTCATGTCCTGCCCTGGGGAAAAAAGGGAAAAACATTATTCTGTGCCCACAGAGGAGTGAAGTTATTCTCTGGATACAGCAAAAAAAGCAGTGAGATTGATGGCAGCAAGAAGGTACAGATTAGATACAAAAATTTTCTTCTAATAAGAATAGCAATGCATGGAAATTGGCTGAAGAATGAGTCCCTTTGAGGCAGTTTCTAGGAACAAATACGCTTCATTTGTCAGGTTGTAATTCTAGTATAGTGATATTTTTGAGATCTAAGGTTTTTCATAGATCCTATTCAGCTTTTTTAGATAATGGGGAACATCTAGCTATTTTGACTTTGGTTTCTGTTTTTCACCAGCTCCTGCAGAATCTCATTTATAATGACAAGATGACTGTGCTGTTTGTCTACAATGGACCTTTTATGCTGGAGACATACAAATGGAACATAAAGCGCTTCAAGAGACGGCAACGGCACCTTTCAAGAATGACTGAATCTTAGTTCTACAGAAGTATTTTATATATCTTTATTGAAACATCTGGCTTTCAAGAATTCAGAAATTGTCAAAGAGGAAAACCCTCCAAAAATTGATAACTGAGAACTTTGGTTCTTAAAACTTACACAAATGCTTGACAGATTTGAAATGCATGTTTTTCTTTTTCAAGTCTTTCATAGTGGTCACTTTCTCCAAATAACCTACTCTTCTCAATAGTAGGTTTAAATAATTTTTTTTCTATTCTCTCTGTTAATGCAGCAGCAGAAGTACAGGTAATTTTTCTAGGTTATCCTGGACTTACTCTGTGATTGTTGTTTTTTAGAGGTTGGGGTTTTTTTCCCAAAAATTGAAATTTGCTTTTGGTAAATAATTTTACTTTACCACAGATGTGGGTATTATCTCATTTCCCTATTGAAATGCAATTTTTTAAAATTAATTCAGGTGATCTGTAGAAAAAGAATGGTTTGTAATGGTTTGTTTTGTAAAAATAAACCCGAAATTAATATAAATAATATGATTTTGTGAATATATTATTGTTGAGTAAATACTTTCTCTCAAAATAAATAAATAAATATAGTAGCATTTCCTTTTGTAGTGCTTGAATTATGTTTTTCTAGCAAGTCTCTTAGCAAGGAGATTAATAGAATTCCTGGTCTTCCTGAAACAGTGAGCCTACTGAGCTTGCAGAAGTAAAACTAAGCAATATATAACTTCTTGTCTGTTTATTTTTCTAAGTAAAACTTCATACGTTTTTGGTGATAGAGAAAATAGTGCTGCAGATTTGACATGTAAGTTTAAACCCAGGAGGATTTTACAAGGGGTCAGCTGTATTGGAGTGATTGTACAGTCAATTGCTTTTCAACAGAAAGCCATAAAAAATTTTAATAGAGTGTTAGCCATAACTGTTAAGCATTTGGAAATGCAGGTTGCAATAGAATGTTGAAGACCTAAAATAAAGTCCTGATTATTACATTAACTATTAAATAAGTAAAATTCAACAATTTGATGTCTGCTTTCACTGGGTGTTTTTCTTAACAGCATCCTAGCAATGAACTTTGCTAGTGAAACTGGTATTTCAGGCTTTGATATTCATGCATTCAAAATAAAATAACTCACTACAAAATATGAGCTGGAATCTGGAAGGTTTTAGGTATTAAAGGGAAAGTATTGTAGTTGCTCTTTTGAATAGACAGATGAGCCTTCAATGCAGTAGAGAACCACACATTCTTGTTACTGTGGGCCAGTGTTAGTCAATGGAATTGTCTGACTGTGAAAGGAGTTCTGGAGTAGTTTATATGATGGTTAATGTCCCAACACAAGTACTGAACAGAAGATACAAAAGTGTAGAAACTCAGGCTGTGATACAGAGTTAATTTGGGCAGCAGAGTACCTTTTACATAATTGAGGCTACAGGCCTATCTGTCTGATCGCTGTATTGAAAGATCTTGGTTTTAGAAGTATTCTTCAAAATTGTCTGTTGTCGGGGAGTTTGTTGCTGTTATTGTTCATTTTCATATCTCATTGCTGTTTGCAATAAATAGTTCTTATCTCTCAGCCTTCATCTTTGTCTGTTGTGCCTCCAGTTCTCTCCAGCACACTGCAGGGGGAGGGGAAAATGGAGCAAGAGAGTGGTGTCTGGTTTGGAGAGTCTTGAGGAGGCAAAAGCTGGGGAGTACCATTCCTAAACCAGGACAGATTGGCACAGTATCTGATGGGAAGTGTCTTGACAGAAGAGCTACAGCCTGGGAAGCAGGGGAGGGGGAGCCTTGGCACTCTAGCTTCTCTGTAAATAACTGAGCCAGAATTACTTTCTTCACTTGTGACTCACTAAAACACAGTGTCCAAAATTACTTTTCCTAGAACTTTTTGTTCTGGAAGCACTTTTCCCCCCATACCTTGCTAATTAAGGATAAAACAATGATTCAGTGCACTATAATTTGTGAGAGAAAGGATATGTGGAATGGAGTTGAATCCTCCTCTGCTCCAAGAAAAATTCTTCACCTGTTCCTTCCTAAACATCTGAAAATCATGACACTTTCTATGCCATTGCACCCAGACTAGGCTTGCCAAAAGCTGTTCTAGGAGGCTCATTTATACAGTGTCCTTTGCATATTCCAATAGCTTGGGTGAATGGCAATTTTTTGTAGCAGGGGCTGATCTAGTAGTTGCTATAGCCTCATTTTACTTTGGTGCTAACTTCAGCCATTGATAAGGCTGTGACCTAGTAGAGAGAGAGGGGGAGCTAAGTGCAGAAAGACTATTTTTAGCCACTGAAAGCTTTTCAGGCTTGACTGTAGCAGTCTGGAAGCCAGTAGGGAAAGCATGGGAAACAAAGGACCAGTAGCAACAGTAGAGGCTGTAGAAGTAAGAGAGGTGATAAGTAGCACTAGAGCAGCCTATCAGCCTCTCCTGTGGCTCAGCTCTTGCCAACTGATGTAATCCTCTGACACCAATTCCCATCTTTATGCTTTCCACGAAATTCCTCCAGCTTTTCTCCACTAATCTGCTCCCTGGTTACTCTTGGAAGTAATTCCCCTGCTGTCCAGTCTTCTGTTGATCTGTTACCCCCACTAAGCCAGTGGGGGTTTTTTGACAGTTGTACTGGTTTTGGCTGGGATAATTTTCTTCATAGAAGTTTGTATGGAGTTATGTTTTGGGTTTGCAACCAGAACGCTGTTGGTTACATAGGGATGGTTTTGCTACTCCTGGGGGGTGCTTTGCACTGCATGGATGCCTTTTCTGTTCTCACACTGCCCTGCTAGCAGAAGGAAGTTTTTAAGAAGCTGCAAGGGGACACAGGTGGGACAACTGACCAAAGGGCTATGTCATGCTGTATGACGTTGCTCTCAACAGTAAAAGCTAGGGGAAGAAGGAGGGGTGTTTGTAGTTATGTCTTCTGAAGTAATAGCTATGTGTGGTGGAGCCCTGCTTTTCTGTAGGAATAGCTGAACACCTGCCTGTTGATGGGAAGTAGTGGATGACTTCCTTGTTCTGCCTTGCTTTTGCTTTCCAAATTAAACTGCTTTAATCTCAACCTAGAAGTTTTCTCACTTTTACCATTCTGATTCTCTGACCCATCCCACAGGGGGATGGTGGGTGTGTGGCCCTGAACTGCTGCCCAGGATTAACCCACAACAACAGTGTGTGTTGGTCTCAAAACGTGATGTTACACCTGTCATTTTTTGCACCTGGAGCTAAATGAGATCTTGGCAAATATCTTTGCTTGTGTATTCATGGAAGAGCAAGACCTCTTTGGAAAGCATGGTGACCTTGCAGACTGACCTCTTTGGAAAGCATGGTGATGAGAACATGACAAGTTAGCTAGAAAGGAATGACTTCTTTGGGGATAAGGAGCCATGCATAGTAGTGGACAAAGTTGATTTTGCAGGAAGCAAGATGAAGGGAAAGGATGATAACTCAGAAGATGGTGGCAGAAGATACGAAGGAGCCATGGAAAAGAATAGCTGAAGAGTGCCCAGGTAACATGGAATGTGGATGGTTCAAAAGAATCTAGATCACATAATTTAAAGGGGAAGGATGTCCAATTCCCCTTTCCCAATTTGTAACCAAAGCTGTAGACTGTGAACATTATGCAGCTTGATCTTAACTGCAATCCATTAATGGTTGTTTATGTCAGTTTGGGTCATGTAATAGGTTTTCATGGACAATAAAGGTTTTTTTGGATGGTTGGGTTTTGAGGGTTTTTTGTTGGTTGGTTGGTTGGTTGGTTTGGTGGTTTGGGTTTTTTTGCAGAGTTTTTACTTGTTTTGATGGTTTTGTTGTTCATTTTCCTGAGGAATTACAAACACAATGTAAATCCAAAGCAGATTATCAGTACAAGGAGTGCAGACTTCTCAGATGCTACCAAAAGTACAAGCCTCACTTTGTCCTCCTGCAGTAAAGCTTAAAGGACTTGTTCAGGTGAAAAGCCACTGATATTACAGTTTTCTGTGGGCCCCAGTGGCTGAGGAATCTGATTCTGCTTTGTGTTTCTTTCTGAACTGAACTGTGCCATCCATGAAGGACTTTCCTGGTCAGAATTGTTGTAGAATTTAAAATACACTTTGCTGTATAAAATATATACTGACCTAATATATTTAAAGTGGTACAGTTGCCACTGTGCATGCAATTCCCTAAGCATCAGTATGTCAGAAATCAATATGTGAAAAATCCTTGCAGTAGCTTATACTGGGGAGAATCCTTTATTTCAGTTTGAATAAATTTCCAGTAAGACTGTCCTCCTTGAAGTGTTTGTTTAGAAATGATACCCCTAAGAAATATGGCTTATTAGATGTAAGAGTTGAATGTAGTTTAGCTTCTAGATAAGGCCTGGCTTATTTCATGCAATGCAGGAAAGCAGAGGCAGTGATTTGCTACCAGCACTGCACAGGCTAGTAATACAACTGTGGTTTTCCCTTGTATTTTTTGACAGAGCGGTTATGTGTGGGTTTTCATAGGCTCTCAAAATATGCTTTCTGCTTACAAACACTGTTCAAAGCCACCAAAGCAGTCATTAACAACAGAAGAGCCCACATCACGGTATGTGGTGCTTCTGGGAAGCTCTAATATACCTTACTTCTGTGTCTTCTGAAATTGCTGCTTCTGTCTTTCTGGTCCCTGCCCATTAGCCAGAAGAGAAAAAAAAAGCCTTTGAGAAAGCCCAAGACTTTTCTGTGCACCTTTGGTTTATTTCTTCATGCATTCTGAATTCCAAGATGGCATTGTTGGATCTTGTAATGGTGAACTGCCCTTATGTACTCAGTGATTTTCCATGTGCTGTGGTTTATACATTCCATTTCCTTTGTACCGTGTGTTTCACTGTGCAGACACACAGGCATTATGTGGCCTAAGAGGCAGTAGACATTATGAAACAGAGACTGATGGGGTTTGATATAAAAAGTGATAGGATGTTTATCAATTATCAATTGAAGGTCACAAGCCAGTAAAAATACAGCAATAGTTGTAGCAATTTCAAAAATACAAGCTGAAAGCAATACGACTCTAGCTTACCCAAAAGCCGTGGATTAACCAGAAAAATAGTGTGTGTAATCATACAGAAATAAATGTCTGTTAAGGATTAGAACTGATGGCAGTCAAAACCTTCTCTTATTGAAATGGGAAGATTTCCACAATACCCGTGGAAGTGTTTGAGGAGATGTTTTAGGGGTCAGAAAGTTTCTCAGCTGAGGACAGCATGGCAGTGAAAGAATGGTAGCTGAAAAATTCTTCCCATTGGGAAAACTTTCTCTCCTTTAAAGGCGTCCCATAAACAGTACTTGAGTAAGTACAGTGTTCTGCCAATTGGGCATTTGCATTAAGTTACTGCTGAAGAATTTTTTCCGATGTGGCTGAGCAGTGTGAGGAGCTCAACCTGGAAGTTTTGTTTCCAAAGCAAAAGTCATTGAGAAAGTAGTGGTTATTACAGAGCTCTGATGCATAAATAAAACCTCACAGACTCCATAGCCCTGGAAGAGTGAGTGCTGAACAACGTTGTTATAGACTCCTATGGAGATCAAAATTATCCAGGTCACCCAGCAGCAGATTCAGAAAGCCAGCCTTCCTTGTATGCTCTCTGAAGCACTCTGCAGGCATTCAACTAGACTGTTAAGACATTTTGGGGCATGTTTCCTTTCTTTTGTCCTTGACAGAGAGGAAAAATGAAAATACAGGATATCCTTACAACCTTGTAGGAACTGTGCTCTCAGAATCAGCAGGTCTGTGTTCAGGGTCACACTTCCCCATGCCAACTGCCAATGCTTCTGTGGTGCACCCAAGACTTTGCATGATGTAACCATTCCTAGTCAAAATTTATACCACCTCTAGCGAGACCCCTCTGTACAATGTATTACATCTCAGTTGTTGGAAACTTCCTTCTAAGGTGTCCTGTACACTAGGCAGATTTTTGTAGCTATTCAAATTACAGCACTAAAACCAAATATTAAAAGGTTTAAGAGGAAGAATTGTAAATTTGTGGAAAGTCTTTTACTATGAGGTTACAAGGGAATGAGGCCAGTGCCACAGCTCTCTGTCCCTTGTTCATAAAATCAATGACAAGCTGAAAAAAGACAACATTATGCTGAGGTTTTTTTATCTGTCCTTTAGCCATCCAACACAAGAAGAAAAAACTCCAACTCAGCATTGAGTAAAATCTGGAAGCTACTTACAAGTTTCGTTCCAGCTGCAGATGGCAATCTTCCACCCATTTGTCCCTGACTGCATTGCTAGAAGATTACATGTTCCCTTGGGTCCAGGGCTCATCTTGTAGTCATACCCGAGCCCTGTGCCCATGTACCTGGTTAAGTTTCTGTAAGTGGTTGCTTTCAGTAACTGTGATGCCCATGACCATGCATGTCAGGGAGCTTTTTGGCACAGGGTACCTTGCCTTTCCTTTTCAGAGGCCAAGCAGATGCTTTTTATCTCCATACAGCAGTGAACCCTCCAAAGCCATGGAAAGCTCAAGGCAGTAGTGTGGCTGCATGGTCCACAGTGTGGCTGAAGCACGGTGTGAGGGAGAGCACCACTCTGAGCTCAAAAGCCATGGAGCAGTGGGAGACAGACTTCTTGGGAGCTGGAGCATGCAGGTGATGGGACACATTTTCCTGAGTACAAGTTTTGTCTCTGTCACCCTGCTGTATTAGTAGAAGGAATACCAGTGAAAACACCCTGGAAAAGTAGAGAAAGACAACCCAATCTAAATGATGACTAGACCTTTGAAGCTGGTTCACACACTGCTCAAACTATGGATTTAATGATGTGCATTATTTTTTTTTTTCCAGGCCAGTTTACATGACCACTGCTTGACTGCAGTCATTCAAGACCATGTTTGGGTTTTTTATTCCTTTTTTCTTTATTTGGACAATATATATATACATATGTACAAAAACACCTATGCCTACTTTTTTTTTCCTTTTTTTACAATTTCATGTGATTTACAAAACAGGACAGCAAAATAACTTATAAAGAATACGAATACTGTACAAAAATAAAACTGATTAAACTATTGGGAGTTGGTATTTTATAGTGTTACAGATCACTGGTTTGTAGAACAGCATTTTGAAGTATGTGTCCAGTCTGGTGTATGCTGGCCTAAGTCCATCTGCAAGCTGAAAACAGATCTGTAATGTCAGTCATGAAAAAAGTTCACGAAGAAGTATATTATATAGCTATACCTTTAAATCCATGACATCTCTATGCTAATGGACTTTCTTAATTAAGGAGAGGAGCTGTCCTAACTTCAGCACTATTAAGTACTTCCAAAATAGTATAACAAGTACATACAGTATTAGAGAACCTGATTTTCCTTTTCCAACACTTGCAACACTATTCAAAACTTAACTTCAAGATGCAAAGATCTAACCTGCAGTTTGTTTTAGGTTAAAACAAACTGTTTTAAAGCCATTGTTTGCTTTAACTGGAAAAAAAAAAAAAAACCAAAACCCAAAAATCACAAATGAACAAAACAGTACAATGATATCCCCAAACCTGGTAATTCCAAATGCATTCTCTTAGAGATTAATGAATCACATTAATCTTCTCTGTCCAATGCTGAAATACAGCATACACTACCATTTAGGAAGGGTTTTTTTCAGAAACAGGATCTTGTCACTGGCAGTGGTGACACATGCCTTGCATGTCCCATTGTCCCATGGACTAAAGTACCTCCCACCTATTTCAGACTTTGCAGGAACGTTTCTTTAAGTGTGCATTCTACCCCAAATACACAACATGGATACTATAAAGCTCGCCATTTACTTCCATATACCAGTTAATCCTGGTAGTTAAGTGACCAAAATGTTTACATACTGTTTAGGATCTGCTTATCAGCTGTGGCTTCTAGTTGTGGTTGATTAGATGTGAGGATCTCTTGTATTTCACAGGACTGGGCTTTAATTTTCCAAGTGCTGCATTTGTCCCACAAAATGGCAACAATCCAGACTGCAAGATGGAGACTTGAAATCTAGCTTGATCTTCAGAGAGAAGAACAAAGATGAACAAAAATGCACCTCTGAATCTCATCAGGCTGCTCATGGCCCTGACCCTACTCCACAAGGCAGCATTAACAGTTACTGGTAAGCAGAATACTTTCTGTATTTCTTGGTCAATAAAAACACCAACACTACCAATTTTTATTACAAAGAACCTATGTCCCTATGACTCAATCTGAATACGAGAAATTAAAGTTTGGTTTCTAAAATAAATGTTTCAAAAAGCTGAAACGGAGGTAGAAAGTGTGCTTGGTTTCCTGATGTCTTCACTGAAGAAAACACATCCCTTTTTATTCCATAGACTGTTCAATATCCCCAATGCTTTAAAAGAAGTTCTCTTCACATAGACAAAATCTATTATGAACTACACAGGTAAAAACACAGGATGCAAACTGATTTCTAATGCTGAAAGCCATATACAACTGTAGAGGAAAACACTCTACTCTCAAAGTTAATTTTTTGTTTGTCTCTAGGAAGCAAGCTTTTTATCAGATAAAACAATAAGATACTGTAATTGCAGCTGTGCTAACAAGATCTTTTATGTACAGAATTTTACAAGATGACCTAAATTCATCTGCAGTGGAGACACTTTGGGTTTCAGTGTAAATACTCACAAAATTAATTTGGCCCTAAATCTGTAGTAGGGCTGCACCTCCCCTTCCTCTTCTAGAAGAAGGGGTAAAAAGCAAACAGAAGAATATTTCTGGAAAAAAAATAATGTGTAAACAGATTTCTCCCCCATTATGCAGGGGGAGGGGGAGGGGAAAAATATATCACTGATAACCTCTTAAATTTCATGCTTTTAACCTAAAAAAATTTGAAATATTTGCTAATGATCACATCTAAAATTTTTCATTCAGTGGTCTTTCTGCTCCTTTTAAAGATAAAAAAATACCTTTAAAATAAAAGTTAACATTGTTTTTATGACCATTTGATGTGCCATGTATGACACAGGTACAAAGTACTAAGAGAAGCTTATGTCATAAAGGAGTATTGCAAGATACCTTATGTATTTCAAATTAGCTTGTGGTATTCCCCCATACTCCAGAGCAAGAGCAATCAAGAGATACAGGAGCCCTTCTAAAGTGCTCCTTACAGTAATTTTAGGTGTTTCCATTATCAGAGTGCTCTTAAGAAAAGGTCTACTCTCTCCATAAGCACACACAATTCCCATAGGACTCCAAGGGAGTTAGGCCATGGTATGAAGAGAATAAATCTTTAAGGCAAATGTAGGAAGAGAAAAAGCCTTTAAAAAAGCAGCAGTTTGTAAAGATGGTAGCTGCTTTGTGCACCCATTCAAACAAACCACAGCAGAATAAAGCACTGTTAGTGGCATTTCTGTAGTACAGTACTATATTACTGACAAGTAAAGTATGGGATCATATGAGAGACATATGCTTCAGCTCCCACATGCCCGCCACATTATCTAGGCTGAGCTGTATTTTTCTAGGTAAGTGAATAACAGAGCTAAATACACACACAGTCAGAAAATTACTGAGCTCTTTATGGGGATTTTTTTGCTTTAAGTATCTTCTTGAGTCATACATGTTTTTTCTGGAAAAGTCCAGCTGATATTCAAAAGTATAGTTAATACAAAGAAAAATGAAAAATTCCTATTTACTTTAATGTGCCTGATTGAGTATAAATTCACCTTATCTCAGTATATCAATCAGATACTATTGGTAACATATGTAATGTTTCTCTTAAGAGTCTCTTTAAGTGCAGGATCGCAGAAGATACACAGAAGTAAACCCACTTCTACAATGTGCTATGGAGTTTTTATCTGAGTTATTTATGTGACTTAGAAAGTGTTTTTACTCGACAGACTCTAAATACAAGCAGCATTACACTGTTCAACAAAACATGTTCATGACACAGCAATCACAAAGACTCTGGGGTCATGCTACTGTGGTGGCACAGGCCAGACTGCCCAGTCATATGTATATGTACACCAGTATCAACGCATTACATTGGAAGAGTTGGTCGCCTCCTCCCTGGCTGCCCCTTCCCTCCTCTCACCCCACAGTCCACTTGTTCCAGACTGTTGTTCTCAGGGCAGAGCCAGGAGGTGGAAGGAAGATTGGGAGGGGGATACTGAGTACCTTTTTTTTTTTTTTTAATGCCAGCTACATGTGCTTTTGGACAGCAAGGGTGACTGGCACCGCAGTGGATGCTCGTGTTCTGGCACCACTGCCTGCACCCTCGCCACAGCCTGCCTCTTCTCCACTCCTCCCCCAGGGCCAGCCCTGCCTTCACAAGGAGCTGCTGGAGCTGGACTTTTTGGATCGCTTGATCATGCTGGGATGGAATTCGGTGTGGCGGCGGGCATGCTTGGTCAGGTGGTCGCTCCTCATGAACCGCTTCTCGCAGAGGGGGCAGCGGAACTGCTTCTCACCGGTGTGGGTTCGGTAGTGCCGCGTCAGCTCGTCGGAGCGGGAGAACTTCTTAAGGCAGTCGGGCCACGTGCAGGGGAATGGTCGCTCACCTGCGGGGAAGAAAGGATGACAAGAGATTTAGGGGGGCAGGAGTAATGCAGATCGGCACACACCAGCTTTGCTGAGGAGCCAAAGAACATACTGCTGAGGGAAAAAAGCTGCTTTTGTTTCCTGCCATGGTGCCAGCGTCTGTGGAGTTGCTGATAACTCACTTCATCAGGTTTCACTCTCACCTCCAGTAGAAGCCAAAAACCGCGCCAAACACATGAAACTCACATTCTAGTGCAAAACCTTACACGACCTGAAGACTGTCAAAACAAGAAATGAAATCTGCCTTTGCCTGTATGTTTTTCATACTGTTCTCACTACAGTAGCTTGGGAAAGGTGTGCCAGAATTATTCCTCTGACACTTCCGTTCTACTGAATTATTTGCAACAGTTAGAAAATAATGCAAAAAAAATCCTTTAGGTAGGACAAGTCTTTCCAGCCCTGGAAGAACTGAGTGAGGAGGCACTGGGGAAATCTCAGGGCTGCAAACATGTAGGGCAAAACTGCTGCACCTGCAGAGGGAAGTTCCATGCCCCCCCTTCAGCCCTTCCTCTGGAAAGCCAAGGTGCTCCAGCAAGTATCAATCTCAGACAGCTGGTTTGAAGACAGGAAAAACACCTCATTATTCACACTCTATCAGAATAGATGTTTGCTATAATGATGAAAAACAAATCCAAATACCTTAACCTAAATGACACCGCACTTTGCTTTCACAAAACAAGGGTGTAAGGATTGAAGAGCAATCCATGTTATCTTTCTGGCACTCCACATCCCTACAGTTCACCTCTGTGGGTTGGACAGGCTTTACCTTCAGGCACAAACACAGTGCCTCCAAAGCAGCAAGCCTGACCCTAGTACATAACACAGATGGAAACTGAAGATGTTTAAGTTCACACAAAAGCTTTCCACTATGCTCTGCTGCAGGTTTGATCCCTTAATTTTCTTTCTTCAGAGCCTCCTGAAGGGAATATAAATGGCAGCTTGTGACAGCTATTTACTGTCAACCATGAAATACAAAAACTGTCCCAGGGGTTTTCCAGCTTGGAAATGTTGGAAAGAAACTCAGGAACTCCAGCATTTCTTAGTACTGTGAGGTTTGGCACAACAGGTGAGCTCACTTTACATTCAAAGATCAACAAAAAAGGGGTGATTTACAAAGTGGGTCCTGGATTTCTCCCCAGATACACCAGCAGAGACAAAAAGATACAGACTTGAATGAACAGCCCTGAATCCAGGAGGACAACAGTCAGTACAAAGTATGGTAGAGTTGCAGAGAAGGACTCACTGAAGGCATGCAAAGGGCCAAAGAAGGATAAGGACAGGCCAGATAAGTTAAGGTGTAGTAACACCAAGGGTCCTGAAAGTCCTAGTAAACTTCCCTGAATAACGCTTCACTGTTTGGGCTCCTAATTATTTGTGCTCCTTAATAGCTGCCCTATTCCAGACCAACCAGCATGCCATGGAGCAGAGCTGTATGAGTCGGACTGCTAAGTCACAGCACAGCCCTGTGGCTGCTGCCCCTGTCGTTGCCTCCTTCACTTCATGGCCATGCTGGTTCTCAGTCACGGGGGAAGGATGGAGCAGCGGAAGTCAAGCCAGCTGCCTGCCCAAGCCTGGTGGAGGCAGAGCTGCCAGCCATCATGAACCAGGCTATTTTGTTTGTTATAAATGCATTTTTGGCTCCCTGATGTATGCTTTTAGACATGATTGGAAAACCTTCTGAACAACGACAACAAATTAAAACAAATTAATAATAATAATAATAATTTCTGTATAAAACAAATTAATTAAAGCTATGTAGTGTCATGTGTGCATGAACACCACGGCCTCAGCTACACTGTGGAGCAGCACCAGGGGCTGTACAGAGGCCTCACAACACCACCCTTGCCCAGTGCCAGCCCCTTAACATCTGAGGCAAGCATTTCACTTGTGCTGCTCTTTTGCAATCTATCTCATGGTTTCTGTCACAGCTCCTGGAAGCAGGTGGCAGTGGGAGGTGCAGAACAGCTTTCTTGTCCCCCTGGGAGTGTGGGAGGAGTGGCATACGTCTTGCACATGTCGAGCCATCTAGTATATGCCTCTGTGTCAGGCATTTACACCCCAGAGCAGTGGGAGCAACTGAGGCACCCTGCCTCATCCCCGGAAACCACATTTCCAGCCATCTACCTCAGGACAGCTCTTCAGTCTGCAGAAGTGCCCATCTGTAAATAGGGAGATTAGGTGCCTAGGCTGGATAGCAAACATCAGCCTTTGGGGAGCAGCACCTGTATTTTAGGCATGGTAGTATCTAACCTGAGTGTCTAAAAGTAGTGTTTAAAATCTGGCCTCAAGCAGCCCTTAAGAAACTGAACTCCTCCCTCATGCCCTCCTGGAGTTTCTCCTGGGAAGATAAAATGAGGCCCTGCTTCTGGAATTCCCTCTAATATGGGACAGGAGAAGCATGACCTCCATCCACCATTGCCACCCCACACATCCACTGGACATGCCACCAGGGGAAAGCACTCTAAGGTTATGGAGTGTAACCACAAAGCTTTAGGGAAAGGCAGGGCTTGCTCAGGATCAGCAAACCTGCTGTGCCTTTGGTACTGTACTCTGCAGGGAATCAACCCTGGGCCCGGCTGGGGGAGGACACAAAGGCTGCGGAAACTTGGCATGGTGCAGAGACACCTTGCTACCAACAGGAAAGCTGCTGTGCATGAGGATGGGGACACAGCAGGGATTGCAGCAAGAGATGGATGGCCACACTCCCTTGGAGGCACGTGGATGCCACCAGCACAGCCCCCCATCCACCACAGAGCTCCCAAGTACAGTAGTAAAGAATGACTTTGTATCTCAGCAATACAAACCTGCAGAAGCTGTCACAGCCACTTTGGAAGTGCCTATAGGAAAGTAGGTACAATCCCTGATGCCTGGATGCATTAAACTCCATGTTTCTCAGAGCAGAGACAAGGGGGAGGGAGGCTTTTCCAGGCCCTCAGGGGTCATCTCTGAGCCTGAGAATTCACTGCTCCCCTTGGTCACAAAGCTATAAGGGATGACAGCAGCCCAAAGGGATGGTACCTCAGTGACAGTCTCAATAGGTGCAAGGTAGGCGTGTCTCCAGGAAGCACTTAAAGCAAGGTGGAGATGGCTGATGGCATGTGATAACTGTACACTCTACAAAGATAGTGGTTGCATCTGCTATATTTGACATGCTTTCTTTTTGCAGCAGCAGAGATGTCTGTGGAAGAGCCCTCTGAGAAAACAAGTCTTGCAGCTCATATGCTTGCTGGGCAGGCAGTGGCCTAGAGAGCTGCAGTACAAGCTAGTGCTGCCTCCATCTGGAGATATGGATTTCTGTGTCAGCTCAGGCAAGGCAGGTATTTTCCTTATGAATTTTATCCCTTAGTTTTGGGGTAGTAATGCTAAAGCTTGAAACAGCAGAATGAAACATCAACACGCAGTGCTGTTATACACTGCTTCCCTTAGTGGCTGTATGCTACTGACTTTTTAAGTTATGCCTCCGATGGGATTTTCCATCAAGAAATGAAGGAAAGGTCAATGGTACATCATGATAATTTGAAACTATGTGTGATTGGATCCTAACACAACAGACACAAAAAGCAAATAATTTTCTTTAAAAAATAAGATGAATATGTATATGCACATATATCCAGAACAGCTTACAGAAGGAAAAAATGAATGAAAAACTGATTTCTAGGTAATAAGAACAGGTGCATCTGCAGACTCCCATTCTTTGTGCTGTGTGGCATCAGGAATAGAGTGAGAGACAGTTTATTCTCAGTATAAGTTAACAGTGGTGCTTCACAGGTCTTCTCTATAGTCTAAAGAACTCCTGCAACCCTGACTTACTTTAAATACCATATGTATGTAAAGGCCTTCAGATCCTTTGAATCTTAAGCCCTCTTGCTACACCTGCCATTTTTGACTTGCTTCTTCTCCCAACCCTCTACAACAAATGTTTAGTTTGTTCTTGCTGGGCAAGTATAAACTCTATATCCAAACTACTTTGTATGACCTGAGGCAGGTCCACTTTATTTTATCCTGAATAGATTAAAAAATAATGCTTTTATCCCTACCCTGGGACATTTCAGATTTTTCCACACTGCAGTCTTACACATAAAGGGTTTCTGAAAAAAGAATACAAAGTGGGCATTAGCAGGCTCATTAACATAAGTACAGGTAGTAGTGGTATCCTGATTAGTCATCTGCCTCCTCACCACAAAATGCTGCTTTATGCATGGATGACTGAGGTTAGGAGCTGCAGTTCATGGTGGCTTTAAAACACAGAATATCTGCTATCTGTCTCAGGTATCTCTCACTTTTCCTCCCAGTTATTTGCCCTACACACTCTGAACAAGCAATTTCCTGTGGGACACTGGACTTTGACTGGGTGTCCACATGCCAGATATTCTGATGAAGATAGATCTTCAGAGCAGACAGACTGGACGCCTTTCAAGCAGGCTTTTTCCTCTTCTGAGATATTCCAAAATCAGATCATTAAAACACATGGCAACCAGGTACAAACAGAGAGATCAGCAGTGGTGGATGTTTGGGACCACATGCCTAAACCAATGCTTTCTGGGACACCTAAACCATGGTCATCCAACCAGACAACAGACCAAAAAGATGGGATAGGTGACAGATGGATGGGTTCCAGCAAGAAGTTTATTCTGCCAGGACTTAGGATTAAACACAACAGGTTGTTTCAAGTATTAAAATGTTGCTTTCAGCAAGTTTTTAGGTGCTCTGATATTCTTAAAACTACCACTCAGCAGCTGCTTGGACATACAGGTGTTTTGAGTCTCTTTCAAAAACCCAGATGCAAAACGACCTGCTACAACCTGCTGCTGCTGAGTCTAAATTTAAAAAAAATTGTCTTGCTGTTATCCCACTGTGATAAAGTATCAGATGCAAGGGATGTCCTTTCAGTTTCTCTGTCACAGCACAAACCTCCTTGACCATGTTACAGAAGGCTTTCTTTGGGGGACTGTGCCTCCATACACATAGACAGAGACAGAGAGATCAGTCAGGTAAGCTACTAGGGAGAGAAAAGATCTTTCCAAATCTCACCTGAGAGTTAAATCCATGCTTCTGTAGCTAAGACAAGAGCCCTCAATAGCATGTTTATGGTTATGTGAGACAAGTTCCTAGCTCTTCTCCTTTCCCAGCTTATCTTCATATGAACTTCCTCCATTTGCAGTAATACTTGAATAATAACAACAATGGGGAGAGATCAACTCCTAGCCTGGTGCTTAGTGCACTTACCTGGGAACAAAGGACATTGGGTTTAAGCTCCTGTCCTGTATGAATAATCAAGTTTCCTTGTTAAGATGGAACAGCTTTGACAGGGAAAGGGGGAATCCAATTTCACATGCATTCAGAAAGATAATGTAGCTTTCGATATTTACTCTGAATTTATTAGCCAGTGTTTCAACAGACTTTTCCCTCAAGTTTAAGGTATTTATAGAGTGCTCTCAGGCTGTGTACATTCATCATAACCTGAATACAGATGGTAAACTGTACTACCACAAGTGAACAGTGTCTCAAGTATTCTTTGCCATCACTCCCTCAGACCCTGTTTTTTTAATCTTAAATTGGCTCTTCCCTGCTCTTCCAGTTGCAGGCTTGGGAGCTGTTCAAGGCCAGAAGCACAGGAGCAGCAGCCTGGTGCACAACAACACAGCAGCCAACAAAGAGGAACAAAGGAGTTCCTGCAACAATCCTAACAGCTGACGCCGCAAGAAACACAGGCTAACAAGAGCAGTGACAGCCACCACATGGTCTTCAGTGCCACAGCACAAACACTGTGCAGAACTCAGTAAAGCTGCAATTTCAATACATCCATCTGGAAGCAGGAGTTGTGCTCTTATGGATAATGCCTGCTCACTGCTTCTGGCCTACATGTGAACTTTGTCATGCTGACTCAACTGATAAACTTTTCTGGAGCACTTTCCTGCAAGTGACAAATACACTTGCTTATAATCTTAATTTTTTTATCAGAAAACAAGACAACTGGGAACTGGACAACTTTGAGGATTTCTTACTCATCTGGCAAGGCTCCCAGTCAGGATCATCGCGTTTCTCCATGACCTGGAAATATGCCCATTAGAACTCCTGCAATTTGTGCATTTTCATTAACCATGGTATTTCACATGGTAATCTGCATTTAACAAAAAATATGCTGTTGGCTCCACTTTTCGCTCTTGGGTCCTATTCTGAAGGATCTGGGTAACTGACATGGCATAAGCTGGATAGGAGGGTCTTAAAACACTAAATTTCAGATTATGCTCCAACAAAATTACTGAGAAAGATCGCAGCGAGCAGAGAACTGTCAACAGACTAGCATCTGTTCAGTCTGTTGAGTGAGATAATCTAGAACATAAATAACAAAGCAGTACAGTCAAACCAAACCAATACAGGGGCTCGTCCAACACCACGATATCTGGATAGCAGCAATAGGCAGCTGCAGTGCCTGTTCTTACTCTACTGGAAATGCTCCTCCACTTTCCTGTGCAGACTGTCAACCTATGGGTTCACACCTCTGCCTAACCCCTGCTTCTGAGCACTGGTGAGAGCCAAATTCTGGGAGCACTTAAGAGTGCATCAGCTGCCTGGTGTAACAGAACTCTTGGCATTGTTTGCATCCAGTTTACATGATGATACAGTTGGCTGAAAAGCCTATCTGAAGAGGGAGAACTTTCCCCACATCTGGGTTTTGAGCATCTAAACTCTTAATTAGGGCATCTGATGTGTATGTGAAATTCCCATCAATCCTCAGCCTCCCCAGACAAGTAAACACCTACAACTCTAGTAGGAGGAACCATCTCACAAGCTACTTTTATGGTACCTTCTTGGTCAGGAAGGAGGGACAGAGAAGATCTGGTCTTAGTAGTCATGTGCCCTTTAACTGGATTATATTCACACCATCATAGCAAACATGAATTTTGTACCACTTGTTTCTCCTGCCAGTTTCTCTCCCTGCCCTTTACCCTGCACTCCCTGGCCAGGCCTCCTGACTGAGATTGCTTGTTTGTTCTTGTATGCCTTCATTTTTCCTGGAAACCCTCTGGCCTGCACATCCCTCTCTGTTAAGCTGTTCCCCCTGCTAATAATAGGCTTTTGAGGCTAATAATAACACTACACAACTACACCTGTCAAAACCAAACCTCTAAACCCACCTATTTACAGGATTTCTGTTTCTTCTTCATTTTGAAGGTAACTCTCTGCTTACCTGCTATCGTTCAGATGGGTCCTTCACCTTTTCCCAACCTCTGTACCACTTCCAGGGCCTGAGTCTCACCTAGGCCTAGTAGCACAAGCAAGGGGACGGTTTGCACAAGCAGGATGTGCAGTGCCATCTGCTGAACTTTTTCTGTAAAGATCAACCCAAAAGATAATTTCTGATGGATGGCTAATTTGGGCCTTCTGGAAATTGAACTAGCATTAAACATCAAAGGCCCAAACTTCAAGCGAACAGTTATACTGACATTTTTAGTATCTGAAATATGGAACCTTTGAAACAACAAGGTTAAAGAATGGTTAATAAGATACAGACCTCTAACCATCAAGTTTTTGTCTACTACCCTTCTACCTTGATTTGGTATTTTGTTTCTTGTTTTGCATTAGGCTACCAAAGATGAACTGGTGAGTTTTCAGATTCCCAGTCACTACACAGAAAGAGAAGTATCCAGACTTCCCAACTTGCTTGGTTAGGATTTATGAATAAAGAGAACTGTGAGTATGCACAAGTTCAGGGGTGTGAACAGAAATCCTTAAGCCATTCTCCAATATAGAAATACTGGGATTAAATATTAAAAATTTAAGACCAGGAAACTTCTACTGGTGGCTGTGCACCTACTTCCACTAAAGGCTACACTGCAGCAAAAAACCTTGTTGGTGGCCTGGTGAAAAACGGCAGATAGATGAGAGAGACATTATTTGAAAGAAAGGAAATAAAATGGTACTAAGGAGGGCCCATTAACGCCCTGCAATATAGTTATGAATAACTCCAGAGGTCCCATTGAATCCCACTGTTGCTAAGGAATTGTTGTCATCTATAAAAATAATTAACATTATCAGTATCATTTAGCATTTCAGTTAGCTACAATTAACTTCACATTAGGAAGCTCTGAAAGTTCATTACTCCTGGATGTCTGCAGTGATTTTAATCACCCAGAACTACCATGACAGTACATCAATGTTTCTGAGTCAAATGCCTCATACTTGGAGCTAAGGCCACCCACTTGGGAGCAGCACATGCTAAACCTCATACCACTTCACCAGTACTTATTATAACACTACTTGCTTACAGCAGGCTGTGTGGGTTGTACAGTACATTAATTTACATGTCATCACACAGAATGCTATCTCAGCCAGCATCTATTCTGGTTCTCTTACCAGGGTGCATATTTGAGCATGGGGTAGTAAATGGAAATTATACTAACGTTTTCTTTGTCACTTATGAGACAACATTTTGGAGAGCACCAGTTACACACAGCCTCCAAAAGAGCATGTGAGCTGCAGTCTCCGAGCTGGTAACACAACAACCCTTGGCACTGGTTATGAGGTCAGCATATGGTCACCACTGACCATCCTCTTTCCCAGCTCAGAGAGAAAGTCTAACTGCAGAGCTCATCGCTGAGCCACATCCAGTAATCCTACCCTGTTCTCTCCAGCTTCTTGAGGTAAGCACCCAGATTTGCCAGCAGGGCACCAGTCCGCAACGATCACCTGAGCCTCTTCCTCTGCAGTGCACTCACACCTAGGCGCATCGGTGAACTGGAGCAATGGAAGCTGAGCTGGAGCTCAGATGTGGCCATATTCTACCCAACCCATATTAAATTCTACAGCAATTCCTTGGATTATCAACTTACTTTGCATTACACTGCTAACCATCACCACCAACAGACAAAACCCAAAAGCACCATCATTGACAGAACATGAAATGTATTGGCAGTATTTGTCTCTTTTTATTCACTCCTTTCTGTTTCTGAACACAATCCTTTAATTCAGAACATTTTTAAAGCAGCCTTTTGTACTCCACTATGATCCCAAGAGCAATTCAGACCCATAAAGGTTTTTATTCAATCACTTGCACTGAAGGTCTAAAACCAACCAAACAAACAAAAACCACCAAAACGAAGACCAACAAACTGAACAGAGAAGTCTGCAGCTGCTGTCCCCTTGGGGCTCGGCTGCCGCAGATACGTTTTATCTCCAGGTTTCCATGTTGCCACACCCTCCGAGGCGCCCCGCCGAGGGCTGGGAATGGGAGCAAACAGCTTGATGAATGAAGCCCTTGTGGAACACGTCAAAGCTGGATCACGGTAACCGATAGTGCGAGGCGCTGCCGCCGAGAAGAGCGGGGTCGGTCCTCCCTGCACGGCGCCTCGATCCCCCCGGCCGGAGGCGCAGCGCAGGGTAGCGCCGGGGTGGTTTGGGGAGCAGCCGGCGGTGCTCTCCTCCACCGGTGCTCCACCGCTAGCTCGAGCGCCTGACACCGGCTCTAGCTGACGCGCTTGCCGAGTTCGCCCATCCAGCCCGCCGGAGGGGGGTGTGTCCGTAAGCCCCAGAGATGCAGCTCACCCAGGTTCAGGGAGACGCCGCCGCTGCCCCCTCCCGAGCCGAGCCGGCAGCCCCGCCAGCCCCTGCTCCGGCGCAATGGCCCCGCGGCATCCAGTCCCCGCAGCCGAGCTGAGCTCTCCGACAACTCTGCGGCCCAGGCCGCGGGTTCCGACGGCGGGAGCAGCGAGAGAGGCGGGGGCGGGGACTGCACTGCCCTCGCCTCCTTTGCAGAACGGGCGCCGAGTTCTGACCCGGTGCAGCCGGGTCCGCCTACAGCGGCAGGAAACCCGAATCTCGCCGCCCCTGTGCTTCCCTCGCCGACGCCCCGAGCGAACTCGGCGGCTCCTACCGCCATCCTCCCCTCCCAGCCGCGCCGGACACGCGAAGTTCGCTCCGCTCCCTGGCATCTGCCGCCTGGCCCTCACTGCCCGCCGGGGCCCGGGCCGGTTTCCGGCCGGCGCAGGTGGGCGGCGGGCAGGGCGCGGCGGGAGGCGCCGCCGCAGCCCCGCCCGGGGCGGCCGCCAGCTCCCGCCGGACAAGGGGAAAGAAAGTGGGGGCGTGATGGAGGGAGAGCCACGGGCCAGCCCCGAAGCCAGAGCGGCGCGGCAGGGCGGCGGGGGCGCGCGGGGATGCCGGGCGCGCCGCTGGCCGGGTTCATCCGAGGACAAGCGCTCGCTCCCGCCCCCTTCCCTCCGCCACCGCTGACCTGTGTGCACCCGGTAGTGCGCCTTGAGGTGGGAAGACTTGCCGTAGACCTTGCCGCAGCCGCTGTAGGGGCACTTGTGCCGCTTCTCGGCCGCCAGCTTCCCCTTAGGGGCGGCCCCGGCGGCGCGCAGGCGGGGGGACGGCCCCGGCGGGGGGCTGCGGGGAGGGCTGGAACCCTGCTCGGTGGCCGCGTCGCTGTCGGAGCCCGCGTCCTCGTCGGGGCTCTCCACGCTGTCACTGCAGACGGAGGGGGCGGGCAGCGGCCGGTACTTGTTCAGCTCCAGCAGGCTCTTGGCGATGGCCAGCAGGGCGCAGTAGTCCTTCCAGGCGTCGCGGGGGTCGCGCAGCTCCCGGGCCGCCTCCCCCTCGCCCGGCACCTTCAGCCGCGCCGTCTCGGGCACGGCGGAGCGGTTGGAGATGGAGACCAGGCACTGCGCCGCTACGAAGTCCACGTACGCGACGGCCGACATGGTGCGGCCGCGCCCCGACGACAAGGGGGGCTCCGTCCGCCCTCACTGCTCGTCCGCCGGGCCGACCGCGCCGCCGTCAGCCATGGCCCGCCCGCGACGCGGGAAAGAGCGGGGCGGAGGAGGAAGGGGGCGTGAGGGGCGAATAAATAGCGGGGCGCCGGGCAGGTCCTTCACCGCCGCCCCCCAGGGGCGGCGCGCAGTCGGCGAGGGGGGAGCGCCGCCCGCGCGGCCGGCCCGAGTCCGGTGCAGGGGCCGGGGGAGAGGATACCGCCCGCCCCGCGCCCCGCGTGCTCCTGCCCGGGGGCGGCCGCGCCGGGGCCCATCACGTCAGGCGCGGAGCCCCTCCCGCCCCGGCCGGTCCGCGGGCAGGGCCGGCCGGCTGTGTTTACTTTCTCCCCCCGCCACTCACGGCGCCCCTTTTCTAGTGGGGGCGTGTCCGCCGGGCGGCCTCCCCGCCAATCGCCGCGCTCCCTCCCCAGGCCGCGTGCTACTCCGGGCGCCCCGCCGCGACCGCTTAAAGCAGCGATGCCGGGGCGCCGCTGAGGGCGCGACGACGGGGTCGCCGCGGCTCCGCTCCCCGCCGCGGGGTTCGCGCAGCCGGCCCGACCGCGGCCCGGAGGAGTCGGCGACGACCTTGGGCGGGGGTCCGCGGTGGGGGCGGCGCGGGGCGGCGGCACCGAGCGGGTTAAGTGGCTCCGTGGAAGTCCTACGGTCCCAGCAACGGGTCCGCCAATGGGAAGTGAGCCGGCTGATGTCACTGGCAGCACCCCGCCAATCAGCGCCCGGTCCCGAAAGGTGCGCAACGCTTGGAGGCGAGGGGAGCGGCGGGCGCGCGCTCCGGCCGCGGCCCCCCCGCGCCGCTGCCGGGTAAGGGCGGGAGGGGCGCCGGGGATGCCCCGCCCGCGTGGGGTGTCCATGACCCCGGCGCGACCCCGAGCTGGCTGCCCCTTCCCTGCCCGCGGCACCGGCACCCGCGAGATGGGGCTGCCCGTACTGCCTCGGGACGGGACCCCCAGGCCACGCGGGCAGGAGACGGGAGGACAAGCACAGTGCAGGAAGCGGGACCCCGCGAAGCCCCCCCGGAGAAACCCGGTGGCGGCGCTACGCGCTCCATCGCTACAGCGTTATCGTTAAGACAGGCGGCTCCGTAACACGGGGCAGAGGAGAACCCTCTGTGCCCCCACGGTGAGCGGGGCAGGTACCTCGGCGGGGGTCACCAAGCGGCACCACCAGGGAAGAGTTTTAGAGCCACCTGATAGTGTCTGCCGTTTTGCCACTGTTGGCTTAAAATAAAGGTCAGGTTGACACTTACCCCGTCGCCAACTAAGTGCCATCCAGCCTAATCGAATCCCAAAAACCTGTCAGGTCTACCCGAATAACACGCCCCCATCTCTGCCTCATTGAACGCGGAAGGCTCATAGAGTGTTGTGAAAGCTAACTGACCTGTGCACAGCCAGAGAAGAGTGAAAAATTTGCTTCTGGATCAAGCATTATTTAAAAAAAAGGAAAAGAGGTTACCATCATCCCTAAGCCACCAGTACTGAGGTGTGAAGTATGTCAGTGTGTTTTGCTGTTTTGCAGGCATCGGGAGAGACGGTAATGAAAAGACTCTGCCTTTGAAGTAATGCCCGTCAGCCTCTCTACGGCATTACCCAAGGTAACACGGGTGCCTCTGAAATCACCATCTAGATGGAGAAGCACTCCTGTCAGGCAGAGGAGCTTTGGCTGGCTTTTGTGAACTGCATCCCAAGGAGACTGAGTCCTGGCAGGCCAGAGTCCCTAACTGAATCTTGCTGTCCTCAACCACAGCCCACCCTTCCTGACGAAAACAGTCAGGGCCTGAATAGTGAAGAGCTTTATGGAGTGCTATTAATGTCATTAACTGAATGTGGAAATGATGAGGAAGTGGCTACCGAAATGAGGCAGTGTTGTTCTTTTCCTGCAGGAGATAAAAATTAGTGATGTCAGCCATTTTGTATGCTAGCACCCTGGATCACTGCATGTAACCTTGAGCAGTAACAATCCTTTGCCATGGATAACTGGCATCAGCCATAGATAATTTTATGTGCCATAACTCAGGAAAAAACCCAAAAAACAATCAAAATGCACAAGCAAAACAAAAGAGCTAGAGGCTAGGTCTGTAAGTGGATCATCTGTAGGCTGATGAAGACCAAAGAGAGAACTTGAATAGAGCAATGTACCTAACGAGGTGGTCTTCAGGTCTCAGTCATCGGTCAGCAAGTCACTCTTAACCCTGTTCTCACAGCATTTTCCACAGCTAATCTAGCATCCCTGGCCTCTGGTGCTTAAGAGACACCAGGCATAATAAGAGGTGTGATATCCTGGTCTGATAGGAAGGAGTAACAGAAGGTATTGTTGTTTCTTTACTAAAGCTGTTGATGTATGTCTAGTTTCTGTATAGTACTGGTGCCTACAACCTTCTGTTTCCTTCAGAGGGGCAACAGTATTTTACACAGAAAACTGCATCCCTGGTTCATTAATCTGAATATCCGGGATGTAACTTCCCAAGCTGGATGTTTTCTGTAATCTTTTTTTCACAGCACTTTCAGAGCTTCTTTGGCTGACAGTGTCCAAAAGTTCCTGCTAGAAGATGTCCTAATCCACAATGCAGTAACATGCAAATAGCTTTCCAGCAGGTGATTTGCTTATTTCCTGTCAGATACTCACATTAGTAAATACCTCTGACATTAATTTGTACAGTTCAGAGAGGAAAGTGTTAATAACAAATTAAAATAAAAGAGACAAACCTTTTCTGTTTGCAAGCTTGTTTTGTTTTAAGGCACCTCTTGGCTAATTTAAAGATTAGAGCCTAAGCTGTACCCAGTTCCACAATGAGGAAGCATACCAACCTTTTAAAATAATTCCAGTATTCCTCCAAGAATATACTGCCTATTAAAGACAATATATTGCCTTTTTTTAAAATGTATCTAGTAGTCCAAAACCCCAAGACTCCAAGTGAATTGGGTCCAAACAATACTTAAAAAGCAATGCTAATTTTATACTTGGAGAGAGTATCAAAATTACCATGTCTACTTTCTGAACAGCAGCAGACACATGCCTGGAAATGGGATTGTGCTCACAAACCTGTTTATCTCCAGATGATACAGGCCATCACTCAGATTTGACTGTGCTGATGGTAATATTTGGATATGGTTTCAGAGCATGCTTTTAATCCATAGCTCGGTTTATAATTCACACTATTTTTTTCAATAACTAGGCTAAACAAGGATGTTCTCTTAGACTGTACAAATGAGGTGTGAAACTTGGCAGAGGGGTAGGACCTAGGTGATCTTTAAGGTCCCTCTCAAGTGAAACCACTCTATGGCTCTGAACCCACAACAGCACTTGGATATAACCCTAACACCCCTTGTCACCCGAGGGCACTCACTTGTGAAAGCCTGAAGTCCAAATTCCACCCATTGTTACGGCTTCAAACTAGCTTCTGGTGGGCAGGTATTTGCCCTCTGTGCAGTCTGGGTACAGGAATGTAGTACATCCAGGTGGAGTCAGGGTGGAAGTTGTCAGTGGCTGCTTTTAAGGCAGCTGCTGTTTCTCTGGTCCAGAGGGACAGTGATGGGGAGCTGTGAGCAATGAAAACTGTGACCTCCAGGTGAGTGAGGAAGGCACAGGTGGGGGCTCAGGTAATAGCCAGGGACTTATGCTTGAGCACAGGAAGATGTTGCAGGGGAAGTAGGAAAGAGAAGAATGAGAAGTGAGACTCAAGGGTCTGCAAAGAAGGTGAGGGAGAACAAATCTGTGTGTTTGTGAAGAAGGACTCTTCTCACCAGAGGGATGGGCACAGGTTCTGTGAGAGATGTAAGGCTGTGGAGGAAGAAGAGTGTTTATTATTTCTGAGGCTTTCAAAAATGTCTTCTGTTTTCAAAACCAGAACTTTTCAGAATAAAAGCCATGTCAACTATCCTTTACTCCATGCCCCCAAGTCTTGCGCACCCTAACCTCGTGCCTAAAACATTGCACTCTCTTTCTGGAGGATGAGGATGACACACACCTGGCAGGCACTCTTGGAGAGACCCAGACTGTGGGAATCCTCAAGTTTTTGCTCCAAAAGCCAATTTATGTAATGACCTTTAGTGCCACTGTGGCCAAAAAACATTTATTTTGAGGAGCAAATGGTTTTGTAAAGACAGTTTGAATCAGGTGTTCTGCTTCAAACCTTGTTCTATTGCTTTTTGTGGGCTGTTCTATGGAGCACAGAGGTTTCTTCTCTGATGGTATCTTTCTTCCAAGACAAAATAAAGAAATCTATCTTTTTTCTGTATTAATATTTCCTAATATTTTGAAGTTCACAGGCTCCAAACATTATTCCAGATTCTGCTTTGACTTTTTTCATTCTCCAAGGCTCATGGGCATAAGCTTCAAATGATTTGACAAGATGCTGAGGGATTGATCAATTGTTAGTAATGGCTGAAATAATATATCAAGATAAATGGCCTGTTTGCTGACATGTGTTCTTAAAGCCTGCAACCACACTGAAAATTCATTATTGATATTCTGGACACGTGACAGAATGGTAATTCAGCTGTCATATAAATATGAACACATTATATTCTACATGTGTGTGGTATCTTTCGAACCAATGCATTGCCCAGATTGTCTGCATGTATTATCAGGGAAATACAGCAACCTCTTCTACCACATAACTGCCACAGCTCCCATTGTGAAGACTGGTGTGGTAGGAAGGAAGTACTTTAACCTTTTGAAGGAATGACTCTCAGTCACTGAACACACAGAACAGACAAAAAGTTGCTTTGTGTGATGCAACAGAAACCTTCAAATTCAATTTTGATAGATCAGAATGATTTAGCAGAGTTGCTTGCTATGTAAAGTCTTGCAAGACACAGTAAGTATCCACTAACAGACTGTCCTTCCATTTTAAAAGCAGCTGTACAGTAGAAGGCTGCTGACAGAAGACACTTCTGGACTGAAAATCCAGGAGTATGAGGATTATCAGTCTCAAATTCAACTTCTTTTAGAAACTAGTACTGTGGATACAGCGCTGTGCTCTTTTCCTATTTACTACTAAACATACTGTTTACTACTTGGAGACTATGTTTCTCTGCTCTTACCTTTACCTTCTTCTGGTCTAATTCTGCCCTTATTCTGCATGACAGGATGGTTTGTGGTCTTGGTCTTGAGGTCCTTCTAATACCTCTTGAATTGCAGCTTAACTATGAGCAATTCAGTTGATCTTGAACCTCTGTAATAAGGATGGCTCCTCCCTTCTGGATCTTATCTCTGCGGGTGGTAAGTATGCAGGAGATGTGCCTAAATGACATTACAGCCCACTTGGGCACCAGGCTCTGCATTTCAACTTGGTTTGGGTGCCAGTAGTGGTGTAGCCATGGCAGCATTGAATCAGCGTGGGCTAGCTGCTTGAGTATGCACTCAGGATCCCAGATGGGTTTTACAACCTGCATCAGACACCATCCTTCAGTGTGCATATGCGTGTGTGAGTCTCAAGTTCAAATGTAGAAAGCTAGACTAGAGTTAATTTGGGAACATCTACCTTTGACTGTAGTGAAGACATCCAGTGAAAAACAAGCTGGCAGCAGAACGGCCATAACGTATGTGAGGAATGTGGACTAGAGATAAGCCTCCGTTGGCAGCACTTGGTCAGAGCTCATCAGGTCAGTTTGTTGAGTGCTGTTGAATGCAAGGCCTTCAAAACTTCCTAATTGACACTGGCACAAGAGTTGATGGCAGCTCTGCTGTTTCACCCTGGAAGGCTGTCACAGTGAAGAGATGCCGTGATACAGGTGATAAGTAAGTACAGTCGCGCAGCTCACTCCTTGGATGAGGTGTTGCAAAATAAGAGAAAAAAGGCATAAAAAGGGGAGAGATGGAAAAGCAGTGAGCTGAAGTGCAGTCCATGGGCTTCGAGGATAGTGCGAAGTCCTCAGGGTGGAGAGACGGTCGGTCAGTGCAGGCAGGTGCTCGTGACAGGCGCCGTCGCAGCCCCTCGGGCTCCGGGCAGCGCTGCTCGCAGCCCCGCTCCGCACTGCGGGCTGCAGGCGTACGTGCAGCGCCGGCGCTGTGGGGCCCGCCGGGGCCATCGCCGCTTTAAGGCGCCGCGTCTGTGCGAGGGCCGCGGCGCCGGGTTCAGCTGAGGACACAGCCCCAGTTCTCAGAAATCCCCGCGCTGCGGGAACATCGCGCTCCGGTACGGAACGCGCTGCCCTAGATCGGGGGTGCCGGGCCCGCCCGCCGCCCGCCCACGTGAGAGCCCCCCCCATGCACACCCCACCCGCGGCCCCCGCCACACCAGGGCTCTGCGGCTGTTTTCCTCGCCGAGATCTGTCGCTGCTATTTCATGTTATTGTTTTGTTTGTTCGTTGGGATTTGTTGCATTTTCTTTTTTTTTTTTTTTTTTTTTTTTTTTTTTTTTTTTTTTTTTTTTTCCTAATCAGTATTATTTCTTTTTTTAATTCACCGTGGGGACGCGCCTGCAAGAAAACGGCGTCATCTTTTTCAACCCTCTGCCTCCAAAAAACCCCCAACCGAAATAAAAAAAAAACTGACGTTATTTTTATACATAGGTATACTTTGGATTACGTATAGAAAATTTTAAAAAAGCATATAGAATATAGCATGTTGTATACGATTTACATATATAAAAATAAGATCGTTATATCTACAACATAATAATACCTACCGATATTTTTGTTTTATATTTAATATATAATAAATGTATACCTATTGTATATATTATTACATATACGCACGCATACCTACATCATATACATATATAATAAATACAATATGTGCCTATTTAAATAATGAACATGCAAAATGCATGTTACATTTGAATTTTTTATTGTTTTCGTTTGTTTGTTTGTTTGTTTGTCTGTCTTGGTGGGGAGGTGTCCGAGCGAACCATCAGTCAGTCGGCAAGCGGGCTGGCCAGTCGGGGAGCCGGCGGCGGACCGGGAGCGCCGGGGCCGGCAGTCCGCGGGAGCACACTTTTCCTGGGAGCTGGGGGGGCGGAATTACAGTCCCCCGCGGTTTATTAATAGCGCCGCGCCCGCGCCAGTACGTGTGTGGCAGAGATATACCCCTGTCCCAGCACCTACCCGCCCCCGCTTTACAGCCACAGCCCCTCCTCCTCCTCCTTCTTCTTCTTCCTGGGAAGGGGACGGGCGTCCCCGCCACTGGCTCCGCCTCGCCTCACCTCGGATGCCCTCCGCCACCTCCATCTTCCTCCCTCCCGCTCCCGCCTTCGCCTCCTCCATGCGCGCCACCCACACTCTGCCCCGACGGGCGGGAGCGGCGCCGACACGGCTCCCGCTGCCCGCCCGCCAATGTCGCCCGCCATCTCTCAGGGTCCCATTTTATCCACTTCCAAAGTCTCCCGGTCTTCTGTGGGCTTATGGCTTCCTTTGCTGTGTGCTGTTGATATATTTTTGAGAAAGGTGGCATTTCTCTGCAGAGGCACCTGAATGGGTTAAGTCCAGCCGAGCTGACCCATCACTGAAGGGCCTTCAAGCCGAGACGGTGTCACATTAACTCCTCAACAACCCATTGCCAAACTGAGATGTCACATTAACCCAGAAAAAAAATAGAGACCGTGCCACATTAACCCACAGCCAAAACTTGAGATGCTACCAAGAGTTGAGACGTCACCTTGCTGCTGCAGTAACGCTGCAGCGCCCTTCTACCACAGCACCAACACCTCTTGTGTTTACTGTGGCCCTGGCCTCTGTGTATGCAGAGTTCCTGAAATTTTTAATTTTCTGCAAAACCGTGATAGCAGGTTATTCTCCTTTAACTTAATAATCCAAGATTTTTTGCACAACAGTTCTGACAAAAAGGTTTTAGGGAGGGTGAGAGGCAGGGAAACAACTTAGAGAAGTTTGTCTTGTACATCCTGAAAATCATACGTATTTTAGAAAAATGTTTTCCAATACAGTATTTCATTTCTTTATCTTATTTCCTTCCCCTTTACTGTTTTTTTTTTTTTTTTTTTTTTCATCAGAAACAAAAACTTCAGGGAGAGGGTGCAGGGGGAAGAAGGGGGGGTAAGGAGAGTTGGTGAGTGTTGTCTGACTTTACATTAGACTTTCCTGAAGTGCCAGTTGAAATTGAAGATGCCTGTATTTTTCTCCCTGGACTATTCACCCGAGGAAGTGAGGATCTTTTGCAATCAATCTCTCACCACTGTGTTGCTACACTGCAAATTCTCCAGCAGTGGGAATCCTGAAGCATTAGCACAGACTGGCTTTGGAGCTTTCTCAGCTATAGCATATGGGAGACCTGCTGGATTGCTGTAATTGTAAGAGTACTGGCAACTAAATTTACAGTAATGTGGCAATTGCCACTGCTGGTGGTGTTACACGGTTCACTCGTGAGAGTTTTCCTTAGGAGGTTTGGTTCTTCATCAGAAGAAATTCTTTCCAGACGAAGTGTCTGGAAGCAGCTTTGCAGTAAGAGGCCGGGTGTCCTAGCAGACACCAAGTGGAACAGGTGCTGGCAAGTTTGCTTTAGTAAAAAAAGAAGGTAAATGGTGCCCTGAGCTGAATTAGCAGCAGTGCTGCCGGCGGGTGCAAGGAGGGGCTTTTGCCCCTCCCCTCAGCATTGACGATGTCACGCCTGGAGTGCTGGGTCCTGCTGCGCGGTCCCAGGTACAGAAGAGACATGGGCATACTGCAGCAAATCCAGCAAAGGGCTGCAGAGATGTTTAGGAGACTTTTCCTGTGATAAAATACAGGGAATTGTGACTTGAGCCTGGAAAAAAGAAGGCTTGGGAGGGGTGGAATCTTAAAAGTGTATACAAATATCTGAAGGGAGGTCACACAGCACAACTTGTGGTGGGCACAAACTAAAAGCACACATGGCTCCCTTTGAACGTCAGAAGACACTTTTTCACAGGTTAGGGTGACTGAGCAATGGCACTGGTTGCACAGGGAAGTTCTGAAGACTCCATTCATCAAAAGCTGGAACATGGCCCTGGGCAACAGGCTGTAGGAGGGCCTGCCTGACCAGGGAGTTGGACTATGCAACCTCCACTCCAGATGACCTTTCCAAATGCAACCAGTCTGGTTCTGTGATCTGATAGCTGGACAGGTCCAGTCAATGCAGGTTTAGAGTCAATATTTGGGAATATGTGATAAAAAAAGCAAAGTGTTTAAACCTATACCCTGGGTAACCCAAAATGTTATTGTATTGCATATCTCTCTCTGCCCAAATTTGCTACTGTCCCTTTCAGACTCTGCAGCCACAAAACGGAAAGGCGGGGCAGGGGCTGGGGGTGCTGCGGTCTCTTTAGAAGTCTGAAGCGCTGAGGCAGAGGCTCTCTTCCACTGCTCCCTTTGCCTCTTGGCTTTTTCCTGCCTCTATTCACAACATTACCAACTCTAGAAGCTGCATTTCTCAATCAAAAACTGTTTCAAGTGGGATTTTTTCAACATCTGTCTGCAGCTGCAGCAGCGTGCTGGGACAAATGGAGCACCCCACTGCATGTGGTCACTGCAGCCACCCGCTTTTACTTGTTAATAAACTGTTATTTTTTTTCACTTGTATTAACATATATTTGTTTCTCCTTAATGGTGGAAAGGGATGGGCTAAAACTAAGGGGTGGTAATTAATTTTGAAGTGTCCCCCTCAAATGTATTAAACCAAGACAATATATTAACTTCCTTTCATAATTTTGGGTACTGTTGAGCAAGTAATATGCTCATGTTAATTCTTCTATGCTTACTGGTGCTGGTGAAGGTGCTGTGAATTCCACAGCTCATATCCTTCGTGCTATTTCACTTTTTAGGATTTGCTTATTACACAGCCTTTGCACATGTAGTACAACATGAACTGAATGGTGCTTGAGTATGTCTGTGCTTGCATATTTGCACTATATTATCATAAATCATCTCTAGGGACAATAGTGAGACTAGAAAGATGTCTCTGGTCTTAACGCATTCTCGTAGTTGCATTATATTTTCTAAAATAAGATATCCCTGTTAAAGAAAGTTTTATCTTAGAGAGCTGTACTTAAATTTTATGATAGTAGGTCCTGTTTTGAGGTTTGTCTGTACCAGCACAAGCTTGGTTTAAGAATTAGTTAAGAATGGTAACTTGCTCTTTAACATTATCTTAACTGTTACATTCACCCCAGGACATGAAAAAATGCTATTATAGCCCTAGACTGAAGAAAATTAGAAAATACTGAATTGTTTTCTTACACTTACAAAATGCTTTTCTGTATAAACATCAACCACTGATTTTCACTGCCACTCCTTTTCTGTGCTCCTGTTATAAACGTTTTTATCCTGTACTGGGTTTAGGTAAAATCTCTTCTTGTCAGCCTTGCACTGAAATCAGCTTAAGCTAAAGTCTGTGGCAAAGGGGCTTTAGTTAACTTGATTTTGGCTGTTTTGTGAGAGAGAAAGAGGAGGTTTTAGATACATTGAATATCATATGGGCACAATAAATACTACACAAATTTAAAATCAAAAAGACCTGCTCCATATGTGATTCTTAATACTAAAAGAGCATAAACTCTGTCTTAAATTTCCCTGAGCTCCTGCATGCTCCCTTGAACAGTTAGGTCTTCATATCAATAAACATTTGGTTTGCAAGTTTGCCTAGATTTCAGCCCCTGCTAAGAACAAAGCAGCTGTAGCAAACCTGCCAGGCCCATTTTGCTGTCTGTAGCAGTAGCCTAGGGAAGGGTCTAAGAAACTCCTTTAAACAAGCTTCAAAGCAGCTCAGAGGTTTTGTGACATATTTATGTTTGATTGAAGAAAAGTAAGGAGCCCTTAGAGTGCAGCCTGGGGTTCAGAACTTACCCTGTTCCACCTAATCATCCTAAGAAAGAGGTTCATTCTCTCATTCAGAGTTAATGGTTTTAAAAAGAAGGGTGGATAGCATCTTCTTCAGAATGGCCCACCAGCCTGTGTCCCTGGTTTCAAGGGGAGAGCTGTGGGTGTCAGTCTCCTCAGGAAATAAGAAATTACAGTTTTCTCTAAGAACTTATGTTCTAGAAAGAACCATGTCTTCAGAATACACCAGGGCTGTGGTCCAGGTGACAGACTGGGAGCTGGGAAAAGCCTTTCACTGACTTGACTGAGTAAGACTCCTAATTTCCAGAGAGGAGTGTGGCTAAAGGTAATTGCGTAATCCCTAGTATTTTTTTGAGTGCTTAAAATGTCGTGCTATGCTTGCTCTGAAAGCCTTTCCAAGGCTGCTGTTGTAGGGCAGACAGAAACAGGCTCTTCTCTGGCTTCCAAGATAGTCAATTAGAAGTGAGCTCCAGTGTGGGTAGTTAACACAGTGCTAAATTAAAGCCAATCAGTACTGCTGGTGTGAAGAGAATATTAGGTTGTGCTCACTGTGCTGATTTGCTTGCATAACCTTTAGTTTGGAGCACAGGCAGGGCTGGAGCATGGCTGTGCAACATAGCCTAAGTTACCAAGCCATTCTCTCCACTCAGTATGGAACCTCAAGTGCACCTTAGAGCTCTGCCCTGCCACAGGTCTGTGAGAAACACGTAAATATTGTTGCACACATAGCATGAGATGCCTTTCTGTTGCCTCAGTAACTGGCAGAACAGGGTCCTGTCAATGCGAAAGAATCGAAACACTTGTCACTGCAGTTGCATCGCTGTTTGCACCAGAGTTCCCTTTCCTTTCCCCCTTTCCCTTTTCCCTTTCCCGTTTCCCTTCTTCCTTCCCTTTCCCCTTTTCCTCTCCCTTTCCTTTCTTAAAGCCACCAAATAATTTCCATCTATTCTTCCCAAATACTAGTGCCTGTAACTGTGGAGGATCTCTGCCATCATAAATGCAATGCAGGCTTCAGGTCCAAACAATTGTTTTGTATGTGTGTGACTTCCCTGTGGTGGATCACTGTGCACGTAGGCATTGCAGACTTGCCTGGTTCTGTAAGCAGAGGAAAAGAAATGTGCAGAGAATGACAAAAATGTTAACCAAGATGTCAGTTAGCTGAATTTAATTATGTGTTCAAGAGCTTGGGCAACCAGATGGCATAAAAGACACTAGATTTCCACAGCATAACCTCTGAAAGGACATGATTCCCTTATGGATGTGTGTTCTTTCTTTCTAATATCTGTGCAAATATTTTTATATATTTCACTTGTATAAAACCTAGGAAGAACAGTAATTGGTATTCATAGCATTTATTTTAGTGCTAACTATTCTTGTGTTACAAGTTCAACACTGAATCAGACAAATGACACATCTTGCTCTGGGTTCAGAGCTCTGTGAAGAGGTCAGAATGTTGGACTTGACGATTAGCAATGTGCTCTTCAGCATTTCAGGTAAACCTTATTGTTCAGATGAGTAGCCAGGCCTTGGCTGGGTAGGTCTAGCTGACTGTGAGACAATTTGTTTACTACAGGATAGGCAAAGAACAAATCTTTTAAAGACAGAATCAGTGAAAACACAGTTAATGGTGGCCTTGTACTGTACAAATAATGGTGCTGACATTTGAAACCAAGTAATTTAACTCTGTGTAACAGCTGTAGAGGTTCAGTTTTTGAGTGAAGCCACAAGACAGCTACAAGGGAGCTTTGCAGGATAAATCAAGCAGTCCTTCAATACTATGTCTAACTTTGTCTTGTACACCAACTTTCTCTGTGAAAAAGTTAGTTTTGTCTCACTAATACTGTTCAAGGAGCAACCAATGCTGTTAGAAGTACAAAACTAGTATGAAATATTAATTCTTATTCTTTGAAAGGGTTGGGAAGAGAGACAAAATAAGTTTATTGTTTAGTCTTTCTTAATTTTGTCTACTGCCATGAAGCTCCTTTCACTTAATGTGGCAGAACCTGGAAAATTCTCCTTGTGTGTTCCAGGTTTACTCTGGCTGAGAACCTCCCCTCACAAACGCATGTGTATCAGAAGTCCAGGTATGTGTAGGATGTTTCTGGTCAAGTCATACCAGAAGCAGAATTGAAAATATAAAATGTTTTCTAATGGCCTGTTATGCAAACATATATTTTGCCTTTTTGGTTTGGATTTAGCATTGCAAAGTCCAAAGACATTTAAGTATGCTTCTACTGGTTGCAATAAAATTAGCAATTGCTTGCTGCTAGTATTGCACTTGAAGTCCCTTATAAATATTCATTTAAATTACCTAGCTTGCTAGTTAAGTAATTATCTGTATACAGCAAGTAGTACTTCACATATGCAGTGGTTGTTTAGCCCCACCTAATATTTACACCTGCAAGGGGCTTATTGCCCATGATGCTGAATCTGTCAAGAGCTGTTCAGTACATAATTTGTCCCGCTTAAAAATCAGCATAAGATCAAAAAATAAAGGTCTGTTTTAGCAAACATCTGCCCATAGAGAAAACATTAAATGACTGTGCTGTCCCCCTTAATATCCATAATGCTTTATTTTGTGTGGGATTGTGAGTGGAAATTCAATTTACCTGTTGATGTGTACTCCAGCAGATGTGTTGAGGATTTCAGTATTCATTACATCAAGTAAGTAAATATTTGTTATTCTATTTTTCCTAAAGCAGCATTGGCTGATATTGAATGATAGCAAAATAAGTTTTACTATTTCTGCAGAAATTAATACATATTTCCTCCCAGGAGGCCTCCCCTGACTATGAAAGGCAGGAAAAATGTTTAAATGTGCACTTAGATATATTCACATGTACATACAACTTTGAGAAGCCTATTTCAACATCAGTACATTGGGTTGGACTCAATGATCTTGAAGGTCTCTTCCAACCTAGTCACTCTGTGAATTCTGTGAACACAAATAGTATTCTTCCTATTTTACATATAAACATTTGCTGACTTTCAGTCTTCTGTACCAGAGGAGGTCTACAGAGAACACTACTATTCAGCATGTGCCAATGAGGACACAATCTGTGGGCTAATTTTATCTGCTTCTTGGGTTTCTGAAGGTATGAGTAAGAATTTCCCTTATTTTCTTCTTCTCCTATTAGCTTATAAAATAAATGTGCTTTATGGAATACATATTGATTCTGGAGTGAATACAGAGTTTGTTCTTTGCAACAGATGCAAATTTAATTTTATTTTCATCAGTTGTTACAGACCTTGCAAATGCTCACAGGTGCCATTGGGGAGTTCATGTATAGAAGATCATGTAGTATCTTTACGTTCTTACTCTGTTGAGATACAAACATTGGGCATTTTGGGGCTGCAATCCACTGTTCCCATAAAGTTGGTCTAAAATCCCGACTTTTAGTTGTCATTGCAACCTTTGTTCTCAATCAAACAGCTTCAAAGTGATTGTTGCCTATCTTAGATAACATTATTTCATTGTGGAGTAGTCTGCTTCCAAGAATATAAAAGATGTGGAAACACTCTGATAAAGCAACATACCAGTTCAGAAGAATTCTTCTTTTCAAATTAGATTAATATACTGGAACAGTCACAAACACTACCTGCCTTATGTGGATTATGGTAGTGGAGCTCTAAATGACACATACAGTGCTCTCCAGCTTCTCCTGGCATGCAGGGATGCACAGCCTTAGCAGTGGTTAATGTCCCCCCTTTGGGAACAGCTCACTCAAGAATTCTCTTACAAGCTGGCATATCACATCCCTAAGCAGCTTTTCTGTAATCAACAATGTCTGTTGATTACTTGATATCTTTCCATGAATTTTAGTTGTTATTTCTATTAAGTACTGTGTGTTGCTGATGTTGTCACTGATATTCAGAATGATTTGAACTTTTGCACACAGTACTATACTTAGAATAAGCAGCATTTAATTATTTTTTCAGTGTTGCACAACAAGTATGGAATATGATTTATTTTTAGGTGATACAAACAATGAACATTGCTCTTGAATCTGGTGTTGTTGTTTTTCACAAACAGCATATAGTGAAAAATTTTTCCAGGACAAATATAAACCAGGTTCTGATTCTCTAAATTAATCTCTTGAGCTATTCAGATGCTCACTAGGGCAAAATGACTGCTATCAGTAAGAAAGATTAAACTGTACACTTTTTGAAAGAGGTTGGATAGATACATAATGACCATAAATCAATGTATTTTAAAACATTTTAAGAACATTTTGTTTCAGTGAATATTGCTGACTTATCAAAACAAGCAATTAATAGAACCTTAAAAAATAATATGACAATTTATTATTAGCTATTCTTTTTTTTTCTTTTTGAAAAGATGCAGTATCTCAGAATGCCAGCAGTCAGTGAAGTTCTTCAGTTTTTAAAGCATTACTTGCTCTAGAACTAAACTTGCTCTTTGAAAGTGAAGTAAACCTCTTCACTTGGATGGACTCCGTTACTTCCACAATATTGTTTCTGGTAAGTGGATTTTTAATGGAATTATTGACAGAGTTTGTCTTCTGCATGCTTGTCACGATCCGCTTATTGCGGGGTGTCGTGATGGTTCTTTTCACCGATCCCAAAAGTGCAACAAAGGCAAACAACAAGGGACTATCAGTTAATCACAACAAATGCACCTTTATTAGGGGCCAAAACAGTAAATGCAATAGTGGGGATCAGAAAGGAGATAGAAGAATAGAGAGAGAGAAGAGGAAGGATATGGGAATAGCTACCAACACAGGCGAGATCCTCAGTGGTCTGGACGATGGGGATCCGTCTGTCGTGTCGGGGAAGTCTTCGAAGTTCTGGTCGACTTGGGGGTCCAATTATAGTCCACAGAGGAAAGAGGGGGGGGAACAAGTGTAACAATGAAAGTCCATTGTAATCGCCCCGAGGGAACAGGTGAGTCCACAGAAACCACCGAAGCAAGACGAATACAATGAAGAATAAGTCCATTAAAATTACTGAAGGGAAACAGGTCATGTCATTAGTGGTCAGACCACCAATTTCCCCTCCCCCCTATAGTAGGGGTCTCAGTCCTTGGGAGGAGGGTTTTCATTCTTTGTTTGTCACAGTGGTAACGAGGCAGATGAGGGGTCTTCAATGAAGGACCACAGGAGTCACCCCAAAAGTTCATTTGGCTTAAGAACGGAGATTAGAAGCAGGCCACGCATCAGGCTGTCCCGTGCTGGGTCCACGTCAGGTCTTTGCCAAGTCCTTGCCAACTCCTTGCCAAGTTCTTGCCAGGCCTTGTTCGGAACAGCCAACACGACGGTTCAGTGGTCCCACCTGTGCTGTGTCCTGTTCTAAGCCGGAACTGCAGTGGGGGAAGGGATTCTTTCTCGTGGCAATCGGAAGGCAGAATGGAAAATGAGGGGCTTCAGACGGACTCTTACAATGCTGCATGCAGTCTTTTTTTTATTATTTTTTTTTTAACAAAATGCAATAAAGGAAAGAACTATGAGAAATCATGAGGAATAGGGCATGAGTATGCACTGCCAATTTATATTTTACAGATAGTGTAAAAAAATCCTGCAAATGTGTGTTGTATCCCTGATGCAAACATATTTGCAATTGGCATTTGGAAAATAAAGATCCTCACAGACCAGCACCCCTTAGATCTCTCACAGCCAGCCTCCGTAAATTGAGAGTTAGCAGAGATCATTCTGTATTATGCCTTCCAGAGGAATCTCCAAAAGCTTGAAGAGAAGGCTTGGGAATTGTCATTTCATCCTGTGCTGAAAGGAACTACTTGCTCACAGGAATGAAGTTAATTCTCAAACAGCATAAAATTGTAGAGAAAGAACTGAGGAATCCTTTTAATTCAGCTGCAGAAATATATCCAGAGTGTAAGTATTTATGCTGGAATTTGATCAGGAGGTTTCAACTTCCGATCTTTCATGCTGAGAACTACAATGGCAGCTTCCTAGCTACCTCATATGGACATGGGTTTCTCTGCACTGACAGCTGGAGAGCATTTCCTAACTCTGTGATTTCTAGATCCTTGTAATTTCTAATTCTAATTTTAATTCTAATTTAATTCTGATCAATGTGGAACAATTCTACCTTTTGAATTATTGAAAGTATTTTTTTTTAAACTATCTCCTTACTCTCTAGGATTTTTGGTCCAGCCATTGGCTGGAGCCATAATTACTCAGTTGATGATATGTTGTCAAACAAGCATTGCTAGACAGTGCTTTTTATTAAAAACCACTTATGTACTTTTGATGCTTAAATAGTTAGAGCACTTCTCTTTCCTGATTTGTGTGTAGAGGTGTATAGAGCACTGCAGGGCTGTCTTTGGGTAGTTTTAACTCCCAAATTTCTTATGCTTCCCTCCACCACATTTTCTGTGCCTGTTGTGTGTACCTCCATCCCTCTTCATCCCACCATCCACTCCATTCTAAGCCAGTAAGCTACTAATAAAGCTCTTGATGAGACAGTGAAACTAGTACCAACAATGCATCTTCCTTCCTGCTGAAGAAGACGGATGTTTGATAAGCAGGAGGCTTTACGCATGCAGCTACAACTATAAACTGGTTACTGTGGAACAAATAAGTGTTGCAACTGTTTAAATGTGTTGCTCCTCTATAGCAAAGGATTTATATTTCAAAAAGAAAGTAAAACCTAGTAAGTACTTTGTTTCACCCACACTTACGTGTGGATGCTGGCTGATGAATATATAGGCTTGATTATAATATAAATAAGTGAGATAAAATGGTTGTGACCTAACCCACTAAATGTTTGGGCTGTTCTATACGAATATATATACTTCTCACATAAATATATTTTTGTAGAGTTTGCTTTTAATATGTAACAGAGTCCTTAAAAATCTCACATACTCTTAACCAGTTTTGCTTATGGCTATGCAGGGAGTGCTGTGTCTGACATACATGTTGTGGAAATGTAAGAGGGAAAAAAAACCCAAACAAACAGAAAAACCCCAAACCAAACCAACAACAAACAAACAAACAAACAGAAAACCAAAAACCACCCCAAAATTTAGTTGCAAAATACTCCATAGCAAAGGTAGTTTGTAGCTATTGTGGCAGCATTCATATGCTCATTTTTATTCCTGCAGCTAAGAATGAATATTCATGCTAAGAATGAATCTCCCTAAACCAGAAGAAAATAAATGGGAACTTTTAGCATTTGGCCAAACAAACTCCTACAGTTTTTAATGATCAAGGCAATTGCTGAGCAAGAGTATTTACTAGGCCAGGGTACCTCACTGCGCAAAAAAACCCCAAAAACGTAGAGGAGAAGGGAAACTGAAATGTGTCTCTGAGCATGCATTATAATCTATGTCATGTTTCTTTGGGATAACTGTCTGTCTGTAATTTCTTACTGAGTTATAAGAAATGCAAATTGCAGTGAATATAATTTTATGTGGGTGGCTGAACTATGGTCTAAATATGAATTGACACTAAGATGGACCTTTTATTTCCCCATGCTTTCCTATTAGGAGTTTTAATTCGTAGTTCTGGGACAATAAAGCCTACTAACCCCATTCTGATTTAGAACAAAAATATGGATCAGTTGAGACTGTTCAACCACTCACAGAAAAATCCAGACAAACTTTCCTTTGCAACTCAGTACCATCAAGAGCTGCAGCTTTGCTGAGAGGTCTCACCCTTGTGATAGGTTGTTGCCCTTGACAGTGTCAGAGCAGATTAGTATTTGGATATGCTTACAGACACTAGAGTGGGAGGCTTGTAAGATATTTGTTTCCTGTCTGCAGCTTGAACATTAAAGTAAAAAAAAAAAAATTACAGTCCTAATAACTTACATAAACTTCCTCAGTATTTGTATACCAAGAGGAAGGAGAGTGTCCTCAGAGTGCGAACATGAGAGGCAGAGAAGTAGTTGTCCTGAGAGAGCATTAGTTAATAACAGGGAAAAAACTGAATAGTGGATGAGAGGGCAGATTTACTGATAATGCTACAGGATCACAGCCAACTGCTTGTTAAGACCTTACAGCTCAGCACAGATGTTATGAGATAAATAATCAGCCAAGCTATGGTTTTAAGGGGACTGCAAATCTAACTCTACCCCCCTTATTAGCACTGAGTAATATAGTGCATGTTCTTGTGCTACCAGGCGTTACTTATGCATCGCTAGACTCCTTCCCCCCATTTAGATCGACAGATACCCGCCTTAAAAGGCTGTAACTCTGCACAGCCTCCCACTTCACCACTGTGGTTGCATCTAGTCCCATTGGAAAATGCAGATTGATAAAAGATGTTCTTGTTTTGGAGTACCTGCTATAACCACATACATATATCTCTGCTGGGAAGAGCAACATCTCTGTCTTTCCTTTGTTCTGCTGTTGCCACCAGGTGTGCTCTAGTACTGTGACATGGTAGATTTATATATTTTTCACATTGTCTCTATAGTAACAGACTGCCAAAAGAAGTCTGGGAGCTCAGCCATAGGAAAAATGGAGAAGTATACCCCACCATCAGGAAAGCAAACTCTTCAGATAAAGGGTTATGAATGGAAGACTGAAAATGGCACTTAAGTTTAGATGATCTTAAAAGCTATTCTTCCCATTCTATTTTGTTGCATGAAAGGCAATTGAAATGTTTGGCCTCACCACTTGGGGGAAAAGAATGGGCATTCCAGTCTCAATCTTTGCTTTTATTGTTAATGCTTTACTACAACTTGTAGTGTTGCTTTGTGAAAAACATATGTTTTTCTTTTTCTTCACCCTTCATCTCCATCCCCAATCTACTCAGTGCAATTACACTTCTGAAGAATTCAGTTAATACCTCAAATTTCTCGACCAGTTTGCTGATTTAAGCCACATGAATTCAAACACCCTTGCTCTACTTTCAGCATTCTCTGTGATCCAACCTCTTACATTCACTTTCATTTACTATGCGGTGCTATCATCACCTCCCCAGATATCATCAGATCCAGCTTAATCCACCGTCACCACGTTCACCACTAAACCCTATCCCCAACTGCTGCATCCACACATCTTCTAAATACCTCCAAGAATGGTCCCTCAACCGCTTCCCTGGGAAGCCTGTTACAATGCCTGACTACCCTCTCAGTGAAAAAATATTTCCTAATATCCAGTCTAAACCTCACCTGGCACAACTTGAGGCCATTTCCTCCTGTCCTGTCACTTTTTAACTGGGAGAAAAGACCGACCCCACACCTTGCTACAGCCTATTCTCAGAATAGGCTACAGCCTATTTCTCTGTAGAAAGTTGAGCTTCCCTTTCTCCAGGCTGAACACCTCCAGCACCGTCAACTGCTCCTCACAGTATTTGTGCTCCAGACCCTTCACCAGCTCTGTTGCCCTTCTACTCGCTCCAGCCCTCAATGTCTTTCTTGTCATGAAGGGCCCAGAACTGAAGACAGGACTCGAGGTATGGCTTCACTAGTGCCCAGTACAGGGGAACTGTGCTTTGTATTAGCAATTTTTAGATACACACATTTTTTAGATACATACCATTGTGGTTTCTGGGCTTGCAAAATGTTTCTGTCACATTTCAGAGTGAGAGCCAAATATGCTATTGCTTTGTCTTGCCTTCAAAGTTCAGCATTAGGATTTAAGGAAACAACAGCAAAGTATGTAGCATATCAAATATTTTGGTAGCTATTGAAACTAAAGCAAGAATTAGAAAATTAAAGTGATGAAATGCAAGAATCTAAAGACTCACCAAATCCTCGCTGAGAGGTAAAAGCTGCTTCCACTTGAATTTTAGATAGTTGTATGTTTGGCTGAAAAATGGATGTGAATAATGAGACCTTGCTTATCTTCCGTAGGTCATAAGAGTCTTTCCTGTTAGTAGCACTGCAGAAGCTGTTCCAGCCACTGTGCAGGTTTGTGGAAAGTGTGTGTGGGTTGTGTGTGCACTCACATATGATGATGTAGGTTTGCTATAGTAATGGTAGGTATCGGTCTTTGAATTCATATTATGTGAAGGCAACAATTGTCTTTTGTGTTCACTGCAATTTTTTGCCAATATATAAAAATTTAGAAAACCCTTGCATTTCACCACTGTCTGTAGAATTGGGGCAGCATATTAGCTATGCAAAATAAAAGACACAGAAAAAAATCTTGTGAAATCACTCCTTTGAAGCTGAAATAAAAATATTGTTATGCCCAAAGATTAATTATAAATAATCGGATTCTGACTTTAATCTGTTCAGTTAAGGGGGGAAGCATAGATGAGTTGAGGAGGAATATTTTTCCATCTTAAAATGATCAAAGTATTTTTGTATATTTGCAAAAATTGGTGGAGACATGACAGTCAGAGATGGGAGAAAATAATACCAGTTCAAAATAAATAATGGCATCAGATGAAACATGGAACAAATAGGGAAAGAAATGGAAGGAAAGAACTGGAAGTTATGCAAGCTCCTGTATGGTTTTGTAGAAAATACCAAACTCTGTTTCCCATAGTGACTCAGCTAACTCTGTAGGAAGCCAGTTGTTTTCAGTTTTCATCTCTGCAGATATACAAATATCACAATGTAAAAAAAATACATGTACAAAAAATTGTAACAATGGCCAAGGGCTGTTTGCTCAATGTGAAAGCAGTTAGACTTTGTATATTTTCTTTTGGTTGTAGATTTCATTAATTTCAAAGTTTCTCCTTATCCTTTTTGAAACTCATGCACCAATGTGTGGGAGGGGCCTCTGGGCTGCCCTGGGAGGTTACACAAGTATAAGTGAACTTATCCATCAGATGTTATGCCCTCCCTGATCTATGTCAGTCAACAGTTGGTCTACTCCCCTGTTCCAGAAAGTTCGCTGTTCTCGTTACCCCTATTGGTTCTTTCTGTAAAGCCACTCCTTTCCCCTCTCTCCATTGGTTCTGTGTATGTTACTCCATCCTTGTTCCTCGCCTTGGCCTTTCCCCTGTTGGTTCGTTTGTACCCTGACCACTCCTACCCCTCCACTGTTGTGTGCCCCGGCCCCGCCTTCCCTCTACACTCTCGGAGCTGTCGCCTTTCGGGGCGGTTGTCTACCTGCTTCTTTCCCACCTTCCTCGCCCTCTGCCTCTCCTGCAATAAACCCTCGTGGTCCTGTTTCTCTGGATCTATCCATAACTACCTGGGCACCTGCGGATTAGCCAGCTGCAGGTCACCCTGCTGGACCGGATCTGCAGGCGCTTTACACCAGTGAACCAGAAGTTCAGTCCTGGAGGAGAGAAATGAAGAAACGTGTTCAGGCCAGAGATACATTTTTGTTAGAGAAGGCCATACTGGGAATGAGTAACGTTTGTTGGTTTATTAACATGCTGATGGATCTTGCAAGTTTAAGGCAAAGCTTGAGATAACTTTGTATCCAGCATGCTTCATTTACCAGCCAACAAGGAAACTGGTTACGTGCAGGCACTGCAAGAGTGAAAAGACAGCAAGTACTACAAACCTTTCAACACACACTTTGGAAAGTGTCCCTGCGTATAGAGCCATCGTCCTGCAGCCCAGAACCAGAGCCTAAGCCTGTTCTTTATAGTAATCCACATGGCACATTGGCCTGAGCTGCATCTCTCCACATGCTTGTGTTTCCTGCCTGCCTTCCCTATCAGGCACCTTTAGCCTGCAATTATTACCTACATTGTTAAGGGCAAGTAACATTCCTTCTTCATGGCTTTTTCTCCCTTTCAGCCTTCACTGTGGTGACCTCTGGTTTAAATTTTTTGGTGTAACCTTGCACTAGGAACAAACTGCCAGAAAAGTATAGATCGGTTTTAGAGTCAGTTTGGTTTTTTTTGTGTTTGTAAAAATTCGTACTTTTTTCATACCCAGGTTTCAATTAGAAGTTACCATGCAACAACGAGCCTCAGTACTCTTATGTATATGGAATGCTTGTGGCTTTTTCAGTTCTCTGCATTTCTTCAGATACAGGGAAAAAAAAAAGCCAGATTAAATGATGAGAGCGCAGTACAAGTCTCACTTTCCTATGCTTAAAATGTAACAAGACCCAGTGACTGCTGAAGCAATGAATCACCAAAATTTACATATACAGGTCAGCAGGGAATATTCTCTTAACAGCTGAGAGCATGACTGCAGTCAACACTTTGCTACTCCCATGGCAGCCACCTCTTGGCAAATGCAACCCAATACATATGCGTTCCTATTAGTGGTCCCTTAACCAGCACACAGGCGGTGTGATGAGGAGGGCACACTTTCCGTTGCTGGGAGGAGATCTGACCCCTGTAAGGACCCTTCCCTCTTGAGAGATGTACCAGGGCTTGGCTGGCTGCTGCCCTGCAGAGGAAAGAGGTGTTTCCCTTTCGAGTTGCTGGTTCTCTCAGAGGCCAGTCAGAAGTCAGCAGTGGACCCAGGGTGCGGTCCTGGAGTTCAGGTGCTGGGGACAAGCAAGTACAAGTTCAGGTGCTGGTGACAAGCAAGGACACCTTATCTAGTCCTTGTAGGAGTGGTGTTTACAGAAAGGGGGAGGTGTTCCCACCATCCATCCTCAAGTCACGAACCTTTCCGTGGACGGGCTTTCTCACTCTAACTTAAAATTGGTGGAGGGCGAGTTGGGAAGGAAAGGACCTTCTGCACCCATCTTAAAGCGAGGGAGGAGAATCTCAGCGCTCGCACTGCACATGTGGGAAAAGGGCGGTAGAGACGGCGGAACTGGGCTGGCTGCGGGCGGGCGGGGGAGCCCGGAGTCCTCTGCTGCCGAGGGTGTATCACAGCCACCGAGTGCCATGCCGAGTACACAGTGTTCCCTTCCGGCCCCTGAACTGGGATTGAACTTCCTCAGCCCGCTGTGCACCGGGGACCGCGCCGATACCCTCCGGGGGGCGGAGAGAGAGGCAGGGAAGAAGAAAAGCAAGAGGGGTGGAAGATAGGAAGTTCCAAAAGGGTTTATTTCATCGTAAGTGCTTAAGGTGGGGTGTTGATTTGGTTTGCTTTTTTGTTATTGCTTTTGTTTGTTTTGGTGTGGATTTTTGTTGTGGTTGTTTTTTATTTTTCTACATGTGTTTTCTTTTTAAGTTAAAAAAAAAAAGGCAAATAAAAAAAAAAATGCAAGGCAATCAGCATCCCTAGGCAAATATACTTTCAGAAAGGAGGTAGAAAAGAAAAAGATACTGGTTTTACAGAAATAGATTTATGGCACTTTTGGTTTCTTGCCTTCCTGCCGTTGTTAAACAAGTACTTTTCCTTTACTCTTCTCCCTGACCTGAACATTATAATTATGTTTCCTTCCCAAAGGAAACCGAAAGTGCTGTGACCCCACACAAGAAAGAAAAGACCAAAGGTTTTACCTCATCCCCACAAGTTGCTTTATTTTTATAAGGGTGCCTTTAAAGCATCCTTATAAGGGTGAAGTTCTCACAGAGGTTTTGTGCCATTGTGGTGCCAGTCTCGGGCAAGGCTGTGTGCCCGTGAGAGGTGCAGAGGAGCAAATCAAGCCGTTTCAGCCTGCAGCAGGTCAATGTGTCAGCAGGCTCAGAAGCGTGGACGTTCCTTGGGACTGCATTACTAGGGCTGTCTCTTGTGAAAACTTTGTTAGAAAGAATTAGCGGCACGCTTGGGTGTTTTCCTTGTTTAGTGAAATCAGGTTTGTGCCAATCTTGGATCAAAATGAATAATAAATCTTGAGAGGTTTTGGTAGCTATTTTGTATAAATGCCTATATTTCATGGAAGTGTCACAGCATTTGGAAGTCTTTTGGCCTTTCTCTGATTTGGTTTCATTATGAAGAACGTAGAGGTAACCCATTCGTTATAATTGTTATGCGGTATTCTTCACGGTAGCTAAAGTCACCACGTAGTTCAGTTTAGTTCACTTTCAGTTTATTACTCAGAGCTGTCTGGACAACACCTGCACATTTTGGGTTTGTTGTTTTGGTGGTTTTTTTTGTAATAAATTTGTATTCATTTTACTGATTTGTTATATCCTTAGTGTGTTCCTGTCTGTTAACCACCTCATAAAATCCTTTACAAATATTGGTTTTAGCCTGTTCAGTAGCTAAATGATGCAGCTTCTTGCAGTCTGCAGTTCAACCTGACGGAGCAAGAGCCTTTTTTCTCTTGTTTTACTACTGTACTGCCCTGAATATAAAATAAGCCTCTCACCTGTCAAATGCAAAAACATGCAAAAAAACCCTACTTTGGAATTCTTTGGACTTTTTCCTCTCACTTTGGAATTCTTTCCCTGTGAGACGGGTTATGCCATGTCCCCTTTAAAGTCTGTGCATCCTGGAAGATGCCTTCAGCAAGTGCAAAGGCAACTTCTCAGGTAGCAATTCCTCCAAGCCTTGGTCCAGTAGGGGGTGGACACATAGAAGAACCTTTTGGACCTGATTTGCACTCTTTGACAGCTGATCCCAAACAGTGCACTGGAGCTGAAGTGACCAATGCAGCCTTGTTACAGGCTGTACGGCCATGCATGGGTGTGGCCTGCGTGCTGGCCCTGCCTGATGCGTTCCTTGCCTGCCAGAGACGGAGACTCCCACTCTGGTCCCTTGTTGGAGCACATCTGTCTTCCTCATTCTCTTTCTAAAATAGGAACTGCTTGCCCTTGTCCTTGTCCCACAGATATTCTTCTGCCTCTGCTTTTCATCCCTTTATCTTCCATCTGCAATGCCTTTTGGCTTTTCTCAGATATTAGTGCCTAGCACTACACTGGCAGTCACTTCTTATCAATTCACGTGTTGGTTTCATCAGTCTTGTGATTTTATATTCTCCACAGCCCCTGAAAGCTACTTTAGACCTCTTTCCTCACATTTGCAAGGCTGCTGTGCCATAACTAGGCCAAAAGTACTAAAAAGCTCCTTCCTTTTTAAGAAGCAGCAATGTTTTATGGGCTGTGGCCCAGGACTTATGATCAGAAAAGACCATTGCCCAGGGTGGGGAAATAAATGTGCCCAACATAGCTGGAGTATTGCAGTGACTAGCAATAAACCTTTCAGAGGAAATAGACAAGGAAGGAGACGTGGTGGGGCTGCAGTCCACGCTCAATGCTCTGCTGCAGCCCGAGCCGCTGCCCCGCACACTCTGGCTGTCCCTTGTACATCCTCACACCGCTCTGCTGACACGGTTTTGCCATTTTTAGCAAAGTGAGTGCCCGCTGCATGTCACTGTGTGGTCTCTGACAGACAGACACACAGACATTATTCTCTGTCTCAAAATACAGGAACTGGTGTCCTTAAGGACAAAACCAAAGAAACAAACCAAATCAATCCAACCAGAAAGACGAGCTTACCGGTGCACACTGGGACAGCTGTTCGTGGCATTCACTCCTGGAAGAGCAGATGACCCAGGAGCGCCGGGGACGAGCGGGGCCCCTGCTAAAAGAGAGGTGACACTGCAAGGCTGGGATTGCTGGCTGAACCGTGGGGAACCTCGGCTGAGGTACTCAATCAGTTTCAGGTCTGTGAACTTTGTACACTTTGTACACTTAGAGAAGCAAAGAGGACTTTTTCACGTATGCAGCACTGGGAGGTCATAGATCATTTTGGCACTGGCCATGCAAGGTAGAAGCACAACATTGCTCCTTCCAGTCCTTTCTCAATTATCTCCTCTAACAGAAATCTGTGCGGCAGATACTCAGGTTTCCAATTTGCTGGTCATTCTCCTGCTTGAGAGCTGCAGTTGCAGAGCACTCAAAGTCTGCAAGTGCTGGATTGAAGCAGGTCCTGCAACCTGGATTTGTTGCTCTGGCCTGTGAGGCGTAAAAATTTCACACAATCCTACACTACTCAAGCCACAATACCTTCCCCTGCAAAGGCCTGCCCTGGCTTGAAACCTGCCCTGGCTTTAAACCAGGCCTGGACACAGAGAGGCTGAATAGTGAAAGCTTGTCTCTATGAAAACTTTTCCCTCAAGGGACTTCCAGACATCTGTTGAGACAAGGAGCCACAGAAAAGGCTGTACTGACCATGTGCTGAGCACCTGGCATCTCTCTTGCACTGGGGAGTGCTGAGGAACCCTGTCCTTGGGAGTTGTTATTCAGAAGAAAACATCCTTGAAAGACAAGGAGATACGATAACTGTGTCCTTCTCAGTTTTGGAATTTCTGACACCATTTTCTTGTGTGCCATAAGGCTGAGCACTCAACATGGATGGAAGTCAGTGGGAGTTGCCTTCTGAGCCACTCAGCAGGACTACAAAGATCTCATGAGCCCATGCAAGGAGAACATTAGAAGGGACAAATCCCAACTAGAACTGGATGTGGGGGGGAAAGTGGGGACAAAGGATGAGGAAACGGCTGAAGTACATAATTCCTTCTTTGCCTCAGTCTTGAAACATGACCAGGTTGTTCTCTGGGTAGCCAGGGCCTGGTGCTAGAAGACAGGGACAGGGAGCAGAACAAAGCTCCCAAACTCCAAGGTGAAATGATTAGAGCCACACCACTTAGACACACACACAAGCCTGTGGGGCCAAAGGGAATTTACACAAGGGTGCTGTGAGAAGTGGCACAAGTGTTCACCAAGCCACCTGCCATCATTTCCCAGCAGTCCTGGCTAACTGCAGAGGTGCCAGGCGAGTGGACATTGGCAAAAGCAATGCCCATGCATAAGCTTGACTTGGGCAGTGGGGAGGTCAGGGAGCAGATTCTGTTCAGAGCCATGACACGGCATGTGCAGAACAAGCAGGGGATCAGGGCCAGCCTGCATGGCTTCCTGAATGGGCAGATGCTGCTTGACCAGCCTGATCTCCTCCTGGGAGCAGGTGACCTCATCCTGTGGATGAGGTACAGACTGTGGGTGTTGACCACCTGGACTTTAATGTGTCTTTGACACTGTTTCCTACAGGATACTCTGGGAGAACGCGGCTGGTGTGGCTTGGAGGGGTGCACTGCTCACTGAGTTAAAAACTGGCTGGTTGGCCAGGAGCTGCATCCAGCTGGCAGCCAGTCTCCAGTGGTGTTCCCCAGGGCTCAGTCCTGGGGCCAGCCCTGCTTAACAGCTGTGTCGATGGTTTGGACAAGGGGATGGAGTGGCCCTCAGTGAGTTTGCAGTGACACCAAGTTAGGCAGGAGTTCTGATCTGCTGGACAGCAGGAAGGATCTACAGAGGTCCCTGGACAAGCTGGATTGATGGGAGGAGGTCGGTGGTGTGAGGTTCAACAAGGCCAGGTGCTGGGTCCTGCCCTTGGGTCACAACAGTCTGCTGCAGCATTCCATGGGCTGGGGCAGAGTGGCTGGAAAGCTGCCCAGTAGGAGAGGACCTGGGGCTGTTGGCCCACAGGTGGCTGGACCTGAGCCAGCATGTGTCCAGGTGGGCAAAAAGGCTACTGGCATCCTGCCTTGGATCAGCAGTGGTGTGGCCAGCAGGTCCAGAGCAGGGATTTGTCCCCCTGTTCCCGGCACTGGTGAGGCAGCACCAGGAATCCGGCCTTTGGCTTTGGGGCCCTGAGCACAAGACATTGGGAGTGGGAGCAAGTCCACAAAGCTGGGGAAGGGTCTGGAGCACAGGACTTAGGAGGAATGACTGAGGGAGCTGTGGGTGTTTAGCCTGGAGCAAAGGAGGCCTTATCACTCTCTAGAGCTGCCTCAGGGGAGGTTGTAGTGAGGTGGGGGCTGGTCTCTTCCTCCAGGGAAGAGGTGACAGGACAAGAGCAAAAGGCCTCTGGTTGTGCTGGGGGAGCTTCATTTTGTCTATGAAGAAAATGTTTTCACTGAATGGTTTGTCAAGCCTTGGAACAGGCTGTGCATGGAACACTGGAGTCACCATGCCTGGAGGTACAGTACACGAAAGCTGTTTGGATGTGGCATTTAGGGACATGTTTACTGATGCCCTTGGGAGAGTTAGTTCATGGTTGGATTCCATGGTCTTTGTGGTTATTTCCAACCAAAACAATTGCATGATTCTAAAGCAGTATTTAGGAGCACACTACTTCAGGAAGTTACTTGGGCTTTTGTGCCTCTTGTCCCTTGAACCTGGGCAGCATCCTGGACATCCTGAGTAAACAAGAGCTTTGTTCTCCATCCTCTGAACCTGCAGCCAGTTCTCATCAAGCATCCGTGCAGCTGATTTGGATGAGGGAGTTGATCTTCCAAAAAATGGTGTTTTCTGGGCTGCCGTTCTACTGGATGTGACTGTTCTACAGTGATGTGACTGAGCTCAGAGACCACTGGATGTGGGGTAGTAAGGAACAGGATGTTAGGTGAACAGACTTTCAATAATAAAACTTTTATTTACTGTTTTTTGCACTCATTCCAACTTGGAAGAGACTGCCCACATAAGTAGGCAGGCTTAAAATAAGTACCCCTGGAGGTATTTATGAGATGTGATGCTGCAATTTTTAGGAACAGGATTTAGTGGTGGCATTGGTTTATATTTCAATGTAAAGATTTTAAATATTTTTTACAACTTAAGCAATGCTTTGACTTCGCATGCACTGCCATAATGCTAAAACTCCATCTGTCCTCCTGCTCCCATATACAAGAGCTAAGAACTTTTTCACAACATTCATCCAGGACATAGAAAAGTGGAGTACGATCCCCCCTCCACATCTTAGGTTTGTCTAAGAACATCCCCCTCTCACATCTCCCCAGAAAGCATCTCTTCAGTTTCCCATCTGTGAGTGTTCCCGGGCAAAGCACTCTCAGTCAGGAAGCTATTAGAAGCTATTCCTCAAGCCAGAGGGTCCAAAGTTACCTTAAAGCATTCTCATAGTGCAATTTGAAGGGTCTCAGGCAGAGATAATATCGCAAAATGTTGAAAATCTTTCACAGTTCAGAGTGCATTTTATATGATGTATAGAAAAGGAACACCAATGATATAACCAGCTGCTTTTCCTGCTCCCTGTTTTATCACATATTTTTTGAATAGGCCTATTGTTAGCGTCCTCATCTTGGAAATCAAAATCTATTTTTAGAGGGGGGGAAAAAACTGTTTAATGATTCCTTAATGGACTCCATATATTAGCCAAGCTCCTGGTTACCTGAGAAAATCATGTGTAAAAGGTAATGGGTATATCTTGCCCAAAAGATTTTGGGAATACACAGGCAGTTATGAATTTATACATTAGGCAACTACTAGGCAGATTTACCAATCTAACTTTTGTAACATAGTTGTTTCAGACTATGTTTCAGACTTGTTTCAGACTATGTTTGTAACATAGTTGTTTCACCCATTATGGTAAGTTTTTATCGAGGTCCAGAGCTGAATCATACTCTCCTTCAGTTTCATGTTTGCCACCTGAACCATTGTAAAAGAAAAAGGACCGATGATGGTCAAAGCTGGTATCAAAGATTTTAATGCCCTACAACAGCATATCTTCAACCAGTTTAACAATCTGAAATTTGGGTGGGGTATTACTACAAGCTATTTAATGCAGAGCAAAAGCTTAACTACAAGGGAATTTGACTACTGCATCCATCCAAGCAGTTGAGCAATGACAAGATTCACGGCTTTATTTCTCTCTCTGAGCCACATAGGACCACCTGTAATATATCCACTTCTGTATATAAATAATAAATAAAAATAATAATAAAAAGAGAGACTATCCAGGATTGCAAAGGAATGCAGAGAATCCCTGGTTGCTAGTCTATCCGTCTGAAACCCCAATACTCAAGCAAAGTTCACCTAATTTAACAAGAGGAAGTTTGGTAGTCTCAAAGTTACAAGTTCCTCTGCTTTGCACTTCCAGATTTCCTCAAATATAAATTAGTTAAAGCAGGAAACCAAATGACAAAACTCTATCACTGAATACTCTTCACACCTCATGTCTTCCTCCTTTTGCTATCAAAATATCAAAAATAGTACTAAATTAACACTCAGAAACATTAAGTAAGCAACACCTCTTATGCTCCTGTGTACCAGTTTGTGTTTCCACTGTGACCACTAGAATAGACACAGATTAATTGAAATGGGATCCAAAGGCACATGTCCAGGCTAGGAGCCACATAGCAGTATGGATATACAAAGACCAAGTAAATCTTGATGAAAGAGAACACCTGATAGGAACACAGAGATCAAAATCAATATTTTATTATCTAAATAAAACAAAACTTTCAAAACCAAACTCTATACTAAAAACTGTCTTCCCCTAGAAAAAGAAACAACAATATTTATGGTTTCTGAACAGTGTATCAAAAATGCAAATAGAAGTAGAAAGGTAATTTGAAGACCAAAGTCTCACCTTGTTTAAGCCCAAATTGTTCAACTGTTGCTCCACTGATGAAACAAAGTTTCTTAAATTGGGCATTTAAATAACTAACAGTAAAACTTGACAGAAAAAATGAAATGGCAATGCAGTGGGATCAGTGATGTTGGCTATTTGCTCCGAAGAGACAACCATCTAAACTCACATGACTAAGAGCTACCTCAGATTTCTCTTAAAAGGATGTATCCACCTTACTTTTCTTATGGCTTTCTACTGGAAAATACAAAACAAAACAAAACGAAACACTACAGCCCACTTCTGATATAAACCAGTGAAACTAGTGAAGCATAATCCATGTGGGCCACGGTGATTCATCAGAATTTACATAGTAGCTGCATGCAAGGTTTCATCTCCTTTCAACAGGCAACCTAGCTTAATATCCTTGATCTGCTCTGTGAAAGCTATTGTTAATAAGATCAAGGAAAAACATTGCTCCAGCTACCAGAACAAGAGTTGCAGTAATCAGGGCTGAAAGAAGAGGAGTGATAATTATGTTCTACTCCAGGCATAGCAGCAAACTGCAGACATATAATTCTATTACTGCCATTATTGATGGCCACATTTCTAAATTTAACATCAGACGCCTAGGACCTGTTTATGCCTACAAATTATTTTAATTTCATCGCAGATGATTATCCAGGGCTGTAATCCATGAAAAAGTAAGGGTAAAAATCTCTTTTGCTTCTCCTTTAAGAGAAGCAAACTTTGAGCATTTTTGAGCAACTTCCTAAGCAGTCTTGGAAATAAAAGAAATAGAGCATTTACCTGTTGACACACATACACAGATGGTACACTGAGCCCAAAAGAAACTCATGAGGCCAATATGGATGCACAGGGTGAGCTCTTCTAGTCAGCTGCCACCTTTCCTCCTGGCAAAATTAGTTGATGTGGGAGATGAGGGGGGGCAGAGAGTGTCTGATTAGGCAGCATTTAGGTGAAATTGCACCTGTATCAAAGCACTGTACAACATATCACAGCCATTCACCTCCCTGCAAGAAAAAATTAGGTCATCTCAGAGTGATGGGAGCAGTGCATGGCACAAATTGACTTCAAGGTGCTACGGAGACCAGAAGATTTTGCCACAATCCTCTGGCACTGTTGGCCTCCTGAGTATGCAGGGTCCCAAGCACACCCGTCTCCTTGTCACAGCAACCTGGGATACCTCACTTCCCATTTCCTGCTCCATCTGCACGTTACCCCGCAGGGCTCAGAGTCCAGCACTCATTTTCATCCGCAGGGTCACCAACGAGCAGAGCAGAATGCTGCGTGTGCGGGGTTCATTCATCAGCACAAGTCTCATCACCCACCCCTGCACTGCCTTCCCTTGAGCCTTGCTCCAAGAAGGGCTCCCTGCTGCCAGGTCCCTGTCTGATTAGCACCAGTGTCCCAGAGCTCCGTGGTGGTAATGCTAGGCTCCCATAAAGCCAGAGTTTTCACTTGCTGAGTGCTCTGCCTCACCCCTGAGGAATCTGTACTGCCTTGCATTCATAACATGTGCAATTAAGCAAACCAAGAGGCTTCAACAGGTGAGGCTCTGGGGAGATCACAGGTTGCTTGCTGTAAGTTGCATGGTCACCGCTGTCCTAAATGGAGGCACCAATCCCTTCTAGTGAGGAAGTGTCTCCAAGAAAAAAAGAGCAGCTGCCAAGCCAAAGGCCAGAGGTAGAAATAGACAGCTACAACAGAAGTGTTGAGCATTAGTTAAGGAGGGTGCTGGAATGAGCTTGTAGCTCATAGGTACAGACTGAGGTTAGAGGATTAAACTGTGATTAGAGTCCCACTGCTTCCGTTGCCAGTCTTTGGGTCACAAGTGATCTTTACAGATAATTTCTCACCATGCTGTTGCCTCAGGTATATTCATTTGCTCCACTGCCACTACAATGAACCACCACATGTGGCCCATCACAGGACCTCAGTAAGCAGATTGTTGATAACCATTCTTGGCACAGATCTGCTTGGATTTTGATGCACAGAAGGAGCACCATTTTGTTGAGTGCTTTACAGAACACTATCAATGCTATAATAGTTGTTATCTGCACTGGTATCTGGTATGGGTGTGGTCATTTGTGTTTCTTGAGTTTTGTACCTGTTTCTGTTGAGATGGTGGATTACAAACACCAGCGAAAGGGTTATACCACTATCAGATCTTGCCATTTTCATGTTAGAAAAGCATTCTCCAGAGTACTTAATTCAGACTTCTCCCCTTCCTCTAAAACCACAGACATGCTTATGCATTTCTATGGGTTTCTTACCTGCATTTGTTCAACATGCAGCAACTGCCACCAAAAAAACCACAAAAAAAATAGCAGGATAAAATTATAACTTTTATCCTACAGCTTGAAAATATTCACTTTATTTTTGTAAAAAAGCACTGGAAAATATACAGATAGATAAAAGCCAGAATTAAATGTCCTACAACTAAATAGAAGTTCTAGGGTAAGCTTTGCATTTTTACATTTTTTAAGGTAATGTTTTGACCAATTTTTTTATCAATACAGTAGTTTATTTTTATTAAGTTCACCTCTCTTAGCATACAGTACATTGACTTTTGGGGTAGATATTGGTCTTTTGAGAATCATTCTCTGCTTGAATGATCTGTCAAATATCTGAAAAATGCTTTCTTAGCTTTTGACTGGTTGCAAGCAGCTCATTCTCTCTGACCAGATAATAAAAGAACAGGACATTTTAAATGGTTTGACAAACTGGAGTATATCCAAATCCTTCTCTGGGAAATTAATTTTTGTACATATGAATCTGAGGTGTGTTTTTTAAAAGATTATGCAGCTAGCAATTGAAACTTCTTCTTCAGTTAAGACTTCAAGGAAAATCCATGCCTTACAAAATCTCCAGCCAGGTCGAGGAAATCAGAAGTTAGTATTTCTATCATAATGTAATTAAATTATGAGTTGGGATTGGATATTTGAAAGTGTTTAGTACCTAATCCTTCCTAGGTAGTTCAAAATGTAAATGCCCAAGAAGTTGAACTTTTCTCCTTCAGCCAAATAGACCTTGAGTTACTGAGGTTATTCAAAAGGGTCACAGACCCAGCCACAGTAGGTTATTTAGACTATATGAGATACAATATATATTTTAATACAAGCAGTTCAGTGGTCCTACAAACTTGCATGTCCTTCAAAATTGTAACATCTAAAATAAACACTAGAATGCCTTTTATTGTATTAGGGGAGCTCTAGTTACCAACTATCATTTTTCTATGTCCCACATTAAAAAGCATTATTAAAGTTGCAAAGCCCTGAAAAGGTCCTCCATGCATTCCCTTTCCTCCCTGTCTGTGCATGCCACCATCTGCCTCCTCTCTAGCCTTCTCCACCTCCTTGTGAGCCAGGCAGAGGAAGGGAGGCTTCACTTAATAGCACAGGACTGGTAGGGTCTTGTTATAATTAGTTTATGCATCAGGCATCAACGAAGCAAAATAAACCCCATAATTCTGATACCAATTCAAGAAGAAAATTTTTAAAAGCCACATCAAAACCCAAATGCATTTTTCCCCACATAAAGTGTTGTTAGATACCAACCAGCTTTTTCAGACTCCATAAAGAAATGAAATCTGACTCCTGCAGACAAATGCTTCTATTGTTGCACACCTCTTATTCATCCCCAGAGCAATTCCATCTCATGCACAGTCTGAGGCAAAATCCTGTGGACAAAATGGTAATAGTCATATAATTAAATCTGCTGAACACAAACCTCAGGGGTGTAACTGAGGCTATATGGGCACCTCAAAGTGTAGCCCATTCATATGTAGGATATAGAATTACAGCATAGATGTAGCTTGAAGTATTGGAGCTTTATGACTGAGCTGATGCAGTGACTGGTGGAAGCTGGCATCACCTTCAGGGTCAGCAGTCAGGGTGGGTTGCCAGGCCTTCTCCTTCCACAATTAACACTCGTAGCCTAACAGCTATGAGTGCCCCACCAGTTCCCCCACAGCTGCCCCTTCCAGCCCCACCTGTCTCCTCCATCCATCCGTCCATTCTCATCCCTATGTACTGCCTCTCAGACATCACAGAAGGCCGAGAAGATGAAAAATGGTTCTATGACCAACAGTTCTGTTTCTGAGCCTCAAGCAGATTACTTCAATTGCAAGAAATTGAAGACTCTCTGTGTTGCCAAAAATCTGAGTGGGAATATGCCTGAAAGGACTCCTTCTTACCTTTAAGTTCACATCAATTATATCCCTCTTCAGCACTGCTAATCCTGGCTTACCTTCAGATAAATAGAGGAAAAAAAATTAGGTCAGTGTTTGAATTTGTGTGATACACAGACTCTAAAAGGAGATAGACAACTCAAAATTTACTTTTTCAACAACTGAAATTAGCTTTAGTGCCCTTAACTCCTGCACTGTTAGGAGAGACCTATATAAAAGCCAACACAATATCCTGAGGAAAAAAATGAAAGGTAATTTAATCTAGAAGATACACCTAACACAAAAATGTTAATTAAACAGTACAGATGGTGCTTCAACTGAAATAATCTTGTCTTTCTTTTATCAGCAGCAATATGGAAAATTATGTCAGAAAGAAAAAAGGATTTTCAAGTTGATTGTGAGCTCTTGAATTTATTACCTGGTTTTAATATTATAGCCCATGCTGCAAGAATCTGATCTTGTCCATCAACAGAACTGGGGGCTGTCTTCTCCTTTGTTTACTGCTGTACAAAATTATAAACTACAGTAGGAAATCCCAGAGTGGCTAGGGAGAGAGTTTAACTCCTCTTCTTGTTAATGAAACCATAACCTCATAAATTCTGAAATCCAAACTGCTGCTGTAGACAATTTCCTGCTGGTCTGAGGCACTTTTGTCTCACTGCCATTGCAGACTCTCAGTAGTGACCAACAATCACAGGAGAGGAACATGTGGCTATGACTGCACAAACATGACTGCCATTCTTGCCTCTAGATCTTGTATTTCTTGCCCATTTCATGCCCCTGCCTGTTCTCTATTTCTCCAGTCAGTCATGATTCCAGCCTCCCTCATAGGCTGCTTTACATGTCTGGGAAGGACTTCTGAGGGATCTCATTACTCTACCAGTAGTCCTTCAAGGTTATATGCAAGTCTCAATGCCTACAGAAAACTCATCTAGCTAGGTTATTGATGGAGTGGCGTGGTGCTGTCAAATTACTTCCTTCTACTTGTCTGTTTCCTACACTCCCTTATCACATTGGCCTGTTATGTCCATGTCTGTTTTCTTAGCTGATACCTGCACAGATGCTGCACAGAGAGGTCCTCCTCCCCAGCCTGGGCTACTCACCTCTGTGAAAACACAAACACAGAGCAAGAACAGTGGTTCTGCTTCACCTGGAGAGGTGACTGCGAGCAGCAGCAGCTTGGGATGAAGCTGTGTCTCCCCCTGAGAGGATCCTGCAAGAAGCACAAGCCCCAGCAGTGGTATAACCCATGGTTTGGGTAAATGACCTGGTATCTTGTTTTTGTCTGCACACAGTATTTGAAATAGACAGGGGGTTCTATTCTCCTGTTTGTCATCTCAACTGAGCACAAAGTGTTCAGTTCAAGTGGTACTGGAGAAACCTGGGAGCCTGAAATAGCATCTTTGGCGGCAACACAAAGAGAGAATATCCAAATGTAACAAAGCTAGGCATAAATCTATTAAGCATCCTGTTCTCTTTCAAGCACATTTTGTGAGCACACCTGCTCTATATACAGGCTGTATCTGATCCATAAAAGAGCATTCATAAAAGTCTATTGTAGAGCACGACAGTTATAGAGGTCCTAATAACTCCTTTTTGTTCTTGGAAAAAAATACAAAATTACTTTAATTTTCAGAAAAAAATCAGCCTTTTATCTGCAGCTGCAAATTATTTAAAAGTTATTGACTGTACTACATAGCAGGAGAAAGAAGGCAAATGGCCAGAGTTACTCTTCTGCCTTTTATCTACAACTTCCATATGGCTGCCATAAAAATGTTCTCAAAAAAGTTCTTTACAATGACTCTAAGTGGAAAGCACCTTCCACCTACTCTCACTGTAAAGGTGTAATACAAATCTCATAGCTAGACTTTGTAAACTATTACTACTTTAACTTCTGCTTGGCCAAACTAATTCTAAAAATACTAAAACTTCTTCTGTCTTATCTTTAGCTGAAAGATTATTTATTTGGTGTGGGGGGGAAGTAGTTCCAGGTAATTGGAACACGACTTTTTACATATATGGTTTAGCTAAGCAAATCAAAGATTATAATCACCACAGACGAACATCTTTAGTTCAAAGTTCACAACATGATACAGATACAGAGCACTGCTTGTAAAAGTTCCTAAGTTTACATTATCATGGCCAAAGATTTCAAACCTAGGCATCTATATTCACATTCAGACATTTGAGTATGTTCCCTGATTTTCAACACTTGCTGCACCACTGTAAGCAATTCCTATTGGTTATTTTGCAGTTTCTTCTCAGGACAAAGAACACTTTGCAAGAAAATTCTGCCTTGCTAGACCTGTTAAGTCTGGTTTCACATAGATTCCATGGAATATAAATGATATATTCAAAAAACATGGTAGAGATGAAAAGCATCCCTATACCCATATTTAGGAGTTAAAAAAAAAATGTGGCCTGCTTTAACACTGCTCAGCCTTCTGATGCAAGTTTGCATGATTTTCCAATGACTGATCACAAAAGAAGTTTGTCTGTCTTCTGAGTTCAGCCAGACCTACATGCTGTCATTAAGGTTAAAGATCTCATGCTAAAGCTAAAGCCTAGAGATGACTATAGGGAATGGATGCAAGAACTGGAAGTGTTCTGAATAAGCAATAGAAATGAGGATTAGCGAGCCATTCTGACTGGCTAATTATATCAGAAACTTTCATAAAGTTATCAACTATTGTGTCTCAAAAAGAGACAATTTAGAGAGAAAGACAAAGCTCTGCTATAGCCATATATGAAATATGTATGCACACATATTTGTGTGTGCACGTATACATTTAACATGCATATTCATAAATATTTAACATCTAAATTACATTTTTGGTGTTCCAATACAAACAATCCCTATTACAAAAATCAAATATCTTATGTCAGGTCTCATTGCTCATTGGTTCCTTCAAACAAAACACAAGGTGGAGGGAAAAGAGTTGTAGATAGCTATGAGTTCACTTGCTCCTACAGCAGACAAGGATTCAACAGTTGAAAAAGCCAGAGAAAAGGGTGGAGAACACTACTCCTAATGGAAGCACTGGACCCTTACCAGACAGGAGCCAGGTGACAGAGCAAAGATAGTCTGGGAGGGGAAGGACACAACACCCTCATTTTCAAGTGGCATCAAAAAAGATTGCACTGTGCACTCCCCCAGGATTCCACGCATCTCAGCTCACCCTGACCACAATGCCTCATGCTGATAGCATACAGCTGCTTCCTTCACAGACACAGACAATAGCCTCACTTCAGAAAAAGAAAAGAATTATACCTTTACATTCATTTACATCTGTGGCCCTGCAGAGAGAAACAAGGGGCAAGAGCAAGCATTGATTATCTATTCCTTTCTGCAATTCTCATTTCTGTCTATTTTTTTTTTACCGATGCTGTAATATGTGGAAGGCACTGTTGTCCTCTCTCTCTCACCAATGTGGAGCTCATCAGTTGGGATCACAATAGAGATTACTAACTCCAAGTGGCTGTCTATCCCGCTAGCTCTACCTCCAACAAGGCAGAGAGCAACACAGCACAGAGGAGGTGTTTGGCCCACCCAGCTGGAGGCCCTGACATTGGGAAAAATAACAGCTTGATGTGAGCAATCAACTGAGCTAATAACTCTCTCCACCTTGAACAGTCTTACTTCACGTCAGACAGTGGGACCATTCTAGTTTTGTGCCAAATTAATAATGCAAAGACAACTGAAAATGGGGAAAATATATTTATTTGCCTGCTACTTCCCAACTGGGAGGAAACTTGACAAGATTGTGATAAATGGTTGCAACCTTTCCCATTATTCCAAATAAAGTGAAACTGAAGGAAAATAATTAATATTCAGATCTTCCACACTGCCACATACAGCAAGCTCTGAACTGTTGGAGACTTACTGTCTATTTCCATGGATGCAAAATTTGAGACTTGCTGCCCTTTTGAATGAATTCCCTTGGAGAAGAAATATTTTCCTTATAAGACTCAGGTGCCACAACACCCTAATGAATAAGACAAAGCCCTCTAAATTTAAAGAGCTATCAAGTGGAGTAATTAGGGAATAAATTAGTTTGTGTCACAGCCAGTAGTCAGGACTTAGCAAAATTATTATGACAAATAGTCTCATCCATTTGAAGAATATAAGATCTCTGCAGCATTTGTGGAAATTGGGAATGTAAGAGTGAGACATTACTAAGTGTTGGAAAACTGAGCCCAGGCAATAATGTGTACAGAGAAGGACATGAAGGCAAAGCAGAGTTGCAATGAAATGTGCCAACTCCTACTGCAGATGTAAAAACAAGCTATTTGATGAATAAACAAACAACCATCAGAAAATGCCCTTGTTGCAATTAGCAGTACAACAACAAAATATAACAAAACAAGAGTTCCATGAGAGCATAACCCTGCTTTTACAAACTATCAAGAAGAACACAAAATATATAAATCCATAAACATATATCAAATACAGTTATGCATATATTATATACCAGAAAGACTACTATGCCTTAAAGCCTGACTTTTCAACCAGAGCTTAAGTTCAACATTACCTGGCACAAGTAACTCAAATCCACGTCCTGGAGACCAAGGTGCCTAATCAGAGACACTTATCCAGCCCACTGATTAATTCCAGACCTCTGTTCACCTAACATCCTGTTCCTCACTACCCCACATCCAGTGGTCTCTGAGCTCAGTCACATGTAGGACATAGAAAAATGATAGTTGGTAACTAGAGCTCCCCTAATACAATAAAAGGCATTCTAGTGTTTATTTTAGATGTTACAATTTTGAAGGACATGCAAGTTTGTAGGACCACTGAACTGCTTGTATTAAAATATATATTGTATCTCATATAGTCTAAATAACCTACTGTGGCTGGGTCTGTGACCCTTTTGAATAACCTCAGTAACTCAAGGTCTATTTGGCTGAAGGAGAAAAGTTCAACTTCTTGGGCATTTACATTTTGAACTACCTAGGAAGGATTAGGTACTAAACACTTTCAAATATCCAATCCCAACTCATAATTTAATTACATTATGATAGAAATACTAACTTCTGATTTCCTCGACCTGGCTGGAGATTTTGTAAGGCATGGATTTTCCTTGAAGTCTTAACTGAAGAAGAAGTTTCAATTGCTAGCTGCATAATCTTTTAAAAAACACACCTCAGATTCATATGTACAAAAATTAATTTCCCAGAGAAGGATTTGGATATACTCCAGTTTGTCAAACCATTTAAAATGTCCTGTTCTTTTATTATCTGGTCAGAGAGAATGAGCTGCTTGCAACCAGTCAAAAGCTAAGAAAGCATTTTTCAGATATTTGACAGATCATTCAAGCAGAGAATGATTCTCAAAAGACCAATATCTACCCCAAAAGTCAATGTACTGTATGCTAAGAGAGGTGAACTTAATAAAAATAAACTACTGTATTGATAAAAAAATTGGTCAAAACATTACCTTAAAAAATGTAAAAATGCAAAGCTTACCCTAGAACTTCTATTTAGTTGTAGGACATTTAATTCTGGCTTTTATCTATCTGTATATTTTCCAGTGCTTTTTTACAAAAATAAAGTGAATATTTTCAAGCTGTAGGATAAAAGTTATAATTTTATCCTGCTATTTTTTTTGTGGTTTTTTTGGTGGCAGTTGCTGCATGTTGAACAAATGCAGGTAAGAAACCCATAGAAATGCATAAGCATGTCTGTGGTTTTAGAGGAAGGGGAGAAGTCTGAATTAAGTACTCTGGAGAATGCTTTTCTAACATGAAAATGGCAAGATCTGATAGTGGTATAACCCTTTCGCTGGTGTTTGTAATCCACCATCTCAACAGAAACAGGTACAAAACTCAAGAAACACAAATGACCACACCCATACCAGATACCAGTGCAGATAACAACTATTATAGCATTGATAGTGTTCTGTAAAGCACTCAACAAAATGGTGCTCCTTCTGTGCATCAAAATCCAAGCAGATCTGTGCCAAGAATGGTTATCAACAATCTGCTTACTGAGGTCCTGTGATGGGCCACATGTGGTGGTTCATTGTAGTGGCAGTGGAGCAAATGAATATACCTGAGGCAACAGCATGGTGAGAAATTATCTGTAAAGATCACTTGTGACCCAAAGACTGGCAACGGAAGCAGTGGGACTCTAATCACAGTTTAATCCTCTAACCTCAGTCTGTACCTATGAGCTACAAGCTCATTCCAGCACCCTCCTTAACTAATGCTCAACACTTCTGTTGTAGCTGTCTATTTCTACCTCTGGCCTTTGGCTTGGCAGCTGCTCTTTTTTTCTTGGAGACACTTCCTCACTAGAAGGGATTGGTGCCTCCATTTAGGACAGCGGTGACCATGCAACTTACAGCAAGCAACCTGTGATCTCCCCAGAGCCTCACCTGTTGAAGCCTCTTGGTTTGCTTAATTGCACATGTTATGAATGCAAGGCAGTACAGATTCCTCAGGGGTGAGGCAGAGCACTCAGCAAGTGAAAACTCTGGCTTTATGGGAGCCTAGCATTACCACCACGGAGCTCTGGGACACTGGTGCTAATCAGACAGGGACCTGGCAGCAGGGAGCCCTTCTTGGAGCAAGGCTCAAGGGAAGGCAGTGCAGGGGTGGGTGATGAGACTTGTGCTGATGAATGAACCCCGCACACGCAGCATTCTGCTCTGCTCGTTGGTGACCCTGCGGATGAAAATGAGTGCTGGACTCTGAGCCCTGCGGGGTAACGTGCAGATGGAGCAGGAAATGGGAAGTGAGGTATCCCAGGTTGCTGTGACAAGGAGACGGGTGTGCTTGGGACCCTGCATACTCAGGAGGCCAACAGTGCCAGAGGATTGTGGCAAAATCTTCTGGTCTCCGTAGCACCTTGAAGTCAATTTGTGCCATGCACTGCTCCCATCACTCTGAGATGACCTAATTTTTTCTTGCAGGGAGGTGAATGGCTGTGATATGTTGTACAGTGCTTTGATACAGGTGCAATTTCACCTAAATGCTGCCTAATCAGACACTCTCTGCCCCCCCTCATCTCCCACATCAACTAATTTTGCCAGGAGGAAAGGTGGCAGCTGACTAGAAGAGCTCACCCTGTGCATCCATATTGGCCTCATGAGTTTCTTTTGGGCTCAGTGTACCATCTGTGTATGTGTGTCAACAGGTAAATGCTCTATTTCTTTTATTTCCAAGACTGCTTAGGAAGTTGCTCAAAAATGCTCAAAGTTTGCTTCTCTTAAAGGAGAAGCAAAAGAGATTTTTACCCTTACTTTTTCATGGATTACAGCCCTGGATAATCATCTGCGATGAAATTAAAATAATTTGTAGGCATAAACAGGTCCTAGGCGTCTGATGTTAAATTTAGAAATGTGGCCATCAATAATGGCAGTAATAGAATTATATGTCTGCAGTTTGCTGCTATGCCTGGAGTAGAACATAATTATCACTCCTCTTCTTTCAGCCCTGATTACTGCAACTCTTGTTCTGGTAGCTGGAGCAATGTTTTTCCTTGATCTTATTAACAATAGCTTTCACAGAGCAGATCAAGGATATTAAGCTAGGTTGCCTGTTGAAAGGAGATGAAACCTTGCATGCAGCTACTATGTAAATTCTGATGAATCACCGTGGCCCACATGGATTATGCTTCACTAGTTTCACTGGTTTATATCAGAAGTGGGCTGTAGTGTTTCGTTTTGTTTTGTTTTGTATTTTCCAGTAGAAAGCCATAAGAAAAGTAAGGTGGATACATCCTTTTAAGAGAAATCTGAGGTAGCTCTTAGTCATGTGAGTTTAGATGGTTGTCTCTTCGGAGCAAATAGCCAACATCACTGATCCCACTGCATTGCCATTTCATTTTTTCTGTCAAGTTTTACTGTTAGTTATTTAAATGCCCAATTTAAGAAACTTTGTTTCATCAGTGGAGCAACAGTTGAACAATTTGGGCTTAAACAAGGTGAGACTTTGGTCTTCAAATTACCTTTCTACTTCTATTTGCATTTTTGATACACTGTTCAGAAACCATAAATATTGTTGTTTCTTTTTCTAGGGGAAGACAGTTTTTAGTATAGAGTTTGGTTTTGAAAGTTTTGTTTTATTTAGATAATAAAATATTGATTTTGATCTCTGTGTTCCTATCAGGTGTTCTCTTTCATCAAGATTTACTTGGTCTTTGTATATCCATACTGCTATGTGGCTCCTAGCCTGGACATGTGCCTTTGGATCCCATTTCAATTAATCTGTGTCTATTCTAGTGGTCACAGTGGAAACACAAACTGGTACACAGGAGCATAAGAGGTGTTGCTTACTTAATGTTTCTGAGTGTTAATTTAGTACTATTTTTGATATTTTGATAGCAAAAGGAGGAAGACATGAGGTGTGAAGAGTATTCAGTGATAGAGTTTTGTCATTTGGTTTCCTGCTTTAACTAATTTATATTTGAGGAAATCTGGAAGTGCAAAGCAGAGGAACTTGTAACTTTGAGACTACCAAACTTCCTCTTGTTAAATTAGGTGAACTTTGCTTGAGTATTGGGGTTTCAGACGGATAGACTAGCAACCAGGGATTCTCTGCATTCCTTTGCAATCCTGGATAGTCTCTCTTTTTATTATTATTTTTATTTATTATTTATATACAGAAGTGGATATATTACAGGTGGTCCTATGTGGCTCAGAGAGAGAAATAAAGCCGTGAATCTTGTCATTGCTCAACTGCTTGGATGGATGCAGTAGTCAAATTCCCTTGTAGTTAAGCTTTTGCTCTGCATTAAATAGCTTGTAGTAATACCCCACCCAAATTTCAGATTGTTAAACTGGTTGAAGATATGCTGTTGTAGGGCATTAAAATCTTTGATACCAGCTTTGACCATCATCGGTCCTTTTTCTTTTACAATGGTTCAGGTGGCAAACATGAAACTGAAGGAGAGTATGATTCAGCTCTGGACCTCGATAAAAACTTACCATAATGGGTGAAACAACTATGTTACAAACATAGTCTGAAACAAGTCTGAAACATAGTCTGAAACAACTATGTTACAAAAGTTAGATTGGTAAATCTGCCTAGTAGTTGCCTAATGTATAAATTCATAACTGCCTGTGTATTCCCAAAATCTTTTGGGCAAGATATACCCATTACCTTTTACACATGATTTTCTCAGGTAACCAGGAGCTTGGCTAATATATGGAGTCCATTAAGGAATCATTAAACAGTTTTTTCCCCCCCTCTAAAAATAGATTTTGATTTCCAAGATGAGGACGCTAACAATAGGCCTATTCAAAAAATATGTGATAAAACAGGGAGCAGGAAAAGCAGCTGGTTATATCATTGGTGTTCCTTTTCTATACATCATATAAAATGCACTCTGAACTGTGAAAGATTTTCAACATTTTGCGATATTATCTCTGCCTGAGACCCTTCAAATTGCACTATGAGAATGCTTTAAGGTAACTTTGGACCCTCTGGCTTGAGGAATAGCTTCTAATAGCTTCCTGACTGAGAGTGCTTTGCCCGGGAACACTCACAGATGGGAAACTGAAGAGATGCTTTCTGGGGAGATGTGAGAGGGGGATGTTCTTAGACAAACCTAAGATGTGGAGGGGGGATCGTACTCCACTTTTCTATGTCCTGGATGAATGTTGTGAAAAAGTTCTTAGCTCTTGTATATGGGAGCAGGAGGACAGATGGAGTTTTAGCATTATGGCAGTGCATGCGAAGTCAAAGCATTGCTTAAGTTGTAAAAAATATTTAAAATCTTTACATTGAAATATAAACCAATGCCACCACTAAATCCTGTTCCTAAAAATTGCAGCATCACATCTCATAAATACCTCCAGGGGTACTTATTTTAAGCCTGCCTACTTATGTGGGCAGTCTCTTCCAAGTTGGAATGAGTGCAAAAAACAGTAAATAAAAGTTTTATTATTGAAAGTCTGTTCACCTAACATCCTGTTCCTTACTACCCCACATCCAGTGGTCTCTGAGCTCAGTCACATCACTGTAGAACAGTCACATCCAGTAGAACGGCAGCCCAGAAAACACCATTTTTTGGAAGATCAACTCCCTCATCCAAATCAGCTGCACGGATGCTTGATGAGAACTGGCTGCAGGTTCAGAGGATGGAGAACAAAACTCTTGTTTACTCAGGATGTCCAGGATGCTGCCCAGGTTCAAGGGACAAGAGGCACAAAAGCCCAAGTAACTTCCTGAAGTAGTGTGCTCCTAAATACTGCTTTAGAATCATGCAATTGTTTTGGTTGGAAATAACCACAAAGACCATGGAATCCAACCATGAACTAACTCTCCCAAGGGCATCAGTAAACATGTCCCTAAATGCCACATCCAAACAGCTTTCGTGTACTGTACCTCCAGGCATGGTGACTCCAGTGTTCCATGCACAGCCTGTTCCAAGGCTTGACAAACCATTCAGTGAAAACATTTTCTTCATAGACAAAATGAAGCTCCCCCAGCACAACCAGAGGCCTTTTGCTCTTGTCCTGTCACCTCTTCCCTGGAGGAAGAGACCAGCCCCCACCTCACTACAACCTCCCCTGAGGCAGCTCTAGAGAGTGATAAGGCCTCCTTTGCTCCAGGCTAAACACCCACAGCTCCCTCAGTCATTCCTCCTAAGTCCTGTGCTCCAGACCCTTCCCCAGCTTTGTGGACTTGCTCCCACTCCCAATGTCTTGTGCTCAGGGCCCCAAAGCCAAAGGCCGGATTCCTGGTGCTGCCTCACCAGTGCCGGGAACAGGGGGACAAATCCCTGCTCTGGACCTGCTGGCCACACCACTGCTGATCCAAGGCAGGATGCCAGTAGCCTTTTTGCCCACCTGGACACATGCTGGCTCAGGTCCAGCCACCTGTGGGCCAACAGCCCCAGGTCCTCTCCTACTGGGCAGCTTTCCAGCCACTCTGCCCCAGCCCATGGAATGCTGCAGCAGACTGTTGTGACCCAAGGGCAGGACCCAGCACCTGGCCTTGTTGAACCTCACACCACCGACCTCCTCCCATCAATCCAGCTTGTCCAGGGACCTCTGTAGATCCTTCCTGCTGTCCAGCAGATCAGAACTCCTGCCTAACTTGGTGTCACTGCAAACTCACTGAGGGCCACTCCATCCCCTTGTCCAAACCATCGACACAGCTGTTAAGCAGGGCTGGCCCCAGGACTGAGCCCTGGGGAACACCACTGGAGACTGGCTGCCAGCTGGATGCAGCTCCTGGCCAACCAGCCAGTTTTTAACTCAGTGAGCAGTGCACCCCTCCAAGCCACACCAGCCGCGTTCTCCCAGAGTATCCTGTAGGAAACAGTGTCAAAGACACATTAAAGTCCAGGTGGTCAACACCCACAGTCTGTACCTCATCCACAGGATGAGGTCACCTGCTCCCAGGAGGAGATCAGGCTGGTCAAGCAGCATCTGCCCATTCAGGAAGCCATGCAGGCTGGCCCTGATCCCCTGCTTGTTCTGCACATGCCGTGTCATGGCTCTGAACAGAATCTGCTCCCTGACCTCCCCACTGCCCAAGTCAAGCTTATGCATGGGCATTGCTTTTGCCAATGTCCACTCGCCTGGCACCTCTGCAGTTAGCCAGGACTGCTGGGAAATGATGGCAGGTGGCTTGGTGAACACTTGTGCCACTTCTCACAGCACCCTTGTGTAAATTCCCTTTGGCCCCACAGGCTTGTGTGTGTGTCTAAGTGGTGTGGCTCTAATCATTTCACCTTGGAGTTTGGGAGCTTTGTTCTGCTCCCTGTCCCTGTCTTCTAGCACCAGGCCCTGGCTACCCAGAGAACAACCTGGTCATGTTTCAAGACTGAGGCAAAGAAGGAATTATGTACTTCAGCCGTTTCCTCATCCTTTGTCCCCACTTTCCCCCCCACATCCAGTTCTAGTTGGGATTTGTCCCTTCTAATGTTCTCCTTGCATGGGCTCATGAGATCTTTGTAGTCCTGCTGAGTGGCTCAGAAGGCAACTCCCACTGACTTCCATCCATGTTGAGTGCTCAGCCTTATGGCACACAAGAAAATGGTGTCAGAAATTCCAAAACTGAGAAGGACACAGTTATCGTATCTCCTTGTCTTTCAAGGATGTTTTCTTCTGAATAACAACTCCCAAGGACAGGGTTCCTCAGCACTCCCCAGTGCAAGAGAGATGCCAGGTGCTCAGCACATGGTCAGTACAGCCTTTTCTGTGGCTCCTTGTCTCAACAGATGTCTGGAAGTCCCTTGAGGGAAAAGTTTTCATAGAGACAAGCTTTCACTATTCAGCCTCTCTGTGTCCAGGCCTGGTTTAAAGCCAGGGCAGGTTTCAAGCCAGGGCAGGCCTTTGCAGGGGAAGGTATTGTGGCTTGAGTAGTGTAGGATTGTGTGAAATTTTTACGCCTCACAGGCCAGAGCAACAAATCCAGGTTGCAGGACCTGCTTCAATCCAGCACTTGCAGACTTTGAGTGCTCTGCAACTGCAGCTCTCAAGCAGGAGAATGACCAGCAAATTGGAAACCTGAGTATCTGCCGCACAGATTTCTGTTAGAGGAGATAATTGAGAAAGGACTGGAAGGAGCAATGTTGTGCTTCTACCTTGCATGGCCAGTGCCAAAATGATCTATGACCTCCCAGTGCTGCATACGTGAAAAAGTCCTCTTTGCTTCTCTAAGTGTACAAAGTGTACAAAGTTCACAGACCTGAAACTGATTGAGTACCTCAGCCGAGGTTCCCCACGGTTCAGCCAGCAATCCCAGCCTTGCAGTGTCACCTCTCTTTTAGCAGGGGCCCCGCTCGTCCCCGGCGCTCCTGGGTCATCTGCTCTTCCAGGAGTGAATGCCACGAACAGCTGTCCCAGTGTGCACCGGTAAGCTCGTCTTTCTGGTTGGATTGATTTGGTTTGTTTCTTTGGTTTTGTCCTTAAGGACACCAGTTCCTGTATTTTGAGACAGAGAATAATGTCTGTGTGTCTGTCTGTCAGAGACCACACAGTGACATGCAGCGGGCACTCACTTTGCTAAAAATGGCAAAACCGTGTCAGCAGAGCGGTGTGAGGATGTACAAGGGACAGCCAGAGTGTGCGGGGCAGCGGCTCGGGCTGCAGCAGAGCATTGAGCGTGGACTGCAGCCCCACCACGTCTCCTTCCTTGTCTATTTCCTCTGAAAGGTTTATTGCTAGTCACTGCAATACTCCAGCTATGTTGGGCACATTTATTTCCCCACCCTGGGCAATGGTCTTTTCTGATCATAAGTCCTGGGCCACAGCCCATAAAACATTGCTGCTTCTTAAAAAGGAAGGAGCTTTTTAGTACTTTTGGCCTAGTTATGGCACAGCAGCCTTGCAAATGTGAGGAAAGAGGTCTAAAGTAGCTTTCAGGGGCTGTGGAGAATATAAAATCACAAGACTGATGAAACCAACACGTGAATTGATAAGAAGTGACTGCCAGTGTAGTGCTAGGCACTAATATCTGAGAAAAGCCAAAAGGCATTGCAGATGGAAGATAAAGGGATGAAAAGCAGAGGCAGAAGAATATCTGTGGGACAAGGACAAGGGCAAGCAGTTCCTATTTTAGAAAGAGAATGAGGAAGACAGATGTGCTCCAACAAGGGACCAGAGTGGGAGTCTCCGTCTCTGGCAGGCAAGGAACGCATCAGGCAGGGCCAGCACGCAGGCCACACCCATGCATGGCCGTACAGCCTGTAACAAGGCTGCATTGGTCACTTCAGCTCCAGTGCACTGTTTGGGATCAGCTGTCAAAGAGTGCAAATCAGGTCCAAAAGGTTCTTCTATGTGTCCACCCCCTACTGGACCAAGGCTTGGAGGAATTGCTACCTGAGAAGTTGCCTTTGCACTTGCTGAAGGCATCTTCCAGGATGCACAGACTTTAAAGGGGACATGGCATAACCCGTCTCACAGGGAAAGAATTCCAAAGTGAGAGGAAAAAGTCCAAAGAATTCCAAAGTAGGGTTTTTTTGCATGTTTTTGCATTTGACAGGTGAGAGGCTTATTTTATATTCAGGGCAGTACAGTAGTAAAACAAGAGAAAAAAGGCTCTTGCTCCGTCAGGTTGAACTGCAGACTGCAAGAAGCTGCATCATTTAGCTACTGAACAGGCTAAAACCAATATTTGTAAAGGATTTTATGAGGTGGTTAACAGACAGGAACACACTAAGGATATAACAAATCAGTAAAATGAATACAAATTTATTACAAAAAAAACCACCAAAACAACAAACCCAAAATGTGCAGGTGTTGTCCAGACAGCTCTGAGTAATAAACTGAAAGTGAACTAAACTGAACTACGTGGTGACTTTAGCTACCGTGAAGAATACCGCATAACAATTATAACGAATGGGTTACCTCTACGTTCTTCATAATGAAACCAAATCAGAGAAAGGCCAAAAGACTTCCAAATGCTGTGACACTTCCATGAAATATAGGCATTTATACAAAATAGCTACCAAAACCTCTCAAGATTTATTATTCATTTTGATCCAAGATTGGCACAAACCTGATTTCACTAAACAAGGAAAACACCCAAGCGTGCCGCTAATTCTTTCTAACAAAGTTTTCACAAGAGACAGCCCTAGTAATGCAGTCCCAAGGAACGTCCACGCTTCTGAGCCTGCTGACACATTGACCTGCTGCAGGCTGAAACGGCTTGATTTGCTCCTCTGCACCTCTCACGGGCACACAGCCTTGCCCGAGACTGGCACCACAATGGCACAAAACCTCTGTGAGAACTTCACCCTTATAAGGATGCTTTAAAGGCACCCTTATAAAAATAAAGCAACTTGTGGGGATGAGGTAAAACCTTTGGTCTTTTCTTTCTTGTGTGGGGTCACAGCACTTTCGGTTTCCTTTGGGAAGGAAACATAATTATAATGTTCAGGTCAGGGAGAAGAGTAAAGGAAAAGTACTTGTTTAACAACGGCAGGAAGGCAAGAAACCAAAAGTGCCATAAATCTATTTCTGTAAAACCAGTATCTTTTTCTTTTCTACCTCCTTTCTGAAAGTATATTTGCCTAGGGATGCTGATTGCCTTGCATTTTTTTTTTTATTTGCCTTTTTTTTTTTAACTTAAAAAGAAAACACATGTAGAAAAATAAAAAACAACCACAACAAAAATCCACACCAAAACAAACAAAAGCAATAACAAAAAAGCAAACCAAATCAACACCCCACCTTAAGCACTTACGATGAAATAAACCCTTTTGGAACTTCCTATCTTCCACCCCTCTTGCTTTTCTTCTTCCCTGCCTCTCTCTCCGCCCCCCGGAGGGTATCGGCGCGGTCCCCGGTGCACAGCGGGCTGAGGAAGTTCAATCCCAGTTCAGGGGCCGGAAGGGAACACTGTGTACTCGGCATGGCACTCGGTGGCTGTGATACACCCTCGGCAGCAGAGGACTCCGAGCTGCAGTGCTGTCTGAGGGGCTGAGCCTCTCCCTTACCTCTGAGGGAGGTCATATAACTATGGAAAAGCGTTTGAAATCACGTTTCTTTACCTTATGTAACACACATTTTCAGGTCTCATTGCGAGCAGCTTTCGACAGGCTCTGGCTTTCTTCTTAAATATCTTTGGGTTTGGTTAGTGCTCACTGACACACCCCTGCCAAGTCTGGCAGGTACCGAAATTCAGAGATGGCAGTACTTAATGTGCCACACTACAAAAATGGAACTGGGACCCTATGATCTAGTCATTATGATAGAAATGTTCTGGTTCGTGTGCACTATGCTTGATCTTCCCTGGATCAAGTATGTTGCTACTTCCTGTACTGAGCATCCAGGGCAAAGAATGAGTGGTTTTTCCCGAATACCTTAGATCATAACTTCTATTAAAACATATTAGCATTTTACAATTATTTCTTCTATTAAAACATATTGAAATATTTTGATCCCACCAGAACAGAACAGAGCGGTTTTTAAATGCTTCTCTCTTAGTAGCAGCAAGATGAAATTCTTGGCCCTTTCTTGTACATTTCAGAGCAGTTTTAACAAATAATGCGTACTGTGCATTATTTTGAATTTCATTGTAGTATACGATTTGGAAAATGCTGAATTGAATTCCAGTGTTAAACTTCCACAGAATAGCAACTTGTGTTAGGATTCATACTTTCTTGATTAACATATTTTAATATATATTTATTTTATGCACCTTCTGAAGCTAAAAAATTCTTGATCTGCTGTGACATTTTCTCCTGCCAACACCATGTTGAAGCTATTACACCCAGGGGATTCAACCATCCCCCAAGGGGATGGCTTGCACCCATCCCTGATGCTGATGCAGGGAAATAGAAGCATGCATTATACAGTTGGATAAAACATCTTAATTTATGCTATGGCTAGGACTGCACTCTGAGACTTTGGAGTTGCTGTAAGGTGAGTAGGATCAGCTACTGTTAAGGGAACTTGTTTTCCTGTAAATGTCCATGGTGCTGTATTGTCTGAAAATAGTCAGACCTTTTAGAAGAGATGGACTACGACTCACCTAACATAATCCTAAGGTAGGGCTAGTTTATTTTATATACTTATTAAGAATCTAAGTAAGTACACAAAATTTCAGATAAATATTTTAATTACTGCAGTAATGTAGTCCCTAGGTGTGACTGCACAGGGAGGAGAGGGAATGTCCCTGCATTGCTGTGTACTTCCTGCTGTGGCTGCAGTTCCTCTCTGACTTAGCTGAACTGGGGTGGGAATGCAGGCAGTCTGCTCTGATTAGAAAGCCAAAATGTTTCAGGGAGAAAACAATCCATGGGGGGAACTGAGGACCAGGCTACGTTTTCTGAAACTTCGGTGCTTTCTTGAAACAAGGCACCCCTCAGATAAGACTGGAGCAAAGACACAGAATGTCCTTTTAGACACTCACCAAAAACCACTCATCAGAGCCTCTGAGATGTGGACTGTTTATTCTACATGAAGCACAGATTAGCCTTTGTTGCTGCAAGTTGTTTGTCTAAGTTATGATTCTCTGAGAGAATGCTACAGTCTTAGCAAAATAAATAGCCCGGTTGAAATGGATTAATCATAAACTTACACTAATGACAATTGACAAGTTTGCTCCACAGATGTCCACTCAGGGAAAAAAAAGGTGGAACTTGGCCATATAGTGTGAGAGTGATGTGAATTTTAGAGTTCATTGTTCGTATATTCCTTTGAGACTTTTTTCCCCTGTTCGTCATGTGCACACACCCCTCATCTGCTCCCCTCCTCCACAAATGACAGTGCAGTTACTGTGGTTCAGCACTTGTGGGTTATAATTCAGATTTGTGACTAATATTTCCAAGGAGTTTTTGCAGAATGTAATTCTTCAATCAGATTTAGTGTTTTTACTATTACTTTCAGAAGATTTATTAATTGCTAAAGATGTGTTTTTAGTTTCAAGATTTTAATTAGTAAGTAGCAAAATGCTACGTTGATAGTTGATTTTTTGTTGTCTTTCAAATAAAGAAAAATATTGTGTGTTAACGTTTTCTCTAATGTCCTTAGAACCTTGGTATGTTCTTTTCCCATTAAGAAAATTCTCATCTTGCATGCTATGAACAAAAAAAACACTGGAATATTTTGTGAGGGTAACTATCACCCCGAGAGACTGATTCTGTGGTGTCCATGTGGCTGTTGAACTTTTGGCTACATGTTTGATTGGGGAAAGGCATAGCTGAAAAGTTTTAAGTTTTAGAAGGTAGTACAAGCAGAGCAGTCTCGCCGTAGTTGTCAAACTTGGTTTGGAATCCAGACTGGCAAAGGCAAAGGCAGTTTCACCTCCAGTTCTCTACAACAGCAGCCTGTATCATCTGAGCTGTGATGTCTGTAACTGTTCATGGACTGCTATTGTTATTTCACATAAACAACCCTCTCTGAGATAATGCTTGTTATTATTGCCTACCAAAAGTATAATCCAAATATACTGTATTTATGACTGCAGTTATTTGAAAATTTCAAAATGGAATCACATGAGCTTACTTTTTTGTTGTTCCAGAAGTGTAACAGGGTAAATTTGAACTCTAGGTGCAAAACCAGTGAGGGCTGGTGTATGTCTAAGCTTGTACTGCACTCAGTCATGAGGATAATGAATCATGGTGTAAGTTAAATGGAGTTCTTTTCCGTTGCGTATTAATGACATTAAGAGACTAGATCTCTGTCCTAAAGTCTACAAGATAACAGCTAATGGGAATGAAAATCAAGGCTACTGATGTTGCTTTTTTTTTTTGTTGCTTACTAATTGGCTGACTTTAGGTGAAGTGTGTTACTGTGAAAAATCCCAGGGAGACTAGAGATATAGTATTACCTGGAGAGAAGCATAATGACAACTCTTTGGCATAGGTTTAGTTTTTGTTTTGGAAAACTTCAAAGCTCCCAGTCTTCACTGAATGGCAGTCCTTGACAAAGGATGAAATTAAATCTGATTAAAAAGTTTAGCATTTCCTTCTTAGATACCTGAAATAAAGAGCAGTTCTCTGAACCATTCCTCTCCTGAAGTGTGACTGATGTATGCAGAACTGTTTTGAGTATCTGATATCTTTCCGATTCAATTGGATGTTTGTTTTCCTGTGCTTCTTTTTCCTTTGGCAAAAACATATTATCTCAGCAAAGGCTTATTTGTGGAGGCAGAAGATTCTGACCTTGGCAGATTTTGTGCCAGTAGTGCTTTTCAGCATTTTTGTGAGGACGTATCAGAGCTGGCTGTAGCTGCATGAAGAGGGAAACAATGATTTCTTTTGTGAGCAAGGTGAGATGCCAGTTCAGAGTCAGCCATAGGTGCTAATGGATTACTTGGTGTACTTTGTTTTTCATGGAGCTTCTCTGGCTACAAAAGCAAGCAATACCACCCAGTTGCCATACAAAGGAGCACGCTTCTTCCAGGCTATGTGGATGCAATGTAGAGAGGCTCTGCAATTTATGCTTTTGTTCCCCCTTTGCTGGAATAGTAGTGACAAAGCAAAGAAATTATTCCTTCCTTTTAAATAAACCCACTCAGAAGTACTTTCCTGGTTCTGATATTGGCCAGAATAAAGGACCCCGAATGAAATCTGATCTCAGAGGCAGAAATAATTTGCAACATTCAAAAGGCCTGTGCACAATATAGTAAATGTTTTGGTGTCCTTTAAATCTGTAAAGTTAGAACAGTGAGAGATCTTAGAGAAAAACAGCTACTATTGCATCACTGCTTTAATTCCTTGAAAGCGAATGAACATAAATAAATGCTCCAGCAAGAACAGATGTTTTGATCTACATCTCTTTTTTTTTATTGCAAAACAATTGTTACAGAAATTTCAGAAAGTCCTATTGTAGTAATTGCCAACTTCTGCTTTTTATTACGCATCTAAACACAGTCTAAAAGTGCATTGTGAATCCAGTAGACCTTTGGAAAGGACCATTTTCCCTAGTTATGTACATTTAGACAAATCATATTTGAAAAGCTTTATATTAGTAGGAATTTGTTTAAAATAAGATTTTAGTAATTTTTATCCCTTTATAAATGATTGTTATACACTTACAAATGATAGCCCAAATAATAAATGATTAAATAGCTATTAGTATAGAATATTGCAAACACTGTTCCAGACAGCAGTAGCAGCAAATAGACTCTCATCATGTACAACAACTGCAGTGGTGGAAAAAAGATATAACTTTAATACCATTTACTCTTGTGCAGGCATAAAACTGTATTTCACATCCAATTCCCTCTTCTGTCCCTTCCCCCTCCCTCACAGATATTAAAATAAACAAGAGTTATCACTTCCCTGCAGCAGAAACAGCAGCAATTTAATAATCAAATGTTTTTACATAACAGCCTTTTGAAATAAATATTGTGTGGCTCTATGAATGATCTGAAACCATACAGCAAAATTAAAAGGTCAGAGACTGTTTCACAACCAGACTGGCTCAATGGCTCCATCATTAGAGCTCCAACTTGAAGATGATATAGTGTAATCCATGCAATGACTCAAAGTAATATTGAGTTAGAAATGCAGAATAAATCCATCTCCTGACAGAAGTCAGAGTATGCCACTGAAATCAGTGGATTTTCTGCAGATTTGCACCACCATTGGTAAGACTGTAATTGTATTCAGTCATGGAGAAGAGAAGCCTGTGTGACCTGTAGTGTACTGTATGAGCTGTATGACTGGCTATAAAGCAGGGTGCGGAAACAAAGTCCCCCTGCATCCAGTACTACTGCTCCTATGCCAATGTGTGGCAAGGACAGTGAATTCCATCTAGAGTAGTGATGGGTTTCACTAGGTAAGCAGACACCCCCAGTGTTTCACTTCTCATCCCGGTATGGACTGTGATTTTGTCTAAGGTGGTTGAAGAGAAAATTCATGCTAGGAATCTTACCCATTTGTTTGGAAGAAGATGATCTATACCTAGTATCTCTCAACAGGACTGAAAATGTGGCCTTTGTTGAACCAAATATGTGTATTTGTGCAATAAATGCAAATACAGTATCATTTTAAAGCAGGGGAAGACATCACAACTACTTCCAGGGGAAAGGGTTCCAAGGGAAATCCAGGAAAAAACATCTCACACTTTTCCTTTGAGTGATTATCAGATCCTCTTCAGTGTTTAACCTGAGCAATATAATAAGACATTTATGCTTGTTTTAAAACCTGCACCACAAGTTTTCAGAGAATTTTGTTTCACTGCCTCGCTCTAATACATTTGATGACTTCTGCTCTCAGGACAGATACTGGCTTGCACCCACTGCAGTCATTGGACTAAGGCTGCTACCAGCACTTTTTTTTTTGAGCAGTTATTAATGTAGTTGCATTTTCCATGCACTGACAGTTCCTAAGAAACAAATCGTTTTCTTCTCATACAAAAAATATACCTAACTAAGATATTTATCCCCTGACAAAAGGCTATCCTTTCTGCAAAAGGTACAAATCAGTTTAGTTGTTTTTTTTTTTTTACCAAAACAATCTATAAATGGAAAATTAAAAAAAAAAAAGTAATCTATATCTGGAACCCAGAGGGATTTCCGTATGTAGATGAATGGATGTTTTGGTTTTTCATTATATTTTCAAATTATCCCCTCACTGCCATTTGTTAACTGGCATTTGTGCTAAGAAAATAGTGTAGCACCGGATCTCTTCCAAAAAAAAGAGAGAGCCAAATGTCTGAGCACTGCTATAGGTTCGCATTTTGTGTTGAGTATTCAAATTTCATAAAATACAATTGTCTTTTAAAAATAATAAAAAAATCACTTACTTTGCTAAAGATCAAAAACAATGGAAATAATGTAAACATCCAAAAGTTTGAATTAATTCCTAACTGGATTCATCTTTATAGGCAGGCAATAGCAAATGTTAAATCTCCTAGCAGTCCAAAGAAACTCATGGAACAATGCATGCATTTTCTTTGACACAAAAAAAAGACTGGACTTTAAGGAAGAGAAACTACTTCATTCATATCACACTGTTATTGTGAAAGAATAATGTGCTATAATACAATACCTAGGGCTAGTGTATACCCCAACTGTAGAATAGAATCACTTAAACTGGAAACAACAGAATGGATTACTATAGGAAAATATTTATAAAATACTGCACACTGCTTTCTTAGTCAACCAGCATATGTAAACAAACAGCTAAGCTCAGTTGAGTTTTAAAATATTATTAAAGTTCATATGTCTTATAGTCTTTTGCATAACATGCCAGTTTGTCTTTCACACTATCACAACTCATCTATCACAGCCCACAGTGGCTCATTAGAGGTTTATACATCAGCTCATACAGACGTTTAAGTGGAGCTATACAAAGAATTGTGCGAAACATACCAAACTTACACACTGTGACCAGAAATGCATATTCCGTACATAAGCTAATAATTGGATAGTGGAACTTAATGTTTGATGCAACATGTGCTATTTTATTGAATGTTACAGATTTACAAACAAGACCATGTAATGAGATATTAAGACTGTCCTGTAACGTTCACTAATATTACCACATGTCACAACTATATATGTGTCTATTTCATAAGCTATTCTTTGATACAGAATACATCATATGGCACATGCTATAGCTACATGATGATGGATGATGAGACTTCTATCTCACTAAATGGTCATAATATCAAGAATGGGAAGTCTGGTCCCATTGCAAGAAATGGGAATGTTTTATCATCAAATTTAAAAAGGAGCTGTTTGATGCAATGTGTAAAAAACAGGTGAAAATAAAATAATCTAACATCCATCATAATATATTCTATAGACACCACATTGTAGAATAAATGGGAAACATTCAGGAAAAGTAGTGTTCTGACCTCTTGCAATCACACTTTTAACATCTAAATTTACATTTTATATATAATGGCAAATTTTAAGAGGTAAATAAAGTGTTCTGTTTCATTTTACCTGGAATCTGTGCTCCATATCAATAAGGTGCTGTATCCTAAATATTTATACAGCTTCTAGGCTTGGCAAGTTTCTTACCCTGACAAACTAACCAATGGAATCTACCCCAGAGGCGAGCCCTATGCCTAATTCACTAAGCACTGTTGAGGAATTTTTAATGAATCTGAAATTCTTCTTGAGTAGACCAGTAATGCAATGAAGATGAAAGAGTCCACAACAGTTTTAGCAGACATTCATAAAAGTAACAAAGAAAACGAAGTAAGAATATCCCCCTCTACTCTCCATAGATAGATAGATTTGGAGAAGCCTTAGGAAAAGGCTGCTAACAGAAGGTTGGCACATTTGAAGCATATTGTTAAACACAAGTTCCTTTGCCTTTGGGCATTTTGCTATTGTTCAACAATCAGCCTGCCACAAGCATGCTTCATAATGCACAGAAAGATTTCTGACCTTTCTTGGTATCGCCATGTGACTGTAATGCTGCACGTGGCCTGCAAGGCAATTGCATAAACATGGTGTCTTGGTAGAGTTTAGTTCACTGAAAGCCTGATCAAACAGAAGAAAGCAAGGAACACGTTGGTGCAGGAAGTGTGAAACACATTGTTCTTAACATCCCCTTGCTGCATTTCCTTGTTTCCTGAACTTCCAACGCAGTGACATGTTAACTAAATGTTTTCACCTTCTTGGCCTCTTTTCTTGAGGCTGATGATTATTTTTCTGTCTGGATTAGTTGCCTTTAGGACTTAACTCTCAAATGGTGCTCAGAGTCTCCCAGGGTGAGGACTCAGTGATAAAACATCAGCTTGTATCCTCAAAGCTGCCTTTGAAAGATAATTCAATTTAAATAATGTGAAATATGTACCCCACTCACAAATGTTCATTTTTAATAATAAAAAGGAGCTGGTTCTACACAGATATTGGTAACCATTGAGATATTTTAACATCTGATAGCACTAGTGCCAACTATTTAAAAACTTAAAAGTTGTGCCGTCGTAAAGGAATGTGAATTATTTTTTCTGTTGCAGCTTATGCTTCTCCACCCTTCTCCAGTCTTCTGTATACCCTTCCACCTGTGACCACTGGACATTGTCTCATGAGAAGTTTGAAACTCTGGTTGACAATGTGGGCCCTTGGAACGTGGGTGGAGTCAGTGGAGTTACACTTGTCTTCAACCAAAACCTGTAACTGCACTACCGTTCAGACACATTTTCTCCTACTAGAAGTGCTCACTGTGTGATATGCTGATGAACGGTGGATGCCTACTCACAACTGATGATTTTGCTGTTTACAGACACTTGCAGTTTCACTTTGGTTCTTTTACTTACCTTAGAAGTATATAGAAATTCTAGTGTTTTCCAGTCCTCTGACAAAAATGCTTTCCTTTAACTAGCTTCAGTCTAATTACATGAATCTGGATTCAGATTTCTTGATAAATCCTATATAATTTAAAAAGTCCAAATAGGACTATGTTCACATGGAAAAAAAAAGAAAAAAGAAGGTGTATGTTTTTAGGTGGGGGAATGATGTGAAGAATCAGCAGCTCAAATGAAAGAGCAAGAAGAACCTGGTGGCAGCATGGTGGATAAATCTCCCCAGTTTATATATATAATTAAACTGAGCAGTGAGAACTGGACACTATTACTATGCTCTGCTCTGATCATCCTATTCTTACTGTTTCATCATATCCTTTGATTTAGTGAGACAGCATACTGATGACAAATGTAGTAAAAAAATATACTATTCCACTTAATTACATTCATCCTGAGCTTGCTCACCTGTGCTAGAATCTAGAATGCCTGTTTTACACAGGAAATCACCTGACATTTTAACATAAATTCTTCTTCCATTTAAGTTGCTGTAAAAAAAGCATTTCATTTCCCTTTCCGCTCTTGAAAATATAAACTTTCTGTGGCACTAGAAGTTGACACAAAAGGAGACAAGTGAACATTTATAGTTGTTGTTGTGTTCCTCTTTCTTCATTTCCACAAGTGTGGGATGCAAGGGACTTGGGAGACTTTAGGTGTTTTTGCTGCCAGTTCCTACAGAAGTAACAAATGCTTTTCACCAGTCATCACAATGGTGACATAGATGAAAAGAAGTTGTGATTGAAGTTTGGAACATCTAATTTGTACATTTCTTTTTTGCCAGTTAATTCCTGCATCTTAAAAACTTGAATAATGATAAAAGGTCTTAGGATACCCTCTAATAAAATGCAGATATCTGGAGCTATTAATCTATGTCTTCTGACTTCATTAAGGGGGCTTGTTATTCCTCTTGTTTACTGAAGGTTTTGTAAAGCTTTCATCCCTCCCTTTTTTCTGCAATGCAAATGTCAACTGGGTCAAGGTGGAGTATGTCAGTAGTGATGCTGAGATTGAAAATGTGCTCCCTTGACCCATGGCTAATGCCAATTGTACTCAACATGGAGTGATGTGAGGTTTTTTTTTTAAATTCTGCTAAGAAAAACAGACTGAAGAGCAGATGACCCTTCGACTGCTGGTGAGCTTTGTATAAGCCTAAGTGTGCTTGCTTTCAAAGCTGCAGAAGGCCCCAGTTCTTGACAGTCTCCTCATGGACAGGTTGTCCCCTCTGCTCTCTGGCCTTGAAGACTTGTTCCTCTCCAAGGGGTTCCTCAGGCCTGCTGTGTTTCGCTGCCTGTCAAGTTTGTCACTGATGGAATAGCTCTTTCGTGTGTGCTGTGCATACAACACGTTGGACTCCTCAGCAGAGTAGCTGTTGGCTCGCTCTATTTTTGGGAGTGGGATGCTGTTGGGCAGAGTTGTTGTAACACTGCTGTCTTGAGGAGATAAGGGGATTCCCTTCTTGTCTTTGACTTCAATATCCTCATGATCAGAGCTTGGATGGGTTAGTTCAGCTTCTCTCTCTGGGTGGCAGCATCCCAAGTCTTCCACTTTGCCCCTGAGACTTCCAGGGAAACTGGCCCTCTCTGCAATGGCCTGGGGAGCGCTCACACACCTCGTGTCTATGCAATCTGTAATACTTGTGTACTCTGCTGTTTTAACTGGGATGCCAAGGCTGCTGAAGTAGCTTCGAGAAGGAGAGAACATGAAGCTGTGAGATTTCACAATTGGTGTTTCCTCCAGAATAAATGGAGTAGTAGCCAGGTAACGACTGCTTTTAGATCGCTCTAAAGTATGATACAAGGGAGGGTCTGAATCCCACGGGATTTGGCAGTCTGTGATTTGTGAATAGTCTGAAGAAAATGCTCTTGTTTCAATTCCAGAAGTTTCCTCATAATCAAGACTCCTGCCAGAGATCTTTTCACCAGCTGTACTGCTGATGTATGCACTATTAGTTAAAAGGGAAGAGGCTATGTGAGCTGGGAGAGCTGCATCTTCAGGACCAAGAATATTTATGGAGCTCTCGAGAGGTTCTGTGTCAGAATGCATCTCATCCATGGCAGAAACATAAATGTCTATACAAGATGAAGGTCTTCTGGAGTCTGGGGCAATTGACAAAGTGCTGGTAGGGGGTAAAGGAGCCTTTCCTTCTTTTGCTATTGAGTGGGAACTGATTGCCCGATGCAGGCTTGGAGATCTTTCCTTAAAAATACTTTCCAACTTTTCCAACCCACACTTGTCCTTAATATTTGTTGCATAGAAGGAGTGGCTTCGCAAGCGGGGTGTGACTGTAGGTGACGTTGGGGACATGGACTCCTCTCCTGTGGGATCAATGCTCTCTTGAAGCTTGTAGGCATTTCCTTCCTGACTGTTGAAGCTACTCTGCCTTACAATGTAGGCTGCATCAGTACAGTCGGATGAGGTCCTGGATCGGATCTTAGTTGTCTCGCCTCTCTCAATGCCAGTCATCTTTTCTAAGGCCGTCACCATTCGTCCCATCATGTCTTCCAGCTGAGCAAGCCTGATGTCAACAGTCTGCAGAGAGGCCTTCATACAGTGCTCTCTCTCATTTACTTCTTCCAGTCTCATGGCCATGTTCTCCACCCTTTACAAAGGGAAGAATTAAACAGGTAAATTTCTACAAAGCAGTGATGTTCAGCTAATAGGACACCAAACCAGTTGGAAACAAATACGTCTCAAACCCCAAAGGCAATGTACACCACCTTATCTGTTTCAAAATCCTGCTAAACAGAGGTTTTGCAAAAAAAAAATGCTACACACTCAGGGAACTGCTCCAGTGGATTAAACCAGGGGCATCAGCTGTGTAGTGCAGAGGGAGTTTGGCTGTGCCTCATTCCAGGGACAGGAGGCTTATTTCATAAATGTTACTATGAATTACTGCCTCTTTGCTTCCAAAGCTTCTAATTAGGTTATTATGAATGAATAATACTTAAAGCAGGTGCCACATGATGTAGTCTCCAGTTGTGCCACAGTCAGGACCATCACAGATAGCTAAATGAATAAAGAAAGCAATGTGCCACAGAAGAGAGCACTGCTGTATTTTTCCCTCATGTTTGCCCCAGATTTATACTGCCGAGTCCTATGTCGACCTAAGGAGATAGTTTCTTTGTTCTCTGATTAATATTTAGCTCAGATTTGTAGAAAAAAGAAATATCAGTTATTTTGTTGAATATATATCATATTGAGTTAAATATTCATGAGTGTTGCAAGGAGGAGAAACACTGATCAAGCCAAATACAGCCTGCAACAGGGTACATGCTCCATTACTGTGATTGTGCTTTGGGTAGTCTGCGTTCCTAGCTTAAGGATTCAAATGATGGATTTTAAATTTAGTTTTCAGCTGCTATCATAATATATAAATAAAAAGGTAGATTAAAAATGGGTAATAATTTAAATGTAAGATTAAGTATTTTTAATTTAATTTAAACTTTAGTATGTCTTTTCTAGATCATTGATCTGTCACATTTTAAAATATTTTCAATTTTTAGGGAATTGTGTATAGATTTATGCCAGTGGCTACTAACCACTTCAATTTTCTGACTTCCAAAATGTGTCTTCTGAAGGATTTATAGAGTCTGAAAATTTTACATTATGAAATTGCCTGTAGCACATAAGAAACTTCTATAATTATTTTCTCTGTTTGTAATCCCTATGACAGGCTGGGACTTCCAATTTCCATTGAAGAAGTACTAAAAGCAACAAGTTTATGTAGTTCTCTGTGTCTGATAGGTTCTGTTTTTCCCCACTGTTGTAGACATTGAAAAATGATCAAAGAGGCAAAAGATAACAAATGGCAAAATTTCCACACTCTTTTTCATCACAGGTCTCTTACTGTCTTCTAGTTAGTGGAATTCATGCTCAAATATTACTAGTCACACTGCCATAGTTAATAGGCACATAAGCCTTTGCCAGGATTTCTCATGAGGTAAGTATCATCTTCTACTGCTGCTAGTTATTTTTTCAATAGGACAAGTGATTTGGAACTGACAACACCATAACCAACACCAACACCAACACTCTTATTTGTACAGAGGGGAAGATTTTAGCAAAGAATATTAGACAGCATGTTACCTAATGCTCAGAACTTTTTCTGGTAAAACACTGAAGTCTGACTACCTTGTGGCATTGAGAACAGAACCTGTCCACAGAGGAGAGGAGGGGACAGGGAGGAGTATGACTCAGCTCACTACAGAAAGTCTAACATTCCTGGGAAATACAGGCTTTTCCTGTGAAGTCTTTGAGTTTTGAAGGCATAAGCACAACAAATTAAATGTGCAGCAGCATCTGTATTGCTATCATCAGTCTTCAGTAGACAAATGATCAAGTAATCACTGCTAAGGAACAAACTGGTAGCTTCAAGGAATCTCATTCTACTCATTATCATTTAGGCACCAGTCTGTTTCTAGTTCTACCAGCTTCTCCAACAAAACAGATTAATGTCATTAAGTACAGAATGTGATTCCACAGTGAAGGCAGTTTATGTGGGAAGCAGTTGAATTTTCACTCATGTTATTACTTACATGAACTGCTATTTTATAAAAGCAATTATACTTTTGAAATATTTATTAGCCAATAATTGAGTCCTTCACCCCACATTCAGATCCTATAAGAACTGCTTCAAGATGACGAACAGATAAAACATTGCAATTTTAGGGCTGTCAGACATAAGGAAAAATTTTAATGGATTTTACTGGACAATTGCAGCTCAGATTACATCCCACAAAAAACCTTGCACCCCAGCAACAGTTACCAAGAATTAGAGTGAATTTATAACATTATTTAAAGCTAACTGGATAATTTGGTTGTGGTCTTGCTGTTTTGTTGTTGTTGCTGGTTTTGCCATTGTTTTGATTTGATTTGTTTTTTCTTTCCTGCTTTGAGAGCTGTACACAAGTGAAATATTTTTTAATACAAACATAGCCAGTTGGTCTATCAGTGGAACTGTCCATAGCGAGGTAAGTTTTGCATCTTGCATTTATGTGAAGGCTGTGCAATGCTACTGAACACAAGTAATGAACCCAAGGAGAACCTAGAATAATACCTTGCTGGTAGATGTTCATGTATTTGTTCTGCCTTCCCTGAATGTGATCTAGCAGCTACTGTCAGTGGCACAGAATGTCAGACAAGGCGAAGAGAGACTTTTTGAGTGGTCTGTTGGTTGCTATGGATCTGATGACAAATGTGTTCACATTGATAGTGTGGAAAATTTATAGAGAAATGTAACAAGATAAGCACAGAGCAGTCTGGGTTTGGAAACCATGGGTAACCAGAGATGTGCATAGGTAACTGAAAAATGCATGCATGTGTTTATACCTCATGAGCCCTGACAATAGAATTTTATTCACAAAAAGAAAGCTTGAAAGATGATCGTCTCCTCCAACCCCAAAGACACTAACTTAGTCATCTTTAGTTACATATATTACATTTATATATATATATATATATACATATATATAAAATATGGCTACTCCAGAATGTTTAACAAATATTTATTGTATTAGTGATATTCTCTTCTATTAATTTGAAGTTCAATTCTGTAATCATTCATCCTACAGAACAGCACTATGTTCTATGAGAAATATGATAAAATCACATCACCCAAACACTGTGGACATAGGAAGATGTGGTCTGAAGAAATACACCCTGAATCTGGCCCTTAAAATGTTTTAATAAGTGAATTTTTCTATTTTCCTGTATTCTTAGGAAAATATTCTTGCACTCAGTGAATAGACAACCTGACCTGCATTTCCTTTAGGAATAGTTTTGAATAAAAACACAGTTTCAAAAATAAGAATGCCCAAGTTTTGCTTTGGGTTTCTTTTTCCTATTTTGCCTATTGAGGATCAAGTATGAACCTTTTTAGCAAATCCCTCAATATCCATCCATGATGCCTCCTTCACACCTGTGCTTTTCCTTGCAGCAAGATTCAATGTGTTAGAAAGTGTATTATTCAATGTATTAGAAAGTGCCAAGCCATGCTAACAAAATGAGAAGAGAAACAGAGAAGAGAATAGAGAAGAGAAACATGTAAAACATGCATCAAGGTGTGCTGCTGAAGCTCAAAAATTTCTAATAGTGAAACAAACATGGACTTTACCAGGACAATATTAAAAAATGAGGTGAGAACTCAGAACCTGACCAGGATTTTATATTACTTGCAGTAACACTTTTTAATTATGGTTTGGGAGATGATGACTTTTGATGGCATTCATTTTGGTTTCTTTATTTTTAACCTTTGCACATTAGTTCATCAATAATTTATTTAAAATAATTCTTTAATGGGAGTAAGGCACTCTTTTCAGAGGTAGACCTCTTAATGCAATGCTAGAATTAGATTCACAAGTCTCTTTGTTGACCTAGGTCCATTTCTAAGACATCAGTCATATTTCAAAATCCTTTTCTAAGACATCATTCATACTTCAAAATCTTTGACATGACCTTTGACATGAAAGTCACTTACAGAGATACCACTGAGCTTGTGATAGGTGATTGTAGAATGGTTGTATTTAAATAAAACATAGACAGCAGTTCCCAAGCCTGTAACAGGGTACTTTGCCTGACATTTTTTTGGTAAAGCAGTGCTGATGCAAGCAGCCAGCCAGTTTTCCCTGGTGCAGTGATTTTTTGTGGCTAAGGAAGCTAGGTTGTCATGGCTGCATTCCCACTGGAGCCTAAGACCACTAAACTCTTTATGACCACAGAGAGATACCACCAGAGTCACAGACCTTTCCTGCTGTCATTTTTCATGTCTGGGTGGGCCTGGTAGGGTCAATCCTTTTTACCAACACAAAGCTATTTCTGTGCACTTCATCCTGCCAGCTCTGAAATCAAGATAATAGCTATGTCATCATCCACACAGATGCTGTACATGTAATTGCACTGCAGGTTATAAAGTGTTGTACTAATGGATATCACAGAGTACCAAAGATGACGTAATAATATCTGTTCTAACCAGCTTATCTGCTTTTCAAATACTGTTAGGATGTGACCCTGCTCCTTTTGAAAGCAATATGAGGTTTTGCACAGGTATGAAAGAGTTGAGACCTGTTCACATGGAACAAATGCTTACTGAAGTGATTATTTCAGTGACTTATGACAGATCAAGAAAAACAGTGCAGTCTTTTTTGATAATATTACACATGTCTTTGTTCTGGTCAAGATGCATTACAGTGATTAGAAAAGAAGATTCTCCACAAAAGGTCGTGATTCTTCCACTGCAATGAGGTGAATTTGTCCAACTTAGCTTTCCTCACAGGTCTTCAGGAGATTCACATGCATGTTTTGATAAATGCATTCAAAGGAAACACCTTACAGACTTCTACTGCTTTATATTTTTCCACTTAGTCCATAACTTCATCTGATATGTATCAATAACCTGATGCTACTTCCACATGCTTGTGTGAAATCCCAGATAGTGGGCTTCTGTAGCAAACATCTAACCCCCCACATCTGTTGTTTTCTAGCCAATCAGTTAACTCAAACAGGACAAGCTGTCTTGTATTTCAGGGGGTGTAATCTAGAATAATCACTGAGTGATTCTGGTGCCATGATCACTGGTCTAGCATCTCCCAAATGCCAATAAAAATCTTAGTGTTGAAGTGAGATCAGGCAAGACAGACTGCATTTCTGACTGACAACCACTCACTTTACAACTATAAAAGCCACACAAAACCTTCACAAAGCAGAAATCTTGTATACATTTTCCTCGAAATGTGTGAAGATTCTCCTGTTAGTAGGAGCCTACTTGGTGGTTACTCCCCATGGGTTAAGTGAAGGCATTTGTGTCCATTATCATCACTTCAGTGGTAAATTGCATTTGACTCCTAATCAATACTCTTTCTTTTGCTAGCTTTAATATAGGTACCTTGACATAGTGCACTGTTTCATGCTGTAATCTACTAGTAGTTATTTTAGTTATATACTGTGGAGTAACTAATTCTGATTAAGGTTTTTAGTCTGTTAGCTTTTGTCTGTTTACTAAATAATTAATTTTTAAATAAGTATATCTGATTTGCCATCATTAGAACTTGCCAGACAAAGTGATTCCTTAAATTTAAACTGTTGCCAAAATCTGAGGCTAAGGAAGGACTGATCTTCATTTAGACCCCTTTCTGTGAAGGAGTTTAAATACACAGTAGAGTTCTTTCTTCCCATCAGAGTCAGAAGACAGAAGAAGCAGGGCTTCTTTAATAAATTTTCTCTGTAGTTCCCACTCTCCCAGCAACAGCTGCTCCTCTCAGTTGCTTAGTACTGAGGTCAAGGAAAGACAAACATCAAGTGTTGTTCTATGCTTTTAATTTCTGAATGTGAAGTGATCAAGTAAAGGAGGGATTCTTTCTGGAGACATCAAATGTGGAGACTTCTGTGGTGTCTGTTGTTACAAGAGAAGTAAGGAGATTCCTGAACTGAGGCAGGCCCACAGGATGCCAGGGTGGACTATTCCAAGGTAAGAGTATGAAGTGAAGCTTATTGCAGGTGAGTCAGACAAGACATTGTGGTCCTGCCCCAGCACGGCACCTGACTGCATACCTGAAATAATTCATTGACACCCAGGTCAATGCATCAATGCACAGGATCTCTTCTTGTTTTGATTTCCTGAGCCCCTGACCTGTCTGTGACACATTGAGGCTTGAAGCAAGACTCTGTTCCCATCTTGCAGTTCCCTTCCAGTGCTAGCCCTCTACTCCTGCTTCCAAGTACACTGGGCTTTGTATGTAGGGTGTGCAGCTGTTCCTCCTCCTAGCAGGACCTGGAGCACTTTGATGCAAGTAGGAGCTGCAAGTAGGAGCTGCTCAAGCAGAGGGGGGCATTATCACATATGCACAGAGGTGAGAGAAGGCAGTGACTGGTCCAGGTCCAGGTCCAGGTCCAGGTCCAGGTCCAGGTCCAGGTGCAGTTATGTCACACAGGGCCTGTCCCAACCCTTCCCTTCTTGAACCTAACAGCATGCTCATCTTCTTGTAAATGAAAGATCTTTGGGAAGAACTTCACTCACATTTCCAGGGTTATCTGATTCAATTTTACACCACATAAAGCTGACTTAATTGGACAGATGACTAAACTGGTATCTCATGGCTCTAACATGGGTATTATACTTGGTCTACTACTACTGGCTAGTGACTGGACATTGGAAGAGAAACTATAGTTTTGAATCTTTTTTGCTTTCCTTGCTCTGCATCTTGTTACTTGTGCAATGATAACTCTATAAAGAAACTTTAAAGTGCAAATCTGGATTTTACATATTTGAATGTTCCACAGGTTACAAAAAATAATTCTAGTGTTGTCATGGTTTAGCAATGGTATTCTCCAGTTTAGAAACTATGCTGCCACTTCCCCTCCCCTGCTCCAATTGGAGGAACAAAAGGTGAAGTTTGAGATAAGGATGACTTACTGGAAACAGCAATGAAGAAGAAAATTAACAGTAACAGCAATAGAATTACAAAAAAAGGTGGAAGAAGGAAAAGGAGGAGAAGGAGAAATTATTTACAGTGAAAAGGCCCTGACAATAAACAATACCAGACTGTTCCATCCATCATGTTTTCTCGACCACAAGGAATCCCTCCTCCTAAGAAGCCAGAGTCCCTTTCCCCTGCCCCTGGCAATGACATAAGGTGGTATCAAACAACCTCAGAGTCCTCCCACCCCCTCCTGGCTACTGCAAAAATTAACCCCGCCTGGGCTAGAACCAAGACAAGCATTTTAGATTTAAGAGGAGCTGGTCATGACTGCAGGCAAAATAAAAGACCCAGACAGCCTGTTTCTAAAATGTATTATGTATAATACTCAGATAGCCCTGATTCCTCAAGCATCTTTTAAATATTCCTCAGGCCTATTATGAAATAAGAACTGCATTCACCTGGGACTTCATTGAGTGGGCCTGGGAATGACCTCTGTACCCCAGAGAGTCACTGCCTGGATCTCTCTTACAGAGCTGGAGCACCCTAGTCTCCACGTTAAAACTATTGGCTAAGGTAAATGGATTTTTAAAGAGCTATTTCTCTGAGAGGCTCAGGTGTTTGTCTTCATTTAGGATTCATATTCATGAACTTGATTCTGGAACCAGGTACTTTAAGCTTTTCATTTAAATTAGTGATAAGGACCCTTTTCCTATAAAATAGGGTCAACACAGAATGAAAAGGCAGATTGTTATGTTTTCATTGTCAACGACTTACAGCATTTGCATGATGTACGGAGGACCTAGCTAGATTACTTCTTATTTACAGGTCTTCAAACATACATATTCCTTCCTTGGCCACCAAAAGAAAAGTTATACTCAGAAATTTGAACCTGTATCTATGATTTTTCAGTTCTGGCCAATTCTTTGGCCAGCGGACTATCAGAACACATGAAAAACAAGGTGATCAGTTGGACCACAGACCAATTTATCTACTATCTTACTTTGAAATATATGTAGTTTTTCCTCCTGTATATTCTTCAGTCTTTAAATTTTTTTGGATATTAGGAACTTTCAGGCTCAACATAACCTCTATGTATTTAGCACTCCTTACAGGATTTCTCTTTCATAAGCTTGTCTAGTCTTGTATGAATGCATGTAGCCTTTTAGCTGACATCATCAGCTTCCTTTAGATCTCACCATCTTTCAAAAATGTCTTCTGTTGCACTACTTACTGCATGAAAAAAAGACAACCTATTTTCTGTTTATTTTGAACCCAGGATCCTGCTAAATTATTCTGTTACTCCCCTGTATCTTGTTCTGAGTGTGACAGCAAGCAATTGATTTCTGCTCAGGTCAGAAATCACACTTTCCTTACACTCACACTTATATAGACCACTATAATTTCATCCCTCATTTGTCTCTTCCAGTCTCAGGAATGCTGGATTACTTGGCCATCCTTTACAAGGTAGCCATTCCATGCCTTACCAACTTCCCTTCTAATATCCTTTTCTACAATATATGTTTTAGGACTGCTTTCATTTTCAGTAATGCAGATGATTAAATTATATTATATCTTCTATTCCTGCTCTGGAATAGGTTTATTTCGAAACCAAACTAACAGCATGTTTCCATGCCTTTCCTTGCCTATAGTTTAGGCATAGCTGAAGCGGGGGCAGTGCTGGAAGATTATGTAGAAGGAGAAGAGTGTTACATCTGTGCAACTGACGAAAATGACAACTCACCTGTTCTCTGTTATTCAAATTAAGATGGAGTTTTCCAGGAGTGGAGCATTCATTGGTTTGTAAGTTTAATGAATATCTAACAGAATATTACCCTAAAATATTTATTGGCAAAAGTGCTATGAATCAAACACAAACTCTTGTCCTCTAAAGCTGAGCTCAGCAGTGTTCCATGAAAGCATAAGAGCACCACAGCAGATCAACAGACCTAGAATTTTTTAGGACTGGTGAATTTGAAGACTAGCAACTTCCACTAAATTACTGTATTGCTTTTTCCCCTCTGTGCATTGCTGTAGTTGAAATGTCTTGTTGTATTTAAAATCCATGTTGCTATTGTTTCCAATGAAACTGGCTTAGTAGCCAAGCTATCTTGAAATGAGGCTTGTTTCTTGTCTGAATCAGTCACAGATAAACTCTAAAGTCATATTTTTCATTGAGGAACTCTAATTTACTCTCCCGTGTTTTTGTGACTACTTCTGCCCTGAAATTCTGCTTTAAGAACTGAAATGCAAGCATTATTGGTGCCTCTCACTGCATCAGTTATACTTCAATACAACTGGATAAAAGATCCCTTTTACAAAACTTTTAATAAAATGATGTGGGTTGGAAGAGACCTTAAAGATCATTCAGTTACAACCCTCCTGCCATGGAAGGGACACCTACCCCCTTACCAGGTTCTTCAGAGCCACATCTAGCCTGGCCTTGAACACATTTGCTTTAGAAAAAAAAAAAAAAAAAAAAAAAAGAAGAAGAAGAAAGAAAAAGAGAAAATAAACTCATAATATTTTATAACTTTACTTTTAAATTAAGACTTACCAAAACGACTTAATTTCCTTTTACAAGAAAAAAAAAAAGAGCGAGACTGGTGACAGAAACACATTTCTAGATCAACTTATGAGAACAAAAAAGTGCACCTTTCTGAAGTGACACGGATTCTTTCATCATTGGAGGAGTTGAATCTGTCATCCTTTTCTCTGAAATACTCTTCTATGCACTGCTCTTCAAAATCATGGACCTTTTTCAATTCATCCTCAGTTATGAAAAGTTCTGTGGAAAAAAATTGAGAAATAAGAATTTGGCAAATATTAACATGTGAAACTAAATACATTCTTATTTGTGAAACTCATGGACTAAACTTTCATAAGCAAGTATGTAGCATTTTGATATGAAAGCAGATAGATTAATTACTATCTATTACTAATTAATTGTTGTTAATTACTGAATTAGTAGCTTTAGTTATATATGATTCTGTAGGCAGAAGCACTTAAGCAGGCAAATGCTGAGCAAACGTGAGTATGTTTTGATTACATGGGATCTAAACACAGCTGCTGGTGAGGTCCTGGACAAATGGTGAAAGCCAAAGGCCACCTGTAACCTAATAGTTATATAATGAAATTATCATACTACTAGAAAAGAGTCTGAGAGTACAGGGGTCTGTCTGACGTGGCAAGAACTGACATCCGCAGGCAGCAGTGTGATGGGAGTGGGAGGAGAGCCATCTGGTTGCATCTCCAGTGCCACATGTGACTCCTGCTCCCTCCTCACAGAGAAATGGGCTGTGGCATGGGCGAATGCTGGGAAGAGATACACATCCTTAGCTCCCTGCCTCTAGCATGTACATTGGGCAAGGTGGAGATATTCTGCCTTGAAGAATTAGATAGAGAAGAGGAAAGCATTATCAAAATAATCTAACATGTTTTCCATCATGGTTCTAGGACTTCATTTAAAGCCTAGTGAGGAACTACTCCTCCAGTCTGAGTTGGAGTCAAGGAGAGACTATGTAAACAAAATTACCTTTTACCATCCCTAAGCTTATCTAGGCAAAAAGTGCACTCAGGGGAAGTATGTATTGTTTGCTCTGTATTTTCAAAAATAAAGCTGGAACTGTGATGAAGTGGAAAGAATTCCAGCAATAACAGACCTCTAACAGCAAAAGTAAGCAGCAAAAGAAACTTCTCTGCTTTGAAGGAACAAACAGGCAACAACCCCAAATAGTTCCAGAAAAACACAGCCTCCTTAACATTGCAAAGAGAATGAAGGGTTGGGCAAATCAGGTAAAACTAACTTATTCAGGTAAGGTTTTTGCAGGTGAGAGCTGTTACTCTCCTGGAAAGGCTATCAAGATGCTGGACTTTGACTTCATGCACGTCAAGCACTAGACATTATGAAAAGCATTTGAAAGTCCCCTTTGTGCATTATCTGAGTCTTACTCAATCCATAGTCTCTCTCATCCGGGTCACTTTCATGCTTCCTCCATCTGCAGCAGAGGTGTTGAAATATCATTGTCATGTGGCTGAAAATGATCAGAGGTGGTGGGAGAACAGGCCTTTCGTGGAATGTCATGATGAGCTGGTACCTTTGAAACTTCCAGACTTGGTTTGATATAGATTTGACTTCAAAAAACGTATTGCTAGAAGGCAAGGGGAGGAAAATAGCATCAGACTGAACATGGTTTTGGGTGCTTTGCCAAAGATGATATGACAGCATCATAACTTGAAACATTGCAATAACACTGGCAAATGTTTTCTTGTCACGAAAGCAGGAAGCAGGACAAAATAGGAAGTTTTTGCCTGGGCAAAGCATGGTGACAATCAGCCTTTTTGAAGTACATTACAACTGTAAATGTCTTCATTGTACAATCCCTGAGTCTTACGACATCCCATTGAGATGGGGAAGTATTTTTATTCTTGTTTTCCCCATTGGGAATGAATGATGCCATAACTGAACCTTATTTGGCTTCTTTGCCCTGGTTCCCATTAGGTGTCTGTCCTTGGAATTGAGTACAATGTGAAAAATTTGGCATTTCCCTTGTTTCCTGGAGACAAGCCTCTTTCCCACTCCCCCTTACAACCTTGGAAAATGTCTCTCAGCCAATGCCAAAGCTCAGCAGTCTTTGTAGGCTGTGAAAAATATGCATCCTCCCAAGTACTTTGCAATGTGTCACTCACTTGAAAACTGCAATGAGGAGATTCACCAAAAGGATGTTTGCTACCAAGAGGTAGCAGGCCATGATGGCAGGAACGATCCATGCTCCTGTCTTGCAGGGAGGTAGCTGGATTATTTTGCCGTCTTCTCTGGTTTCATTTTGACCACAAGGTGCTGGGAACAAAATTTAGAAACAAAACAAAACAAAAAACAAAAAACCAAACCAAACCAAACCAAACCAAACCAAAAAACAAACAAACAAACAAACAAAAAGCAAAATGGGAATGAATCTTATTTTTTCAGTAGTTTAAATATTTATAATGGCCTGCCTGCAACATCTTCCAAATAACAAGGGCACTGACATTCTCCCCTCAGAAGTTTATGCTTGGTATCACAGATTTTAGAGTTTGCAGTTCTTCTTATTGTGTTTTATGTGACATGGGTATCAAGATATTTCTTGCAGGACACATGCCTGCTGTGAGTAAGCTGCCTGTTTGCATACATAATACAAAATAATATGGTATTCTGGTGGTAATTAGTGGCTGTGAAAATGAAATTATTGAATTGTTTAATCCTACAAAAAAAGCTTGCATATTATTTCTTTAACAGTGAAAACTTTGTCTTTTTTTATTGATTGAGAGAGATGTGATAAATGAGGAAAAGGAAGTCCATGAAAGTAAATGAAAGAGTAGACATTTATTGCTGTGCACTGCACTGTCTCAAGCCCCGCTAGGACATACTCATAAATGACTTTCTGCTATTAAGGACTCTTGACTGTATGCCAAGAAACAGTGGGGGAGATTATCAAGTCTTTACTGTACCAGGTACAGGGACATGTATGCAGCAGAGATGCCACCTGTTTGTTCCGCAAATACATTGGAATCAAAATGTTCTTGGTATTAATGTCGTAGAACTGAAGGAAGGGGAGAGAAAACATGATGAAATTGTTTTCCCTGCTTGTGTTTTAATGTGCCTTCATGTGCAGTGATGGGTAATCTGCATTTGCAAGCATGGATTCAGTTTATGTCTCTGTAGCTTCAGTCCTGATGGTTCTGTGTATCTCCATAATCATCTTTTCAAGAAAATAATGGAAGCAGCAGCTTACATATACAAGCCATCTTAGTAAATTTTGCACAGCACTACAGCTAGCTTCCCCTCATCTCCATCAAAAAGAAGTTTAAGTGAGGAATTTCCGAAGTGCTCAGCACTAGCTCACTTCCTAGTCATATCAGTGGGGTTTTTGTACTGACTTCATGAAAAAATGAGGTTAGATGATGCCATATGTAGAATTTCTTTGTATGGCAACAAATCCACATTCCCAGTACCAACCATTGCATCTTCTCAAAAACATTCTTTTGAACTCGGTGCACTGAGCTTGGCATTCATTTGTGGATGTCTGTACTGGCCAGCTATCATATTGGTACTTTCTTTTGGGCACTACATATAGACACTAGCCTATTACACACAGAACTATTGTAGCCATATGCAACACAAGACTACATGGCCTCTCCAAAAATATTCAACTCACTGAAAAAGAAATCACAGAGTCAAATACAAGCAACACTGCTTTTTTGCCAGCAGCTCCATTGTGTTTGGGCACATGATGTTGCCAGTCCTTCCTGTTTGCAAAAACACATTTTGTTACTGGAGCAGGCTGAGACTATGCAATTCTTCATTTCTCAGTCAACATCACTTTGCAGATCATTTGCAGGGCTATTTCCACACTGCTCCAAGCAGTGGTTTCATTTAGACATTCAAAATACTGTCTGCGAGGTGCTGGGAGTGTGGGCCTCTCTGGTCTTGGCCTTCACCCAGCGGAAAATGCACCATTCAATATCTCTTGCTATCGGCACTCAATGTGAAACTTATGTCTCTGTTTGTGTGGAAACATTACTTGCTCATATATTGAATCAGTTGTACAAAGTCTAATACAACAAAGTACCAAAACCCATCATGATTTCACCAGTGATGGAACAATCATAGTATCTGAAACCTGTTGTCCTTTTTTGTGCTGAAAACGGAACAAATAATATCTTTCCAAGTAATGAGAAAAATTTTGAAAAGCATTTTTTAAACCATAGATAAGTAAGATCAAAAGCTCATCTCCAACTCTGATTCCAACTCTATTATCCTATTTTTTTTCCTAAAAAACATAGAATTTAGTCTAGAAAAAAAAAACAGTTAAGAAGACAAAAAATATTTCTCCAGCTCTACTTGGGTAATATCTGTTGGTTTATGCCACTCAGTGATGGCCAAATTAGATCTCCTATGCAGACGTGTTTCCACAATCTGTTCTATTACCTGTTGTGGTTCAGCTTGTCCTGAAGCTTTGCAGAAGTTTTTCTCTTCTGCATGTTTTGTTGTGGGTGCAGTTTTTTAAATAACACGGGAATACTCATTTCTTGCCTTACCAATGGAGAGCTAAGCCACCACTTAATTGTCACATTTTCAGGTGCAGGAGAAAACGTATGACATGTGTCCAAAAATGCAGAAATCTGTGTTCTATGGCACATCACTGAACATCTTCTTTCATATTTAAACTGTGACATTTATTTTCAAAGATTTTTTCCCCCCACTATTAATTAAAGGTGTGCGCTCTGCCTCACCTCCGAGGAATCTGTGCCACCCTTTATTTGTAACATCATTCAAAAAATTTAATTATTTTTGGAGAAATGAAGTAATTTTTGTAATATGTGCATTAATATATTGTAATATATTTCAAAGCACAATATTAACATGTATGCAAACTTGACTCATCTCTTTGACGTTATAGCCTTGCTCTAACACAAACCACAGAATACTTAATTCTAGCTAAATGCTTTACTGAAGAAGCAAATTCTGGTAGCATAATGATATGCTAATCTCAGGTAACTGAAAAAGCCAACAGCTCAGATACCTACAGGCCATTGGATAAAGTTCAGACACTATATCCTGAACTTAGGCTTTAGAAAACAGTAAATGGTTGGAGTTTTAATTTCAATTATATGAATTAACTTCACAAAGCTTTCAAACATTGCATCTTGACACCTGTCAAGATGACACCTTGGTCCTTGACACCTTGTCCCTTGTTTCCTTTTTCACAATCTCTGTCCATCCTTATTTTTCCTTCCAGCTTCCACTTACCGTTTCCTGCTAGGCCTTTCTTGCTACATATCTAACCCTTCCTCTTTCCTGTTCAGAAAATAGTTGCAAAAAACCCAAAAGTAATTCAAGCTGCTGTAGGTTTCAGACCTAATGTGGAGGCAGAGCTCAGGAAGAATTAGTTTCCCTGCTGTAATTACAGTCATGACAAGGGCACTGTTCACTTTTACTGTCTGTTGGGTGGAGGGATTGGCAAAGGATGCTTGTGAGTTTCCGCATCATGATTCTTCCCACAGCTGCACCTTTCCAAAGCAGGTGTGGGAAATAATGAAGAGACAAAAGTGTACAATTGAACAGCTCTACCACTGAATAGCTTTTTGTCTTTGATTAAAACTTCTATAAAAATGGATACTGCTTTTACGATACAAACTGATTTGTTTGAAATCACAATAAACTTAGCGATACTTTCCTATGTTCACAATTCTAAACAAAGCAGAAACAAATAAATGCAACCAAATAACAAAAACCAATTTTTTTAAAATTCATGTCTGGTTATTTTTAATGCACTTTCATCATCCTATTTATGAGTATGTAGGCACCTTCCAATTTTGACCCACAATGAACCCAAAAGATGTGAAAGTGTTTTATAATTTCTGAACCAAATGTCTAAGCAGCCTTACCAGCTTACCAGGCTGGTAATTATTGAAACCTGCCACCCTCTCCCCACCCTCAAAAATATTAAGTGGCCTTCCTAAAGTTGTTCTCTACTGATGGAGAAAATACTAAAATCTGCGAACTCCAAATTTCACAGAATTACTCTGTTCATCAGTAGAAATATCCAGGGAGTTGAACAGTGTCTCCTTACTTCAAGAAAGTTTCTTTAACTGCAGCATCCTGACCATGTTGCTTCTTGACCCAGGCCACATTAAACGTGACTTTGAAGGGTCTCTTCAATCTGCTGGTATTTTACCAATAATTTATAGTAAATCCCTGTATTTTTTTTTTCTTCACTTGAGTACTTTCTTCCTCTTCCTACTCTCCTCCTTCCCCCATCAAAAATAGACAACCAAACAGAACCCAAATTATAACATCAGGAGTGCTAGATATGGGAATACTGCTGCAATCCAGCCCAGAGTGACTTTCAAAATTGTGTGTAGTCTGCACAAAAATCTTATCCACTACCTTTGTCTAACAATATTAAAAGTATTGCCACAGATATGATTTATTCTGTTTTGTACAGAGCTGTTCTGTTTGTTTTAATTTCAGAATGGTCCATGCAAATGACAAGCCAAGTAGGAAGCTCCTATCAAATCATGAAAAGCATGCAGCCTCTAAGGTCATAAAGAGTTTAGTACATAATTTTCATTTATACTAAGAAATTTTAAAGAATTACTAAACTTAGATCTAACAGATTAAGAAATTTAAATAATTTTAAAAGTTTTTGGTAGTAATTATAGTTTCCTCTGAAGATTGTTGCATAGTTAAAACCTGTGTATAAGGATCTGTCATCTTCTGAAACAATTGTATTCTCATTATTTGATATTCCTCTAATACAATTGAAAGAGAAAGAGGTCCCATCTTTTTCTCTTAAACTAGGTAGGTTTTTCCAAAACAGAAATAGACACAAGAAACAAACACAATTTAGACTGATCTTCAGATACCAGATGGCTCGTGAAGTACTGTCATCTGGCAAGAACGTCCAGATGGAAATCCAACCTGTGAGACACCAGGAAAATCTGAAAAACTTCCCAGAAGCCATGTTGACTAACAGCAGGTTCAGCTTAGCCTTTGGAATACAGGAAGATGTGAGCTCTGATGTTCATTTTCTACAGATGACTGCCATTTCCCAAGCTGGCACTTATGTCCTCTATCTACAAACACACATTTCCTCTTCAGTATTTCTTATATCCTTCTGCATCAATAGTATTCTGGAGGGGCAGATAGTTTTGTAAGGTGAAAACAAAGTTCTTCACAGGTGAGAACTGTCTTATCAATGTTCCTGGCTAAAACTGCCAACACAAGTGCCAATGTGTGGTGAACTGAGGGAGAGATTTTACAGTGTTTGTGGGAAATCCACTTCTGGACAGGTATTCACTGAAGTAGCTACATGGCTGGGTGCTGCTGCATGGATCCCATTGGGCAGCACAAGGCACAGATGGATTAGGAAAGACAGCCTCAAAGTGAGACAGTTGCACGTGTCATCACCAGCTCTCTGATTCAGATTCTCCTTCCTCCCCCAGCTATCAGTGGATAATAATATATCTTTACTTAACTACATAATTGATATCAGTCTATTTTTTTCAACTTATCAAGCTCTTATTATTATTCCTTTCCTGAAATATATTAATTTTTCATTTCCTGACATTTAAATAATTCATAAATTTGATTAGCTTACTGCCTGCTTCCAATTCTAAGGTCTAAGCTTTTATCTGAATCCCATATTTGGTAATTGGGGTTTTCTAGGCCCAAGTCAAAACTCAATAGCTCAAGGTGGTTTCAGTCATTATTGATGTTTCACTTGGACTGGTTGGACTTTTCCATGAAGTAGCTTGACTATTATAGTATACTATAGTACCTTGACTATTCCTTGATCTTTACATGCTTCCAAAGACTCTTTCATGTAATTGCTAAAACTTCCTGAGTAGACAACATGGTATGTGTAACCTTCTGTCTGTGCCAGATCAGCTACACAGAATGAGCTGAACATCTGGATATAGTTGTGGGAAAAGTCTGGTCTGATTAATTGTAATTGAACCTCCATTTATAGATCATATTCTACTAATTTCCTGCTCAAAGAGTTAGAGGAAGACCATTATGATTACACTGTGATAGTAAAGTCTGTCTTTTCTAGTTCCCCATTCCCCAAGCCCATATGGAGATGGGCTGCAGACTTAATGGGTAGCTGGGACTGAAAGAGCACCAGGAACCTAGGATGTTCCCATTGCTAGCAGCGGTCACTCTTCCATGTGTTACTGTCTGGTTCCTCCCTCAGCAGGTTTTAGGCATATTCGGTGGCTCCCACTTTTCACACTCTCTTCATCCAAGAATTACTGAAGCTGGCCATTCTAGTTCTACATCTTTTTATATGAAGCCGTTGAATATGACAAGGCTCTTAGATTTTTTTAGTGGTCATATTATGATGAACTGTCAGTCCGAGAGGAATTACTTAGAGAGTGATTTTGCTGGTTTTGTTGACTTTACCTTAAAATTTGAACAGAGAGCCAAAAGATTTACTCTCCTTCTGCCCCACATTACAACTGATTTTTAGTCAGAAATTTGTAGGTTTTTAGCAGTTTCAGACATCGCTGATAACAAACACCACCACTGAATAATGTGTTCATAATCCCAGAAGTGAGGATATAATCTGTCCTCACTTTTGAGTTGAAGATGAGATCACATACCAACAGGACACTGACACATACTCCATCTTACATGTTTTTCCTTAAGAAATGATATGAATACTGAAACAATGGGTAAAAAATGTAAATATGCACTGTTTTAGAGCAAGGCATTTAGCAGTGTGTTGAAATAAAAATCAGAGTAGGCCCACTGGATGAAAAGGCTGCCAGCTGATGAGACGGATCCCGACATTGTATCTGGTCAGTCTTAATAGCATGCTTCATAAATAAAATAAAATTTAAAAATTAATTAATTAATTAATTAATTAATTGTAATTTTTCTTAAAAAAAGCAAATTAGAAATGTAAGAGTAGCCTACTTTTTTTTTTGTACAATTCTCAGATACCAGGATGATTTCCAGGAGAGTGGCTTAAATGAACATGCTTTTCCATGATCAGTACTTTTACTGAAACCCAAGTTTGCTAATAAAGTAGCAATATTAAACACCAAAATTCAAACAAAATCACAAAGCAATTCCTTTTTTTTTGTTAAAATAATAATTATTAAAAAAAGAATGTGCTCTAAACCATGAAGTTAAATTGCAGTTTAGATGTAGCATAACAATTTTAGAACATGCTTATTTGAGAAAGTACAAACACTGTAGCACTTTAACATGAATACAGTGGCTGATTTAGCTTAGAACAACGTGGAAAATATAAAGAACAGCAAATGTTTAAATAGTGGAAAAAAGTGATTATACTAGTAAAACCTTCTGAGTGTCTATTGGACCATTTTGATTGTGTAACATGATCACCAACTATTGCTCATGCTGCCAGTCTATACCACAGATAACATTTTTGAGACAACTGAGCATCAGACAGACATGACATACTGTACATAATTTGTGCTGTAAGAGTGTCTGATTCTAATTCCCTGCATTATCTGCCTCTCAGGAAGGAGGAAATAGGTGCTGCTTTTAATTTTGACATCATCACTTTTGCTGCAACTCCAAGTTTCCTTGACACAGGCAGAAAAACAATATGTCTATATTTAAAACTATATATATAAAATATATATATAATATATATATATATTATATATTTATATTATATATATATAGCTATATTTAAAGGAGTTTAGGCCACCAGGAATTTTGCTTTCCCTAAGCTTCAGAAATAATTACTCTGCATTTTTCTGCATTATTTAAATATTGTGCATCTAAATAACACAACTCCTCAGGCAAGGGTGTGCAGCCTGCCACCCTGTTTCCATACATAAACACCCTTTAATTTCTTACATTTATGGGTTCTAAACTGTAATCAGCCTTTAAAAAAACCAACGAGAACACTTTATTCAGCCAATTGCCACATTTGTTGCGCTATGGTAGCTACTTAGTACAGTATTAATAAATGGCCGCTTGTAGAGGGACAGACATTCTGCTTGTAGAAGGAAGTATTATTTTAATGGTACAAACCTTTATCCCTCTAAAATATACTTTCAGAGCAAGACAAAGTTTTATATCCCCAACTATTACACCTTTGGAATTAATGAATTTTTAAAAATAAAAAAGGGAAAAGGATAAAAATTAGGGAATTGGGTAAAAAGTGAAAAATAGTGAGAAATTTAGTGATTATAGGTATTTGCTTACTTCCTTGCATGCCATGCTGCCTCTGAAAACCAAGTAGGGAAGCAAAGATAAAAAGGAGGTTTCATCTGTATCCAGAATAATAATGATAATGATAATGATAATGATAATGATAATAATAATAATAATAATAATAATAATAATAATAATAATGATTCTGTGCTAGCCAATGTCCTAGGGTGACGTTATGGTGTTTCTATCCCCAGTCGTGTGTTCTGTTTATGCCTGATATTATGTTCTGTGCCTTCAGGACTGACTCTGAAAAGTGAAGGTTTGTTTTGTCTTGTTATCAGCTGGCTCACCTCCCCCACCATGGTCTGTGTCTAGGAGAGGCTAGGTTTGCTTGCTGGCTTGCTTGCTTTCGCTTTGCCCTGGCTTTTGCTTTTGCTTATTAGTTAGTTTAGCTAGGCAGTCCAATTTTTAACCTGGACTGTTTTTTTTCCTTTCCCTTTCCTGCATACCATTCGAACCTGCTCCGGACTGGGACCTGGGAAACACCAAGAAACACCAAGAGCCTGCATTTTGTGACCTGCAGCAGCCATCCCCAGCGCCGGAGACCAATAGCTGGGTGACAACTCCCAGGAGAGACTTTCTGAATTTGTCATCTCTTCAGGGCGGTGAAAGAGTTTTGTCATCTGATGTTGGTGTTTTTTTTGGTTTTTTTTTTTTTTTTTTTTTTTTTTTTGTATTGGGGAGCGTTTTGCTTGTTAAATAAAGAGGTTTTTTTCCACTTCTCTCTGAGGAAATTCTTCCTGAACCAGGTGGGGGAGGGGCCGTGGGGGTTTGCTTTCTGGGGGCTCCTCCTGGAGGTTTTCTCCCAAATTTGCCCTAAACTAGGACAAATATTTTGGCGCCCAACTCGTGGCTTGAGAAAGTGGAAAAAACCCCTGTTCTAATAATATTTTGGTTGCAATTACTCTGGGCTGGTATAGAGCAGTTACTGGCTATGTTGTTTGAATTCATAATGCCTCTTGGGGCGGAGGCCTGCATGTGTTTCTGGTCCCTAGGGTTTTTTGGGGTCTTAATACCTCTATGCTCACTAGGTTTATTTTCTTATCCAGAAATAGCTCCAGTATACGTATACGAAATAGCTCCAGTATACGTATACGAAATAGCTCCCTAATACGTAGTTTTTGCAGTAGAGGGGCACTGACCAGAATATCCGTCAGGTAGTTCTGGTTGTAATGGCTTGCAGGAGGTTTATAAAGGTGCTGGAGTCTGTTCCAGGGATGTATGGTTCATGATTATGGTTGTGCACCCAGTTTGTTAGAGGAGAAGCAGGAGGTGAGACTTTTCAGCCTTTGCTTTCCTTCTTCTCTGAATCTGTTACATCCCTATTGGAGAATGTTCAGTTTCCCCTGAATGTTAAAGAGACCATCTTTCTGGTATTTAATTTGGTAAGCTTTCTCTATACAGTCTTCAGCTTCTCTAGGATGAGGGCTGAGATTTCTAGAAGGGCTGATGAGACCCCTGACCCAGGAGTAGACCCAGGTGTGAGAAATCCTGAGTGGTGTGGGAAATGGGAGGATATGGGCCAAATCTTAAAGGAATTTTCTGACCCTATAGTCTGGGACTTTCCATGTCAACAAATTCAGAACCCAGCTGAGGTGGCAAAGTACCTGAAAGAGAAGTGCCATGATAACCCTAGGGAGAAAAAGACCATTGCAGTGAGCTGGGCCCTGGCATATGCTTATCGCACTCTGCTATATACTGTAGGGCAGCAGACAGAGGAAGGGGGGCAGGGAGATAAACCAGCAGCAATCCCAGTCACTCAGGCTGCAGCCAACAGCCCAGGTTCGAAGCCAGCAGCTAAACCAGACTGCAAGCCTCAACCAATGGCTGTTGCTACTAGCACGAGAAGTGGAAAGTGCACAGACAAGACCGATCGACCAGTGGATGACGATGATGATTATGATGCAGGAGAAGGACCCTCAATGCCTCCTGACATAAAATCAGGAGTCAAAGCAACTGGCACAAGATCAGAGGCCAATATTGAGTCCTTTTCCCTAAAGGACCTCCGTGGCCTGAGATAGGATACACTCGATGACCTGATGAGTCTATAATTAGTTGGTTGGTCCGTCTTTGGGATGCTGCAGGCAAGGCTACATGCTTCTGCATGGCACTGAAGCGAGGCATTTGGGATCCCTGTCACATGATCCTGTCATCGACCAAGGAATGATGAGGGGGGTTAACCCTCACAGCCTCTGAGCACAGCTCCTGGAAAGTGTAGCACAAAGACACCTGTGTGCAGATGATCTTTATATGCAGCAGACCCAGTGGAAGACTATAGGACAAGGGATCCAATGCCTGAGAGAAATGGCAGTGGCAGAGATTATCTTCTCAGATTACAACAACTAGGAATCCAGACATGGTACCATGTACATCTGTGATGTGGCAAAAAACTTGTACAACTTGGGCCACAAGAATACGCTTCTGCTTTAGCAATAATGAAGCGGGATGAGAGGGATGAGACTGTGCTCGATATGGCAAAGAAGCTCCGAGCATATGCAGATGCTGTACATGGCCCAACACATGGCAGAATCACAGCAGTGGAAACACGTCTGCAGAAATTAGAAGACAAGATAGAGGAGAATCACAAGAAACTCAGGGAGGAGATTAAAGAGGACCTTCTCCAAATCTCGGCAGTACAAATTAGAGGCCCTGGTATCCAACACAGATGTTCCCCAGATGGGGAGAGAAGGTACACCCCATGAGCTGAGCTGTGGTTCTTCTTGCGTGATTGTGGAGAAAAATGAGGAGATGGGATGGAAAATCTACTGCTGCTCTGGCACAATGGGTGTGTGAATTGAAGGAAGGCAAGACTCAGAGAGGAAGTTCCACCAAAAGGAAAACAGCTCCAGTTGCCTGTAGCCAAGCTGCCAGGTATGATGATGATGATATGTCTGATCCCCTTGAAGGAACCTCTAAGACATATGCCCAAGGAAAGAAGGATAACCAGGCTTAGAGGAGCCCTGCCTCTAGGCAGGTAGAAGCGAGGGAAACTGTGTTTTCTGGACTGTGTGGATTTGTTGGCCTGGCACATCTGAACCACAAGAATATAAGGCTTTGGTCGATACTGGTGCACAATGCACATTAGTCCCATCAAGACATGTGGGGGCAGAATCTGTCTCCATTGCTGGCGTGACAGGGGGATCACAGGAATTTACCTTGGTGGAAGCTGAGGTGAGCCTGACTGGAAATGAGTGGAAAAAACACCTTATTGTGACTGGCCCAGGAACCCCATGCATTTTGGGCATAGATTACCTCCAAAGGGGGTATTTTAAAGACCCAAAAGGACTCAAGTGGGCATTTGGGATAGCAGCTACAGTGACAGAGGGCATCCAGCAATTGAACACCTTGCCTGGATTGTCCGAGAATGCAACTACAATAGGACTTCTGAAGGGAGAAGAGCAAAAGGTACCAATTGCCACTTCAACAGTGCATCACTGACAGTACAGAACAACTCGAGATGTTGTGGTTCCCATCTATAAGATGATTCGAGAGCTGGAGAGCCAAGGGATGGTCAGCAAAACCCACTCACCCTTCAACAGCCCCATCTGGCCTGTGCGTAAATCTGAAGGAGAATGGAGATTGACAGTGGACTACTGTGCATTGAACGAAGTGACTCCACCATTGAGCGCTGCTGTGCCGGACATGCTGGAACTCCAGTACGAGCTGGAGTCCAAGGCAGCACAGTGGTATGCCACTATTGACATTGCTAATGTGTTTTTCTCCACTCCTCTGGCCGCAGAATGCAGGCCTCAGTTTGCCTTTATGTGGAGGGGAGTGCAGTATACCTGGAACCGACTGCCCCAGGGGTGGAAGCACAGCCCCACCATCTGCCATGGACTGATCCAGGCTGCACTAGAAAAGGGAGAGGCTCAAGAACATCTACAGTATATTGATGATATTATTGTGTGGGGGAACACAGCAGCAGAAGTGTTTGAGAAAGAAGAGAAAATCATCCGAATCCTCCTGGAAGCTGGTTTTGCCGTCAAGAAGAGTAAAGTTAAGGAACCTGATTGAGAGATCCAGTTCTTGGGAGTGAAGTGGCAAGATGGATGGTGTCAGATTCCTACGGATGTCATCAATAAGATCACAGCTATGTCCCCACCAACCAACAAGAAGGAAACACAAGCTTTCTTAAGCGCCATAGGCTTTTGGAGAATGCAAATTCCTGAGTACAGTCAGATCATGAGCCCTCTTTACCTGGTCACCCGCAAGAAGAATGATTTCCATTGGGGCCCTGAGCAGCAACAAGCTTTTGCCCAGATTAAGCAGGAAATTGCTCATGCAGTAGCCCTTGGCCTAGCCCAGGACAGGACCAGATGTGAAAAACATGCTCTACTCTGCAGCTGGGAGTTGTGGTCTGTCCTGGAGCCTTTGGCAGAAGGTGCCTGATGAGACTAGAGGCTGACCGCTAGGATTTTGGAGTCGGAGCTACAGAGGATCTGAAGCCAACTACATCCCAACAGAGAAGGAAATCTTGGCCGCCTATGAAGGAGTCCAAGCCGCCTCAGAGGTCATTGGTACAGAATCACAACTCCTCCTGGCACCCCGACTACCAGTGCTGGGGTGGATGTTCAGAGGAAAGGTTCTCTCCATGGAGCAAATGGATTGCTCTCATCACGCAGCATGCCCGTATTGGTAAACTGAATTGCCCTGGGATTTTGGAAGTAATTACAAATTGGCCCGAAGGTGAAAGTTTTGGTGTCACAGATGAAGAACAAGAACCAGTGACACGGGCTGAAGAAGCTCCACCCTACAACCAATTGCCAGCAGAGGAAACACGCTATGCTCTTTTCACTGACGGTTCCTGTCGTGTCGTAGGAATGAATCGGAAGTGGAAAGCAGCTGTATGGAGCCCCACACGATGGGTTGCAGAGGCCACTGAAGGAGAAGGCGGATCAAGTCAATTTGCTGAACTCAAAGCCGTTCAGCTGGCCCTGGACATTGCTGAAAGGGAGAAGTGGCCAAAGCTCTACCTCTACACTGATTCATGGATGGTAGCCAATGCTCTGTGGGGATGGCTGGAGAGATGGAAAGAGGCTAACTGGCAGTGTAGAGGAAAACCAATTTGGGCTGCTGAAGAATGGAAAGACATTGCTACCCGGGTAGAGAAACTACCTGTGAAGGTTCGCCATGTAGATGCCCATGTCCCCAAGAGTAGAGCTAATGAAGAACAGCAAAACAATCAGCAGGTAGATCAGGCTGCAAAGATAGGGGTGTCAAAGATAGACTTAGATTGGCAACACAAGGGGGAGTTGTTCCTAGCACAATGGGCCCATGATGCCTCAGGCCATCAGGGCAGAGATGCCACCTACAAGTGGGCACAAGACCGAGGGGTGGATCTAACCATGGACAGTATTTCTCAGATTATCCATGACCGTGAGATGTGTGCTGCCATCAAACAGGCCCAGTGGGTGAAGCCCCTATGGTATGGAGGGCGGTAGTCCAAGTACAGGTATGGGGAGGCCTGGCAGATTGACTACATCACGCTGCCCCAAACACGCCAAGGCAAGCGCTATGTGCTCACAATGGTGGAAGCCACCACAGGATGGTTGGAAACCTACCCTGTGCCTCATGCTACAGCCTGTAACACCATCCTGGGCCTTGAAAAGCAGGTCCTTCGGAGGCATAGTACTCCTGAGAGGATTGAGGCAGACAATGGGACTCATTTCAAGAACAGCCTTATCAACACCTGGGCTAGGGAACATGGCATTGAGTGGGTGTACCATATCCCCTACCATGCACCAGCTGCAGGCAAAGTGGAGAGGTACAATGGACTGTTAAAAACCACCTTGAAAGCATTGGGTGGGGATCTTTCAAAAACTGGGAGCAGCATTTGGCAAAGGCCACCTGGTTAGTTAACACCCGAGGTTCCACCAACCAAGCAGGTCCTGCCCAGTCTGAGTCCCTGAATATAGTAGACGGAGATAAAGTCCCAGTGGCACATATCAGAGGTTTGTTAGGGAGGACAGTGTGGATCAATTCTGCCTCGAGTACAGACAAACCGATTCGTGGGATTGTCTTTGCTCAGGGACCAGGTTGTACATGGTGGATAATGCAGAAAGATGGAACAACACGATGTATACCTCAGGGAGATCTGATTGTGGGGTGAGACTCATATGCAAATATCACTGTTTGCTGGATGTTACTGCCATTGTTTGTACATTAAACCACGCAGACATGAGACAGAAGGAAACGTGTAAGTGTTGAAGGTTTGAGCAAATGAGATAGAAAGAAATGTGTCTGAGTAAGTAAAAGATGGAAGTTTTTACTTGATGAAGTTTTTACATGTTTGGCAGTATGCTGACAATTTGGAGATAAAGGTTGGAATGTCCTAGGGTGATGTTATGGTGCTTTTATCCCCAGTCGTGTGTTCTGTTTATGCCTGATATTATGTTCTGTGCCTTCAGGACTGACTCTGAAAAGTGAAGGTTTGTTTTGTCTTGTTATCAGCTGGCTCACCTCCCCCACCATGGTCTGTGTCTAGGAGAGGCTAGGTTTGCTTGCTGGCTTGCTTGCTTTCACTTTGCTTTTGCTTTTGCTTATTAGTTAGTTTAGCTAGGCAGTCCAATTTTTAACCTGGACTGTTTTTTTTCCTTTCCCTTTCCTGCATACCATTCGAACCTGCTCCGGACTGGGACCTGGGAAACACCAACATGAAGAGCCTGCATTTTGTGACCTGCAGCAGCCATCCCCAGTGCCGGAGACCAATAGCTGGGTGACAACTCCCAGGAGAGACTTTCTGAATTTGTCATCTCTTCAGAGCGGTGAAAGAGTTTTGTCATCTGATGTTGGTGTGTTTTTTTTTTTTTTTTTTTTTTTTTTTTTTTTTTTTTTTTTTTTTTTTTTGTATTGGGGAGTGTTTTGCTTGTTAAATAAAGAGTTTTTTCCCACTTCTCTCTGAGGAAATTCTTCCCGAACCAGGTGGGGCAGGGGCCATGGGGGGTTTGCTTTCTGGGGGCTCCTCCTGGAGGTTTTCTCCCAAATTTGCCCTAAACTAGGACACCCAGGAAGAGGAGGTTTACATGAAACTGCTGAAATATCTGCCATGGGATACGTATACTGAAACTATATTCAACTGGGGGCATTATTTGTGTTATAGATACAATTACTACTTTTAATCAACTCAGGAAAAATAATTTTTTTCATTCAAACTTTGTCAATACTGAACAAACAGCAAATAAATTTTGAAAATACTGTCCTTTCCTAAGATGGTACATAGAATAAAATGAAATATCCTTAACAGAACTTTAATGGAAGCTATCTGCCACTGGAAAAGGTACTGACTTCCAAATGCTGCCAACACTTACACGTAGTTAAGCAGGAATGATGAACATCTGTTACATGACAGTAGTTGCAAAAAGATGACATTTGTTTGTGATTCTTAGTTTGGTCATTTACTGCATCATTTCTCATGACCAGCTCTCTCATTTGGTGGTAATGCAATGAGTGGGACCACAAGATTTAATCTAAACACAAACCCAGCATTTTCCTGATCATCTATCTGATGAATCCTGAGGATATAATATATTTAATACTGGCTCTTTTCCTGTTTGCATTGGTGTGAGCACAGTCTTGCCTTCTAAAAATAAATGCAGCAATATTCTAAAAATGGATATAATTATTAGACCTAAAGAATTGCATCACAGGGTTTAGTTTAAATGTGGCACTGAAAAGGTAACAGAGAAAAGAAAACTCATCGGATTAGATCCCCATGAAATACAGGAACTGAAAGGTCTAACCCCTAATTATTAGACATGATGATCGATATGAAGTTAGATAAAAAGTATTTATGTCTAAAAATAAACCAAGGGATGAAAAAAAAATAAGCAGCCTTTGGTGTCCCAGGTATACCACCAAATTCATGTGGGATACCTGGAAGGGGATTTTTGCTACCAAGCTGGTAAAAAGGACACATTTATGACCTTCTCTACATGTATGATAATTCAGCATTACAGATTTCCAGTTAAATGATTGCAAAGTGATGCCAGAAGCATGTTCTGAAACTGACAGCCCAAAACTAGCTGAAAAAATACTTTTGTGACCATTCTCTGTGTTGAAGAAGTTCCTCTATCCAGAGCCATTTATTGAGCAAACACACACGATCTAATAGGACATAATCTGATCAAAGCTGGATACCTGACTTTAGAGTATGAGAATCATAAACTTGCTTACGGTCTATCTGGTCTGCAAAAACTTCCCCATAGATCATCCAGTAAGGCATGTAAAAAATGTTTTTCGCCAGCTTCCATGAAGGCTCCTCATTGGGGAAGAGAATTGCCTGTCTTGCCACACCAAAGCTCATCAGAACCACCAACATGATGATGACAAAGTACATCATGTCTATCATCTGAATGTAATGACAGGAAAAAGGAGAGAAAAAGAGAGAGAAAGGACAAGAATTAGAGGAATTTATTTGTCCACATTCCTATTATTATGAGCTGCAAAAAAAGAAAAAGTCTGTGAATCTTAGAAACAGAATTTTCAGAAACAAATTTTGGAAAGCTGTTCTTATTTACACATATTTTTTTTTTTTTCAAAGAAGTGAAGTGGTATTATTGTGTACTTGGTTTTAACCAGTGTCACTTCCAAGAACAATTCAAATCTTATTATTAGGCTTGAAAATACAAAGTACCATCTGGTCACACCAGTTGCCTCAACAAGAATATATGGGTTCACTGGAATCAGCAGCCTGGTCTGGGCAAGGGTCATGAGATGATGTTTATAGGCACCAAGTGGCAACTGCACCTAAGCAAAAGGACTGACATGGATAATTTTATTCACTGGTAGTCATTATCTTGGAACAAAGGGAGCTGCAGCTAACATACGGAGGAACGGGTGGCAGAACAGCCTGTTACTGCAACATAAGGGACACCATGGTGGTAACCAGTAAGAAAGGAAAGCTGTGATACTGGCTGGGCTAAAAATCCACTTGGTGGGGGAGTCTGACAAATGCCGTATTAAAAAAAACCCAATCAGATAACAGACAGTGAACTCTGTTCTTCTCCACTGTTGAGGGCCTCATTCGCATATGCCCAAGATTAACTAGTGCTTGCAAACAGTACCCACCCATTCAAAATGTTCCTGAAAAACGTGGGACAGCAATCCTACAAGATGCTGAAAAGATCTGAAGATTAGAAGAAGCACTGTTCTAGAAAATGCCCCTCAATGGGCATCAGGCAGGTACAGCAGAGACTACCCAAGTGAATGTGAAAAAAAATGGGGGCCCTGTAAAGTCCCTGGTAAGATCTCTTTAAAACTTACAGACTTGTCAGGTCTTTAGAATTGTTTCAACTGAGCTATTTTTCACAGTTCTGGACATAACTTTTATTTCTAGCCAAAACTCAAGTTACGAATCCTCTAAACCTTATGAGTTTTATTCCCTCCAGTCTCTACATTTTCTGGCTCAGCTGAATTCAGCCCTCCTTTCAAGAGAGGCATGAGACCAACCTGCACCTCAGCTGGTGGCCTTCTGGCTTCACAGAGCACCTGCTGCAGCCCAAGGGCAGGGCTGCTCATGACAGGAGCTGCTGAAAGAGGTACCTGCTTGCAGCACATGGATCTGGTACTGCTGCAGGGGTTCTTCAATTTTAAAGCAACCTGAGGCCAAAGCAACACTGGGAAAGTATACCAGAGAAAAGAGGGTTACAGGGTAGCAAAGAGAAAAAGATATGCTCGTGTTTTGAGAGAGAGGCTCTAGGAGAAAGGTACCAGCAGTGTAGGGGTCAGATGAGAGAGAATCAGGAAGATGGAAAGAAGGAACCAAGGACAGTGAAAAAAAAAGCAGGGAAAAACAAAAGTCTTGAGGTTCATAAAAAAAGCAGGAAAAAAAGAAAAAAACCTTGGGGACATGAGAGAGGAAAAGAAATGCTTTAAATAATTAAAACCCAGTGAAGTCAACCATCAACATTCCTATTTAACTCAGGGCATTAATCTCTCTCAAAAAAAAAAATTCCTTTATGAAGAAAAATTCCACATCATTGTACTTCAGAAAGCATCATGAAATGGGAAAGTTGAATAATGATATTTAGCTCTCACTACTTTTAGAGAACAAACCTAGAGATGAAACCTGATTCTTTCTTTCTTGTCTGATCAAACTTTGTTTCAGATGGCAATATATAACTTGATATGATGTAATGTAATAACTATTTAAAAATGTCATGCAAACAAATAAACAAAATCAGTATTTTGAGGCAATTTAAGACAATGTCTTAAATGTTTCAAGTGTTTTTGATCAGGAGTGACATGGGTGTGACCTTATGTTGCAAGAAATAAAATTTTTAGTGTTGTTGTCTAATCAAGATGCACATTAGTTTTCTCCTCCTTCAGCTGGGTATCTTCTAAACTCTCAGTAACTTGTCTGAAATATAATGAAATATATGGACAAATTTCCACTGACTTTAAATAGCATTGTATCAGGTCCTTTGGCCTGCGATGTCAAATTACAATTGCTGTTTTAGCAAGGCAATGGCTATTTCAATCATTCTAAAGAACTCATCAGTTACCTGTTTAAAAAAGTGTTAAAACACAATTTTTTGGGGTACAATTTCATAAAGAAGTTGGCTGTATTTAAAATTCCGTATTTGCAGAAATGCTAAAAAAAAAGCAGATATTTCCACACATTAAAGGAACTGATATACCTCTGACTCTCTTGACATTCCACAGTCATTTCATTTCATTTCATTTCATTTCATTTCATTTCATTCCTGAAATTTCCTAAAGGAAATTACATCTATCACTGTGCAGAAATCAGAAAAGCAGAAGCATATTCTGTTACTGAAATCAGTACGTAATAATAAGCTTGGCAATTCAGTTTTCTCCTTGTATCTTCATCTTTGCTTTAACCTATTGCTTTTAAACCACTCAAGCCCATTCCTGCTTCTTGCTTAATTTCCCTTGCATGTTTGTTCAGAGTGGCCAGAGGTAAAACTTACTACACATATTTCGTTGACTGCAGTGTAGAGGCAGGTGAAGAGAAAGCTCCTCAACACTGGAAAAGTAAAAAAAAGCCATCCTTTTCCTTCTGAGTCTAAAACTTACAATATAAGCTCAAGAAAAGGTCTCAGACATTAAATATGGTCTGTTGAGGACCTCAGTAGTTGTGATGTGCTTACTCTGTAGAAATGTATATAACCGACTTGATGTCCTTCATAGTGCTGAACTGAACTTTCAACACCATTTGGAAGACAGAATGCAAGGAGGTAGAGAAACACACAATTTAAACAAAAATACACAAGAAAGCAGCCTGGAGTCAGTAGGTGCAGCTCCTAGGGAGTGCATGAGTTGAACATGACTTACACAAGAGGGTAAACTAGTCAGAAAATAGATGTGAGAGGCTGATCTGTATAACTCAAACCGGTTGTGTATTGCATGTGTGGGCAAAGGGGATGTGTCAGAGTGGCTGAAAATGCAAGGAAAATTAGACAAAAGATGAAAACCAAGCAAGAGGAAGGCACAAAATACAGAATACACCTCCTTTAACAGCTGCTCAGAGCTTCAGAACAATTTGGCTGCTAAATTTAACACCCTCTAATGTAGATACTGAGCGCACAGAGGCTAGAGATCTTCCTGCATTTGTTTTCCACAGAAAGTGGAGTGAGGTTTGATTTGTTGTACACATGTGAAAGTTACAAAGGAATGAAAATGCTATTAATTTCAATCACTTCCTTTCTGTGTGACCTAGAAGAAAAATGAACCACTCTTTATACTGCTGGTGGAGTTGGGCTCCTATCAGCCACCTGTGACACTGACTACTAGAAGTTTGTTACACATGGCCCCTCTATTATTGAACTGTTACTCACGCTGCCTTTGTCAGCCCCACTGTTCTGAAACTTTAAGTGCATGTAGCTGCAAAAAATAAAGCAGAGTAGAAGTGTAGCTGTTTTTTCAGAAGTTTTATACACTGTGTATTGTGTAAGCTCCAGTGACCACCAGATCCACTGGCAGAAAGAGAGTCCAAATGTGACAGGAAAGAAACCTGCTAAGGCAGTGTTTTGTCTTTGATTGGTATTCCTTTCTCTGGTCTGCTGTCTTTTTACAATAACCTCCAACAAGAACTGTTGAGTATTTTTACTCTGGAGCTCTGCAAAACCTCATGTCAACCTCTTGTAGGCTTTCTTGAAGGAAGGATACTTCAAAATCCATTTTCCAAGACGTAACAACTCAACTATCACTTTCATGTTTTCCCTCAATCTCCCTCCCTGGCTTTTTTTCCACTAAGCTCTTCTTTCTTTGTCAAACCCAGCACTGGGGGCTTGCAGTAGAAAGCTGGTAAATTGAGGGGATAAGACAATGGTTCCCTGTTGGGCAGGGCATGTAACTGGATGTATATTTTGCATTTCAGTTTTATATCTGCTCACTGAGCCTGTTGTGACTTATGTAATATCAAGGAGATATTGTAGTCCATGCACTCATACATGTCCCCTTTTCTTATGATGGTGAGGATGGATGAAGCTTTTCTTTAAGGACCATTGTAAGATAAATACAACAGACAGCCTGGTTGGACTTGCTGATTATTGTCACATACCAAACAGACAGCAGTATTTCATCTAGAGGAGTTAATATTCAGTTTACTCTTTTTACTTAAAGTGAGCTTCAAGGGGCTTTAATCTACTTAGAAAATCCCAAATCTTAAATATCAAAATGCATGAAACAGACATGATTTACACAAGAAAAGCTGTATACTGTATGTGAAACATAAACATGTGTATCAGCTACATGTGCAGGTATCCAAATATCAGGGATATGTGCATCTGTAAATCTAGCCATTTTCTTTAACTGAAACGAGCAAAATGCTGCTTAATTGCAAGACTTCAATTGAAATATGAAAATTAAAAATTGAAAAGTCAAAAGTCAAGCATGTGGAAGCAAATGCCTCTTGATTCTTTGTGCATACATTTACTAATACACAAGCTGTTAATTGCTATGGTGTGTACAATTGATGTGGCCAGGGCACAGAGTCTGCATTTATGCAAATAGATTTCTCATGTCACAAGGACACACCTAAACTTCAATGATGGAAGAGCATGTGGATGTGGATCAAACTGTAGAAGGGTCAGTCTTAACTGTAACCATTATAGTTTTGAACACACCATGACTATTACAACACATTGAGAGTCTCAAGGTACTACACACTGAACAATGTTTTCTTTACCTTAACAAACCACCTTCCTTTATAATCAGCAAATCTCCTTTGCACTTTCTGCAAATAAGGCACAGGGGGGTGTAGGGTGGCTCTGCTGTTGAAGAGTAATGTCAGAGAAAGAAAAATGATACATCATCTAACAGAACAGGAAAAATCTAATCCTCAATTCTGGAGGTTTTGATTCAAATTTTTTTAGAAAATTTTAGAAAATTTGATTTCTAGCCTACATGAAAACACTATTATAAAAAACATACAGGTAGACCTGCAGCAATGCCATTGGCTAAGGACACTGAGCCAAGAACACGCTGCCAAACAGAAGAGGTTCACCAACTGCTCTTACCATTTTCCCAATCATCATGACGTAGGGCCCCAGGTACTTGTTCACACCAAAGATGTCCAGCAGCCGGATGTACCAGTAGATGATGTTGACGCAGTAGATGACACGTCCATCGCTCCGGAGAGGCAGGTCTTGCAGACGGAGAATCATTCCAACAGAGAACAGGAGAATAGCTATGAGGTCGGTAACATTCCAATACTCCTGGAGCCAAACTTTGACTTTTTGCAGCAGTTTCCCAGGCTCTGACATGAGGATCTGAAGGAGAGAGGAAATCCAGAGGAGAGAAGCTGAGCTGTTTTAATATAAAGGTGAAGAAATCTGTAGTAAGCAGATAGATACATGCCACACAGGCCAAAAGCAAAGGTGATAGATGCTTACCATCCAAATATCTCAGGTACTCTCTGTTATTTTTTCCCCTGAAATCTTCAACCATTCTTAACTTGTATCTATGTGCAAGATACTTTAAAGGACAAAGTGGACAAAGGACTCAGTCTAAAATCCTCACCAAATGAGTAGAAATATGTGTATATATTTCTGTTTTTCAAATGTATTAACTGTACTTAAGGTCTTGGAACAGAGGGTAAAATGCAGAAAGATTTTTTTAATCAGAAAATTCACATTTAAAAAACTATAGATTTACAGGAAGTTACATTAAAATGTGTATCAAATGACCAAGAAATAATTAATAACCATAAAGCTCTGCATCAGAAATTTAATACAGAGAGATACTAGATACTACTTGGGCCTGTTTTTGGAAATTAAGTTCTACAGCCAAGAATAAATATCACAAAAAGAAATAATATTACCTTATGAATTTATTGTCATTCTCCTTGCAAGATCATTTGTGTAACTTGATTGTTTTCCCAAACTACTCTTAAAACTATTATTCAAGTGATTTCCATGAATGCCCTACCTTTTAACAAGTTAACAAGCTGTTACCAGTTAACAGCTTGGTTAAGCTGTTGGTTAAGCTACCAGTTAACAAGCTGTTACCTGTTAAGCTACCAATTAACAGCTTGTTTAAACTACCAGTTAACAAGCTGTTGGTTTTAATTTTCTATATTTAACCCAAGAACATTTGTGCAAACTCATACAGCTCCTCAAAGAAGATGAATGTCATTCTTATAATTTGTTTTTTGAATGAATTTTAGGCTCATCTGTGAACAATTCCAACATCTGCTTAGAAATAAATTGTGACAAATGTTCTTGGTAAACTTTTGTGAAAACATCAGTTTGGGGTGAATGATTAGAGAAAAACCAGCTCACACAACTCCTGAGTGCAGCCTCCCACCTGCTGAGCCAGCAGTGCCTTGGCTCCATCAGCATTGCAGAGTCCTTGTGTGGCTACTGCCACTGCTTTCCTCTCTCTTCTGCTTAATGACGTGTACTCGTGGGCCACTCAAGTAGTGTCTTTTCCTCTGTTCTTTTTATTTATAACGTAGAATTTACCATACAGTGTATGGTAAAATCACTTTGAAACCCAAGTGTTGTAAGCCCATTTTTCAGTCTAGTCCTCCAAAGCACTGGCTACGGAATGTACAAACATAACTGGTAACAGATTAGCCCAGGGGTACAAATGTGCTATTTCAGCTCAGGTCAATGGCACTCGCATTCACTTAATTGGGCCTCTGGTGTCACTGTGGAATAAATGTACCTTTGACTAAGTGAAAGAGGACAGCATTAGGTGTCAGGGGCAGGGTTAACAGAGCCACTTCACTCACTTTATAGACTGAATGCTACTTTAAATACTCTGTCTCTGCTCTGTGTGTCTGCTTTTGCATCCTTAGGGAGACACACACTATTGGTTGACATATCAAGCATAACACAAATTTTCAAGAGTCATATTTTAAGGAATTTAGCTGACCTTTAAGACTTATCAGAGATCACCTGATACTTGTGAATGTATTATTAAATGAGCATCACACTGAAATTTGAACACAGAAATTTTGTGGGAGAAGAAGAATGAAAGAGAGAACGAGAGAGAGAAACAGGGAGAGAAGGAAATAGAGAGAGAGAGAGAGAGAGAGAGAGAAAGAAAGAAAGAAAGAAAGAAAGAAAGAAAGAAAGAAAGAAAGAAAGAAAGAAAGAAAGAAAGAAAGAAAGAAAGAAAGAAAGAAAGAAAGAAAGAAAGAAAGGAGAGAGAGAGAAGAAGAAGAAGAAGAAGAAGAAGAAGAAGAAGAAGAAGAAGAAGAAGAAGAAGAAGAAGAAGAAGAAGAAACTACTTTAATTTTAAAATTAAAGGAGCTAGATTTTTTTCCTGCTTTTTTTTTTAACAATCCATCTGCCTTTCTGAAAAAAAGAGATAATTTTATGATAAGCTCATTCATAAAAATGTACCCTGAGAAAAATAATTAAAAAAAATAAAATGAAAAAATCCCTCAAAATCCATGCCTATTCCTTTTTTATTATTTCTTCATTGGGGAGACTTTACCTCTCTCATCTTCTCTATTCCTAGAGTAAAAATGTATGAGATGACAATCCACTCCTGAATAGATGGCCAGCGATCCATCTTCACCAACACAATGTAGTTGAACAGCATCAAGTAGCCTATGTATGCCAGCTGTAAAGAAAAAATAAGTTAGTATCAATTGTCACTATCTATACAACTGAGCTAGTCTCTTGGATATGGGTTGATATTCCTGATTCTACTGTAACCAGGATTTCACAGACAAAAGAATAATAAGATTGTCCTGGGTTGTCTGAGAAAGCTCACATTAAGTCACATACTGTATGGAATCTGCAAAATACATGCATGTATGTCCAGCTATATCTCCTCAAAAAGACTTTCTTGATGCAGTTCCCTTGGACCATCCCGCAGAGATGGCAATCCTAATACCACTGTGTCAACTACCCAATTAAGTAAAATATGTGAAGATTTCTCCCTCATCTGCTTCTAAGAGCCTTTAGCTCTCTAACACCCCTTCTTTGTGTTTTTTCCCCCTATTCATGTGATCTGGGCTGAGTCTGGCATTCTGAATCCAGATTTTAGGCAATATTAGAGGTCTTCTTACCCAGTGTAGTACTGACCTAACCTATAGAATGCTTCCCCCCCAAAACACTGCTACTCCTATTCACACTGCTGCAGCAAGGAGCTGGGCATAGCCATGCATTCATTTGCCTTTTATTTTTTGCAAATTTTTAAGTGGGAATGTTTTTCTTTTCCTTCCTAATACATTCACCTTCCAGACTAATTTTTGATCCAGACGAAAGTTTTTAGTTTCTTTTTCTTTGTATTTCTGCATGCTGAATGTAATTAAACAGTGTGTCAAAAAAAGACACGTCAGGCAAATTGATTTATCAAGCTCATAAAGTTCAGAGAAACCTGAGTGTCATTCTGGAGCATGGGCTGTAGCAAGGATTCCACTCTGGTTCGCGGAAGCAAGAGTCCAACCACCTGTCTACTTTTCCTTTCTAACAGTAGCCCTTTAAGAAAATGCATCTTAAGGCTAAATATAAGTTAGAGAAAAGATGACTCAGTTTGTGCATGAACATCTAGTCATTGTGACAGAAAACTGCAATACATACATCTATATTTGAATTCAGTTTTTATCTCTCAACTGTTTGTTACTCACTATTGCGTACATGGGCTCACATGCAAGCTGAAACAGCCAGAGAGCTTTGAGACTTTTGGGTAGGATTATTTCAATGTATTGCACACCACAGAATAGAGTTTATAGCTCTATTGTATTTGTTAGAGAACGTCACTTCTACTCTTTGTAAAAGCCACAGGATTCTGGCTTCTGTTCCAGTTGCTGGAACAAAAGGACACTCAAGAGAATTTGTTCGATTGGCCATAACTATCAGAATAGAGGAACCATACAGTTGAAGCACTACTTCTTGTCTGCATAAAACAGAGGAGGAAATGATCTCATTTGTCTTTCAGTTTGTGAGGGATGATGGATTGCAATGCGCAGGTCTGGAGGCTGCTCTTCCCTTACCACTCTTAAAGGAAATGGAGAGCAGTGTTGATGTAGACCACCATGTAGGGTGACACTGGAGTCAGGAGAACCTCTGTCTGGGCAGGCAGAACACAGGATACACACCTCCCTAGTGGAAATAGAACCTTCTAATATAGAGCAAAAAGCCAGATGATACTGTTTGTTGGGGAAGATGAAATAGCAAAGCCCTATAAATATGATGGCCTGGCAAAAGAGTCAGAAAATATAGGTATTGAGATGAGAACAAGATTTGAAATACCAAACCTTAATTACTGAGCATCTCGAAAACAATAATACAGCCAAGCTGAAAGCAATCCCCCCTTCTGATAGATCCAAAGGTCAAATGGAATGTTCTGTCTCACCCCCCAATGTATGGTTCATCCCGCATCTGTAACCCTCCCCTAAAGTATCAGGTATCTGTAACCCCATTGGCCCAAGTCTTGAAGCCCCCTGATAAGGTGTGGCCAAGGGACCGGACGCTCTCTTGGACCTTCCTCTTGGGATGCTCACCTGGGACTCTGTCTCTCTCTCTCTCTCTCTCTCTCTCCCTCTCTCTCTCTCTCTCTCTCCCTCTCTCCCCCCGCTCTCCCTGGGCCTGCCACGAGTTGCGGCTGGCAACTCCAAGCAGGGCCCTTCACCCCTTCTAATAAACCATATGTTCTAAAGACCTGGCTTCAGAGATCCTTCATCACCACCCATCCAAACCGTCCTGGAGCCCAGCAGTCCCTGCAACTGTTACTTAACACTCCTCTTGGACCTTATTGATTACTAATTATCAGGAAATCTACTTTGATCTGCTTCAGCAGCCTTTGGTGAGCACTTGCAGTCACTATGGCAAAAGAATGAGGACACTGAAGTTACAAAAGTGACAGAAACTGCAACAATCTAACTGTAACTAGGAGTTTTTGCTTCTTTCTGGTTTTCTTTTGAAATGCTGGCTTTTTTTGGTTTCGTTTTGGCAGATTTCTTTATGTCAATTCAAACTTAGTCAAAATTGCAAAATGTTTTAACTTTGACCCAAGAAATTAGCCCTTCAGTGACAGGGTGAATGACAGTCCCCTTCTCACTCCCCACACTTCTAACTTGCTTTCACCTTCTAGGAGGTGACACTGATCCAACATTGTGGTCAAAATTCAGTGTAGCTGTTTGTGCTGGTACTCAAGATTCTTTAAAAGTGCTACTACAGAAGTAGCTGAACCCTGTTTTTTCTTGCTTTTGCCTAGCTTGACAACGAGCTAGGAGCTGCCATTGTAACTGTTGAGGGCTGAAGAAACCAGGAAAGAAGTGCCTACCAAGAAGTTTCAAGAGTGGATTGCACCCGGCCCTTTTATGGATGCAGTCCCATTCCATAGAAAATACTGGAATATGCATTGTGGTAGAGGACACACCTGGAAATTGTACCAATAGGTTAATGTTTCAAGAAGGAGACCACCCTCCTCTTTTCTGATTGATTGCAATAATTAAATGATCATAAATTGAAGTGGTCTCAAAATTCAAAATTTATGGCAAAGCTCTTTTGATGTTTAGAAAGTGACTTTTACTCAGAGTTCAATTCCTCTGCAGCTTTCCTCTTCAGAAGAGTTAGAAACGTGATCTCTTACTTCCCGCTAGTGTCTTAGTCAATGCTAGTAGTAGTGATGCCTAATGATTTTGCTTTTTATGTATTTTTCATATATTTGTAGCTTTTTAGACTACTATGAATAGTTACATAGTTCCTAGTATTTTTGCTACCCTTTCTCTTAGATTTTAGAGCAGTAAGTTAATCTTCTAACACATTCCTGAAATACTGTTTAGCCTTATTCTTAAGAAAAAGAAGTCTGACTTCTTCTTCAGGAGCAGGCTTCTGTTTTCCAATGAGAATCTGAGGAGACACCATATGAAATGGGGCAAAGAAGGCCTAGACTGACTCCAGTGGGGCAGTACCCAGAGAAAGTAACCTAACCAACTACTCTTCTAACTGGACAATATTTGTTAGTTATGCTAATTTGTTAAACTTATAAAAATTGTAGAAATCCAATGCCATGTGAGCACATCACCACCAGGATATTTGGAAGCTTCCAATAAAGTTACTGTCTACTTTTTGTTTTACTGCTTTAACACTGGTGTAAGAGTTTTTTTGATATTAGGACAGTGGGAGTAGTCAACAGTAGGAGAAGATCAACCTCTTCTGTTCAAGCAATCAGTGGGATGAAACATTTGCATCATGGTTTCCAATGCAACAGCCGGAAAACAGAACAGAGTAGTTTACTTTGTAGTAGTTTGACAGAGTAGTTGTCTAGAGAGAAAGGCTAAAGTTGGTGGGGAGTTGTTTGTTGGTTTGTTTCTGTTGGTTTTTTTTTTTTTGTTTGTTTGTTTGGTTTTGGTTTGTTTGGTTTGTTTTGGGATTTTTTTCAGAAAATTTGTCTAGTGTCTGCTGAGCAGACACTAGTTAAATGAGATATTTACTTAAATATCTCATTTAACTCAGTCTTGTGTATTTGAAGAATGAAGGTGAATACAGCTATATAGTAATAAAGATAGGTAATTGCAGAATATTCACATTGTTTTAAGTGGTATACAATAGCCACAGGACCTTTTACATGCATTTTGGACTGTGGAATGTAAAATTTGAACAATTTCTTTTGAAATCCATGAATAATATTTGTGCCTGTGTATTTACAAAATGTGATAGGCTGTGCAATTTTAGTCCTTCTCTGAAGGACTAAAATTTGCTTTGAGTCTTCAGGAGTTCTTAATATACACAGCAGGTCAAGCGTGGCAGCCAGAATCCACCTTAACTTGCTCTCCAGGTTCAGCGTATCCAAGATCCAGTTTTAATAAATGACCTTGATTGAGACCAGCCTCAGGACATAAAAATGTAGGAACAAGCTTAAATGGAAATCCAATATTGATTTCTCTCTCCCATTTAAAAATTGAACTAACAGGGAAAGCCAGGATGCTTCTTTCCATTTGCAGTGTAAAGACTTTTCTGTTTGTGCATAATACACACTGCAATTGATAATGAGACTAGGCTGCTGATGAGTAGTTTCTGGACTTGTGGGCTTGATTAATGTTCAGTGACCTCTGAGTTGAGCAGTAAATTACTCCAAGATGTTAAACTCTGCTAATCTACAGCGTCTACCACAGTTAAGACTCGATTGATGTGAGTTGTTCCCAACATCTGCAAGACAATTTTTCTTATAAGAAGTCACTTGCAGAGGGATCCATTCTTTGTGATTTGCTGTGCTTTCAGCAGAATGATGGAAAATATGACCGAGAAAAACCACCTGAAACCATCTAGATAATTCTATTGGGCTGAGGCGGGATTAATTCCAGTGTATCATAATGCACATATGTCTTGATAAGATTGTTTAGAAATCACTAATAATGGAAAATCTAGCATGTCCTCACACAGTTCATGACAGTACTTCTTGAAGCAGTTAGAAACTGTTTCCTAACTTACCTAGAAGTATCTGGGTGTTATTTTTCATCCTATTCAGCAAGGATTTTGAGGTACTTACACATATTAGAAAACTGTTACATTCCTTCTGCAGACCTTTTTTTTTAACAGAGAAAACGTTCTCGCTTCCTTAATCTCTCCCCTTTAGTTAAGCTTTACAAACTTCTTGAAACATTCTTCTTTTCTGGGGTCTTTCAAACCAGTCCACACTTGTCACACGATGCAGAAGCTGAACTGGGATGGAATATTCCAGCTAAGAAGACTGAAAGGATTATTTTCTGTGATCTTTTTAGTCTTATCCTTCTAGTGTAATTTGCAAAATAACTAATAATAACTAAAATAATAACCAGTCTCTACTCCATCATCAAATTTTTGAATAAAAATATCAGGTAGCACCTGATACAGAAGAGAATTTTAATCCCTGCTTCCAGCTTGAAAATGAATAATTAATATCTATTCTGGAGGACTAATAGTCAAAAAGCTTTTTATCCACATAGTAACTTTAATATAACTTTATTAATTTAGCTGTGAGAAAACCCTGTGAAGTTTTTGGTACTGTTTTACCGTATTTGAAATACATGACATCATTTTTTTCTACTCTTTCTGGAATAGAATACATTTCTTTCTAACACAGGGAATATACTGACTTTACCTAATTTGTCCCTGAAAAATGTACATTGGCTGTCAATCATGTCTTTGATATCTTGTGGATACTTACATGGACATTTTTTCTGAGAGGCACTTCACAGAGTGGTCAAAACAGAAAAAAAAAATGTTCCAAGGAAAGAAGTGGTCCACCTCTTTTTTTCATCAATTATTAGATAATTCATATTCTGACTCAGACCAACCTGTCACTGGGCTTACTATTGGAAGCAATCCTATTTTGAATTTTCTTATAGGGAATTCCTTGGGAGCACTACAGCAAACTGTCCCTTACCATTTTATTTAAAGAAAAACATACACAATCATTCAAATTTTAGCCATCAACTTCCTGAACAAAATGGTAATCTTTAAAACTAATGGAAAGGTTTGCAATGCTAGCAGGCTTCCACCAAATATTTTTATTAAACTATTTATGTGTAAGCCCTCCAATACATATAAATGTATCATCAATGAAACACAAAAGATGACCGTAGTCCAATTTCGGTATTTGTACAAACATTATTAATATAACAGGAAAGATTTCTTACAGTATAAAACCAAAACTTCACGATAGGAGCATTGTAGAACTCGTAAATCTTTCTTCCAATAGGGATCATTCTGTGCCTGCTCTGAACTTCCTCATCATCTTTCTTTCTTGAGGACTCTCCATTCCCCCGTCCGAGCATTGCCTACAAGAAATGATATATTTATGTTTCTTTCTTGTGAAAGAAAAATTACACAATTTTTTGAAATATCAATAGGAAACTGTTCTTGATCTCTAGATAAAACCACAGCTAGGCATAAAATGCTTTGCTTTAAAATTATCTTTTTGCAGGAAGGCTTCTGTTTGATACTTTGAAAATGGAAAGCTATAGCTTTAGCCTCAACCCTTAGCTTGAGAGGGTAATTCCTGACAAAAAATAAGTGTGGAGAATATTTTTCCTTTTTGCTGTATGGACAGAAAGACTTTTACCTGACAACAGCTTTATGTAGTGTACTTCTATACAGTAAACAGATGCAGACAGAAAACAGGTAAATTTTGATTTTAAACAAAGGGAAATTCATAAAGCTGAGATTGAGGGAGAACAAGGGAAAAAAAGAGTTGATAGTCACTGAACTAGAAGCAAAGAAGACAGTGGCACTTTATAATTTAATCACTGGACCTGTTCCAGGCCATGATCCCACAGTGAAGCTTACATGGATGTAAGAGGACTTACTAGTAGCTCACTATAGCAGAAAGGCCTTGAATTTAAATATTCATGTACATGACAGTAGCTTCTTCCATAGTGAAGTTTCAGACTGCTCATGCATTTCCTTTTCTAGGCTTGATCTCATGGTTACCATTACAATTCAGACCCACTGAGAAGCTACACTGAGCTCAAGAAACACATACATAAGAAGTCCTCAGCTATGAGTGCAAACCTAATAGTCAAAAGAAGGTAATATTTTGTTTGCTTACCCTTAATTTTCATTATCAGCTGCAGATAAATGGAAGGACTAAACTACAATCACTGAAGTTAGTGCTTAAAAGAAGTTCCTTTGTATTTGAAGCATAATGTGACCAATTGAATGTTCATTCTGAAGCAATTATTTAGTGAACAGTAGACTAAGACTGGATTTTAGCTCATTGTGCCCTTTGCAAGTTCTTACTATTTAGTTTGTGGATACACTGCTGGAATGCAGCACCCTGCATAGGAAATATTTGCAAGAATTGAGACAAATCTAAGTATGCAGGGACTGCATAATGATGCATTTGTTTCAATGCTTCTATAAGGCTTTCTACAAGTAAATGAAGGCATACTTGTGCTTTTGTGTTAACGGAAGCAAACTTTCACCATCCATGAAGATAGCATTATCCTCATCTGCAACTTAAATGGTGGAAAACTAAGGGAACAATTAGGTGCCAGACATATGGTGTTTCTATAAAAAGGTCCTTCTTGTCTCTGTATCGGCGCTCTCCAATTCAACAGGATGTATAGCACATATTTAACTATTTGGCTTCAGGTGAGCTATCAGATCAGTTTCTAGAGCCCTGCAGGTACTGGTGATGCACTTCTCACATAGTTAAAAGTAAGAATCGAAATCTAACCTTTTTCTTCCTTTTTCCAGCCTCATGTGGAGCTATTCATATAGGTCTTTTCCCTGTGAAATAGTAATTTGTAATGATAAATTTTTTCAGTCAGTGTAGATGTTTGTAACATTATTAGGACTGTGCTTGGTCCCATATGGCTCCTTCTCTTTAATTTCATTTATGCAATTAGTTTTTCCTCTAGTATTATTATTTTCCTTGTGGACCCTTATATTCTTGAATCTGACAACATACAGATGTTGCCATGCACATTTTCATTAAAACACAACAAAGATTCAGGACAGAAGTATACTGCACTGAAACTAACCTGCTGGGACTGTCTCAAAAACTAAAGCCGGCTTTGACAGAGTTAACCTATTTCCTTTAGCTTTTATGGCTGAAGATTGTTAATTTAATTTCCATAAATATGGATAAAACATTACCTATAAAAAATTTAAATGCACCTCCTGTTGGCTCTCACAGAGCCCATAAAACACCTTGAAAGTCCATCAAGTCTTTTACAAAAAAGGAAGAAGACAAAGTGGCTATTAAGCAGAGGAGAAGGGATTTTATGGTTATAAGACTTACTGATTATAACCACAGTAGCAGAAGTTACACAACCTCCACAGAAGATATCATTACCTGAACTCCACAAAATCAAAGTGATCCTTTGATCCATATCATTGATTGGGTTTTTTTTCGAGGAAAAAAAAACTGAATATGATCTGAATGCTTTGGGAACACTATAGCCCAAGAAGGTAGCAATTTGTTTGCTTCTCTCTACTTACTGACACTGTTCAGGGAAAACTACCATCTGGACCTACAGAGTTTTCTCTAGCTTTTCCCAAGGCTTTGTCTCTGCTGTCCCCTGATGCTCAGGAATTTTGCAGGAGAATGAAAATGAATCTTGCCTACTTTAACAAATGAGCAATGACGTGCTTTAGTGAAAGGGATTATTTTACAGAGTTCAAATCCTTCACAATTTTACAAATTTAGAGATTGTGAGACAGACTTAATTCTCAATGAAATTAGTGAGTTGTGGATGTTTATACAATAATGCTCTTCCAATATCTGGATTTATGCTTTAGCTTAAGAATTATGGTTTCCTGTTTGCTACTGTTTTGTCCTTCATATAGATGCTGTAATTTTGTCTTGTTATAATTATTTTTGAATTAATTATATCATATAATACTACTTTCTTCCCTCCCCCGCACTACAGATGGGGAATTTCTCTGAGATGGCTGGGGATTAGGTTTGACCTGATGTTCCCGACTGTTAATTATACCTCAGTATTAACAAATTGAAAAGCTTCCCAATTAGAAATATTCAGAAATAACCTATGCAACTGTGTTAACAGAATAATTGCAGTGCCAAATGTGAACAAATGTTTTCCTTGGAGTGGGATGCAGTAGGGTGGGAACAACTCGACACACTGCTCTGTGTGGGCGGCATCTCTTTCTCTAATAAATGATTTTGTCCATGATTCACCATGAGTCATGCAAGGTAAGCTCAACAGCAGCTCAACCTCATTGTGAAGTACAGTACAACTGCATCATTTTAGCCTGAAGGGGTTGATGTTTTCATAGTTTTTACGTGGAGATTTATTAAACTGCTTTTTGTTGTTATTGTTGGGCCAGACTTTGTTTTATGTGATTGAGGACTGTTTGCTGATAATGAACTATCAGGGGAGAGTTTTGGGTTGTACATTTTTGTATTAATATGTGTTAACAATCCTATACTATATTTATGTGTTTCATAATTAAGTAACAGGAATTTCAGTCTTTCTGCAATGAATACAGGCTCTTCCAATTTCATCCTGAGTGAAATCTACAAGCTATATAGAGACTTACCCCATTTCATAGAGAACTGGTGTGGAAATGATACATAGCTGTGTAGAAACACCTCCCCCAGCATACCCCACTGGATCCTACACTGTGTGTGAAAATGCTGCCCCCATGGTAGTTGTTCTAGGATTACTGTTCTCTGCCCTGAAACACTGGTAGAAAAATGTTTTAAAGTCTTTTCTTTACAGACATGTAAAATTAGATTTTACACGTACTTGGTGGTTACAGTGAGCACCGAAGAACGGGACTAAAGTGCCAGGAGCTCAGAAATCCTGTCTGCTGAGCAGTATAGAGAACACAGACCATGCCAGAGCACATGTGTGGTAGTGGTGGTGGTGGTATGGAGGGTTTCCAAACTCCTTGGAGGAAGAGAGAACCTCTTCTTATGGAGAGGGTCAGCACTTCTGCCTAGATACCACCAGCAGTGTCTCCCAGTTTCATTTTCCAGACGAGCTGAAGGGGTGCCTTGTTACTTGCATGTGGGATGCTGTGAGACTCATCTTCCACTGGGAAGGGTGAGTTGGGCCGGGGGCACTAGGACATGGATATTCAGACTTTTCTGTGTTAAGAACTGTATTTTTAGTGATATGATTAATATTTGGTTATTTCTTGCCATTGAGAAAAGGCTAAGCACAAATACTACAGATTAATTAATATGATCCCAGAGGCCAACAGAACTAGCTTTGCTGCTGCTGAAAAGTTCTCAGACTAACTCATGGAAGTCCAAACTTCCTATTCATTGTGGAAAATCAGAGCAAAATGAACAAAACAACAACAGAAACACCTTTTAAAGGACTTGGATGAGTTATTCTATGTTCTGAAATAAAACCGTTTACTTGGGAGCTCTAATACCCAAACAATGATACACTGAATAGGGTTAAGGATGCTCCTAGTTATGGCTTCCAGAATTAGGGTTATTCTGGGAGGATGTTTCTGACTGACCTGAATTTCTGACTGACCTGAATTTCAGCAATTAAGGCCTTGATTAGGACACTGTACAAATAGAAAATATCCCTGCCTTTAGACTTTAATGCCCTTCTACTGCTCTGTGTTTAACATTCAGGATTAATGACTGTGAACTCCATACAGAAATTTCTTGGTGCTGAGGAGCACTGATGAGAGCAGTATTCAAATGTGTTTTTGTGAGTAGCTCCTATAAGCCTCTTTCTTAGCATCTAGGTGTTAAAGAAATGTGGGCCTATCACTCTCATGTATCTGTTATAAAGTTAAAAGCAGGTGTGAATAACAAGTAATTTACAGTGAATAAACACATCTTCATAGTATATCCATATGTTCAGTTACCCACCAGACACTTTAAGAGGAGCATAAAGGAAATACATACTTGCATGCAGATGTACCCACGTGAAGACTTAACTTCACTGTTGCTGTAGTCTGCTGATCACATTATTCTGTGCAAATGAGGTGTAAAATAGGGAAAAGATCACTGTGGCCCTGTAGCTCTTGCACTCTGCAAAAGTGCAGTACAGAAGAAGAAACTGAGTCCTTGGCCTGTCTTTAGTCATCTGGGCTTAGTGCAAGACACACAGGAAATCAATGAACAGACCTTGCCTAGATGAGACCTCTTTATCTTCATTTTAGCAGAGAGAATATGGGTGTAACATGATGAATACAGACACTTGAGAAGTATTCACAGGGAAAGGTTAGAAGGAAAATCAGGAAGATTATTTCAATTACATATTATTTCCCAGAAAAGGAACATTGAGATAAAAATGATTTTTTTAACATCATTGCTATTTGTTAATCTTTATGCTGAACAAAGCTCAGGTTAGGCGAGTGACTGATCTATTGATTCAAAGTTCAGCAATGGATTTATCATTTATGATATCCTTGCACAATAAATTATTAATCTTACTGAAGTATTTATAAGGTATCCTTGATATACTAAAGGATACCACGGCTAAGGGGAAACTTCACAAAGGGACTTCCCAAAACATCTTTCAGGAATCCCCTGATCAATGGAAAAGAAACCTGACCATTATGCCAGATTATTTGACTAAGGCTGGAACAATAGGAAACTTCGGTCTAAAGTATTTTCTTTTATTTAAAATATGTCCGATGACTTAATGTAATTGCTTGTGGCATCTAACCATACACATGCAAAGATCACTCTGCTACCAATTCATCTCTCCTCACCACTGAATGAAACAGCTGTGTTAGAAGTTCTACAGTATGGTATAGATTATATGCAGAAATACTAAGTGAGCAGTGCTAACCAAAGATATTGTTTCTAAACTTGCTGGACTCCACAGGAAAAAATATTATTTTATAGAAAAGGAAATATTATTTTATAGAAACTTCACTAGAGTGATCACTGAATTTGAAGGAATTAAGGAAAGAGTCAATGACAGAACAGAGCAATAGGACTGTCAGCACATGGAAGGGAGAAGAGGGGGAATATCTAAGGTTCATCTGGTATAGAAGATCCACTGCACACATCACTTATTTGCAACAGGAGTCAGAAGGGAAAAAGGAAACAGTATTGTAGACAAGAAACTAGGATCTGGGATAACTACAGTGAGACGGAAAACACATCTTCCCCAAATTTCTCCCCATTGCCAGGTAAAAGGCAGCTTGCAAAGTGCTTATTTGATTTGAATAGGCACTTCATAAGGGGATCAGAAGCCAAGGGTTAGTAAATTGTAATCAATAGCCAATGAGCAAAGAATGCCCCATTGCTGCTATTCTGGCTTCTGGTTCTTCCCAACAGCCAGGTTCTTGCCTGCAAACGGGTCCTGTAGGTGGGTCTTGTGGGCTGGTCCTTCGGCTTGCCTGCATATTGGGTCCTGTAGGCATTTCCTTCTGCCTGCCTGCAGTCAGGGTCCTGTGGGCAGCTCCTGCTGTTTGCCTGTGGGAAACAGTCTGGGTTTTTTTTTTTTTTTGTTTGTTTTTTTTTTTTTTTTTTTTTTGTTTTTTAATTTAATCAGGCAAATCCCTTTTATGTCTATGCCTCTATCCTGACCAACTTGGGCTGAGTTTTAAGCCTTTCAAAGACATCACAATCAAACTCAAACAAATCCAAACCAAGACTAAGGCAGATGTAATAGCCTGGATGATAACTGCTCAAATGAAAAAGTGTGAGAACAAGAGACAGGAGGTAGATGACTTGTGTAGCTTTCAGAACATTAGTTGTCTAATTCTTCATGATGTAAATTATTCTTCAAAGGCTATATTACTAATACTGACAAGTCTCTCCTTACACAATTTTGTTCAGTTGTAGAAGTGGAGCTGTCTTGCTGCTTGCTAGTGTCTTCAGTGGACTAAAGACTGGATGTGTGTTTGTGTGAAAGGCAATGATCACAAATACAAAAAGAATTCTAGAATAAATTTTCATAATTTTTCTGGCCTGTTTGCACACTTGCTTACTCTCTAGTGAAGTCAACTAAAAGAAAAAAAATCTCTTGCTTCCATGAATCTTTGGGCATTTCCAACCAAAGGTGAGCCATTTTCACACCAGAGAGGTCATGTATCATGACTGAGTGCTTCTAAAATCTAATTCACTTAGTTCAGACAACGTAGCATGAAATTGAGTCAAAATATGAGGATATACAACACAGCATCTCCATGCACTGCTGCAGCATGGGGACCAAATGATGAAAACTTGTGTGGCTTGAGTCCCATTGAGGACTGTGCCAAGACTGGTATCCTATCATGTACTATATTTAGCCATCAGATGTTCTGCAATGCCTACAGAGATAGGAACAACAAAGTGACAGCACTGAGGCTGATGATTTATTGTGAACACTTACAGTGAGTTCCATGTCTTCCTCATCTTTTTCTTTCACTGCCTTCTCTGGTTCCTCTGGATCCTTTTCTTGAAGATGGATCTCGTTGGCCTGGGTCATGTAGGGCATATCATCTTTGTTCTTGAACTCCAAGCTGAGGATTGAAGGAGGAAGTAGAATTCCTAGAATTACCTAAAGCAATAATAATGATAACAATAATCATCACAGAAAACAGATTATGGTCGTAATGGTTACTTAACATCAAACGGAACAACTCCCTCAGGAGATTTAGGAAAAGAAAGATACATGTGCATGGGAGTTTCTATGACAATAAAGTATTTGTCATTGGGGGTAATGTTACCAGAGCACTGAATCAAAGCATGTAACTTTTACTAGTGCTGCTGTGAATGCTCTTGAATGTTTTATGTGGGTGTACAGACCTTGAATGTTTTATGTGGGTGTACAGACCTGCAAATATCTGCATTTTACATAATACAAAATACCAGTATAAAGGACAAGCAGAGAGTATTTATTTCTACAGAGAGGGTTAATAGCTCTTTGTGTCCATGCTTAATGTACACTGTCAGTCAAAGTGCAACTATGTGTGTGTATCTGAGGAGATAAGGCAAAGCCAGCAAAAGCAAATGCTGATGTGCATACATATGCAGTCTCCTTAGATTTTGTTACAGTAACCAGGCAGCTGTGTAATGGTCATGGTAATGCCAGTTCTTTCTTTTCTGCCTTCCCTCTCTTAGATGCAGAAGTGTAGAAACCAGTAAAATTTCCTTGTTGGGATTTATATGTAATGAACAATGCTTGAGTTAAAACATTAGTACAACTGAATAGACATCACAGTAATGCAAAGCAAACTCTGTATTCCCAAGCACAATTACTTTTCCTGGTTATGCTGCAATTTGATGGAGAATGATTTTCTGATAAATCTCTACCTGAATGAGAGTGAAACCAGATAACTTCTTGGCAGGTTAGGGAGGGTGCTTGTGCTCATCATATCAGCAGACAACTTGTGTGCTGTTGAAACCATTCAAAGTACACAATGAAGAGCAGGTAGTGTATGCAAATGCTGTACCCAGCCTTGGAAAAGCTTCCTGCACTGGTGCTGTGCTCAAAAAATGATGGGTCCAGGGAGATGGGGTTACAGGCAGACCTGGCTTCACAGAAAGGCTATTTTTAAGAGCAGGTAGGATTAACAGCTGCCCCTAGCCCTTCCATTGGTGCCATGCATCCCCATCAAAAATCTAAATAATTATATTCAATCTTCTTTGTCAGTTTCAAAGGGAAAAACTGTTCTTGGGAAATAAACCATGACTCATGCTTGCAAATTTATTTCTTTGTCATGCTGCCTCATGTAGCTTATAGCCTGCTCTAGCTTTAAACAAGTTCTGCTAATGAGCTTCAATGAAATAAACTACAGACTAGAAACTGAGTAAAGGATCCTTGTGAAGCCCTGGTGTTAGAAGAAGCTGAAACGAAACAGAGCCTGTTACCTTCAGTTATGCATTATGAAAGAAAGGTCTATTTTAGGGCTTAAGAAATGTGCTGAAAGGTGGAATGCATGTAGTAGGAAATTAGTTGCTGCACTGTTCTCCATGTACCTAGACTGAATTTCTTCTAAGCTAAACAGTGAACAAAGCAGCTGTCTCTCTGAAGGATAACAGGCCTGTGAGTTCAGGAAATAGGTTAGTAGGAATGTCTCCAAAAGTGAGAAAGATTTTTTCTATCTGTAGCAGAACAACATATATGCACAGGTCCTGCATAGGAATGCTATCAGCCACTTGTTCTCATACATTACTGTCACTGGAGTAAGAGCCAGTTTGGAAGCAATACATGTACTCCTAAGCATTCTTGCCATTTATGAACATCTTTTCATACGGCAACACAGCTGAGTAATTACCAATTTTCACACAGGCAATTAGTGCAGAAGAGAGAATCTCTTCACTGAAAATATTTGTTGATCATCTGGGAGGAAAAGGCAATTGGTAGATATGTTCTGACTGGTGACTACTTTGGTGAAAAATGCCAGGGACTCAAATTTATCTCAGAAATCACTTTGCACTGTTAGTGGTTTTGTCAACTGTAGAAGTAAAGATATAACAGCTTTGAAAATGGAATTATCCTTTAAACCCTCTAAAGGAGTCCCTTCAGATGCCATCAGGAAGATTTGCAAGAGTTTGCAGGGAAATTTATGCTGCTTACTTTGCCTATTCTGGGAAAGGTTGTCTAATCAGCACCTTTCACTAGTGGTCAATTTACTTACACTTCCTTTTCCTTTCTTTATCTTTAAAACTCTTGACTAACTCCTCAAGTATACAGGCAGGGTGACACACTAACCTCCTAGCTCAGTTCTTATTCTGATAAATGATGCCAGAGGGGACTTTAAGAAAGGGAATGAAAAAATCTAAGCTGTGTGCTTTGAATTTAGGTTTATGATAAGCCCCATCCGAAAAACTGAACACAGGAAGAATATACCAGCTTAATGTCATTGCAAATAATTATCTGAAGTACAGTTATTTTAGACAGTTATTACTGATTTTTTGTGAACCTTGTCACCATCTATTCGAATCCTCTGAATGTTAATCTTAGTTTGAAACAGGAATGACCTTTAGGCCAGAATTTTTTCGCATCCGGAGGCGACCCATCCACATGTCAGTGAGCAGCATCTGGCTGCAAGTGTGAGCAATGAAGTCCCTGTGCTTGGCTGCCACTGCAAGCTGCAGGCACGTGGCATTGCTCCAATTCTTCAGCTCATAGGTCAGCAGTTTCATTGCCAGCTGCTCGTCCTGTTTGTATGACTGGTCCAACAGCTCGACCGCCAGCTGGCCGAAGTCCCTGCAACAGAGGGACATCCGTTCACTCCCGTTAGCATGCGCAGCCTTGTGCTCAGAATCTCTGCAACTGCCAGCCTCTGCAAGGGGCACATCACCTTCCAGCATGCAAATCGTGATGTTGACTCTACACATGGAAACCCACATTTTCAAATGTGAGTGGCTAATGTTAGGCATATAAATAAGAGCCCTAACTTAGCAGTGATGAGTACCCACACCTACCAGCTGTCTGCTCCCACCTCCCTGCCCACCTCTCTGACATTTTCTAACAGAAATCCTCTGGTTATCTGTAGCTTAAGGGATTGCTTCTCTGCTGTTTGCCCATGGCTTCATGGTCAAGCCTCCTGGAAGAAGGAGTGTCCAATATCCTTTGTAAAATCCTAAATTTCTGAAATTTTAACTTCTTATGAAATCTAGTATCTTGCCTTGCTCATCTAAGCATGACTTGGTTAATTAACACTTCTGCCTGAATACTTTGCTCATAAGGATTTCAATAAGTGTTCTGCTGGGTACGTACAGAGTATCCTGAAAAAGCACAGAGAAATGTTGCAGTCTGACTCTTGAGGCCTCAGGGTAAACACAAAAACAATATAGATATTCCACTGTCTTCTTGACATATTCTCATTTCAGAAGTTATATTGCTAACAACTTCTCTACTCTGGCAGACAGATTATTTAAAAGCCATTTAGATTTTCTCTAAAGGGACTGCACTTCCTCTACAAGTTTGAAATGAAAGCAAGGTACAAATAAGAAAATTTAGGCAGGTTCAGAAATATCTCTTCCTTTTTTCCTTTTCTTTTTTTTTTCCCTCAGAAAAGTGTACATGAAAGGAAATTCACCTGGAATTGTGGTTCAGCTCTTGTGATATGTCATCCACCATGTCATTTTCTGATGCTTCGTGGGCCATGGCTTTGCAGAGTTTGCAGGCCACGAGTGCTTTAGCCATAGCCTCTTCCCCATGTTGCCAAAAGAAGAGGGCCATCTTCTGACGTTTCATCAGCACAGCCCACACCATCAGCTCATGGAATGGGAAGGGAAAGTGATTGATCTCAGGGTCATCCATATCAATATCAACTTCTTCTTCTTTTTTCTTTGTTGGTTTTCTCCCTCGACGCAAAGGGACATCATCCTGTGGAAATTGTAGAGAAATTTTTTCATCAGTGAAGGAACCAAATAAATTCATACAATTCATTGAAATCAGTGCCTAACATGTATTCTGCAGGCCAGGCCATTCACCATTTTTTGGACAAAATATTTAACACAGGTAAACAATAAAAAAGGTGCATACACTGTAATTAAGAAGACAGTAAGCAGGGGAATAGAGGGAACAGAGCCTTGGACTATCACTCTGAATTAATAACATTATCACTCTGAAATTAATAACAGACAGTACAATCATACAATCCAGAACCATTTTGGAAAAGCCACCACTAAAATCAAGCTAAGAGCTCACTTTAAATGTAACATCTGCTGTAATGCATCTGCCTCTTTCCACCTCCAGAAAGTAGATAGCCAGTACATAGATGCCGCCTTCTATGCTTATTTTTGTGTTTTCTCCCTTTATCTCCTTATAAAAGTAGCAACCTTCCTTCTTTATTCCTATTCTGCATGTTTATTCTTTCTTTCTCCATCCATCTGTTGTTTCTGTTGCCTTTAGTTTCTTTCCTATTCTAGCCTTTTGCTTTTATCAGGTGAGCTGACCTATTCTGTCCTGTGTCTATGGATGGAAAAATGAAAGTGGTTGTATAAAATAAAAAACCATGAAAATAGTACTATCCCCTTGAAGCATCAGGGTAGCCAAAAGTGCCAATAAAACTGAGATAACTTTGGATATCTTTGTATAAAGATTTCTGCATCATTCTCTGCAAGTGTTTAATTTCTCTGATCATGTCTTGAAGTTAGATGCTATCTGACTGAAATTCTGCTTGCCCTGCTGGACTGAAATATTTTGTTTAATTCTTATTAAACAAAAAACCAAGATCCATAGTTGGGGCAGAGCCCTCTTTTTCCTTAGCTATCTCCTGGACTCTTGCAAAGAAGTGTTTCTTAATGTGCTCCTTGTGTAAACAAGCTATCTGGATGAAAATACTATTCATGCTTTCATTACAGTGAATTTGAACATTATCTAGATATAGTTTATATTTATCAAAGAAAGAAAAGACATTAAGATTTGTCACAGGTTGCCTACCTCCATTCCCAACAACTTCAGGGCTTTTGGCTGTACGAAAAAAAAGTTAGAAAAATGTTATTTCTCACAGAATAGTAATGAAAAACTACAGCTATTTGTGTATACATATATGCATATGTACATGTGCATGTAGAGTGATGTAGAATATACAATAGATAATATATACATAATATAATGTAGTGCAATATATACATATAATAATACAATGCAGTGCAATAGCATATATATACACATACACACCAATCAAATTTTTACATATATGTAGTTATTTCAAATTTGAGTTTGACATTATTTCACCAAAACCATGTCAGAAGACATATATTTGGATTCAGGTACAAATTACAACTGGTTACGGCTGTTCTAGCAAGAAAGTGATAGGGACCACTGATAAGGCATGAATGGATTTCACTGGAGTGCATCACCATTTTGGCCACTGCCCTGGAAAACTTTTATTGACTGTTGTGGAGCTGCTCTGTGTGTTGGTTCAGTATGCAAGTGAAATCACTGCTCAAATGCTTTTCTCAATGGAGTGACTTTGGGAAGGAATTCTCTCCCACCAGCTACAATCACTGTCTTTCCTTTCAAATGTGAAGAATCATAAGGAAAAGCATATGGAAACAAATAAACCCATTTTAGGTAGCTGTCTCCAAGTGTTTCAGAGAGCTGTTGCTATTGATAACCACTTATTAATAATTTCAGTGCTATGTATTGCTAAAATCTCAAATGTGAGGCAAAAATAGACAAAGAAGGAACTGCAGCTTCTACTAGAGTAGCTAAACAGACTCCTGTTCATGCTGGATTGGGTCAATGGCAATATGGATGACAATAAACAGCTTTTGTGTTTTAGAAAGACTTTACTTTGTATTCACAGTGGCATAACTTATCAAACATGGAACCCACAAAAATACTTAACAGTGGTGTTGCCATGAACCCAATGACTGCAGGAGCCATTGGAGCCAAAAAATAAAACAAATTTTGAGTTATGGGTTTCTTTGCCCTGAAACCTTCAGATCACAATCAGAAGATGAATCATGAAATAGGAAACACATCTAACAATGCAGAAGTTTTCAAATCTAACTCAGGAATTAGAATTACAGTATTACTGGTGCAGGTCAAAAGACTTGTCTTTTAAAAGCTGTGAATACTCATAATTACAGGTTTTAGAGTCAGAGGAGACCGTTTTATGGGCTGGTTTCAGCAGGGCAGCTGAATGCAATAATTTTTTCATTAAATTAATAAAAACCATAGCTTTTATCCGTGTCTGGCTTGTGATGCATTATGGTGAGATAACTGCAATGCACATAATGGAAATGAATCTGGACCCCACCAGTCTGGAACCATGTAAGAAGATATGGTAATCTCTGCCAGCTGGTGCAGTCATGAGGATGACAAACAACTTGTTTCTTACCCTCTTGGGCCCGAACAAATTGTGGTACAGTGTTCTGAACCGCTTTCGGGTGTAATTGCAGCGATATGCTCCTCCCATCAGGTACTCTATCACCAATCCAATATCAATCAGACTTATCCGATAATCAGGAGGTAAGTTTCCCTGAAGTGAAAATAAGGATGGTGGGAGAATAAATGCTTATTACTGACATTGTTATATGTACTTTAAAATGATGTTAGAATAAAACAAATATATAAGTAAAAGCAGGAATGTATTATTACGCTGGTTAATTAATTCACCTTAAAATAGATCCAACCGAAACCTGGATATTCTCGCTTGGAAAGAAGACATAAGTTAAATAAGAAGGTGAAGAACTTGTTGGAAGTAACAGAAGATAACATCAGTACACAGTACTCATATTCTTCAGCTGGGGAAACAAGGAACATGACTGCAGAAACAAAAGCATGAGGATCGATACACTTGAAAAGTCAGGCACAGTTTCTGGACTCTAGTTCTGCAAGATTGCACTTTTTCTGCACCAGCTCTCACCCACAACTTGTCCTGGCATCTCACATCTCTGCTGGCATCTCTCTGGACTGCCTTATCTGAACTGTCAAGGCATGGAGAAGTGACAAGACACAACATCTTTTGCTCACATGGGGCCAGCTCCTTCCCATCCTGCAGTGTTTCCTTCCCATATTCCAGGAAAGGATGGGCAGGAGGTGAGATTGGTGTTACAGTTCTAGAGGACTTACACAGTACATGAGCTATCATTATTACTAATTACTAGGGGCAAGGAGAGTCTATCAGCATTCAGTCTTGGAGTTATGTTCAAAGAATACACACCCTTGCTTAAATTTCACATCAAGAATGAGGAAAGCATCTGCATGTATGAGAGCTGTAATAAACAAAATATCTGTGGCTAATTATTTTGGGTTTTTTTTATGAAGAAAACTACAGGCCTAGCAATTTTTTTACATATTTCCTACCTGAGTTCCTTACATATTTTACTTAAAGGCCCTTTAAACACGTTATCTAGATATGTAATTTCCAGCAGAGCCATGGAGATTGTCTCACAAGAAATGAACTGAGTTTGTGGCAAGGGTCATTAGCAAGATCCTGGAAAAGATGCCTACATACTTCTCCTTCCATTTCTTTTCCTTTCTTACCCTCTGTTAGATATTTCTATATATCTATATCCAAACAGATACATATACCTATATGTATATATATGTATATGCCTATTTGTAGATGCATATGTATATGATGTCTTCAGTATGTACCTTTTAACTGGAAAGGAAACAGAATGACAAATATGCCCATATCTTACTGTCTTTTTTTATGGGAACTCCCTTGCGCACATCTTCCTTCCCTTCACTTTCAAATCTGAAAATGGCATCACTAAGGTTATGAGTTCTCCGTTGCTTCTGGGTTGCAAAACTATGAAGAATGATTTCAGTAACAGATTGTCTCTCACTGCATATGAATTTGCTTTGAGTTAATGGGGCATTTCTATTCTCCAGTTGCAGTAAACCCAATGGGACATCTTGTGTGCTGAGCAATTTCAGGCTGAGCTGCACTCACAGATGTGCCAGTCAAGTCTCTTGGGGGTCTCTGGCAATGAAGGAACAAAACCCCAGTGTGGGCACACCTGCTCTTCTATTTCCTCCAGAAAAACTACACAAGATAAACTCTGATCCCTTTACAGGAGGAAAGGACTAATGGGAAGGGAATGAACCCAAATGAAAGTTTGCTTCCTTCTCTAACTCTCTTCTGAGTTGACTAGATGATAGTTCACGTTTCAGTAAGCATTCCCTACCAGAAAAGAAGACATGGTTCTGCAAATTGTGAAAACATCATCTAGCTCTAGAGACCACACTAAGAAAGTCTTCAGATTTAAAGAACCTTCTCTCTTCCATGTATCACTGTGCAAAAGAAATGACTACAAAATAAAGGTGGAGAGACAAAGTATCCTTGTGTGTATTGTGAACAGTATCCTTGAAAAAAAGGAATATTACTCAAATAAAAATTGTCTCATATAGTCAACATTGCAGAAAGACCAGAAATTGTAACTCTTAGCTTTAAAATTTTTCAGTGTAATAATTTAATGTTCTATAATGATATGCAGTACAGATTACAGTGAGGCTGTAGCTTTTTTTATGTGTTCATTAGAAGAAGTTTAGTAATTCACACGGAGCAATTTTATGACTATCATGTCTTGCTTGAAATATGTACATGTCTGGAGATATCTGTCTGGCTTCTCTGGAGATGTCCTTAATAGATTAGAGCAGAGAATCACTAATGGAGAGCAGATGGCAACTGGTTCTGCAGAAGAGAAAAAATGGATGCAAAGATTCTCCTTCCTTTTCTACTTCAGCTATGAAGAGCAAGGTTTATTTCCTGTCCTGCTACCATGGTACAAGCAGCATGCTGAAAAGGCTGAGGAAGGAGAGAGGGAGGTTGTGCTTTCATAGTGACCATGCCCAGCAATCGGCTGGCATTAAAAGGGACACAAAATCAAGCAAATTTAGTGGAAGAAAATTAAGCTGCTAACAATTTTTAAGTAATGTCCTCTAGCATATCCTTTTGCAACCTTCCTAATCTTGTCTAATTTGATGGGTGGGGGAATTACTATGGTTTGCAGGAATGTGTATTAGCTTAGATAATTTGGACATGGTAATATTTATGCTGAACAGTTGAAAGAAAAATAATGTCTAAAAATTAAATGAAAAATAAACCTAAAAAATTAAATTTAAAAAGTAAATTCTGCTAGGTTTGGTTGGTTTTCCCCCTAAAATGTTCTTCTCTCTCCAAAATGTGTAAAATGATAATTCTACTAGAACAAGAATGAAAGCATTAGCAGAAATGGGAGTTGCAGCTCCAAGGCAGGACTCCTTCTAACTTAAGGTCTTCACTCAAACTAAATGCTTTAATATTAAGTGGCAAAAACATTTGAGCAGTTAAGAAAGAACAGCAGGCATCAGAATGCTACATGCGTTATAAAGCGTGAGTTTTTTTATATAGTTCTGATTTCTAAATTTTCATTAAAGATTTAGATTAAAAATATCCAGTAAAATAACTTTGATAAAAGATGCATCTAAACCACTCAGATAATACTGAACCCTTCACTAAAAAAACCTCCCAAATCCATAGGAAAAATACACATTTCATAAACATTACTTTTCCAAAGTGAGAAGCCCTAGTAAAGAAAACTGGACCATCCTTGTGAAAGGAGTTACAGACATACCAAAGCATTTGCTCTGTCAGCAGACAGCTTGAACAACCCTGGTAGTGCTAAGAATGCTTGTAAATGAAGCACAGTGGTGCAAGTGGGACAGAACCACCCCAAGAACAACAAGAATTTGGATGAACTAATTCTAGTGCAGTCTAGGTGGTCAAGAATGACTAAGGAGAAAGTTTGATTTTGAGGTAAGATAGTTGTCCTGGTTAATAATCAACTAATTACTGCTAGGATATAATAAAAATCAATTAATTAATGCTAGGACAAACTCTTCAGTGTTAATGCACTATTCTTCTCCTGAAGAAATTTCAAGATTAAAGTGTAGCTAGTCAGTTACAGTACTTTTTTCACTTTGAGTTCATTTTTGTGTCACCATGTATCAAACCTCTGAGTTTGCATGCTGAGGAAATAATACTACTGCCAAAATTCTATATATAGCTAGTTTGTTCTTTGGAAATGCAGATGTACAGTAGCAGTACAAAAAAACCCCAAGTTTGAAAATGTAAATAATCCTGAAGTGGAATTGAGATCTGATAATTATATACAATATTTTGGATAAATGAAAAAAAAATCCATCTGTTAATTTCTACTGATCTTCATCTAGTTGAGGCAGGGAAAGATTTTTTTTTTAATTTGTAGAGGGCAACCTCCACTTGCAGACAGAGTGTCCAGCACAGCAACTGTCTGATTCTCTCTACTTAGCCTGAGTACACTGATATGTATGGTCTACAGAAGAAATCCAAATTTAAATGTAAAATCCTGGACCCTTGACAGGAGATGTCAAAATGGCCATGAGGCCAAAAATGCAGGCAGGTTGGCCCCACTACGTAGCTATGGAATTGAGGGGACTGAAAGGTGATCTGAGGCAGAGTCATTATGACATAATTTGTCTTGTTAATACAAGCAAAATTTATGCACATTTAGATTACTGTAAATTCTTTAAGATTGTGTCTCCAGGCCTTTACAATATGCTGCCTAGGCTATTAGTCTTCACAGTAGTATTTGGAAATCCAAAGGGAAAAAATATTGTTGTATTATATGTTTGCATGCACGTGTGTGTGTGCACACGTATGTCTATAGGCTGCCACAAATGGGATCTGATAATGTGACTTCTGTTGTTCTCATTATTTGCTTTATTAAGCAGGCAAGATTGTCTTTAAAATAAAACAAAACCCAGCAAAACAAAACAAAACCCACTCTCCTACTGATTTATACAGCTATATAGTACAACAGTAGTAAATTACTGCTTCTATAATTTTTAAATATCCATTTTCTATCTGAGAATCCACAATGATCAAGATGCAATTTTTTTTAGCATACACGCTTTTAAATAGTGCAAGTTTTAAAACTGAGAGGTACATGTAAATGCCCATTGTATTTCATATCGATTAGGTATTGTCTCAAGGTGGTGTGTTACATACTTTGGTATTTATATTCTGCGATGCTGTAATTAAATCTGAGAGTTTAGGTGTATGGCATCAAAATATACATGAACTCAAAAAACTAGCATCAGCAGAGCAGTCTGTCTTACATGCATGATGGGCCATCAAACTGTCAAATGGTGATGTGTCCATTAAGAAGTTTTTTCCAAGGAGGTGTTTTTGTTTAAACTGTTGTGAGATCTGAGGACTGATTTATGGCTTGGTTGACTGGTAAGGGATCTGCTCACTTGTCAGGGCTATGGTGAGCTGTCACTTCTCCTTATGAAGCCTGGCTTTCCTCATCCTGGACAAAATGAGAAATACAGCCCCAGAGGTCAAGTTTTCTTCAGGAAGGTGCTAAAGAGCTGCATCAGGCTGTCTGTTTTCAAAGCCCTCACATATGCTCGTAAGACTGATTCAATGTAGTTGGAATTAGATTTTAGATATCAACAGAGGAAAGAAAGATAAATTTGTGGAAAGATAACCATCACCTAGTAGTTAGAAGTCACTGTGGAACAAATAATGTCATCAAATATAGTGTAAGTTTATTTAGTGTCTATCCATATACATCCATGAGTACAGATCATCTTTGACTACTTGATGGCTTTTCTTTCAAGAGTTTCTTTAAAAATACAGGGGTATTTAATTAGGGGCTCAGAAAAAAGAGATACATACTATTTAGTTACTCAACATACAGTTTGCTATGCCTTTGAAGGACTTGGAAAGGTGATTCTGGGGGAAAGAAGGCGTTTGGAAAAAAGTAGAAGACAGATTATGCTTCTTTCGAATTCTTAAAGGCACATAAATAACTGCATATTGAGTAACAAAATATTCTGGAAACTTTAGCTTCAAGAGGAGTATTCATTCTAAATAGATTCTAGCTTCATTCTACTCAATCCAAGGGGATTTGTGCTTAGTTTCTTTTTGTAGGCATTTCACACTTTTCAGCAGTCACTTAATACACTATACATAATTGGACAATGATGATGCCATTTAACATACAAAGCAAAGAATACCACCAGAACCTTCCTAACATACTACTGATTATTCTGTAGAATTAATTAATAAAAAGGTGCTATATGACCCAATACTACTCTCCTCCCTTAGGTGACTTCAATTGTCAGAAGAAACCACTAAAACCTGTGCTGTTAGAAAAAATATCCTCTCCTTTTTAAATTTTTATCTAGTCCCATGTACAGAAATATCCTTTCTCATGTATGCTACCCTTGAGGTCTGACTTACATAATGTACAAGGTTGTAATCCGCACATGCTTCGGGTGAATACTCAAGCTGATGAGGTCATTTGTAGACTCAATTTCTTTACTTAATCCATATATCTAAAGGATAAGGGATTTTCATTCCTCGCCGTCACTGTAACTCTTTTAATCCTGAGCACATTGGTAAAGGTATTTGGTATCTCCTTCCTGCCACTATACTTTTCAGTATTTCTGTCCAGCTCTTCTAATGGATTTTTATAATTCAAGATTCTTGAAATGAACATGATAAAGGTCAGGGGAAAGTTGCACTACTCATTTTTATATTTCTGCTGAGGAAGATGTCTTTAATGTACCACACAATACAGAATGAGGAACTGTTTCAAAAAGCCAGGATCTAGCACAAGGGTTACAGCTATTTTACAGGCTTGGAAGTAAATTAGCAACACAGAAAATAGCTTTGACAACAGTTGCAGATATGGAAAAGTACAAATAACAGCATAAATCCACACAGTATGTAAGAGCCTACAATTATAGCAGCAGACACACTATTACTCAAGCGTCTAAAACCACAGAGAAAGCAAGCCAAATAACTTGCTAATTGTGCTTTGTATGCAAAAAGTTCATATTTGGAGCACACAAACAGGACATTCTGTACTGGCAGGAAGGAGAAGGCTCTAACTGAAAGCTCATGCAAAACAGAGCATGTAACTAGCTACAAAAAAACAATAACATTATTTTCAACCTACCGCCTATTGGACTCTTACCTTTTTCACGTCCCTGACTAGATGATGCAGAGTGTTGGATGGTCCATGTCTCTGCAAATGACAAATGAAGAAAAACAAAATAGTTTGCACAAAATACAGATGTTGAGATAGTTTTCTCACCTTGGTAGTTTAGAAATCAGGCAGCTGAGAGCACTTGTACAAGTGTTACCAATTTAAAAAACCCCAAACAATCACAAGAGCAATATTTCAGCTTTTTCCTCTTTTGTATAAAACTCTTCCATAGGAAAACCCTATGAACTGCCACACTGGATGAAAACTGTAGTCCTGTGTATCAGGTAAGGCTTGTCTAAGCCAGGAGCACAGCACAGCCTCTGGGAAAGAGTGGAAGCAAAACCAGCTGCTGTAATCTTAGCCTTCCTGCACTCAGGACTTCCAGTTCCACTGCTGGTGACTCAGAGACACTCTGAGCCTGGCATTGCATTGAGGCTGTCTCATCTGAAAGTCGCTGTCTGTGAATGCACATACATGTGAATGCAGAATGCAGAGTGTGATTTTTTCCAATCTTCTTTTGACTCCAGCTGTCATTGCAAAAATATTCTGCAGAGGAGTCCTGCAATTTTGATTATACTACCACTACTACTACTACTATTATATCTTTATTTTCTGCTTAGTTTTTGATTGTTGCTGACATTTCAAGAGACTTTTATGAGAGGTCTCCTTGGTTGTAGCTGATGATGGATGAGACCACTACACATGTGTAGAGTCAATGTTTCTGTATATGCATTGCTCAGCACTTCCCAACACTTAATTTTACATAACCCCATCTCTGAGCATGATGAGACTTACCTGTGATTCTTCATATGCTGCTTCAGATTTTCTAAAACACCTGCAAATATTATCGTCTCTTCTGTAGGTACTATTTTTCAGATCTTACATAAACAAGCTGAACAGCTGTGGTCCCAGCACAAGGTCTTCCATGACCCTGGTCATAATGTCCTTCTGTGGTAAAAATGGACCATGTATTCCTTCTCCCTGCTTTTTAACATTCAAGTATGCTTTAAACCAAAATTGTCCCTGATATTCTAAGCCATGGCAGCTACATTTCTTTAATAAACTTTGAAATTTTAAATTACTATTGAAGTTTTGTAAAAAAAAGAAAAGGGGGGTGGGGGGGGGGGACCAAATCCAACATCCTTATTCTCCTGCATGCTGATTGCAGAAATAGCAATAGATTTCTAAGGCTTGACATTTTCCTACAGAAGCATGGCAAACTCCTTGTTGACATAAAATTGATTCCCTTGTCTATAGTTCTATACTTTATTCTATTTTTATAAATTTGCCATAGCAGAGGTAAGATTCACTCATTTGTAGCTTCACAGGTCATTCCTAAGTCTTATGCTGAAATATGGTAGCTTTTGTATGTGATTTTTTTGGTGCTAAGCTACTATGTATGCATTTGGTCATATAGTATAATTGGTAGTTCAGGCATTTCAGAACCTGGGTCTTTTGGAATTTGTGCATGAAAAAATATATACTGATTTCTATAGCAATAAATTTGTTCAAAAAGCCCTTCTTTTAGCTGTAGAACTGAAGACTTCTGTCAAACTTATTACCTGTAAAAACTGGCTTTGGTACAAGAACTACCATGCTTTGTACTAAGAATCCCTGCTACAAGGAAGCTCATAGGCATTCTGTTCTTAATACACAGATGCCTGTCAATAGGCAAAATGTAAGCTGACCAAAGATTAGTTTGTCTCTAGGGTGGCATAAATGTACCATATATATATATATATATATATACCTGTTCCTCCATATTTTGCTCAAATTTAATGAATCCTATTTATATTTGATATTTTGCAAGACTGATTTCTGGTCACCATCAGTGTGAAACACCTCCAGATAACAGCTCAGTGTTGCAGCTTATGACAGCAAAGGCTTTAAAAAATACTGGCAGAAAAAAAAACTTTTTGAAAGTTTTTTATGCCCATATCACAGCCCTTCTGCAACACACAACACTGGGAATTCTAAGAACCAGACAGTGCTTTAAGTTTTTTTTTTCATTACACGTAAGAAGTTTGAACTTTCTGAACTACTACCTAAGAAGGTAATAATACTGTGAATGCTGGAATGTATTTTGCATTTGAGAATTCAGAAGCAGACTTTGTGCAGTTTTATATTCACTTTAATGGTGAGGATTAAAAACTTGCAAACAGTTTTTTAAAAGTCAAAGATCTAATTTTTGGAACTCAGTGGGGGCATGGGGAAGCCCTTCATTGTAACAGAGACTGATTAAGGGTTAAAAGATTTTTCTGAAGCCATATTGCCAGGAGTCATACAACACCACTGTATGGGTCCTAACTTGCCAGTTACTGTCTTCCAGCCAGTGCCACCTGCCTAAATCTTAGGTTTGTCATATTGGAATTACAGTGACAAGAAATTATCTGGCACTGTGTGAGGCTCATTTTGTGTCTTTACAAAATCCATACAGCAGATTATGTGAGCAAGGCACAGCATGTTACATTGTATCAGAGACAAGCAAGAGAGACAGTATGTTCTAATGAAAAATTTCTGCAGCAGATGTTGACTGCCTGGTGCATCATCATCACCATGCCACTACAATACAAGGGGGAGCTAGAACAGTGAATGTAGAGATAGAAAATTTGCCTTAGGCTGGCCCTACCGTATTGTACAATTCCTCTAGCCGGGAGATGGTGAGAAAACGATGCATGCTTACTCCATTTTCTATGAGCAATTTCACAAAATCCACTCTGTCCAACACCAGTGCATCCAGCATTGCTTGCTCAAGTGAGCCCACCTGCAAAGTAAGTGATTAATCGAAGCTGTTCCTGTGCGTGGCAGGCTACATCCAGCTGGTTCAGTCACTCTAGCACAAGCAGAGGGACTGACAAAGTTCTGAGTGTTGCTCTCCTAAGCTTGAAATGGGATAATCACGGTTTTAATCTGTAACAATTTTTCTAATTCAGGGTTGCATTTCAAAAAGGAATATTAGAGTGCTAGTTAAAATACTCTAGGAAAAACTGTTTAGGACAAAGAACTGGAATCAGTAAACTGGAGACCACATCTCTACCTTATTCACCATTTCATTATTATCATTATTTATTTTCCTGTCAACCATTTTATTTGTATTGGATATATTTGTTATGTGTATATCAAATCACTTTAAATCTGTGTTTTCCGGAGTTTTCTTCTGTTTGTGGTGTGGAACCTCAGGGAAATTTGAACACCGAGGAAACAGAAACAGCTTCATAATTTGCATTCCTTTGAAGGCCCAAATGCAAGAGGTCTTCTTACACAAAACCTCTTCTTTTTAACTCTTGGAGGTCAGGCAGAATTAGAAGGATGAGAAATTATCTCATCCTTCCAGCTTTTAGCTTCCAAAATGATTGTAATTTGCAGAATTTATTCAAATTTTTGCTATGATGTGGTGATGAAGAGATAACAATAAAGACAGTTCAATGCCATTAAAATCCCTCCTATGTTTTCACACGTACTTATGCCCAATATTAAAGACAAAATAAATAGTCCTGTTCACTCCATGATTGAAAAGGCAAGGATTTTTGTGCTAGCTTTTAGAGGTAGCAAGCTGTAGAAAGCTACATTTAAAGCAAGGATACTTAAATAGAAGCTTTTCCAATTGTTATAATTTTTCCATGGGGAATTGCAAATGCCCATGTAATAACTGCATGTGAAATTTTAATGAGAGTGATGGAACAAGTGACACAGTAGTGACTAATATAGTCCAGTTGAAACTCCTGAGAGAATAAATTGGGCTTTAAGGAGGGACAGGTAGAGATGGAGACCTTGAGACCTTTTTTTTTTTTTTTTTTTTTTTTTTTTTTTTTTTTTTTTTTTTTTTCCTCTGTGTGTGACTTCTGGCCCTGTAAAAGCTGTAGCACAATCTAGGAGTTGAGTCTTCCTCCTCTGCCTGACACAGTGTTCAATAACCCCTCTATTTGCAGTCTTACCACTCCTGACAAGAATCCATGCCCCTGGTGCTCCCTAGGAATGGTATTAGCCAGGGAGCAACTGGAAGCAACTGGAGCATGAGATGGTGCAGCTGTAGAGCAGGCAGATCAATGCAGAGCAGCAGTGGGAACAGAATTAACACTACCTGAGGTCTGGAGCCACAACCCATTTGTGGTGACACTGCTGATCAGCTCCTGCAGTCTACCTGACCTCCAACATTTGTATGGCGTATTTTTTATGTCAAATCATCACCTCAAATTCAGGATTTGCATATAAAAGCATGCTGCTTTAAGAGAAAAAAGAAGTTTTGACTTTCCTTGAATTTATAGCCTAGTACTAAAACATGGCTGTACACTTGTTTTCCTCAGTTTGCAGAATCATGCTTGGTAGCATAAATCTGGTACTTCCCGTTTTTTCAGAGATATAGTTTCCTTCTCTTAAGGCATCGCTAGATGTCACCATTTCCTTGAACAATAGAACACATTAGCCTCTCTGCAACTGTGCCTGCCTTCAGCAAGTGTGATTGGGAACAATGTATTTGGCAGGACCCAGTGTATTTTAAACCACACTAAAACCATCATTGCAAACAGAATGGATTTTATACTCTGTAGGGTTCAAAGTGTTTCCGATAGAAGATGTTGTATATATATACATTATATATATACTGTACCGGCCACTGCTGCCCATAAATAAAGATCTGACTGCGGGCGATGTCTACTCTGTTCCAGGCTAGTGCTAGGCTCAGCTGGTCAGGAGCAGATGCGTTAGCTCCTGTGTATACAGCCAGGGGTGCAGGGAGGAGAGCAGGAGAAAAAAGAAACAAGACATTAGGCTCAGTATGCCCTGGTAACTCCTCTTTGTGAAAAGTCTCACAGATATCCATGTCATTTCTGCAACTGATCTCATATTAAAACAAAACCAAACCTTCCATTGCACCTGTAAAAAAAAAAAAAAAATCCGTTCTCAAATTGGCATCTCTAGTTCTCAGATTGTCTTACAAACATTAATTATTTCCTCATATTTCCCTTCAAAATGCAGCAGATACAGGTGATATCAGAAGACTCAATTTTTGGTTGACTTAACTGGTTTCCCTCCTACTGGCTGGGAAGCAAGAGAACAAGCCAGGATACAGATGGAGCTGCAGGAATACACACACACCCACACGTATCACATGAGCACACACACACACATACACACACACACACACACACATGCAAACACACGTGCCTCTAGCAACTACAAGTAAATTCAACTCACACAGACACCACTGATTTCAGGAGTTCTGCATTTTTTGGCATCTTACACATTCCAGCTTGATAAGAAGCATAGGAATTTCTCCCCTATTTGTACTGAGGTGACTTGATGGGACAAATTTCCTTTCACATATGAAATACTTATGTAAGAAAGCATTCTCTAAAGCTTGTGTCAAGGTATAATATATCCAAATTAAATGAGAAACTATGCAGATGATAAGATGGATTTGGAGCTGTTTGCTTTTGGAAGGGAGGGTATGATTTTTCCTGCAGTTTTAATGGACACTGTAGGACATTCCTGTCCTGCTGTGCTTTTTTAATATTTCACGATTCTCAGCTGATTTGTAATAATAAAACAGCATTTGTGCTTCAGTGTCAAAGGGAGAACTGGCCTGAATGAACTGATGAACCAGATAAATAAAGGGCCCTTTGACTTTTAACTACATATCTGCTTGCAGTGGTCAGGTGATTGTATAAGGGCTTATTTTTTAGAGACCTCATACCTCTACTGTTATTTTGTCTTTATTAATTCTTATACTGATATCATGGAGTGAGGATAAATAAAAGCTTTTCATTACTTCAAAGCATTTGTGTCCCCATTTCAGTACTATTCAAACTCACACACTGTTCCAGTTGAAAGTGGACTCTGAAATTTGAGGCAAGGAAAACATAAAACTGGCTGCTGAAATTCTCTGTGAAAACCTTAATAAAAAACTTTGTGGAGCTTTGCCTATAGTTTAATTTCATAACTCTCAACTTTGAAGTAAGTTTACTGCTGATATTGCCAAATGATTTGCAATATCTACAGTACTTGTTTGGGACATCGTGAATTGTGTATCATCCAAATCACATTCATACATGAGCTCTGATAAAAAGGTAGACAATGCAGGAACAGAACAGAATTGAAACAAATGAAGAAGGAAAAAGATGTGAAAATACTTCTGTGACTTCTGTGGCTAAGAAGTATCAGGAATGCCCCTTTGCATAAGACACAACTCACTGCAACACAGACAAAAGCTCTCACAAGAGACCTCAGGGGGGATGCCAACAACATCTGAAACTTTTGGAGTTTCTTACACAAGCAATATGCAGCATTTAAGAACAGAAAATATTTACCTTTGGGAAAGGCAAAAATGTCTCTACGTTTCAACATCCCAAGATTTATTTATAAAAACAGAAAAAAAAAATACCTGCAGTGAGTATGATAGTGTAAGTTAAACACAGAGTGCAAAAAATGTTCTCCCCCCTTCTGAAGCAAACAAGAGATGCTCTCATCAGATCTTCTCTTTCCCAATCATGTGCCTGAAGGAGAAGTGAGAGCTTTAGCAGTGCTTAGTCAAGGTTTTTGGTGAGCCATGGAGGAGGCATATGAGCGAACTCTAAAACCTGGGGGCAGTGATGGTGATCCCACAGCTTGACAACATTTTGCACATGTGATGAGGGAGCTCCAATTCCGGATTTTCCTACTACAGCCTACTATAGGGGTAGCCAGGGGTGCCATCTAGTTAGAAATAATTTTGGATCAAGAGTGGATCAGATGGACTTGGTAGGGAAGTGGGCTGTTTACACTGCCCCCACTTCAGGCAGAAGTCAAGCTAAATCACAAAGGGTCCTGATAAATAATTTCTGAGCCCTAGCAGGGAGTGTTCTCCAGTTTGTATCAACTGACCCTAGCAGTCCTGGGCCTTTTAAAGCTTTAGAAAAGATTCAGCTGGAAGATGAAAAGAGGGTCTTCTGGTGCATTTGATCACAGGAAGCAACTGCTGGCATGGGGCATGAGGTGGTGCCTGCTCATCCATTCACCAAAATTGTTTTCTTTGAGCATACTCATTGCTCCAAATACTGAGCAGAGGGGAAAGCAAGCCATGGTCCAGCCTTTGTCCTTCCCATCTCCCTTCATTGTGTTTAAGGCTGCCAGCAGTGGCCAAGTTTTCTGTTTGATACAAGTGCAGTCCCAGAGCTGGGACAAACTCTTCTCAGTGCTTGTTGCCATAATGTTTGATTTCACAGAGCACTGCAGGTATCTGGCAGTCGAAGGAAATCTGTGGCTTCTCAAGGGGATATTGTACTCCAGGTCTGAAGCAGTCTATCAGCTAGGGTGTAGTTTATGGATGTGCATCCTGGGGCTCTGGTGCATTTGGTTGGATGGGTGCTTCCATAGTACAGTTTCTTGCTGGAAAGCCCTTGCTTCCTTCTCCTCTTTCCTGTCTTCCCTGTGCGGTTTTCAGATGAACATGGATGGCAATGATGTTACTTAAGAGGAGAAGGAAAATCAAAGCTATAAATGTTTGTACGGAGCAGCAAATGGGCTATGGATGCCTTTTAATTGATTTTTTTTCTAGGATAGAACTGATGGCCTTTGTCTCAAATGAAAAAGGAAGTATTCAGGTTATTTTAGGTGGAATTCTACCCAAGATTAAGAAATATGAATGATTCCATTCATATAAGAAAAACTCCCCAGAAAAAAACATAAGATGGCCTTCTTAAGATACAGTCTCCTTTCAATCATTTCCTTGACTGCATTCAGTGCCATAGAGCATGGACTTGGGTCAGTAGGAAGCATTCAAAAAGTGATCTTTCTGGGGATGCCTGTCACTCATGAGTGTCACTGTAACATGCCAAAATCAAAGCCAAAGGATATTTGGGAAATAAATAAGGCAGAGTTAATAACCTCTTGTATTGTATTACTTTATTTACCATATCATACTTATTGCATTAAATAATGTTTTGGGTAATGAGTAATGTCTCTGTAATATTTACTCAGTATTCTAGTGTCTGACTGATTGTAAGATATGTTCCTCAAAAGAATGTTTTGAGACTGTGACAGCATCTGCAGTGTGACCCTTCCTTTCATCTTCTATAAAAAAAGTTGCAGTTGGGATGCAATACATTGTTTTGGCAGTATTTTATCTTGGTATAGATACCACTGGATATAGATAGACTGCTGGGACAGCTGTTAGTTCCTGCAAATGTTAATTTTATGTTCTTAGGCTGCCATCCAGCAGTGCTTGCATAGACTCTTTTGGTAAAAAGTCACGTTGTCTACTCAATATTTTGGACTGAAAATACTCCTTGACGATACAGCCTGGGACTATAATCTCAATGCTGTCTCCTCAGGGAGCCAGGGGTACACATCAGACAATGAGTGTTGTGCACTTGCAGGATTACTGAAGGGCTTTTATATACTTATTACTACAGGCTTCTATGAACTGGCTAAACCTTACCGTGACCAACATAAACCCCTAAAGGATTCTCCTGGAATAGCTTATGATCTTGGTGCACAGGTATCTGGAAAGATGAAATGACATGAAACATCTACCTAGAAAGAAATGGTTGTGGGATATCCATTTCCACAGTGCACCTAAGCATGTCAGTGTCCACTTTGAATCAACACCTAAAGAAAAGAACTAGATTAGGAAAAATAAAAAAACAAATTAACTTTTTGCTCTGTGTCTTTGCAGGTCCAATGCTGTCTCCTGTTTCAGCAGCTCTTTAGTGCAAAGGCTGCGTTTCCACAGCATTTGCTGCAGAATCATCCTGGCAATTAGGAAACCAACTGACAATATAAAAGCAGATAGCAAAAACAGCTACAAGTGCAGTAACCAGATAGCTGACCTAACTCTGAAACCTTTTTGTGTCTGTGATTTCATGGTTGGCAGACTATCCTTGACCATCTGATACTACATGATAGCTATTCAGTGAGCATGAATCATGACTTACTCACAGGCTGGAAAGTATGCAGAACTTCAGTTCTGCTTCAGCCTAACATGGTTTGTCCCAGCAGGTACATGGCAGTAATATCACCGTATGCACATACCACAGAGCACCTCTTTCGCAGTGCTGACAAATACACTGGGAGGATTCTGGAGCACCATCTGAAACATGGCTGGCACTAGTCTGCAACAGCTTCATGAACTAGGATCTTTGAAGCCACTTCAAAACAAGTATTTTTTAAAACTATCTCCATATGCTGTCTTTAACTTCCCTGTCATATGCCTTCTGCTTCACTAGCAGCTGCAAAAGGACAAAATCCATTATGGTGTGAGTTCCAACTGTTCAAGTTAAGAGAGCACAAACAGTTAAACTGTATTGATAAACTTGCCTGCTATAAACTCATGCCTTTGGAAACTTACTTCCCACATTCATGTCTCTGAACATTAAAAAAAAAAGAATTTGCAAACCATATGCTGTTATGACATCCATGTAATGTAAATTGATAACCAGTCTGGATGCCATCCTGTGGTTTACTGAAGATCACTTCCAAGAAAGATAGATCTTGCTGACAAGATTAAACAAGCGACTTGTGAAAACAAACAAAGAAATAATATGTGATGCTGGGTTTGGGGCTTGTGGATTATGCTGTCCAGAACAGCTCCTGAATTGGCAGCATGTCTGGTGTGGGTTTAAAAAGAGATTAGTTCACCACGAATTTTAGATAGCAAATAGGAAGTGATACTTTGTGTTTCCAAACCCTCATCCCACTCCTCCATGACCAAATCACTCACACAAAGGTGGGATGGGTCATTAGCTGATATGCTCCTCTTGGACTACCAGAAGCTGCAAATTCCTCATTAAGAAGACTGAAAAAAGTTACTGGTAATCACTTGCAGTTTCATACATTACTCTGCTCCTTTTTTTACACAGTACTGGAGAGTAGGAAGAGATGAATTCTTAAATTTAAATTTATGAATGTCAAGATAACTCAGACCTAGTCTTCAAATCTCTAATTTTACTTATTACAATTATGATTTTTCTTTAATTTTAGAGACAATGAACTATTAGAAGTAAGTTTCCAATGCCATGAAAACTCCAACAGCATGAAAAAATAATTTACCCATTTATTTTATCTATTACAAATAAATTACTTAAAAATCAATAGACAAGTGGTTCAGCATTGCTGCCTTAGACTTTCATGAAAAAGCCAAGCGTCCATCAGGCTAGTGAGGTATATTTACAGAAAGTCATTATTTCTTTCCAGGTGGGCCAGAACACTTGTACAAAGATATGATGTGAATAAGGACAACTGACTTGGCTGAGACAAGAGATCTCATTTTTGCACATATTGATTAAACACCTTGTGATCAGGAGGCTTATATGAACCAGAGGCACCTGATGAATCTGATCTTCATTGAATACCTGCATAATCACAAAGTCCTGAGGAAGCCGGGAAGATGAAGTGTAAGTCTTAGTTCCTCTGGGTCTTTTGAGCAAGAAACAAGTGTAGCTGCCATCAGCAGATTTTCAAATCAAGACTCTCAGAGAAGCATTAAAAGGAGATGTCAAAAGTACTTATACAGATCCAAGCACCTCCTGAGCTAATAAAAGTTTCTTATGATGACTTGCACCCTTAACATGAAGAGGAAAGAAAATTTTATTTTACTAAGCGGCCAACAGCACCAATTAAGTACTTGAGAATGGATATTCCAGACCAGGGAGGACTGCCCATATACTGAGACTGCAACCACTAAAACAGTTGCTCCTGCAAACACTGCAAAAGAACATTTCAAATAGAAAACAATCCCTCACAGGCATGTGACTTATTTTCTTCAGCTTCCAAGAGTCAGTTTTCAGAAGACTCCAGGGATTTATGTTGGGATACAGACCTTGAAAACACATTTAGAAAAAGTGGAATCACGACTCAAAGACATTCTTTGCCTTATTAATAGAAAACAAGAGCAGTACTTTCAGGGATTGTCTTAAGAGCAAATGTAAAAGAATACCTTCATACTGAAGATAATGAAGGATTCATTTACCTTTAAGACAAAAATGAAACCTGCAATTATGTTATTTCCAAGGGATAAAAAGGAGAAACTTGGCAATGGACGAAATTCTTGATTCTTGTTTTGAATTAATTTATTAATTAATATAGACCAGGGTCTACCATGAACTGTAGCAACAGCAAATTTATTTCAAGTCAACATTTTAAGAGCAGAAGTGCAACATGTAATGGCTCAGAAAGATGTAACACCCAGCCAAGTTTAAGATTAAAAGCCCAACCATCCCAATAGCAATGTTCTTAACTCTACAAGTGGAGGTTGAAAGGAACCTCATACTACTTCCAGACTTTCCTAGGGATGACTACACATAACATCTTACTTTGACAATAGAGTCAGCTTTATCTAAATGGATGTTCTAGCTACCAATGTAATCTAAGTCTGAGGAGTTCTTTGGCTATCTTCTTTTGAATACTAAGCTTCTCAAGTAACTGGTGTGGGGGGGTCACCACTGATATTTCTTGTGATACATCAGTGATTGTGGAGAACAAAAATTCAGAAAGGAAAAACTATTTAAACATTTAAATATTTAAATGCTATTTAAACATTAAAGAAAGAGCTGTATTTGTATAAAGCAGTTAAAGCAAGAAGCATACTTCAGTTTCACAGTATAGATTTATCATCTTGATAGATATGTCAATAAATACGGGTTTCAGCACAATAGAGACACAAAATGGATTGATATAAACTCATTCAGCTCTGTTACCTTTTAGTAGTGCTGTCAGGATAGCTAAATCAATATCCTGGTGTCCTTCTGATCCCATTCGAAAAACTGTGATCTGCAATATTAATAGACAATACCATTATTGAAACCAGGGTAATTAAAAAAAAAAAAACAAAACAACTTAAATCAGGGCAGTGTGACTTGAATCTTAAAATTTACTGATGTCTATGAGATAATCCTCCTTTATTTGCTTTATGAGAAGCTTATTAAATAGGATTAACATACAGTATATTTTGTGTCATAAAATTTGGTAAGATAGAAATTGTATTAATCTTCATATGGAAAAAATGCATTCAGTGACACTTACAGGGTGAAACTAGAGATGAAGACATGCTCCTGTATTAGAGTGACATTAGACTTAATGTTGTCAATAGATTACGAGTAAGATTTAGGTGTATTATGAGCATGGACCTAATTGATGTCATATGGCATAGAATAAATATTTTCAAGTTATATTAGAAACCTATTCAACCTTGAGATTCCATATAGGAATGACTTTGATAATTAATCTAAGAATTATGCTTCTAACAGGTCCAGAAACATCTTCAACCATGTATGGTCAATGACCTATCACTTGAAGTTATAGGTCTGAGGCAGTGAAGTGAGATACACAATTCATAAATTATAAGAATGAATATGCAGCTGTTCTTTCTACCCAGAGTCACTCTTGGTTAAGACTGTACTGATATATACAGAAGTGTAAATCCCTTTGCTCCTTTTGTTGCCATAGCAATAGCTTTTTTTGAACCTCTGCTTCTTATCAAGCAACATAGATTGCAGCTTTTTACTTGTGCCTTTCGTTTGCTCATGAAAATTATACCATCATTTTGATCTGACCACTTGTTGTCTGTTTTTTCTTTTGTCAGTATGAACTGCCCCAATTCCTTTTTTTTAAGAATAAGTGACATCTTTAATTAGGAATTACATAAACATTATTTACATTCATATTGAGCAACATCTGTTGTTTCCATGTTCCCAGATTCCTCCTCATACAGCACTGAACTGCAGCAGCATCTAATATTGAGAAAACATCAGGGCACCAAAAACTGTCTAGCATGACAGAAGGACACCTACAAGGTCTGAAGGACAAGGCAAAACTTCAGTGATACGCTTCAGTCTGACAGCTGAAAAGTGCTGTAGAGCGTATTCCAGGAAATCCAGTGCAGCCCTCCTTTAGCACCTATTCTACCTTCATTTGATCCTAGAGCTCCAGGAGTTTTAGGCTTTGGTATCAATGACAGTAGAACAGCACCTTAGAGGCTAAAAAGCACACTGGATAAAGTAATAGGAAACGGGCTTAGCTCAATTAGTCAATTGAGTTAAGTAATGTAAGACATTACTTATGTTAGGCAATCTCCCCAGCTAAAGTACACTATTTCCAAGTTAGACTTGATTTGATCCTTTACTGTGTTCTCGATACAAAGCATAAATGATACTTTAATGGAGTGTTTTCTCTCTCTCTCTTTGGAATATACAGATGTTTCCCTCAAACTACTTGATGTCTATCCCCATACCACAACTTTGGAATGGAATAGAACAGGATAGAATTAGAATAGGAACAGAATAGTAACAGAATAGATTATTTCAGTTGGAAGGGACTGTCAACAATTATCTAGTCCAACTGCCTGACGAGAGCTGGCCAAAAGTTAAAGCACCATACTAAGGGCATTGTCCAAATGCCTCTTAAACACTGACAAGAATGCATCATCAACCACCTCTCTAGGAGCCTGTTCCAGGGTTTGATCACATTCTTGTAAAGAAATGTTTCATTATAATTTTCCATTTTTTTCCTATTTCCTTGATGACTGGCAATGAAGCTTTCCTTGCAATGCAGGCAGTCTGCCCACAGGTAATGTGAATAAAAATACACATTTCTATGTATGTCTCATCTCAAAACATAATCAGTATGTGAGCTGATGAGATCAGACCCTCTGCTGTACATGGATGATGTACAGCATGTCATGATGTGCTTCCCATGCCACAGATGACAAACTTGGAGGTAGCACGAAATGGCAAGATGTCCTTCTCTGTCTTTATACATCAGGAGAGGCAGTCTGTACATTGGGGACTGAATATAATGGACAACAGAGTTTGGAGGAGGAATAAACATCTCAAACTAAACACATGATTGGTAAACTCACAGCTTAATAAAATGTAATCATATAAATTGCAAGCACTGAACAGCTTATCACCACAGGAAAAATTAAAGTACTTTTCTGACATTGGACCACATATAACCTTAAACTTCCAATTTCTTTTTCAACCTTCTTCTCTGCATGCATCAGAAAAATAAACCCATCAGAAGAATGAAGTGTTGATGCATTAAAAATAAAATGGAGCAATGTAAATTAGTTACATTAGAATAAAAAGGCTGTCCTTCCACATCAACTATTGCTTTATTATTTTTTTTATGAGGTCTAGCATAATTCAAGTAGTAAAATAAAGAAGACAAATAATTGGGAAAAAAAAGATGGAAATTGAAAGATTGCTTAGACTCACACCAGAATTATAATTTTTGAGTCATGTCTGATATTGAACTAGAATTTCAGACAGAACCAAGGAAAAATATGATACTTCATACAATCACATAATCATAGGATTTTTTAGTTTGGAAAAGATGTCTAAGATCTTCCAGTTAAACTATTAACACAGCACTGCCAAGTCCACCATTAAGCCATGTGCCACATCAATTAATCTTTTAAATACCTCCAGTAATGGTGACTCAACCACTTCCCTGGACAGCCTGGTCCAGTGCTTGACAAGCCTTTCATTGAAGATTTGTTTCCTAATATCCAATCCAACCCTGCATCTGGCGCAATCTCAGGCTGTTTCCTCCTGTCCTGTCACCTCTTACCTGGGAGAAGAAACCAATCCCTGGCCACCACAACCACCTTTCAGGCAGTTCTAGAGAGTGATAAGGCTCCTTTGCTCCAGGCTAAACACCTTCAGCTCCCCCAGATCCTGATCAGATGTGTGCTCTAGACCCTTCCCCAGCTCTGCTGCCTTTGTCTGTCTCAGCACCTCACATTATCACAGAATCACAGAATATCCTGAATTTGAAGGGACACACAAGGATCATTGAGTACAACTACTGGCACTGCACAGCATCTCCCAAGAGTCACACCATGTACCTGAGGGTATTGTCCAAATGCTCCTTGAACTCTGTCAGGTTTAGTGCTGGGACCACTTCCCTGGGGAGCCTGTTCCAATGCCTAAACACCCTCTCAGTGAAGAACCTTCTTCTCATATTCAAATTGAACCTCCCCTAACACACAACTTCTGACCCAAAACCAAACACAGTACTCAAGATGAGGCCTCAGAGAGTGATTCTCACCTCAGGCTGAGCACAGGGGGACAGTCACTGCCCTGGTCCTGCTGGCCATACTGTTGCTAATATAAGTCAGGATGCCATTAGTCTTATTGGCCACCTGGGCAAACTGCTGGCTCATGTTCAGCTGGCTCTCAACCAAATGCTAACTTAATTTCAAAATGCTCTGAGTTTAGGACCTCAATGACTCAGCTGGCACTGTGGACTTCTGTATTTTCTACATTCACAGAGGCAGTAAACAAATATGTCCAGCCTCTTCTTATGATTTAGATTTTCTGTCACTATCCATAGCTGCTTGCTCACTGTGGCAGAGGCACTCCTCCTGTTTAAGGCAACTGAACTTTTGGCCAGGCAGACACTCAGTAAGTAGGCGTAACTGAGGGTAATCCTATTGTGTGAGGATATCAGTGAGAACACAGAACCAACCCCAAATAAGCAGTCTGGCTGGAACCTGGGCTGAAAAGCAGAACACAGCAGAAAATCTGAGAACATATCAACCACTTTACACCATAGATATCTGCAGACACAGGGGCTGTTTGAGCTACCCATCCAACTATAGCAGCTGGCTGGGTGGCATCCACCTCTCCTTCAGTATAGACGTCTCTCACTATTATTCCTTGACACTGAGAGATTTTTTTACCTGGTACCAAATATTGATGGGTTGATAAAAGATATTTCTGTGCAAGCATGGAAGGTTTAAAATACATATAGCAACCTTTAATTTCCGTAGTCAGAGGCAAGAGGAAATGCAGACACGTCCTAAAGTATTTATGCAGAATTTACACCTAGAAATGTCCAATATCTTTAGGTCTTAAAAAACCTGTATGTTTCACTGGAGACCTCTTCTTCTGGTGTGTTCTTTCCCCTGAGTTAACTGGGAAGAATTTTACGTTTCCAATGTGGTCACCTAACTCCAAGAGTCATTAATGTATCTCACAACCTGCCAGTGCAACTTACAAGTACATTGATGGGTGAATCTCTGCAGAGAACTGATAAGGAACACACTGATGACATTGACTGGACCTTGTTAAAAGGGATACAGATACTACTGCACTAAAAAACATACAGATGCTACTGCACTTAAAACATGCTAAAGGAAAATATCTGGGTCAGTAAGCGCTATTCCCAGCTACCTTGTTCTGGATGAGTGTCTTCCATCTTGGTAGATGCAAAAATAACAGAAAATTAAGGATTTAGAAACCCATTTAACAACTCATTGCTAGGAAAAAGCCTTTCTTCTTTCAGTGAAGAGAAAGTGCCTAAGAGCTTTTCACCTACCTGCTGCAGACCCTTTAAGCCTGTTGTTGAGTTGTTGACCCTCTGGACAACTTTAGAAGAAAAAAATATAGAAGGAAGAACAACCTAGTAAGGTGTGCATATGGAATCCAGGTTATTTCATTACAAAGTAATAAATCCCAAGAAGCCTGTATTTAAAAGTAATACATGCTAAGGACTTACTTATGTACGAAAAGGAAATAAGCAGGTAAGAGTTGCAGTTTTAGTCAAACTAACACTAGACATTCTCCTGTATTGCTGTGAAAAAGGGAAGATTAGTTTAAAAAGAATTTTTTTCTGTGCTGCTCTGTTTCACATTGTATCTATGAAAATATCTCCTATTTTTCATAGGAACATAATGAAAGTGTGTTAGAGAGTAGAACTACCATTTACCCTACCCTGCTATTTCTTTTGAGCCAAAAAACAATTTATATCCAAAGAACGGAAACGTCAAAATCAAATACTCTTTTTTTTTCTATAGGGATTTGGGCCCACATTATTACCTCTTTATAGCTGGTATTTTCAATTGTTGGTGTTAAACTCACTTATTTTAAAATAACAGTTTTTTCTGTTCCTCTGTCACCCCATTGGGTACTTTGGGGATGGTCTTTTTCCTATTTCCTCCTGTCTTTCCTCAGTGTTCACTATTTATAGACTTGAAACAGCTTATTCAGGTAATTTTCTGAGCAATCTCAGTGAGCAACTGTGATTGTCAACAGAAAACACTTAAAAAAAAAGTATTTTTCTTTTCTTCTTTGCAAATACAATAGAAGCTGGGGTTACCATTCCTTACAAACACAAAATTGTATTGCACTGCACTGAAGAGACAGGTCTTCAGAAAGACATACCTGAAACAGGCAAATGACTCATCAGTAGAAGTTTCCCAAAAAGCTGCAAAACAGTTGATAGGCAACTGGATTCTTGCTAAATGTCTTGAATTTTGGTGTGTCCATAGTGATCTTTTTGCAAAATACAGTAGCAGATGCTTTCAAAGCTGGACTCCATCCAGGTGGAGGTGCTTGGAACCTGACAGTCACACTTTTTCTATAACAAACTACCTCTCATTTCCCTCCACAAAACCTGCCTAAATAAAATGCATGAGATTTGCCTTTAAAATAAGGAAGAGACACATGCTCCCTTGCCCCCCCGCCACTGTCTCCCACCACAAAACACACATCAACAAACAACAAACCAGCAAACCACAAACAAACAAACCAACCCAGCAACAAAACGCTGGGAAAGTTCTACCTCATTGCAGATTTTACTGAAGTATCTTAATGTGAACAAGATTAATTTCCAGGCAAATAAACTAACTGCATCCTCATTCTGCCTAGGAAAACGTGGCAGGAAATCACTGAGCCAAAACAGAGCCTTTGCAAGCAGGATTACAGCACACTGTGATAGTTGCCAGCAATAATTATAGTCCAGCAGGGCAGAAACCAAATTTACAGGCAGGGCAGGTAGAAAACAAATAAAAACCAAGAAGATGGAGTAAAGAAGAGCAGCAGGATAGAAAGGAAGGTGGGAGGAGGCTGGAGATATGCTGGGGGGAAGCAGAAGGAAAGTATTATCTGACGTTGGGCTCTACCAAAAGCACCTATTTTAAAACTGCTTTGCTCTCTGTTTATAATCGGTTCCATCCTTGTTTGACAGATTACTTTTTCTTTCATTTTCTTGTACACAGTTTCTGGCTTAACAGGGTCAGTTTAGCCTTATGTGTTTCATTCATTCTTTTATTTTTTTCTGGCTTCATGTTGATATTGCATTGAGCTCCTAAAGGCAAAGTCAAGTGACAGTATTTTACTTGAGTACAGTGAATATCAAACAGATTTTCCAGACTGTGTCTGGAAAACCAGTGTCCAGATTAGCAAGTTACTTTAAAGGATGCTCCCTTAGCCATCATAACTGTGTCACAGCTTGCTATATTCAGGCCTAGGTGGATATATAAATGATTAACTTTTATCAATATGAGCTGCTCTGCATTGGACAGTATGTACAAGTTTGTACTCCACATAGGCAAAGTTGATTTTACCCCTAGAATGAGAAGCAAGAGCAACAGATAATAATCATCAACTATAAATTTCCCAGGCCATAGGATGGTAATGAATCTAAAAATTGTTCTGAAATAGTCTAAAGGTAATGTTTGGTAAAATGAATGACACATCATAAATATTCTTTCGAACTACCAGCATATTCAATTCCCCTTTTTATGATTTTACTAGCCAAAAAGTGAGTCTTTCCAACGTAGCACAGCACTTTTTCCCCCCCTAGGATTTATTCTGAAAACTCCAAAGAGACAGAAGAGCTTAATCTGTTTGAGGTAATTGTAAGGTGCCAGGATTAAATTTGAATAGCTATGCAGCACAAGACTGTAGTTGTATTTATTCTGTAAATTTTTTTTTACAGTATGGTAAACCTTGACCACTTCAGAGTACAGAGAGAGTTAAAATATGGTCAGATTTTTAGCATGTATTCGTTTGGAGAGGGAGACTGACATGCACAATTGTACAGAAAGATGTTTTACCCTGTGTCATGAAAGAGACAAGAGATGAAGGAGAAAAATAATTCTTTAAACCTCAAATTCACTGTACCTGCTGACTAGACAATGGATAGCTGAAGGAAAAAAAACAGGTCAGCAGTCATGAGAGAAAAGAAAGCACGAAGTGTGCTCACTTTACAAACTTAGCATTCTAAGAATGCTGCAAATTATTCATGCTTTTAGAGACATAATTTTTTCTCATCATCATTTTATTATGACATCAGGAGAAATTATATGGTGATTTAAAATATATTTGAAGAGATTTTATTTTTAGTTACCTCCAGTAAATATTTTAGTGTCTTTAAATGTCACCTCTGAAATATAAATTTCACCTCTGACATATAAACTTTCCTTATGCATCTCAGTTACATAAGTAAGGATAAAACCTCTCCCTTTTCTAAAAAAAAAAAACAGACGCAATTGTGAGTGCAACCTTAAAATCTCCTGTTTTAGAACATAGTTGGATTTGGCTAAATAGGCAATTGCTTCCAGAGTACATGTTGACATTCATAATTTAGTTAGGCCTACTTAAATATTTCAGTGGAAAATTACTCTGAAAATAAAAATGAGAGTTTGATAAAACAAAATATTACAGGAGATTAGTTATGCAAATTGTCAAAATGGTTCAGATAAGAGGGGAAAGCATTTCCCTTTTTCTTGGAAGGAATAATACTATTTAACACAGGGGAAAAACTGTTTGAAGTGGAGGCATAGCAAAGATCAAAGTGAGCAGGTGAGTCAGTGGGTCATACTGCAGAAGAAAAGGGATGGCCAAGTAAGAGAAAATTCAGGAACAGAAAGATTAGAGGGAATTGTGTTTAGGGAAAATATAAATTAAGTAGTTTGCTATTTTGAGGAGTACAAAAGAGAATTCCAAATGAGGAAATATGAGGGGAGAAGTTTGAATGTTGGTTGCAAAATTTCAAAAATTTTACCTCTCCTTCATTGTGCCAGCACTGCAACAGTTCATGTTTTAATTTGATTTTTCATAGACTCAATGTCTAGTAAAAAGCAGGGAAAAAGCACAACAATCAGTGTTTATAAGAAAGGCAGCAATTCTGCAATTGAGCCATCAATTGATGTAAGTTACTGTAAATGTTTGGCTTTCCCTGTACTTGGTACCTTTTGTTCCAGACTGGACATCTGAGACAGCCTTAATGACTGAGAGAACAGGTTATGTAAATCTCACCACTCTGTTCCATTAAAAAAAAAAAAAAAAAGAAAAAAGATGTGCACATTGTTATATGTAACAGGTATAATTCGCACCATAATTAGCATGATATATATAATATTAAATATTTGTTAGAATGTACCCGTTTGTATTAGAAGCCCCCGCCCCCACCTCTCAGGCAAAACCCGGTGTGTGTTGAAACCTGATTTACAAGCAAAAGGATGTGGCTCGCCAGGAGAGGGGCCTTATCTGAGGCGATATGGAGACACCCAGGCACTGATCGTCGGTGAACGACCCGAGATGAGCATCAGGAACATCCCCCGGGCCGAGACATGTGAATACCGTGTTCCCATAAATTTCATCAAGGGTTTCAACAACTCCAGACTTCGAATTGTTCTTTGTCGCCAAGAAGGAAATCTCATTAACTTATGAGACTCTGAATGAAACAAAGGACTGAATGCCGAAATCCTGGCTTCAGGCAAAATTTTCCCTATAAAAATCACTTGTACCGGGATGATGGTGTGGGAGCATAGAGGAAAATCTCCGCTGAGGCTGACCTCTGTGTCTCGCACCCAGCGCCGATCCCGGGCTTGGCACTGTCCTTTTCCTTGTGGCTGGCTTAGAGTTAGATCTCTATTGCTAAAATAAATTTTTATTTTTAATTTGGCTGGATCATTTTTCATTTATAACACACATACTGTTTAAGTCTTACAGTACTATCAAGATTTTGGAATAGAATATGTATATTTTCCAGTGGAATAAATGACCAAAAGTTTTTTGGTAGTATACCAATTTCTTTTCCTCTACACAACGGGTTTCATACTGGTACATTAGGGCAGTTCACTGCCTGAATTAACAGTCCCTGTGGTTAAAGTTGTAGATTGATGAGTAAATATAAATCATAGGTTCACAAAACATATAAGCAGGGTAATACAAGCCAGATACTATCCTTTAAAACTCTGGGCTGTGCACATTGCAGAATGTGAACTTAAGCAGAGATGTGATTTCACATAGACTTAGCAGAAGCTTGTTAAGACCAGCCAAAAGAGAGTAATTGTTTTAACTGCTGAGATAGACATTTTCATTCACACATTGGTATAATCCAAGGTTTTCCATTACCCTGATTCAGACCAGAAATGTGGAGGAAGTGTAATGTAGTTCACTTCCTGCAACTCTTCTACTATGGAGACAGTTCTTGAAGGTATTGGCAAGGCACTGACATAATAGATATTCTTCTGAAACATAAAAGTCACAAGTTATGGAGAAAGTTCATCACTGAGATGGATATTCTGTTACTCCAAGAAAACAAGAATTCAGTTTGGTCATTCTCATTTCTGTATATCTGGAAAAATTGTGTCATGCAAGTCATGGCCATAAAAATATTGTCTGTGAGCCTTACATGCACACATATGTCTTCTGAACTGAAAATGCTGATCTTAGAAGAAGGTTTTGTGAGTTGATTGGGTGGCAACAGTATTGATGCTGGGGACTGTTTCTCCATGTTAAACTTCAATTTCTAGTTTTTCTTTGCAACAGTTTTCAAACAGTCTGATGAGACATGGATGCCCAGATTGCTTTGCTATAGATGATGCAGACATATGGTTGTTTTGTATTGAGGCTGATAGTCTCATGACAGCATGCAGAGACCAAGCAACAAAAATAGCCACAAGCCATTAGTTTCTTAGCTGGTTTGCTGGTGAGACTAAATAGGCAATACTTGGAAAAGGCAGTTTACATAGTGTGAGATATTTCTGTAGGACAGTAATATTGCAGTTCCTGCTTTATCTACAGAAACCCTGCATCTCATACAGTGAGCTCCTCATCTCTGGCTGAGATATTACAGCACTAATGAATGGGTCTCTGTGCCCCACATGAAGCCACAGAAAGGATAATTTTATTTTCTAAGAAAGATAAAAGAAACTATGATTTCTCAGACACAACAGAGCCTGGCAGTAATAAAGGTTTCTGAACGTTATCATGGAGTATATAAACTGCATTGACTCTTCCAATTCCCCGATTGCAAAAATTGGTTTATATTATCTAACGTGGAATTTTGCTGTGCCACCAAGTACTGCTTTGCCTTAAATTTCCTTATCCAGAAAATTTACAGAGCTGTATAACAATTCAGTGTGCATTTCCCAATATACCTGTTAATAGTGTAAATGGGGTAATGGATATTTCCACAAGCTTACATTTTTAGAGGGAAAAGAAACATTCTAAATTTTATTTCTGTAGCTACAAGTTTAACCACAAAATATATAAGAAAATAGGAAGTAAAAAGATTGGTAGTAAGCTGCTTTAGTATCTATCAGATGACTTCACTGTAGGCACCAGATAAAACAGAAAACATTTGCTTACTGAATATATAAGCAACAAAAGGAATATTGGTCTTTGCAGACATGTTCCAGATGTGAGGATGGCAACAGCAGCAGTTCAGGATGGAACCAGTAACTAAATTGTACACTTCTGCTTCTGTGGTAGGTCTGACATTTTTGTAGTTTCTATTAGAAGATGCCCTGCCTCGTCTGACAGTAGCTGAAAAGCAGATGGTATGATCAAAAGCTTTTCCAGGGTTCAGTGTAATACAACAGCTGTGTTTGTGGTGTTTGTTTTTTGTTTGTTTGTTTGTTTGTTTGTTTTGGTTTTTGTTTTGGTTGTTTTTGTTTTATTGTTTTTTATACATAGCTCTTTTTCTTGTGAAAGCTGTCCTCTGAATTGCTGAAATGAAAAAAACAACTCCTAGCATTAGATTTTTATTCTCTGTGGAGTCAATGACTAACTTCAGCTAACTTCATCTGGCTTCTTGGCAGCTGAAAACAGAAAATATGGTCTTAGTTCTTTACCAAAAAAGAAATTGGGTGGCGTTTGCAGAATTAAAAAACACTACTCATTATCTTAACACTTACAGAGGTAGAACCTAAGTACTAGCTTAATCCTCTTGATTTGTATGGGCTGGATAGGAGGTTTAACCTCTTCCAAAATTACTATAATTTCACAGTCATTCCTGAAGTAGATTAGTACATCAATTTGGACACAGAGGACATACTGTATTGCACTTTATGCTGGAAATCTCACAGAGTGTTTCCATGGGAGAAATGAAAGTATTTAAGCAACCAGCAGGCCAGCAGTTACATGATGCTTTCCTGCTCCAAATGTCTGTTGCCAAATTATATGCTGTTCACAGCAGCTATGCTGCAAGAGCTACAGTTGACTCTTTTACTGTTTGAGAAGACATTGTGCTCTCTTCAGGTTCCTCTCTATGAGAAAAAATGACATCAGCACTAAAAAACATTAGCTGAGATGATTTTATTGTTTCTGAAGAAAAATTTCTTGAAAAAAACAGACCTAAATGAACTTCTAATGTCTGGGAAGGGCCAAAGAAATCAAGTGACAATATACTAGTAAATTCTTAAAAGTCCATCTGATTTAGCTAATATTTAATTCAGATCAAAGCGTACACTAACAAACAGTTGTAGCCAATATTTAATTAGCATATGAATTCACTGAGCCTGCATATCCAGCTGAAAAGCACAACATTTTTTGCAGTAGTATATATCGAGTCAAACTCTTCCCTCTATAAACTAACTCTTCCAGAAACATGGACAGGTTTGCTACAGTAGCCTTTTCTGCCACACAGATCTGAAGCCATAAAGGATCAGTCAGTCCATCAGGGACTGTAATCCATATAAAAAAGAAACTGCTAAATCACTGTGAGATGCTGGAATGTTGATGACTCAAACAACTGGCCATTTGCAAAAGCTGAGGATGCTTCTCTGATGATGCTCCAAGTAACCCCAAAGCGGGTACACACTCATCTCTGGACACCACAGCTGGGTGGTGAACAAGAGAAGGGAAGAGGCTGAAAGGAGGCAAATCTTGCAAAGTGGGATAGTGCTTTTTATCATGCCAATGTCCTTACAGAATGGCTCAGCTTCCCACATAGCCTGAAGGTACTCATCCTTTCTGGTAATTGACTCAACTATGCTGAATTGAGAGGCAGCTGCAACTTGTGTCCCATGATCCACAGTATTACATTATCTGTATAAAACTCCCTTCTCCAGCAGAGGTACCTGGGCATTCCCACTGAGCCTGAGTGTAGTATTAACCCACTGGAATCTGTGCTGTATGGACTTCCCCCAGCACCAATGGATCAAGACTGTGATCATCGCTTCAACCAATAGATATAGAAATTGCAATAATTAGGTCTCATCTATGGATCCACAGGCAGTGAATATACACCTTTCTAATATTTTCCTCTCTTTTTCTTTCTTTTCCTTTGTACATTTTTTTAAGTGTTAATTTTTCTGCTTTTGTTTCTAACCAAAACTGCTACATTTTAAAATTAGCCAAGTATCTTATTCTACCTTAAAGTTCTAAAGTTTGCAAGTAAAAGTTTGATATTGAACCTCCAAAGAATTTTGAGTTTCTTCCCATGCATTGCTCAGAGTAAATCAAACCTTTTCCAAGTGGACCAGGACATAAAAATGACTCAACAGCTTCCTTGTACTTTGTATAAGTAACCATTAAGAGTCAAAGCCCTACATAAGTGTGGCAATATTGGCATTTGAATACTAGCCTTGCAAGGCAGCCTTCTCATGCACTGTGTATTTTGGGAAAATGGGGATCCACCTCTGTTTGACAATAAAAGCAGGATAAATAGCAAGCACCTGCATGATGCAGGTTGTCTTGCTCTCAGTGCAATGCGCTCAGTTACTACAGCATGACACCTCCTTTGTTTCAATCTGACAGCACCAGAACTGCAAGTTATGCATTAAGTCATCTGGAACTGCCTACTGCCATACCCATCAGCAGCACAAAGCTGAAGTGAGGTTTGCACTGTCTCTGAACAGCCATCATGATAGCCACAGCAACCATACACTGTGGTACAAGAACAACAGGGAACAGTAGAGGCAAGAGGAAAATATCTATTACTTGCTGCCATGAGCTAGAGATGGGTTTTTTTTTTTTTCTTTTAGTGGGAAACAAATAAAATTGTATCTTTTGCCTCGTTTTGGAAATATGTTCCATGAATGAATGGAGGCACACAAACCTATGAACCTATGCCCACTGACCACCCTCTCTTTGTTCTGCAATTCCTTCTTGTAATGCAGTAGCAGGCAATGACGCTATCAGTTTGCTTAATGTGGTCACTGAAACTTCAACTATCCAAGGAAACAAATTAAGTGGAAAATGGCCATGGTAGTTATAAGAAAAAAAACTTGACCAGCAGGTGGCACGTACTTTATTGCAGGAATTAATGTGCCATTTCTAAGGTGCTTATTAAGGTGCTTAGATTGGACCTATTCTGATTCACCACAATTTCCATTTTCTATTCAATGAATAAAAGATTAGGTGTATTCACTCTCAAAACACTATTTTGGAATAATTAGTTTATGACAAACATCTCTCACTGCCACAGGTGTGGTTGTTTTCAAGGACACAGACCTTTCTGGCTTGCCAAAGTGGCCTTTCCCAGTGGTTGTACAATGAAGCTCCACAAACAGACCCATGCAGCTTGCTGGAAAACAAGCTGCAAAGAAAGAAGCCAGAAAACACATTCTGGCTTCTGAGAAATTCACATCATGATTTGTGAAAAAAGCACTCCAGCAACATGCCAATCCAAGCTGCAAAATGAAGATGCTCCCAAAAGAGTAGAGCAGCCTGTATTTGCCGGAAAACTCAGACACCACACTTACTATCTTTAAGGGAAAATACTAAGACCAATTTGTTTATTGAGACAGAAGTAAATACTCCTTTAAAAGCTAAAAACAGACTTCTAAGCTATTACCCAGCATAATGTGTTCTTTAGGGATGGCCTGAAGTGAAGTCTCCTAGTCTGCTTCCTGACTGCTTAGCTCTGGTGAGCCCTCATGCTCCTATTTTAGCATAAAATAGGTCTCAGCATAAACTTTTAAAAATAATTCTATGTAAATGTGGCAGTAGAGAATCTCTATAAATAAGCCATAAACTACTATCCTGCCCTTGTAATCTACACCTATATGTACACAGACATGTGTAGTCTACTTAATTTTAAATAGATTTTTATACCTTAGCCCACATTAAGTTTCTTCATCCGTATACATTTCTGAACAAAACTCTGATGCTTGTAACGTCAACTCAGATAAGTATGTAATTTCATAAAAATTATCCATTGAATTGAGAGGTGAAAATTCCTCTGTCTTGCACATCTAACACACCTAGATCACTCCCCTTCTAGGGCCTCACCTTATAATTCATTATGTGTACTTCAGCTTTTACTCAATGAAAAAATTGAAACTTAATCAAAGTAAATGGAGCATTACACACAATAATAATAATAATAATAATAATAATAATAATAATAATAATAATAATAATAATAATGCTTCCTGGGCATACAATTCATTATTTAAGAGTGAAATCCCAAATGTCATAACTTGAAAAATCTCATGATCTGAGAAAAGGGATAATTTTTGCTATGATTATGCTTTTTCACTGTCTACAACACTTGCATCAGATGTATATAACTGATGCCACACTTTTCACACATTTTAAGCAGGTAGAGAAGGAACAATTATTTCCAAGAAAGCTTTTTGTTCCTTGCATTTGTTACTTGCATTTTATTTTCATTCTCCTCATCCGTGATTCAGCTGTATTGATATACTTTACGAGCATCTTCCGGCTGTTGCACTAAGTTATTTAGTGGCACACAGAAATAAGACAAGCCTCTCCTGAACTGTCTACTTTGTTCTGTATCAATCCAGCAGCTGCAAAATCAGATAGGCAGGCACACTGACCACGAATATACAGAAAATAGCCATGATCAATTTAGCTGCTGCTGAGCTCTCTGAGACAATCTGTTGCATATTCCTTCATTTTTTGAGGGGTTGATCAGACTAACAATGGTCACTTCATCAAGCAGCGTTTTTTCTTAAGTCAACAACCAAATCAGAGGGTCAAGCTCGAGGAAGGACAAAAGCTGGGACAGATGTGGCAATGCAAAGCATCTGGCTTTGTAGGAACAGTGAAGTCACCACTCACCCCTGGGAGTATTTCATAACCCCAAGTCATCCATTTCCTCTGGTTATACTGCCTTCAGTACCGTGTGCACCACCTTTCTTTTACATATAAGAGGCTGTGAGTTTTACAGGACACCATTGGCCTAGCAACACACCTCAGACATAAAATCTTTCTAGTATACCAATGTTACAATTAGCTGAGTACAACATAGGTACTAGACAGAACCAACAAGTCTAATGTATTATCTTTATATATACTTAGGCTAGTGTTACAAATTCAAATTCAGAATACTTAATTTTGGGCACACCATCTCCTGACTAATAGCTCTTCATAAGATTAGTAGGTGAAGAATATCAGTGGTTACAGATGTTGCATATCTGCAAAGAAACCTGTAACAAATGCACAACCTTGAGTGGACTAAAAATCCTAATGTGCAGACAGAGGCAAGACAGAATCTGCAGACAGAATCTACTGCAGACAAAAATCTTCACAGTTATTTCTCAGTAGGAGGGTTTGTTCAAAGCCTGACAACATGTTCTGGACCTTGATGTCAGGAATAACCAAGAATGGCATTTTTCTAGTCTAGATAATTCAACATCTGCCTCTGCTTTCTATCCGTCATTCCTTTTTTGTTCCTGCCCTTGTGCTCCTCTCTCCCTTCCTCCCTCTCTTCCTCATTCTTTTCTTTTATCTTCTATCTGTAAGTATGCTTTTTATGTCTATGCAGAACAATGGTTTACAAGTGCTATTATTATTATAATTATATATAATTATCGCTACTATTACTACTACTACTACTATTACTACTACTGCTGCTGCTACTACTACTACTACAACTACTACTACTACTACTGAAATGGCCACAAAATAATTAATGCTGTAACCCTAAAAAATTCACTCTGCTAGTCACTGATCAGAACTGTTACAGCAAATTCACTTTAGGGCAGTATCATCTACCTGGAGTTCCCAGAAGCTGTGATGTGAACCAAACCCAAACCTTATAAGAAAGATTAAGTTATAAAATTGAAGCATGCCTGTCCAGTCAGTTTGTGACAAAATCCTCCAGAAATTAATCACAATCTTTTTCAATGTGCTTTTTCTTCAAAAATATTTCTGCAAAAGCAGCCTCATTGATCTCCAAGAAATTGTTGAAAGATCTTGTGCTCTTCAAGAGAATACAAGCATGTGTTCAAGGGATAGCCTTGCTACTGCAGAACACGAACCTCAGAGACAAGCTGCTTTCCTTTCATGTCACCTATCTCCACAGTAAGGCAATACTGTGACACTTCATGACACTTCTGCAACTCTACAGCATCTTTAAAATACAATCCCAGGGACAGATGCATAATTATGCCTTCTTCTGCTTTCTGTAGTTGCATGAAGTAGAATTTTAGTCATGATATGCCTGAGGATGACTGAAAAATAGTAATATTAGCTGGATTCTATGTTGTCAGAGGAAATGTAGAGGAATTTACAAAATGATTCTATGTTGTCAGAGGAAATGTAGAGGAATTTACAAAATCAGATCTGTTAATCACTTTAAATGCAAAACTATTGAGTAAAGCAAACAAAAGTCAGCATGATATCACTTTAGAGTCTGGATAACAGAGATCAGATTTATTATACCTTCCAACAGGCACATAAAAGACTTGATCAAAACAATGCATTGAACTCAACATACCAGCTCCTTCTTCTTCATGCACTCCATGAGGATAATGAAGAGGTGCTGTGCCTGGGTTCGGGTGTATGTGAAAGTCTTCTGGATGGTAACTAGCAACTGGTCCCTCAAAGACTCGTTGATAAGTCTGAAATTAAAAATGAAAAGATTAAGTAAAAAAACAGACATGAGTGAACACTGTAACTTCATTTCAACTGTTTTCAGGCACAAAGGTCAAAAAAATAAGAGTCAACAGATCACTGAAGGTTGTTTTGGGCAGGTTTCAAAATCAGGAATTGCTGAAAACATAAGAGATAAATTGGAAAATACTGTTCTAGGAGAAAATGTTGATTGCGCTGAGGTCCCTCATCAACAAAGTTTTCATATCAGTTCCCACATATTGCATGACAGAAGGTCATTCAAACTATCAGCTCAGTGGGATTTCTTAACAAAAACAAAAACAACTGACAGTGTGAATTTGAGGGAGACCAACACTTTTAAGTGAACTGAAGACTCCTTTCTATCAGTGAATTAGAAAAGTTCAACTCATAGTTAATTTTATGAAAGTGGGAACTTTATGTTGCCAGTGGTTTTGATTTTAGTTTGAATATGTCAACTCACCCTACTGATGCTACACAGGACCTCATAAGCAAACAAACAAATTTCTCTGTTCCTCACTCCACTCAAAGAAAACATTTTGATTTTGGCCATGTTGATCTTCCTGAAGCTCAAGAGAACCCATTTTATATTCCTCCTCAGTGCTAAGGTCAGTACTTGCAAAAAGTGGCCGAAGAGCAGAAATAATTAATAATAGTATATAAAATATAAGTGCTTCCTACCTCTTCATAATAAAAAGCCTATTCATTGGGACTTTTCTGGGTGAAACATTTCTGTTCTCAATGTCAAAATTACAAAATAGTAGGCTTTAATTTAGAACATGTATCCTTTGATGCTTCTATACTAGAGCAGTTTTCTCACTTAAAAATTATATCTCAATGTTTCAAATTAGCTAAGTTGGAATATGTTATGGGATGAGTCATCCAGTGGAGTGAAAATCAGAGAATCTTCATGTCTCATACTTTAGGCCAGAAGATAAAAAAAAAAATATTTAGTCCTGTAGCAACTGCAGAGAAACATCAGGAGCATCAGGTATCTAAAAGCCATTGCTAGCTTAAGGGCAGCTGCTTTGGGAGAACACTGACCAAATCCTTCATTTTTGGATACTATTGGCTAAAGTTGCCTGCACTACTCCACAGTGAAGAGGCACAAATGAGACTGCAGGATACTCATTAAACCACTGAATTTCAAATCTGATTCAATTATCTAGTCTTTATACCTGCAGCAAACATGTTGTTAGAAGAGACAACAAATAAGAATGGGAAAGAAGTGCATGGAAGTATATAGAAGATCAGGCATACAGAATGCATATGTTCTCTACCATGTGAATTTGATTTTGGCAGTAAATATTCCTGTTGAATAAAACTTTGACTTCAAAAAGAAGCCTGGAAGGCATATGTCAATGTGTTCAGATTAAAATTAGTTTACATAGGATTTGTAGACCATGCTGTGTGCATGGATCACTGCTCTTTCTATGCCTGGCTTCTTCTGTTGTCTTCTACTTTATCACAGACTCCCTCTAAGTGGTAAGTCTACTTCTGTAGTTCTGGTTTTTATCTAGAAGTCTGGCCTCTGGATGTGCTATTTCCTGGGATACTGGAGAGATAGCAACCCTGCATCTACTATTCATACATTAGGCAGCATGTAAGCATATTCCTTCCCTGCAGCATGACCCATCTCCCTCACAAAAAGGCAACACATGAGTTAAAACTTCCAGACCTCTTGGTGGACAACACTGGAGCTGGCAGCAGAGGACTTGCTGTGTGGGAATTATAAGAGAGAAAACCTGACCTCCTGTAGAGGAGCAAGGATGTTGCAAGCACATGGGGACATGAAACAAGATGTCAAGGATACAAGTAGAAATGTAGGACTCCAAGCTAATGAGAAGCAGCTTTAAAAGACTGATACCCGGACAAGCACTAATATACTTTGAGTTGCAGGCCAGTAGGTCATATATGATATAAATTCTGATTTTAGGCTCTTGAAAAAAGGTGTTGGAAATTTGCTTTAATCAAATTTAAAAAAAATGGAGCTATCATTGTATTTATAAATGGATCAGAGCTATGCAATTTTCCATCCTTCAAATCAAGAAAGAAAAAAAGAGGTTATTCACAATGAACAAGTTCCTAAAAACATCACCTGGAGAAGCTAACGAGATTCATATAAATATCTAATTTCCTTTAAAACTATATATGAAAGTGAAATATTGGAAAGATCAGGAAAATTATATGAAAAAATGCATGGACTTGGAAGATTCTCAAATTAAAAAATTCAGGAAACATTTCCAAAGTTTCTGGAATATAAACCATCCCACTTTCTTATAATAATCTACTTTTCCTTAAAAAATGTGCAGAATCCAAATCTGAAATTTCATTTCAGAAATTTCAGGGCAACACACACAGAAAGCAAGAGAAAGTTGCATTAAGTGAAAGCAGAATTGTGTCCTGAGCAACCATCACTTTTTTCCTTAAATTAAAGTTCTCAGAGACTCTGTAATAACATTAGTTTAAGCAGCAGGAAAAGCAAACTTCATGTGAAAGATACAGAATTTAAAAAAACCAAAAAATCAAGAAGTGCTTTCTCAACTACTGGTTAAAACATCTGTTGAAGTACTGCTGCTCAGAAACTTCCTGTAGTCATAATTTGATTTATGCAGTTTTCTACCCTCACTAAATGTTTTTCTTTAACATCTCCTTGGTCTGCAAATCTGCATCAAGCCTATTCAATGTCTTCGTGAGATCAAAAACTTGAAGTGATTACAATCAGAAACATAAACAAAACAGCAATCTTTCCAGCAAAGTAATCATAGCTTTGTGTGCACTGAAATCAGTTATATCAAGAATGTATCACTTTTATTCCTTAGGAGTCTATAAATGTTAGAAGATATCAAATCAAAGTTCCCAGTTGTGTAGCCCAGCTGGGACAAACAGAAACTGTTCCATGCTATTAAAGGCTAAATCTACAAGGCAGACACCAAATCCAGTTTGTGTTAAACAAGTAATTTCACAGAGTAGTGTGAGCAAAACAACTGAGACTTGCATGTGGGGGGATAACTTATCTCCTTTACAAACACCACTATATTTCTTACACACACTTTAAATCCACACTTTTAAAAATCATGGATGCCTAGTTTTAGATTCAGGAAAAGAGATGGGCCCACTTTACCAGACTGAAACACTACACTTATGACTTCCATCAAAGTCAGCATAGACTGAATAGTGTCAGAAGAAGACAGTATTTTTGTCATCTTTCTAGTAGGTTTCAGGTCTAAAAATATTTTGCAACATGGTAAAAAAATCCTTTTTGGGGCATTTTGATGGCATGATTCTCTAAATTCCATTTACTTGACATGGAAAGAATACTGCTCCTGCCTAAACAAAATGTACTACAAAACAACCATGTAACCTGTTTTTTTTCTTCCTCATATAGTTTGAAACTGTTCTTTCATTCCCTAAATATGTAAGATATGCCCATAATCCTACCAGTCCAGGTCTATTCAGCTTTTTTTTTCTTTCCCAGAGATTCTGGATGGAATTTAGGTAGCTAATGTCAAAAATCTGTCATCTGAAGTAGAGCTATATACATTTACATTTATTTTCAGAACAAAAATTTACTCATAATTGTTGCCTAAGAGTGTGTAGGTATGTTTTGTTTGCTTGTTTGTTTGTTTTCAGAAGATGCCAACCTTAGTTTTGACACATCAGATTATCAGAACTTAACTGTATGGCTTTCCAGAAAAGTCAAGATCTTGAATTTTAAGAAAAAACCCTTGCATGGGCTCAAGGAGTTAGTCAATAGGATCCCCTGGGAGGTGGCTCTCTGGGCAGCAGAGCTGCCCTGGGAAATTGCCCTCAAGGAGCAGAACAGAGCTGCAGATCTCTAAGGACACTTCCCATACAGCACAAGAATGAGGTGAAAGAAAGGTAAGGAAGGCCTTTCAGCCCCAGGTGAAAGAAATAGGGCAAGGAAGGCAAGAGTGGAGGAGTGGACACCTGCTGGTTAAACTAAAAAAAAGGCAGAAAATGCACCATTAGTGAAAAAGTAACCTGGGCAGAGTTTAGGAACACAGCCCAGTTATGCAGGATGTGGTGAGGAAAGCCAGGACAAAGAGGAAGCCGAACTTGGCAAGGGATACATGGAATAACAGGATGGGTTTCTACAGGTGTGTCAGTGAGAAAAGGAAGGCTGAAGAAAGCATTTACCGCATCTCGTAAGCAAGGCTTGCAAACTTGCAATGATGTACAAAGAAAAGGCTGAGGTACTCGAGAACTCACCAAGGCCAAGTGCAAAGGCCTGCACCTGGGCTGGGGCAGCCCCCAAGAGCAGACAGGCTGAGGGATGAATAGATCAGAAACAGCCCTCTGGAGAAGGACTTGGGGCTCTGCTATGTGAAGGGCTGGACAAGAGCCAACAGTGTGCATTCACAGCCCAGAAAAACAACTGTGTCCTGAGCTGCATCCAAAGTCCCATGGGCAGCAGGGCTAGGAAGAGGATTCTGTCCTTTTGCTCTGGTGAGACCCCACTGCAGTGCTGCATCCAGCTCTGGGGTCCCCAGCAGAGAAAGGACACGGACCTGCTTGAGCAGGTCCAGAGGAGGCCTTGTTGTTGATCAGAGGACTGGAGCAACTCTCCTGTGAGGAAAGGCTGAAAGAGTTGGGGATGTTCAGTCTGGAGAAAAGAAGGGTCTGAGGAAGCCTTATTAAAGCCTTTGAGCGCTTGTAGGGTGCCTGTAAGCAAGATGGGGACAGACTTAGGAGCAGGGGCTATTGTAATAGAACAAGAACAATGTTTTTAAAACTAAAAGAGTGTTGATTTAGGTTAGGTATAAATAAAAAGATGTTTACCACGTGGATGATAAAACGGTGAAAGAGGTGTCCCAGAGAGCTGGTAGGTGCCCCATCCCTGGCAATGTTTGGGGTCAGGTCAGAGAGGGCTTTGAACAGCCTGCCTGATCTACTTGAAAATGAACTTGCCCAGGGCAGGGGAATCAGATTTCATGATCTCTAAAGATGCCTTCCAATCAAAACTTTTTTATGTTACTATGATTCACTGTTTAGGATCAATCAGGAGATGCCACTTCAAAAACCTGAACTGACAAAGTAAAAAAGGCAATACCCTGTTTCTGTCCAAGATATATTGGATGATTAAACAGTAAAGCAAAACTTTCTTCATTGCTTTGTCTGATGCAGAAGACAAATGACAACATTTTGGCCTACTCTCTCCTCAGAAAGAATTTTTTTTTTTAAGCTATGCCTAATATTTGAGGAGATAAGAGACATTTCACTTAATCTTTCAAACTTATGGCATATGATTTTGTAGTGATCATTGGAGAAAGATCTGGCATATAGCCCACGACCTAACTTGTTTAACTTCCTTTTTCTTCAAAGATTTTTAGTACGGAAATCATACAATATACTAGAGAGTTAAAAAGATCATGCACTAGCCCACTTTCAAAATGTAGCTCCATCACAAATTTTTAAAAATGTATTGTTCTCAAAATGCTTTGAAATGTTTTTAAATAATACACTTCACTCAATGAATTGCACATAATCTGTTTCTAACTTTTCATTTTTGAAGTATTTTTTTCCCAAGGTAAGGTAAATATATCTGTAAAATATCAGTGGGATATGAAAACTATTCCCTGCCCTTCTTTACAGGAAGCTTAGGGGACTTTTTGTTTTAATTATGATTTGCACTCTAGACAATCACACCTTATGTAAGAAACATGACCAGAGGCTCTGCTTATATTTTTTTCCACTGGATTACAAATAAGATACAGTTATGCAATTTTGCAGGACTGATGAATGTCTTATACATTTTCAAATTCACACATTTTGTAAATCATTGTTCTGTGAAAAGACAGAAAATAAATAATTTGTAATAAAAAAAATATTATTATTATTTGTAATAAAATCAATTATATGTAATTATTCCTTCATTTCATTCAAACAGGGATGATTTCTGTGTGCTTTTATGAAGAATCAGCTTCACTGGTAGTTCTTGTACATAATTTTTCCCTGACCACAGTTTATTGAATGGTTGTTTCTTCATCAAAAGAGAGATGAATATATTGACCCTCCCAAGGTCAACAAATTGACCTTCTTGTGTCCTGGTTTTGATCTGCAAAGTGCGTTGTTACAAGAGAAAAGTAATGTTATAAAAATATGCAATGTGAAAATAATTTTATAAATTAATTCAGATTTGATTTGGATCCATGATTCCCTGTGATGTGGTACAGACCATGGGGGATACTGAAGAACCATATCATACATTATGATCCCTTTTGCTCTAAGGGAAAAATTCCTGTATTTTGCCTATTAGCACAAAGGGATTTAAATAATATTCTTCAGATTTGAAGCCTAAAACCTATGCCACAGTGGATCCAGAGAAAGATCAGTCCAAAGGCAATCTTTAATGATTCTCATATGAGGATGCTCATTTAAAGCACAGAGAATGTTTGATATTTCCTTGTGAACATTAGGCAAGAAGTAAATTTTTATGGCATTAAATTGAACCCTTAAGAATCTCATGCTTGCAGGAGTTGAACTGATAGAGTAGTTAATGAGCTATAATTTCAACTTGGAGACTGCATTCAAATACTGCAAATGATTTCTCATTCAGTAAGGAAATATTTTTCTAAAAAGTGACATAATTCTAACCTCATATTTAGTTTCTCTGATTTTAAATTCAGTATCTAATAAAGAAAAAAATCTCTGAGAATTAAAAGCTTCAAAATATCCCTATAACGTTGCACTTTGCATTTGTTTTACTTTCAGCTTTTGCTTTTATGCAAGTAAATAAAATGAAAAGGCATCCATCCTGGATTATACAATCCAAAATACTCCAGCTGTCTGTGAAGATTTACTACCAACAAAGATATTCACTTAGGGCTTAGTAGAGACTAAATTTACATCTTTATGATTGATCTTATGTTCTCACCCCTCAATGTTGTTCATCGTATTTTCAAGTAAAAGAAAAAATAAGTGCCTCAGGGCCTGAACAACCTGACCTTTAAATCAAGGCCAATAGTGAAAAGCAGCCAAATAATTCTTCCAATTTACCATATGGGGAATGTTGCGTTTAAGATGCCTTCTTATTTAAGTTATATTGTGGACATAGATTGTTTGTCATTAATATGTAGAAGGTACCAGGAATTTACTCAGCTCTACTAAATTACTTCTGAGAATTTTATTTACTTGTACTGAAATGTAGCCACCTATTGAATTCTTAAAAGTCTGTTACAGACTTTTCCAGACCAAGGAACCAAAATTTAGTTTCTGATATTAAAGTCCTAATAAACTCAAACCCTCCCCCTATGTTACTTCTGTGTATCTGACACTCATAATGCTAAAACCTCAGCTCAGTGGACAACTGCAACATATGCCTTACCTCCCCCTGAAACTTCAATGAGAGAGATGAGACAATGAGACTGCCGAACTGATTTTCCCCCAAAGACATCTTTCCTTCAAGGTGTGCTTCACCGTTCCTTCTGCTGTGGTCGTGGTTGCCTAGCAGAGTGGCAGGCAGCACCTCCTGCAAGGCAGTGCAGCACAGCTCTGGGTCGTGCTGGCAGCCTCCTCCACTGAGGCTGCACTCACAGTGAAAATTCCTACTCAAAGACTGTCTTATGGGAGTGAAATGTCTGCCTTGTCATGAGAAAAGCCTACAATTAGGCCTTAAAAAGGCAGATTGAAGCTTGTCTCCTGTCCTTTCAAAGATGCATGAACATTGGCATTATACTGCACCTTCATTAATATAAGAAATCATTAATTTTTCTGCTATGTGGAATGTTCTAGGAAGAATAAATAACAAGAAGGGAAGGCTGGCACAACACAATTCTTTGAAACCCAATACAAAAGGACCTGTTGGACAGATAGGCAATTGCTCAATCCACTAAAGGATTTATTTAAATGGATGGATTGGTACAACACTGATCAAAACTCAAGCAGAGAGATGTATTTGTTCTCTGTCATTTCCAGACATAGTTATTCTCCCCATGGAAACAAACTTTCAAATTAACTTAAAAGCTCACAGAACTCACAGAAGTGCTTAGTAGACACATGCACACATTTTTATGTGTAGAAAATTAATCCTTGTGCATCTGCCGTGAGTTAGAATTTAAGATTGTGCAAAATCAGCATAATAATATAAATGTGCAAGTGAGTTTGTTTCTGCCATTAATAATCTAAGTGTTGAATTATTTAAATCAGGTACCCCGTCTGTAGCAGCTGAAAGATATGCTGTGTCTCAGAGAACAACTTGCTTCTGACAGGCAGCCAGAATTAAAATAGGTTTTTGATTTGATAGTCTGATTGCACAGTGACTGCAGAATTAAACTTTGCATGCAACTTAGATGCATTACCTTGATTTAGAGTTTAATAAATACAGTTTTGTATAACCTGTTTAGATTATATCCAAAAGAAAAAGCTACTATCTGAATTCAGTTAACATGGCAACTATTTGGTATTCCCCCCATAGTATTAAGCACTAGTCAAACATAGGTTAGAGAGAGGAAAAAAGGATCCAATTTGTAGCTGAAGTATAATATATTTGGATAAAATATTTTTATGAATATAATGATATTGGTGTTTTACTTCTGGTATTATTAAAAATATCACTGCATGCCAGACTGATGTTTTCTGAACTAGGATGAACACACAGAAATTTCCACTAGCTAGTTTAGCAAATTTCATAGTTTGTGCATTCTCTTTAGTGAAATGTGAACAGAAAAAAAAGAGTAATTTTGTTGGTCGGAAATGTTGCAGGAAACAATATGGAATGGGACCCCCCACATTAAGAAGACCCATAATAAGACAGAATAATACCTTCACAAAGCCAGATATGAGAGTCTCAGGTAAGAAATTACTTGTTCTGCCTCTATTGATACTATAACTTGCCTTTTCTACAGGCAGGAGTTTGTGATGATGAAATAGAACCACAGCATCATAAATTCACAGAATCAGAGAATGGTCTGGATTGGAGGGGATCTTTAAGGATCATCCAATTTCAACGTCCCTGCCATGGGCAGGGACACATTTCACTGAACCAAGTTCCTCAGAGCTCTCCAACACAGCCAGGAGCAATTCCAGGGATGGGGCATCCACAGCTTCTCTGGGCAGCCTGTGCCAGTGCATCAACACACTCACAGTAAAGAATATCTTACTTATATCCAGTCTAAAGCTACCCTCTTTCAGTTTAAAATCATTGCCCCTTGTCCTGTCACTACAGGTCCTTGTAAAAAGCCTTTCATACAAGCCCCATTTATATATTCAAATAAATTAATTAAGTATCCTCCTGTATTTTTTTTATGGTGACATCAGAACACAGACAAGGTAGATGTACATAGCAAATACAAAGATAAAGCATATTTGAGTAATGTTATGTGAAGCGTTATCAGTGAGGTCACTGAAAACAGAGAAACAACTTCTCAAAGATTCCGTGAAACTTGGCACATTCATATATATTACAGATGCAATGTTGTACCAAGCATGAACCTGAATATAAAATGGATTTAAGCATTTGTGGAAAACTATCTGTTTCTCAGTAGGAGTTTTAGGTTGAGTGAGTTCATGATTACATTTACTTCTAAAACACATAATACTGCTTGGTCTAGAGCTCAATGTTACAGATTTATATTTTTAAGCTGTTAAATCTTCTCTTTATTTGTTATTTTCTACTCTTGGCATCAGACTGAGTTCTGCTTTGGGAACTTCTGAGAGGACGAAGTCCATGATCATTGCTGAACACGTGGAAACCCTCTGAGTGTGCTTGTGGCTGTCAGGTAAGGAACAGGTTAGGGCAGCCACAAGGCCGTGGACCAAGAAAGCTTCAGCATTTTCTAACTGACATGCTGCTAGCCTTGATCTAGGATGCCTGTAGCCTTATCTGCAACTGATCCCTTATGAGGCAGGGCCAAGTCCTTGTTAACTGATGCCTGGGAAAGGCCTATCCAAGAAACAGACCAAGAGTACAGCCAAACTTCTGCAAGAGGATGCAAAGAAGGGGTCCTCAGATTATTTTTTTCCATCATAAACAATCTCACTTATGGTGGTGACACACTACAGAGTAATTTTATCCAGGCCAGGAGTAGCTGCCCCTATCAGAGCAGGGCCACTAAGATGATGAAGGGATTGGATCACCTCATTTATGAGGAAAGGTTGAGAGAGCTAGGACTCTCCAGCCTGAAGCAGAGCAGGCTCAAAGATGAGGCTTGTTTTGTTATGTTCTGAATACCTTCAATATTTCACCCATATCAAAGATGGAAATGGCCATGTGAGGTAGGTGTTGCTTCTGTACAATATTGTTAATAATTTCCTGTGCTCTGCTTTACCACTGAATCGAACCTGTGGATAGAGAAAGAACATATACTATGAAATTACTTACCCTCCTTCTTCAGAATATTTGTGACCAAAGGCAAGGATGTCAGATGCTCGGCCACTGCCATCGCATATCACAACGGGAACAGGAGGAGTGTCTCGCAGATACTCCAGAACAATGGAGATGACATTGGGACCTCCTTCCACAATAAGGGCCACCACTGGAACTCCTTGGCCGATTCCTGGAGCAAAAGGAAGAAAGAAACAAACCAAACCAAACAAAACCAAACAGCCAACCAATCAATAAAAAAAACCACAAACACACACAAAACAAACAAATAAATAAATGCAACAAAAAAGAAACAAAAAATGCAAAGTCAGCAAGGCAAAAAAGACATAACAGCAGACAGAAGAAAAAAGAAATCAGACTGAAATAACTGCATTGTGACTGTACAGTGCTATGTCAGAGAAAACACATTCAGTAAATCAGGTGTTTTAAGGACAGATGGAACCAGTGTAGCCATCTCCTCAGTTCCACTGCATAAACCAGTATATTCTGGCATTATCTTCTACTTCAAATACAATAGTTAGGTTTAAATAGACAACAATTTTCTTTTTTTTTTTTTTTTTTCAAAAAGATCAAATCTTGTTTTGAAATCATAAAGAAACTTCTGCATGTCTTCCTCCAGGTTCATAATCAAGACTGGAATCTTGCTTGTAGTCTAACTTTTTGCATTATGTCATCTTCCCATCATTGAGTCTTCCAATAGTTTTGCTTGCTGTTTCAAAATTACCTCCATGATACTTTTCCTGGTGTGTGGGATCCACTTTGAGGTTGCAGCTGGGCAGCCCTTTAACCTTCTCTTGAACAAACTAAAGACCTTCTCTTGCAAGTCAGTTCTATACATGTTTTTCAACTCTAGTTTTTCTTTGAATTCTCTCCAATTTTACAGCATATCCTTCATTCCTTGATTTGCAGACCCCACACCAGGTACATTGCTCCAAAGAGAGCTGAACTAGTGCTTAACCAAAGGAGAGGCATCTTCATTTTATGCACCTTTGGTGTAATTACATGGGAGCCCTCTGCAAAAGTTGTAACACAGACTGCCAGGAAAGTTGTGTGTATTTAAGAAAGGCAATATGATGCGAGGCTGGTGTTCACATAGCTGAAAAAGCTTTTATGGTAGCCACTTCTTGACCAGCTGAGATTGGGACATTCAAAAGGACTCAGGCAACAGAAGAAGTTGAACATTTTCTATTACCATTTTTTCCTGACAGAAGCTTCTTTTCCTTTTCAAGTAGCTTTTTCTAAGAAAACCTATATGCATTCTGCACAAAATTCTGACATATCACTGGAGAAAAAGAAAAAAAAAGAATGTCCTTCACTATTAATATCTGGGTTTGAAGAAGTTGCACAAAGCCATGTAACAACTGTTAATATGTCTAATGAAGTTTTCATTTAGAGAGGGTACAATTCTCCAAAGCAAATGTAAGCCTGTGAGGCTGGAGCATTAAATCTGATTAGACCCTCTAGAAATATTCACAGGTCAAATGATTTTCAGTAATTTTAAGGACTTGAATTACTGTAAAAAATTAGATAAACTATTCTTTAAGAAAGAATGAAAAAAACCTAATTTGTATACATAACAGGAAAATATTCCAGGCATTTCTTGAACCATTTTGAGGGAAATATTATGTTTCCTGAAGTGATTCTCAGCATGCCTTGTTACGTTTGTCTCTACTGTTTGACTGTGGCTTTTTTATCATATAACTTAAGTAAAATGTGTGGTGTGGTGCTTATTTATGTTGAGAAAACTACAGGTTGAATTATAAAATATAGGCTAATGAAAGAGCATACAAAGGGTGGAGTATAACAAGGTGATTAACAGAATGATTTGCACAGAGATCAAGGGTTAATTTCTTCTAATAATATTAAGGACTTCTCTGAATTGCTGTTCTACCCAATCTATACACCTGCTAATAAGGTAATATTAAGAAGTATTCTTACTAATGTGACAAACTGGGTCTGGATGACATTGAGGATTAATAGAAATTGAGAAAGTTCACAATTTGAGATGCAAAGCCATTTATGTGGTGTTTAATAAATCCTTCTGTAAAGTGGGAACTCATTAGGAGGAAATACTAGAAAAGCTGATGAAAAGAGAACTGTCTTTGGTATAGCAAGACTACTAGGAAAAGTTATGATCCTGGAATACACAGAGCAAAACATTTTCAGGAGGAAATGGGCCATTCAGTGCAAGCCACTCTGGAAATGCCATCCAAAATACTATCTGTACTGGTGCCCAGGCTTGTTCAGAAAGAGCAAACTGGAATGAATGGAGGAAAAAGCCAAAAGGAGTTTATGGGGAATAAAGAGGTAATCTTATAAGACAAGATTCAATGAATTTGACTCATCTTCCTTAGCAAATCAGGGGGATAAAGACACCATGACTGAATACTGCCATGACATACAGCACATTAGAAATTAACAGCTTTAGATGGAGTTCAGAAGATTCCTGGTTATCAGGCGAGTGAAGTCTTTACAGTCTTGTAAGACTAAAAGGGAAAACTTTTTGTATTGAAATGATGGTCTGCTGCTCACCAATCATCAAAATTGCAGTTGTGTTGTGTATCTCAAACTGTTCCTGAGTTAGGTTCTGTCCTTCTGCTGGAAGTCTGTTCATTCCCAGTGCTTTCTGCTAGATAAATAATTCTCATATTATAAATAATTATGGTTAGTCTAAATAGACTAAATAGTCTGAACTATTTTTGCCTTCTTGGGCCATTTGAAAACATGTCTAAAATTTCTCTCGCAACCTTTGATTTTCCTTTTAAATATTTTTTAACATATATATACATATATATATATATTTTTTTAATTTAAGCTTTTATAGTCACAAGAGTTGTCTGGCATATAAAAGTTGTCTGCTGTTGTTCCAGTTGTGTTTCATTGTAGTTAATCAGATGGCAGTTTTTCTTTACTCTAGTTCTTTAGAAATACATTCAACATGAAAACAATCCTGTAATTTGAGGCTAGTAAAATAAAGGAACTTTTTTCCAATTCAGACTTCAGTGAAACTTTGGAGCTTTAAGTTTAACGATCCCCCAAAGTCATGGTTTATCATATACAATTAAGTTCCAGATTGAACTGTAACTATTTCATCATTCCGGCACATTTCTTTGTGAGACAAAAAAAAATTTAACCACAAACATGATTTCTATATCTCATTGTAATTTGGGAAATTCTCTCTAGTTCAGCAAAAAGATGATTTTTTATTTTAAATTTCATTGTTCTCCATAATAATTGTTCTCTTAATAATTTTGATTTGGAAAAATCTACTGTTTCTTTATTTTGGTGGGCAAATTATTCTCGTTAATTTCTGGAATTACAAATAACATTTTTAATCAGTTAATACTACTTTGTTGATATTTCTTCAAAGTATAACAACTTCTGGCTTTCAGGAAAGTTCTCTTGACTACAGCTGTCTGAAACCTAATGTTATGAACTTCCATGGATTTATGATAATTAGTTTCTGAGCAGTAATGGTATCCACTGCATGAAAGTCAATAGACATAGTAAAATAACAAAAGATCATTCCTGCTTGAGTACCTCAGAATTTCAAAAAATGGGTAAATGGGAATTACTACATCCTCAGTTTTCTATGATGTTCCCAAACATATTTAAATTAGTAATGACATTATATTCATTTCAGAATAAAAATGTAGCCACTTACACCAAGATGTCTGCAGCTCAATAACTCTCGTCCAAAATGCAGAGAATATTTGAATTAAACTTTTAGATATCCTGACACTAAAAATTCCTGGATGCTTCCCTGCTGCTAAATATTAGCAATTTGGAAACAAATGCAAAGGGTCTGCATAAAAATTTCAGTGTGTCTCAAGACGCTGATTGGCTATACTAACACTGCATTTATAACTATGATGATATGAAACTCATCAGATGAGAACTCATTGTGCTTGCCTTAATGTAGCACTGGGGCAATTTGGAGAATGTTGTCATGTGATACCAGCAAGAACCTCTGACTTTGAGAAAAAGATAGCTGATAGACCTCTCTTTAACTGCTAATCAAATTCTGTTTCCTTCTAAATCACCTCAGAAATAGAAGAATTAGAAATTCTTTGTTAGAGCCCTATGCAGCTTGTGCACGCACAGTATACAATAGTCTGCAAAGAAGAGGCTGGCAGTTCCTGATAGATCCACAGGGAGCCTTTGGTTTCAGACGCTTTATTTGGAAAGACAACGGCAGGCTGTGAGGTGAGATGCTAAATGCAGAGGTAATACATTCCTTACAATGTCAAGGACACCATTATAAAAAGAGTTTCTTGCTTGAGTTGAGATTGTCAGAAAGAAGGCAGTGCCAAAATGAAACCTTGGTGACATAAAACTGGACTACAGTACTGGAACTGCTGCCTCCTAGCACACATCCAGAAGGTAGGAACTTTATGCCAAGCACTATAATGGACAGTTCTATGTATCAACAAGGAAAAAGTTTTCCCTTCATGTGTTTTTGTGGAATTTACCAAAAAATTGCCCAGGCCTGGGAAATGACTAAGGATAGCACTCATCCTGTTGGGCTATCTTCAACAAAACTGTTGCTTTCACTAATAAGTACTCTAAAAGTATACAACCTTAAAAATTGTGTGTTTCACATTCTATTAACTGCAAAGAGAGTATCATTAATGCACTGCACTGAAACTGCAGAGAACCTTTCTTTGGTACAGGGCAATGCACTATTATCAGGAAAGACTTGGTGTTGTCATCCAAACACAGGAGAAAGTACAATTCATTTTTACATATCTGAGTACTTTCTTCTGTTTCCTAGAAGGCACTAAATGACATGTTAATCAGCTTTTTATTTAATATCCTCTGTAGAAGATTTATTAATTTTTTAAAATATCCTTTATTTAATATCCTTTGTAGAGAAACCATTAAGTTTGAGTGAATTATTTTAAATATCTGAAAACTTATGGTCATGTGATAATTACATGGAAGATTTATTTTTAAATTTAATTAATTCACTTTTTAAAGCATTTCTAGGATGAGCTTTGGTTTCAAAAAGTCATTTTTCCTTCTCCTTTCGGGAAGAGGAAACTTCTTGTCTAGCAGTGTATGTGTTGACTTGAAATTGGCTGTGAATGCTGATTAATGTGTTATCACAGTGATGTTTATGACTTAGTTAAATAATAGTACAAGATGAAAAATATCTGGTTGCAAAATCAAAGGTCTTCCAACTTAAGAGTGGTCTCTGCATTTTTATTCCGTGTTATTAAAAATCGTTTGTTAGGCAGACAGGAGATTTTTTTTCTCTCAGACTTTCAAAATAAATACTAAGTTTGTATCCAATAGCAGGTATGTGGGAAACATCTTGCATATTACTATTTAATAAGCTCTTCAATTCACATACTAAATTCTTAATATTTCTGCTATAAATCCAAAAGTACAGGTAGCCTCTCATGACTTCATTAATAGAATATAGAAAAAGAAGTCATTATTTTCACTCAGTATAATGCAAAAAGAAGAAAGTACCAAAGACCTGAGGCTCATCGCTATACTGATTTCTAAAACAATAACTTTCATTTTGAGTATTTCAGGAAGTATGGATTTTTGGAGGGTAGATTAAACTGCTTAGCGTTTCACAGTGTCAGGTATTGTGGATACTGCTGGTGAAATTAGGCTGCAATATTGTGCAAAAGATTCATGTAGTCAACTTAAAGGTTTGTTACTGTGTTAATGACTTTGTGGTCAGCAGCAGAGCCAGTGGGACTTTCTGACAATTGTGATTCCAGGAAAGTATATCTACATCAGAACATTTTTCTCAATGTGCACCAAATAGCACATGTAGGCCTTCCTGTTAATATACAAAAACCCATTTTCTCCTTGACACAGCTGTAATGCATAAATATATAAATTAAAATAATAAACTAGAAGAAATTAATGTATTTGGAAATGGAAGGAAGGAAAAGCTGCATAAATGTCTGTGTTGTGTGAAAAGGGACTAAAAAATATCTACTATGCTTTGTGGAAGCCCTATTTTGTTTTCCCAGTTCTTGGAAAAACATGAATATTTTATGTTGTGAATATATTTATAAATAATGTATAACTGTCTTATAAATTATTAGTACTTCTTTTAGTGAAGAGCTAAGCATGAGTTACCCACATTTTTATAGACCAACAAGTGAATAAAATGCTTCATTTGCTACAAAATGCATTTACTACACATATTTTAAAGCATGGTTTTAAGAGTAACTGGGACATATCACTATGTTGTATACTATCCCAAAATTCAGCCCTGAGTCCAGTCAAATAAAAAAGAGGCTCTCTAACTGACTAACCTGGTGGAAATGTGTCTAATTGCAGTATCATAACACTGGGTGGTAGTAGGCACATCTGAGTTGATTTCCTGCTGGCCACCTTTGCTCCTTCATCAGATCAGACATTTTGGTGTGAGTTGTCTTAAGTTCATTTCCTCTTCCTGCCTGGAAATTTTGACTGCAGAGTTTGGTAATTGTTTGGATTTGTTTGGGCTGTTGGGGCCTATGTCTATCCTGCTGGAGGAGTTACTGCACAGCAGCCAGCACAGCAGTGATGAACAGCTGGAAATGTGTGTCACACCTTATGCACAATGTGCAGCTGGAGAGCAAGATGTCCACAGGCTGGATGCAATGGAAGAGCATCATGCTTAAGGTTACACATAAGACTGTGGACATACTAAGAGAGCTCAAACTGTCCCAGAGGAGGGGCAGAGTAAGTCTGCACAAACCTTCACACGGTGCTTGAGCAGTCAACCTGACAGCTCAACATCTTTTCCTAACAAGGCACACACTGCTCATCTGTGCAGTGTAGAAACAGGACTCTAGCCTTCCTAGAAAACCTGAGCCTAGGCATGCACAGGGTTGTGGGAAGCATCACTGAGCTGGAAGTGTTTGTCAGGTCTTCCGGACAGCAGGTATATTTACATGATCAAGGAGCCTCTACAATTTTGCACAGGCCTACCCTCCAGGTCCACAGATTGCTAAATCTTCCTGGAACCATACGTACTGCAGATGGTGGGGTACATAAATTATCAGGTTTCTCCACTGGTCATCATACCCCAGGTTTGCATGTGCCTGTCTCAAATAATGATACAATAGACTCTTAGCAGTAGACAGTTCCTATGACAGGCTTTAGAATTGATTTGCATCACTACCTTGTGTACATCCTGCAAAGGATCGGATGCTTGTGGGCAAGAGCTACCTTTCTAACTGCAAAATTCTCCTAGGATAATGGCTTCTGTGAGCAGTAAACTCAATGCTGTCTTACTGACTGACAAACAAATCCAAAAATACAAATCAACAGATTTAGCCAGCTTAGTGTTGTGTTGTGTTAATTAATTTGTCCTGTTCTGTTAAGCAGTTTGGTCCTGTACCCCTGTGTAAAGTGGTCCTACCCTCCTTTGCCTCCTCCCATCCTAATGCCAATCCTTACCTTCCTCCACCCCTTGTCCCCAGAACCTGCTGAGTCATTCCCACAACCCCACCCCAGGGTCTGTCTGTCACTCGACAGCCCTTCCCTTCCACCCAGAAAGTTCCATCGGGGCATCAAGTGATAGGCCAGACACCAGTGTCCCCGCCTATCAATTTTCCTATTGGTGCCTGTCCATGCCCATTTCCACTGGTTTCCACTTCCCCACTGTCACCCCATTGGTCTGTGGAAAGACCATCCCCTTGTTTACACCCCCTGTTAAATTCTGTTGCACAGTGCAGTTCAGGGCTTCTGTTGGTTGTTCCCCTTGGAGCAGTAGGCTCCTCCGAGTCTCTTAATAAACCCCAGCAGGAGTCTTCTCCTTCTTCGCCGCTCAAGTCTCTCTTATGGCTAGAGGTCAGACACAAAGCCGCCCTCCTAACCCTGCCGGGAACGGGAAGGTGTCCCCCACTGCTTGCCATGTCAGGTCAAGCCGGCCAAACGCCGAGCCATCCGCAGAGGAAGACACTGTGGCAGGTTAGAGTTCCTGCAAGTGTTTGTCAGTGCACAGTGCATGGAAAGGCACAAAGGCCATTTTGCACAAATGCTCCATATAGTGTAAAAAAACTTTAATTGCATCAAACAGATGACATGTTCCCAGATACAGGCTATTAATTCAACAGATGAGGTTATATACTCCAGGGCCTTTTAACGCAAGGATTGTTTACTTGAGGTAAACAATTTTAGTAGAAAATCTCATTTTTTTGTCAGTGGATGATTGATAAAACTGTTGTGAAGTTCAATAACAACACTAATGCAGTTACAAGAACTTTGACAGCTTTAAACTACATTTTGATAAAATCTGACCTTACTTTTAACCTAAATATATATGATGAACTATGACTTTTGAGGGTAAGTTGACTAATAAGCCTTATTCATTTGTATTTGAAACACTGCAAAATAGCATTTTCTTACAATTTTTTTGAGACGCTTAAGGTGTATTGAAAATCATATTAGAGTTTAGAGGTTCTAGTAAGTTAAAGAAAAATAAACTAAGTCTTTATCTCAAGAAGTCTGTCTTAGAAGTTCAGTTTCTAGGCTATTGCTATGTTTCATGGGACAAGCAGAGTATGCAGCAGTGTGATGTATTAACAATGGCTGAAAGAAACTCCACATAAAACCTGTGGCTTCCAGAAACATTTTAGTCCAGGTGTTTACATAGTACTTGGATATCCTAGTGCAAGCTACCTACACAGAATGGATAAACAATTAAACATGACCTGGAATCTTAATAAGCGGAAGACCTGGTGTAACCTTAAAAGATTGAGGAAAATAATTTTAAATTTCTTAACCGATATTTGCTTTACAGTAATGCAGAGTCAACAAAAATTGCTCTTTGGCTGTTAATACAGCATGTCTAACTGCAGGGTAAGTGATGCTTAAATAGATTTAAAGTTATACTGAATTCACAACAGTTGTTAAAAAGTTTGACCACACAAATGTGTCTGCTCCACCTCTGGACATCTATGTGGTACTCCCTATGGTCCCAGCTAGCTCAGAAAGGCTAAGTGATAACAGAACATTCTAAAGTAATCCAGATCCTTCATATTAGGTTACACTGAAATAACATTTCAGCTTGGGTCTTTTTCTAAGTATTTGTTTTCAGGAAACTTTTTGGAAACACCTTCAGATGTGTATGACACCTTTTTGGCTAAAATATCAATAGCAAAAGGCAAAGAGATAAGATCACCTGCACATACAATGTATCTGCAAGCTCCAGCTCTCCAAATCACAGCTGCAATATGTTTACCACTAGAGCAATTACATTACTAAGTGATCATAACTGGAAAAAAGGGAATGGATCTTGCTTTTGGAGGATGTTGGAAAAGAATGCTGGATTTTATTACCCAGAAGTACAGGAACATCTCCCAGATGTCATATCTAATTTAAATCTAATTTCACATAGCTGCACTTTGTACAGTCAGCTTTTCCTTTTCCACATCCCTTGTCTCAAGCATTTTCACTTAAGCAGAACCTCTAATTCCAGGTATGGCAAAGATAAGAGGGGTATTTCTTTTAATCCTTCAAGAACTATTCCGTAACAAAAGGAGAGAAACTTACAGATTAAAAAACAAAACAAAAAAGAAAGAAATAGAGAAAAAAGAGATCAAACTCATTCTACTCTTTTCTGAACACCTTTAATAGTTTTCTATATTCAGAAATTAAGGGGAACATCCATTTGTTTGGAGACTCATTACCAGCCCCACGTCTAAAGAAATCAAACTGATCTGGTAAGCCAATACAAAAAAAATCTAAGAATATTTGCTGTGTTCCTGAAATTCACAGAACTAGAGGATTATGTGTGATTGAATGATACACAACCACTAATAATAAAGGGAAACTCACAACAATTTGACTAATTTTTTCTTTTCAATTTATTTTTTGACATTTCTACTGTAGGCTTGTTGAATATCATTTCCTGTAATTTCCTTTTTATTTTCCTGCTTCCCAAGCACAATTTAAAATCACTACTACGAATTTTATTTTGTTAATCTTTGTTTTTTTGCCTTTGCAGTTTTCATTCATTCTCTTTATTCCCCTTGTTATGCTCACGTCCATTCTGCATTCTTATCTTTATTGTTTCCCTTTTGGTGGCCCAATCACATTTTCACTTCATCTCTTAATCCATAATCGTCTTTTATCTCATCTTTGCTAGGAGTATGATTGTATCATATTTGTCCCAGTCTGTTCTCCTTTCTCTTCTGCTCTACCTTGATACTTTAATTCTCATTTCTATTTGTTCAGTGCTCCTTCCTCACCTCTCTAAATCTACCTACTGATCTATCTGCCATCCTGGCAGACCTGACATTAACAGACAAATCTGTGGACCTGACACCTGGAACCATATCTTTGTTTAATAATTTACTATTTAATAATCGTAAAAACTTCTCAAAAGGAAATCCAGCATGGTAACAAGAAAAGATTTGTGGTATCTTCTTTTGATATGTTTACTTGTCTTTGCAGAAGCATAAAGTTCAGAAAGTCCTCAGAAGAAATGTGACATGGGAAGGGCCTGTGTAAGACTAAATCCTGGGATTTGTGAGCCTCACAAGCATCCAAGTAACCACTTGGTTACTTTCTATAAAATGGCAATACATAGTTCAAAGCTGGCACTTCAAGCTCAAAGACACACAAACACAAGAACCTTTGTGGATTTCAGTCACCTATCTATCCTTGCAGACAACTGCTTCTTAGGGCAGCACCAGAGGACCTAACTGGTTTCACTCTTCTTGGAGCACATCACCCGTAGGCAATGGCCTAAGACACACAGGAGCAACTACAGTTTCAGAAATTCTCACATTCTCTTTATCTTCCCTGGTGCTTTCCTTGGCTCCCTTTGGATGTGAGCACTGCCACATATTGTATTCAGCACTTCAGAAAGTTATTGCATTGTAACGTAACCAAATTCTACACTACCTCCTATTACATACTGAGGTGCTTTTCCTTGTCATATTTTGCTTATTTTTCAACATATTTGAATCTATGTAATCCCAGAAAATTATCACTTCTTCTTACCTGTTTTAGAAAACTACAACAGGTGAGCTACAGAACAGCAGAAATATGGCTGAAGTGGATTCATCCTAAAATAATGTTTCTTAGTTTTGCAGCTTTATATGTTCAATAAATTTAAACCTTCCAAAAATTAGGGAGCTGAAATCACCTGTACTCTTTTTCTTTGATATGAATCATATGAAAACATATGTTTTAAACAAACTCATCTGTTTAAAAGCAAGTTCATTAAAGGAATTTATAGATTCACTTGCATGGATCTATTGTGTGCTTCAAGAATGATTTTTAACCTGGTGCTTTCTCAGCCTTTTATGAAGTATGTTTGTCTTCGGTGCCTGATCAACAAACATCATGATGCTTTTAATGAAAAAAACTCAAGTTTCCAATCTCTAGCAAAATCTGAAATGAGTCAAAACTTCAAGCAGTTCTGGGTTTTACTGAAATTTCACAGGAGTCAAGTTTGCAATCTTGCAGTAGACTTCCTCTCCTAGAAAGCAGTCTGTATCTAGATCTTCCCAGCTATGTAGTTATGAAAATACATCTAGGACTGCACAGAACATGAAGGAAAAATCTGAATCAAATGAGAGTTCCAATGCATTTGATGATGATGTAATGGTCAGAGAAGGTGCCAGTGATGACAGTTGAACGTCCCTTTGCCTCCCCAGCCCCCTTCATATATTCTCAGGCATAGGATGACAAAGGGAAGTCCACGGGTCACATGAAAAGATACTGTTGACATATGATGCTGTAAACTGCCTTCTCTACCTAATCAAATCACTCAGCTTTATCTATCAATTCCTTACTCAGAGGTAATTTTTTTCTCACAGGCCTACCAAAACTTAACTACATTAACCAACTCTATAAAGAAGAAAGATTAAATACAAGGTCTCAGGTTCCAATGCCTATGGTGTGTCTGTTTTTCCAACAGTATATAGTGGAGGTAAAGCAAATCTTGGCATGTTTAAAATTAATGGCACCAAATGGCATGTTTAAAATTAGAATAACTGCAGCATTACAATGAACAGCTAAATTCTGCATTCAGTCCTCTGTGGTCTGGGTGACAATTCCTCCAAAAATGTACTGCTCAAAAGAAGAGTATTAGTTTCACAAGGTATGTCTACACACCCTAAGGATTTGGTGTGGTCATCATCCTCAGAAACATCAGTATGATTCAATGTGTAGGAATGGACCTAGCAGTGTAAAGTGGTTCTTGTAAGCTTCAAAAAGGCAATAGAGTATATAGGTTAAAAGATTTATAAAAGGTTGAAAAGTTTATGAAAGACACAAAATAAAGCAAACTACTTCAAAATATCAGATTATTTTAAGTGGTCTATTTCAAATTAAACATACACTGCCTTTACATCCTCTGGCTCAACATTCTGGTTTCAAATATGGTTTTGGTTACATATCTATATTTTTACCTTATTTCTGGCTCTCCTGCAAATGGAATTGTTAAAAATCTAAGAAAAGAGCCTTTTTTTCTTTGACTTTTTTTTCCAGATAACTCTTTCTGAAGAAGAAGGTGGTAGTTAATTTTATGAAGAGAAAAGAGTTTTCAATGGCAGGAAAAAAGTCTTCCCTCCTCATCAGCACAGGCTGGACTCCTGCTGGCTAGGTGACATTACATATTCTTGTTATACTCATTCCTCAATTCCTCATTTTAGTGAAGTCCTTTTGCCTCATTATGTTCTTTTCACCTTTCTCTTTCCTTCTCTGAGGCTGTGTCTAACACTGTAAAATGTCAGAAATCTAATAAATATGGGATAATCTTTTAAATCATTAGAGGAAACATCAGATCTTTTTACATTTTAATCTATGATGGTAGCTGTTAATTCCAATTTGAACATCACTGCTTCACTGACTGGACTCCATCTATTTCCAAACCAAATTTTAAGAATGTAAAACCTCTGTCAGATAGTTACAGAGAACAGAAAATTCTGGCAGTCTTCTGATGAAAATTTTAATATTTTGATGTGTGAAGTCTTCAATATAAGTAAAATATCTGAATCTAAAAATAAAACGTCATTAGCATGCAGTCAGTATATTTTCAAGACCATTTGTCAGGCATGCAAATATTGCACAAAGCTTATTTATTCTGCTCTTTGAACCTCTACATTACCATTTCCTGACACATTCCTCCCTAACACATGTTGAACACAAATTTTATTACTTACACATATGTGTTAGAAGACATGAAATGTACATGAAATACAGAAAATTATTGCATGTTTCACCAAATGGTTATGCATACACAAGAACATGCTATGAATGCATGCTATGCCATGCTGTGCTGTGCTATCCTATGTGTTGTGTCCAAATTCTGATTCTGGTGCCAAAATTGTACGTGTACTTTTAAAGAATAACGTACAACATTCTTATTAATTCACAATACCTTTCATTCAAATTAAAAGAGTACAATGTGCAATGTGCAATGATCATTATGTATATGAATAATCTGTGTCCCTGTCTTGCTCCTCTGCTCCAGTAAGAGCACTCATATGAAGGAAAGTAAGCATTTGTGATGCAAATGCTTGGCAACCATGCTGTAAGTTCTTTAGGGACTTGAGAATATTTCAGTCAATAAAAAGTCAGTTAATAGCAACAACTATCTCATGTGAAAGGAAGGCCTTAGTGCAAACAGAAGGAATGAACTGCATATCATAAAAATTCAAACATCAGTGCGGAGCCAAAAGAGAGAAGTTTCAGGTAGATTTTTGAAGGTTCTGCAAGTGCTGGTAGAGGCCCTTTATATGTAATATGACATAATTCTAGACTATGCTTGTTAATGAGAAAGCATTGTTCTGTGTAATCACAAAATGAGTGAGACCCACGGCATGTCAACCTATTGGAGTGACTTTGTCTGAAAATGATTAACAGTCCTCAGATTAAATGTATTAGCGGAGTTGCTACATTGACAATTACTCTAATCTAACCATCTATGGAGTAGCAGGAATGAATATTTTATGACTTGTAACTTCCAACACGCATTTTGTAGACAGATTTCTTGTATATTTCTGGTTCAAGCCATGACTGATTGCATTACTCAGCAACGTTCTGCAGAAATGGTAATGAAGTTCATCTTAGCAAATGACTAGGCCATTCTACAGCACTTTGGAAAAGCAGTTTGCTAGTGTCCAGGAATGTTATAGTTGCAGAATTTGCAATAGGTAATCTCTAGTAAATAGATGCTTCATTTATTTCCTTTCTCTGTTTTTAGATTACATCATCTGTTTGGTGACACATAAAGTTCTTGTTCTGTACTGACGACTAGTATTTCCACAGGATGGGGAAAAAATAGATTAGCTACACTTTCACATCTTGAGTGATCATAAAATATCCATTGATTTTGAAACCGGTGGCAATACTGGTGAAAATTGGTCTGCCTTTTTTTTTTTTTTTCCAAACAGCTTCTTTGGAAACATTTCTTTGCACCATTGTGACCCATTGGAAAGAAGGTCTAAGTATACAACATTTTGGAAAAAGCAGTTGTAAATGGTACAAAAAAATTTACAATGTGCTGAAGACTTCCCAGGCAGCAGGGAAAGGAGAAAAAGAAAAGAAGAAATTCTATTCCTTCTGAATAAAATTTAGCATTGAAACATATCACTTTAGAATGACTCAAACCAAGGAATACTGTAGATGACACGAGATTGAGGGATGCACACAAACTTCAGGAAAAGAATAATTAAATCTTAGGCCTACAATATCATGGCAGACTATGTCCTGAGGATGGATGCCTAATGACTTCTAGTTATTGCTATAATTAATTAGACTACATTATTTTAAATGAATTTTTGATCTCAAAGACAGTAAGAACTTGTATGATATTTAGGAAAATCAAGTCCAAACTTGAAAAATCCCACATAAATTGCAATTTTTCTGTGTTCATTCTTAAAAAAAGAATTCCAATGTAAATTGTGGCTGTTTAGAGTAAAACAGATGTTTTGTTCTAATCAGATAACCATATCCTTAGGTCATGGACTCAGAGTTACAGTGGGTGCCTACATGAGTGCACCAGCATGCTCTTGGTGCACATGAAGCATGGGCTATGTTAGACCAGTGTGTCAAGTGTGAGGTTTTGTCCCATGATCACTCTGTTCATCACTAGCAGAACGGTAGCTGAAGCACTGGATGCAGGTTTGGGCTGTCCATGAAGGATAAGGAGAAACTGTCAAGCAACCAGAGGAAAGATGCCTAGAGCATATGTGGAAGGGGCTAACAGCGGGCCTGTTAGCTAAAGGAGCGAGAAGAAGATGAGAAGCAAGAAGAAGCTGATAAGGAGGGAACTTTGCAGCTGGACAAGAAATTTAGCTGAAGTCACTGTTACTTTTCACCAATGGTGTTATGTTGAATTATTGTGGCCAATAGTTAGGGTAGAAGAAGTGTAAACAATTAGAAAGTGTATAAAAGGTCAGCCATTTATGTAATAAAGAGTTGCCATCAGAAGACTGCTTAATGTCTCTTCTTTGTGTTGTGACTGCCTCAACAACGACAAGCATATGCCTAAGGAAGCAAGTTTGAGACATCAGTGCTTGTTTAACCTTTTGAAAAGGAGTCTAAGGAGTTATCCTATACCTGTTGTACAACAGTGATATTAAAAAGGTGTCAGACCCATATTTTTCTTGATGGGGTGAGGTTCTCTGAAGGGAAAATGTCTAAAAATAGCAGTTTGTGGGCTTCAGATAACACACTGGTGATGGGGTCCAAGGCAATGAGACAGAGTATAATCTCTTGAGCAGTTCCAGAAGCAGTGAATCAGAAATCAGTAAACTGGCAGTGGTCAATTGCATCAGCCTGACATGCCATAGATCCCTTCCTGCCATGGAACAGTGTAAGGAGAGCATCAGAGATGGAAACACAGCTGGCCTCCAATTTTTGCATCTCCCTTTCAAGCTGGGGCATTTTATTACATTAAAAAATCTCTATACCCTTATCCTGAGAATCTTCTGCTCATTAATGCAATATTTTTGAATAGCATGGACTCCATATTTCAATGTAAAAACTTTTACATGAATTATTGAATTAACCATGTAATGCTATACAAATAAACTCTATGGCAGAGATAGTTACAAAGATATCTTTCCTTCCTTCCAGTGTGTATCTTCAAGTGATTTCTGTGCCTTGAAAATTCTGCAAAAAGTCTAAGATCCAAATATTTGTTTGAATTGGAAACCAGAAACATTTCTGATCAGATTACTTTGAATATTTCCTTTTGATCTTGAAACACTTTCAGAAAAAGTTCTTACTTTCAACATTTCATGCTACAAAATGATGCACTTTGAAACTCCAGGACTTTGAGACAACTTGAGGCTCACTTCAAGAGATGGTTGCTGGACTGTGTTAAAATAGCCTTCCTTTGTGAAAATAAAAAAAACCTGTGCTGAGCATTAAAGTATCAAATTGACTTCTAGGTAATTGCACAACAGAGTGACTCTGTGCTGAACCTGCAGGCTCAGGGCCACAAATGTCACCCTCTGTTTTCTGAAAACCATTTTTTAGTTCCTGAGTATTTGCTGAGAACAAAATAAGAGCAATACAAGTGGTAACACCTTAAAAGGTAATGGAAAACAGAATACTTGATAAAATATTTTCCCTAGTGTTCTTAAGGGGCATAATTGGAGATTCTTCTTGTTCTTCTTATTATTATTCCTGTTCTTATTTTATAGTACACTGATTCAAGAAATTGGTTACTGCTGAATGACTGATAATGATGCCATATTACGAATAATAAAAGCTGAGACTTTCAGAATTATCTGACATATTTAATGACCCAATTTATTAAATTTTATAAAAGAGACTGCCACTGTCCTAGTCTATTTGAAAGGAATGCCATTTTCTGTGTCTTTAATATGTGAGAACAAGTTTAAAGCTTCCCTTTGTGAACTGTATGTGACCCCAAATATCCAGGAGAGCTATCACTGCACTGGAGAAAAACAAAGTTAAGGCAAAGGAAAATAGATAAGAAGAAATGACAAGCCTAGCATGTAAAACTCAGGCAGGCTTAAAAATAATAATAAAATCTACTCTCAGCACTATTGTTGAGGGACAGGCTGTGAAATAAAAAGTTATCAATTGTTTACGAGTTCCTAAATCTGTTCTGTTTTCTAGAGCAGACTCCTTTTTTTAGTGATCAACAAAAAATTGCGCCTTTTCCTGACGCTCTCACAAAGAAAATCGTGATGCTCTCAGTGTTTTCCCCCACTCCACATGCTTGCAACTGGTATGGTAAATAAAGACATACATGCATGGCTGCACAGAGTCCCATTTGGATAAAAATCCCTTAGCAGCAATGCCCTGTCATGCACAGGATGGAGGATCTACATTGCTCTGCTATAAATAAGGGTAAAGAAAAGCGTCAGAAACTGGCCATCTGTTTGGCTGACCCCACAAGGCAGATGGTCTTTCTCATCCATATGGTCAACTTCCTAATAACTAGAGTGTGGGCAAGACTCAGTCATCCTCTTTTAAAGCAAAGAAAAACAAAATATTGCAGAAACATTCTGGATGCCACTGAACCAAGATGTACAAATCTTATTGGCAGACTTCTTTTTGAACAATTTTTTCACATTTCTATTTTGAGGAAGTGTTGTGAGATCCAAGTATCTTTGTGTTTATAAGAGAGAGAGGGAGCAAGTGGTTAAATAAATGGTGGAGAGTCTCTGTCACAGAGGAAAGTGAAAAGGTGGATACTTACTTTTGTGTGTGGGGCGTACTGCAGAAAGAAACCAGAGAAGAGATGTTCTTCATTTTTTTAGATGTTTGAAGAAGTCAGGCAAGCATTTGACTTGAACCACCGAAGTCTGTAGTTTCATCCATCAGTCACTTTTTAAAAGATAAGCCTCTTGACCAAATCTGAATTTATTTAAATCTCTCTAAAGAGATTTACTTCTTAAGATAAGATTTTTCCACCAAAATGTTGTGCTGTAAACTGTAAAAGCTCACACTTTTCTTTTAAAGGCTTTCAAAATGACTGTTTATGCCAAAATTTTATGTATTTTCACGATAAGCCATTTTCAAATGTGCCTTTTTGCTGCTGGTCAAGTTAGGATTAGATTACACTATCTTCATCTGCTAAGAAAGGTCCCAGGCATGCGCCCACTGCTTATGGTGCACACATTTAGTGCATATCTACATAGTCTTTTCTCTGAGAAAAAACAATGTAACTGTGATGTTCTAAAAAAAATAAACCTGTAGTGAGTGGAGTTCATGCAGTGCTGTTGAAGGCCACAAGTGGCACAACATTTTAATTTAAGCACAGATTATATTCATCATACAGAAAACTTTATCAAGCATGATGAACATTCTAGTTTATGTTCACCCAACTGGGCCTGCCTGTAATTCCTTGTCATCTGATGCCTGAGAGCTAAATGCTTTTCCTAGTCTCATTCCAGTTTCACATACCTATGTCATAAAAACTTTCACCATTCCTCAAGATTGCATGTTTAAAGAAGAAAGGCCGCATATGATCACTTTTGAAAGACTAGATCTGTTTTCATTCCTAAAGAAATCTTATGGAGGTACAACATTGATGTTTTTTATGAGACCAAAAATAGAATTGAAATTGAGTCCCCATCTCAAAGCATCTGTACACTACATCAAGCATCAAGTTGGGGTACATTACAAAAATATATATACTAGTATTGGGATATCATATTTTATTTTATCCATGCAGAAATGCTTACTTAGGTGACTGTTTTTTTCTTTTAGGTAGGAAAGTGGTACATGAAAAGAAAAAATACAACTTTGAGAGAAAAACTGGAGGTTTCAGTCTGGTCATGATGTGATATCATCAGGGTTGCAAAAGATGAAGTGAAAGGAACACCTAAGTTCGTAACTCAGCTTCTGGCTTTGGCTAATGACAGCTGTTTAGGAGAAACTTGTCACTCTGATTTTTTAAGATTTTCTAAAACCTTCTGAGTTTACATTCTTGTAGAAAACTTTCTCACACAACTTTCTGTAAACAACCTATTGTTTTGCATTCCTTCATAGAGGCGGAGAAATTTGATGTACTGGTAGTTTGTCCAGTGTCATTGGAGAGGTGGCACTTTCACCCTCCTATCCACTGGCATCTTTTGAGAACTATAAATTATTGGCGTCAGAGGAAATAAATTAGCTCTTCATTGTGACCATAGCTGTGGTGCATCGTTTTTCCTTGTGTCCTCTGGTGACAGAAACTAATAAACACAGTGCAAAGGTATAGCAGCACTTTTACTGAACCCTCTCACTGCCTATAATTATCAGTGTCTCTTCAAACTGCAAAACCTTTTTAATAAAAAACTCTCCCTTACGTACTGTCACCCTTTTCTTTAAGTGTACTAATTTCACCTTATTCTTTACTAAATTAATGCGAACCTAATTGTACAGAGTTATAAAGAAGAGAGGCTACCGAAGACCTGAGTGGAATCTGAAACTTAGCAAATACTGCTTGAAACTTAGCAGAAACAAATCCAGCTATTTGTGCTGTGCACTCTAAAACCCATTGCACTCTAAAATAAAATTTTATTGACTTTTTTCATTATTTGCTTTCCTTAGATCATGGTCACCATAGACAGTAGAAACACTCCCCTAAATGTGCAGAATTATTGCTTCTTTATACTGTTTTTTGCAACATGTTACTCACTTGTATTTATCTTCTGAAGTGAAATGTGCTTTTCCAGGTGTCTACGAAGCTTTACCTCTGCTCCATATTTACCAGTAGTACCATTGTCAGCCAAAATAAAATGAGAATGCATGCTGTTGAGTACTGTCAGCTTGCTCATGGGATTGGACATCGTCTGGTATGGTCGGACCACCTGCAATTTAGAGACAGAGGAAAAAGAGGGTACACTTAACAGAAAAGAGCCTCTGAACTAAATCAGTTACAAGATATGAGCTGACAAGATGAAACGAAAGAAAAAAAACAAAATTAAATACTGCACTTGAGTATTACCGTCTTTTATGTGTAAAGTAGAAAATTACCTTAACACTGCCCTTTCAGATGCAGACATGACTTGAAGGGTTTTCCAAGGTAATCTGTTTCAATAGTATCACTGTTCATTGCTTCTTTTAAAATCTGGCTAATGGTCAGTGCTCCAAAGGTCTGGGTGACCACACACATACACAACTGTATACCCTGTCTGGTGCTGACTATCTAGACGGTTGGTGTAAAATCTCACCTTTCTCTGACCAAATTCTTTGATTCATCCTTCACAGACCCCACCCAGCATCATGCCTCCAGTGTTGGCTCATGCAGAAACACCAGCACTGGAGATACACAAGTACAGGTGAGTTCCACTCCTGGAGAGGTGTGCACATGATATTGCACCACATTTTCAATTTTCTTGGAAAAACCATTGGCCCACTCCTAGGATCAGTAAAAGGCAGTTATGTGTGTTCACAACAACTTTAGAAATTTTCTGTAAAATGGGGAGTTTGCTTCACTTCCTTTGATTTTATTTTATCAGGAGAAACTGTGCAGCAGACTGTGTAAATTGCCACAGAATTACCCCACTCATAGCCACCAGTCAGACCAAATAATAGCATGGGGCCATATTTGGCTGTCAGCTGCTTTGGTGGGTGTCTACTGACATAAGTAAGACTGTACTAACACAGCAAAAGAATTGGTGTTGTGTCAAGGCATCCTGACTGGTACTTCAAAGATTTTCTAGCAATACTATTCCCTGCCTTTCTTATGTATGTCTTGTCTTTTTGGAGAGACAAAACAGAAAATCTGTAAAATGAAGTCCTAGCTGAAGAAATGCTGCAATGACTTGTTACAAAGCTCAGCTGGGCTATCCTTCATTTGCAAGGAATTTTCTTCAGAGTTCTGACATCGTTCATTTTTCAGTTCTTGTACTTTTAATGCACAAATATGTACACTCAAAATTTGACATAGATGCTTGCAGACAGAAATAGAATAAGTTATTGATTTATTCCTAAGCTTTTCTCCCTCTGTAATTCTAAAGAGATCTCTAATTGAGACACAATTCTTTAAAAATAATATGTGTTAGCAATTCTTTAGCCAGAGATCTCTCAATATACATTATTTTCACTTGTGAGTGTCTGCCTAATTTTGGTCAATTCTTAGCTAGCAAGGAGAAATACACAAACTTCTTTTGCTGTTGTAAACTGCCATGCAAAGGGTACTCCATAAGTTCTTTATCCTGCAAAAGGAGGGAATAGGTCTGAGAAGACCTAGAGGGCAGCTGGCCAACAGCAAGGGGGTGCACTACACTCTGTGAGAACAGGTGATAGCTCTGGCTTCGATTTTTTTAATGCTGTTTGTTTTGGTGCCTCATTCATAGCAATTTATTCTACAGCTGCACATGACTTAACAAATATCAGTACACTGCTAGAATGTGTTTAATAGCTAGCTTCTACAGATATAGAAACCATGTAGCCCATGGCACTGGCAAGGCCTTACAGTAGAGGAATCCCTTGAGTTGGTCGTTCATTGTATGAGTACAGGCCACTGTATAGACAATTCTACTGAACAGCTTGTGGTTTCTTCTTGACAGCCACAGCTCAGTACCTTTTAACTGTGACAGCTTGATCTGCAGCAATATTTTGACTCAGTGATGCTGCTGCAGGACAGATCAAAAAGCTATGCTTTTATTCTGTGTTTAGCTACAAGGTGAATTACATTATTAATAAATTTAATGGATGTGAAAATGAGACTACAATTATTTTCAATTGAACTGTTCACAGCATGTACAATTCAACATCTGAATTCTTTTTTTTAACAATAAAATTTCTCAAACCACACTGTGAGACTCTTCCTGAGAAAAGGATAAACAAAATCTGTAGGTAAAGGTGAGAACATACTAGGCTTTGAGGCTACTTCCTTGAAGTTATTTGCTCTTCGACAACACTCAGCAGATTTGTGATTTCTGACTCTTGTAGTTTCCATTCCTCTGTTCTTTTCAACCCCTTGCATTTTACAGGTAAGTTAAATGGTTGGAAAAAACTATGACTTTAAGCTGTCTTCTCATCCTCTGTTTACAGATATAGAATCACATGACAGTTTGGGCTGGAAGTGACCTTAAAGATTACTCAGCTGACCTTAAAGACTGCTCACCATGGGCAGGGACACTTTCCACTGGACTAGATTTCTTAAAGTCCCATCTAACCTTGCAATGAGAATAGGGAGAATAGGGAATAATGTCCCTTGACATCTTCCTCTGCAGAGCTGAAAGGAATAGTTTTTGCTCAAGACAGTCCCTCCAAATACAGTTTAATGAATGCGACAGCAGCCGTGCTGTGAAGCAGTACTCATGTTGCATGGTCTGAGGGAATTCTGTAAATAGGTGAGTGGCTGAGCTGACCCCAGCCCTTGCCTTTGCACCCTGAGGTGGCAGCGAGCTTGAATGAAAAGCATTGTTGTTCTCCTTAGATTCCCTGTAGGCACATGACACTCAACATAGAGACTTGAAAAATCTCTCAGAGTAACTCACCATGACAACAAGCCTGCAAGTGCCATGTGAACCAGTGCGTGAATCTGAGCAGTCTATGCGGAGGCAAAGAGCTTGTGACAAACAGTGAGCTCAAAGTAGTGATGGAAAAAGAAAGAGATGCATGCTTTGCTTCTCAAGGAGTAGCAGCTGCTGTTCAAATCAAGGCATTTCTGCAGCCTTGTTGCTCTGGAGCATACCAGGGAACAGAATAGATCCTGATTTAATTCAGAGGTTCCTGGACCTTTTGGTTCATGGTCCAAATTCTCCATATATGCTACAAATATGCCAGTCTGTATCTTTGCCCCTGGTCTCCTACTGAGGTGACTTGGAATTAAACCCAAATGGGGAATGAACAGACCCTGAAAGTAAAGACATGCATGCTACAATGACTTACAAAGTGTGCTCTTTTAGAAGAGAGAATGGTTCTGTCTGTAGGAAGAAACTTGTTTATAATCACAGTTTTCTACAAGACTGAGCAAGCCACTTTACTTTCTCAGTTCTATCAGAAAATATGGGGAAATAAGGCAACTAACTCCCTTGTGTCCTTTGTTTCTAAATTAGAATCTGAGAGTGTTAAGAGTTGCACTATTTTCTGCTATTGCTTTTACAGCACTGGAGTAAGACATGTGTCTTTAGGGATCTTTAATCATCACAATATAACAAATAGCAAACAGCAATAATATTTCCTTTAACTTGGTCAGTTTTCTTTATGGCTCTGAGGAAGTCCCCCAGGTTTCCCAAAGGCTGACTGACTTGGAAGGGCTGGTAAATATAATAAAAACCCTCAGCTATGGCTTCTGGATCCATAAGGCTGAGGCATTAGCAGAAGAGCACCTCTGCTGAGCATGCCTCCCTTGCCATGAGGCACAGGGAGGCCACATGCACTGGGGCATGTGAAATGACCACAGCTCCCCCTCTGCACCCCCTGTCCCTCCAAATCCCATGACTACAGCAGTCTTCTGCCTCTATCTGATGCTGAAAGGGTATGTTTTTATAACTTTTCAGTTCTGATCATAATTTAACTAGACATAGTGCATATAGGCATAAATCCACATTGATGCTGGAGTTCACCAAGTCTTTTACTACTGGTTGACTTTTTTCCCCCCTTGTATAATCCTTTGTGGCCTTTGTTTCTTGCTTAATGATGATTCATTTTACATGCTTATGGTACTATTTACATTTCCCCTTCTCGGTTCATTTCACAGCATTCACTTCTAATGTGTCAGTCAATATAGCACACTTTGATTTTTAAAAGGCTTCCAAAACAGCTTCCTCACCAAATGCTTCTAAAGAAACTGCATGCATTGAATAAGGGAGAAAGTCCTTTGAGGCATAAGTAACTGAGGAAAGCTGGGGGGAAGGGTGGAAAAACAGTAAGAAGGAAAAGATAATTTTGTGAAGGTTCTTACTAAGATGATTTAGTGACATAAATGGCCTACCTCAAGCTGTGTTACATTCCATTCAACATGGGTGTAAAAGATTTGTGATTAATTAGAGGGTAAAAAGCTTACAAATATTTCACTGGACTAAAGTCTTCATAAAACAGCCTGATGAGGTAGTTATATGGAAGATGAAATTCGATATAAGTAAGCATAAAGCAGTATCATTACATGTGCATCAGAGATGGATAAAACCAGAAGTGCTTCAGCATTACATCATCCTATTGATCAATAATTTTAAAAAACTATTTGGGGCCAGGAGGTTGAGAGGATAAATTTTATGTTGTCTATCAAAGGCATATTTTGAAATATTTCTGTCCTTAGTGATGACCCTGTCATTGTAACCCTACGGACATAATTGCGTCTGACTTAATAGAAGACTCTACCCAAGTTAGTTGCAACTTTATATTAAATGTTTTTCATTTTGTATCTGATGATCAGAGTAAGTAAGTAAGTACGTAAAGTAACTAAGTATTAAGTCTTTTATGATTTAATTAGAAAGGTTTTTTTTAAAAAATCATTTATTTTAAAATAAAATTACAGTACAACTTCTTGGTTTCCTGCTAAATTGTAAGGATATTTAGAGGAAAGTATTGCTTAAAGATATCAGAAGTCAGGGGAGCTGCTCCACTTGGCTGGAACATTGGGAAATCAAGAGTTTTTTTAGCTTTTTCTGCAAAAGAGGGCTCCAGATCCCCTTAAACAGGCAGTGACTGCCTCAGAACTGAGGTAGCTTTCCAACAGGAGGATAAAAGTAATAAAGAAATTTTCAAACATTTGAAAATGGCTAATTTTATGTTTTTCTTAACTTCTTTCCTGCTACGTTTCCAGAACCCCATGCCTAATCACTAACGACTATATATTTGAAAATGACGTGTACATTACACTTCTGTAAGAAGATATAATATATCCTTGTGCTTAGCTTTTTCTGCTAATTACCTTCTGCACTGCACCTCAGAAGAGTTCACTGGTGACTCAGAATTACTGTGGCAAAATCTGATCGTGCTTTTTTGTGTGGTATTAGAGTACAAGACTCCATGCTAATACAGTTCCCCCTAACAGCTGTACTTTCATAGTGAATTGCAGTAAACTCCAGTCAGATAATTTTCTTTATAATCATAGTAACTCCTCTGACTTGAGAGATACTTGAATCCTTTTCCCCTTCCCAACTTGGTCATGAATACAGAATGTACACAAAAGAATGGGTTAGGCTAATGAAGATAAGGAAGAAGTTCTTTATGCAGATTGTATCTCTTACCCTCATAATTAGTCACTGGTTCTCAGACAGATTTCTTAGGAATGAACCAGAAGTGAGAAAAAAAAAAGGGTTCTGAAAAGCTTCAGGTAAAAAATAACCAGTTCAGACAAACTATTAATGTATTTAAAATTAAGGAATTAATCTTACTGTATTAAGAGTTTTAAAAGAGAGGAATTGTGTGAAAGAATAGGAGAAACACCAGTCCTGTCCTTCAGAAAGTGGCTGAAGGTGAATTACTTGAGGTCACTCTTATCTACAATACCCAATAAGACCTTTCAAAATTACATCAATAAAAATTTATGGGAGGGAATATATTCTAAGGAGGATAGCCTGAAATTTTGAATTTAACCAAGGCATTATAGTATTGCTTGAAAATAAATCCGATTTCAAGTTTTCCAATCAATATTTTCTTAAGTACCTTTCTGGGTTCATAGAGTTCTAAGGATGAAGCTTTGATATATTTTCAAGAATAGCTTTTAATGAATTGCCATTATAATTTATTTTTAAATACCATACAGTGCAGGAATTTTTACTGCTGATGTGTCAAAACCTGCCATCAACCCTAATGGAAAACCTGTGTATATATTGACTTTTAGCTGCAGACATTAATTCTAAGAGGAATTGCTAAGTGAGGGATGGAGACGACAGGAAAAATAACTGGAAGATTTATAGATACTGGAGGTCATCTATGTCTATATAGGTCTTACATCTTTGCCAATCAGGTCCTCTTGATTTTCCACAATCCCCCAGGGAGCTATACCGATGGTGCAGATCTTCCCTCGAGATTTTGAGGCATGATCTTTCAGGGCATCTCCAACATGCCGAATGACCCCTGGCAAAGAAACAGCATAAAACAGAAATTCATAATTATGTCTGTTCTGTTCATTACCATATTGATTTAGTATAGACTTGTTTTTTTAGGGAATACCTGTACCTATCCTTACAATTAAGTAAAGCTATGAATACATTCTTATTTCTTATCATTAATTTCTGTGAATCCATTTTATTGAATCCAAAAATTACTAAATGAAATAATAAGAAAAAAAATACACAGCTTTAGAAAGAAGAATTGAAATGCTGATAGTTGACTGCAGCTTATCTATCTGCACTTGTGCTCACATGTGCATGCAAGCTTTTGTGTATTCCCAAGCACAGAAAGAAGCATAGGAATTAATTGTGGTCCCCACCCCCCACCCCCCAACTCCCTCAGAAATGCAGCTTGTACACAAATGCTCCCAATCAAGGATGAAAATGTGAAAACATCATTATGCTACTCTGTGATGAAGCTATTTTGCCATTCTTTCTGAACAAACTCAGTCACCTGAGATAGCTTCCTGCAGAGTATTAATACCTGCCCTGGGAATCAGTGAGAGAACAGAAATTAGTACAGAGAGAATGGCTGCATTCTTTCAAGGGCTGCTTGCTTACCCTAGACCAGCTTTGGCAGTGTTTCAGTGGTATCTTCATGCAAAGGACAAGTGTAATTTCTCCTTCCTTTTAATAAAATAATCTTTTAAAATCTGTCTATTAAAAACTATTTTTAGGATGTGGCTGCACTGGAGCAGTCCGATGGGTTTGCTGCAGTTGTTATCTGATTCTCAGTTGCTGAATTTCCATATTGTTCAAATTTAACGATTTCAAGATGACTGGATAGAAATCACAGTCACACAATTGTTAGGATTTTGGTTTTAGTTTTCTGAACTGCAAATGACCCAGGGTAAGAAAACTCTCCACAACTAACAGATCCTCTATGTCCTTGAGTCTAGTATTCTTCTTGTGGAAGGTTAAAAAACCCCAACCCTGTAGCTGCCATCACCTATGAAATAAGCTGTTGGGCCTAAGTTTTAGGTTGTTGGAACAGCCTAAAGGATTTAAAGCAGAAAATCTGTCCAGACTGCAAAAATTTCTCTTGTTTAGAATAATCAACTTTCAGTGTGACATGAATATTCAGAACAACAGTCATGTTTTTAGTCAGGTATGCTCTGTCTCTCCCACATCACTGATTCTCAGTCCAACAGCAGTATTTCAGGACATTTCAGTTATAATTTTCCTTAAGAGAAACCAAATTTTAAAATTTATCTTCAACAAAAGAGACTGTACTGAGAAATTCTCAATTTTTATGATTTCACAAATAATTTTCAGCTATACAGTTTGAAAACCTAGTCCTTGAGCAATCAACTGATTTCCTCCAGAAATTAAAGACTGTAGTGAGAGATTACTGATACTGCAAAATTGCTTTTCAAATTGTTTGTTTTTAAAACAGCAGAGAGCCACTTGAACTACATTGTATTGTCTAGGAAAAACAGTCCTTTTCAGCAGCATTTATGATTACTTTCCTGGTTCATTTGTATTGTTTTGGCATTTGCAAATATGAGGATTTGAAAAATGGTAGGAAGCAGTTGTGCATTTGCCAAGTACAAGTGTTATCATATGTCCTTTTTAAAAAAAAAAAAAATCTGTATTTTGATTTCTACAGTTGCTCTGGTGATCCACTGCATTAAGTGTACAACATGTACATTCTTCTGATGTAATTTTAACTTAAAACTTATATCTGTCTTTGCCATCATCATGACAAAACTATCTGACCACTAATATTGTTACCACCATAGTGCACAAATCAACATTAACCGGATTTTATTCCTTATTTTGAAGAGATGTGGGTCATATTACATTTGTGTCTATTTATCTAACACTCCAAAAGCTTATGCTTCTTTGCTTTCTTCAGGTACCAAGCCTGCCAGAGTTCAAAAAGTCTTTGGACAACACTCATAGACACATGGTGTGATTCCTGGGGCTATCCTGTGCAGGGCCAGGAGCTGGACTCCTTGATCCATATGCTTCCAACTCAGCATATTCTATGATTCTGTGCTACTTGTATTGCTGTTGTAATAAAACTGAGTACTGTTTTAAATTTGATGTGCTCTGAAAACCAAGTCCAATACTCCTATTAAGCATTTACATTCAAACATGTAGGAGTTGATCCACCATGCACTAAAATTAACATATGATAGAATGATTACATTGTTTTCCAGAGACAGTAAGAAGATATACTCTTGCTAAAGTAAAAAAATTATAGCTTTGTTACTGCAGCAAATGAGAATGACATAAATTTACAAGTTCATGGCCTAGCTCAAAACTTTTTTCAGTTCTCTGTAGAAGAACTTTTTTGATTTTCCCCTGAATCTCTCCCCCTTTCTGCCTCCATCAGGGAGGGTAACTGAGATGTCAATGCCAGAATTTTCTGTCTAGGGACCTACAGTTTGCAGCTTATTCCCAAAGTGTATATGCTGTCTGCTAGCAGAGCTGGGCCAGCTGCTGTCTTGGGTCCCTAGGACACCTGTTTGGTGTATCACAGATGCTCTTTGACTAGAAGTGGCAGATATTGCTCTTGATGAAAATGTAATAGCAAAAAATTAGGTTGAACTCTCTACAAATAAGGAAGAAGTTTGCCATCACATCCAAAAACCAGAACTTTTTGGGTCACCTGATTAAATAAAATAAATGTCCCTTCTGGATGAAAGTGTTTTCAGTTTTGTGTAATAAGAGTTGGACTTCTTTGACTAGTAGTCCTTCCCTGCAGTTTACAGTTGATCTTATAAAATCTTCCTTGGTGATATACTAATACAATTGCCTTGCAGGAGGTTTTATTTTCAGCTCCAAAGTGTGCATTTCATACTGCAGCAAACTGCAGTATTTCCTTCTGTTTTGTACCAGCTGCCAGGCTGGTGTCAACTTCACATTTTCTTGTTTTCATATAGTACAGAAATGACTAATAAAATAAAACATAGAATGGCTTTCTAATCTTATAATTCCTACTTTTTTTTCCTTTTTTTTTGTGATGAAGTCTCCTAGATGCCATTGTGCTTTTATTTCAATGTTGCTCTTACCTGTGTTTACTCCTCCAGTGAATATCCATGCTCCAGTTGTCATTGCAGCTTTAATAAGTCCTTTTCCAAAGACTTGCTTGAGTTTTGGCTGAAGTTCAAAATTCTGAAGGCCCCCATGCACAGAGATGAGAAGTTTGGGGAGCTCAAGTTGCCACTCTTTGGTCATGAGATGCAGAAGAAGGTCAGGCTTTGTGTCAAAAGACACACGTACATACTGCAGAAACAAGGGTAATAGGAGAGAGTAGAGAAAAAAACATTGTTTGTACCTACTGGTTTCTAATGTATATTATCTGTGCCCAATAGATCACTTTTTAAATGACAAAACCAGTAACTATTTGCTAACCAGATAATTAGTTTCCTAGGAAACTGAGAAACTAGGAATAATGGAACACTTGCACTTCACAGGCTGGACAATTTTCTTTATTTAGGAAATTAAGAAATTAATTGTTTCAAAATCCTTAGCAATGCCAGAAAGATTAATGTCTACAATTTATAAATGCAAAAACTGGACCAAAAATGTAAGAGGTCTGCCAGAGGTGACCTAGGTAGTCAGGGTCACAACTGTGTATTTACTTGCACCTCATTTTCAAATTACCTAAGTCAAACCCTCAAAAGGTAAGAAATAGCAGATAAAAACTCAGTTCTTCAAGCATACATAGGTTTAAACTGAGAAAAACAACTAAACAGATACTTTCCAGATGAAAGAATGCTAACTATATACAATTTGTACAGGTTCATGATCTTGCCGTAGAAAACTCTAGATCCTAAAAGGCTGGGAAAGAAATTCTTTCTATAGCTGCTAAGATCTGGAAGGAGCCTCTTAATAAAATAAAATAGGTTGCAGAAAGCACTCATCTGTCAAACTTCTGATTGAATCAATACCTGTAGAGCAACCTCAGCAGTCTTTCTCTTGATGGATTGTCAGCACAGACATCAGGTGTATACCTTTGCCTTCAGTCTGAGGAATAACTAGTCCTAATTTGTTTATTGTAACATGCCAGGTAGTATAATATCCATACATATTATGTAATCATTTTGTCCCTTTTTGACATGTCTAACCAGTATTTCTTGCCAAAAGTTTGTTATTTTTTAGCAATACCATATGATAATAAAGTGGATTCCTTTCTAGTTGAATAAGAAATAAGGACTTGGCATTTTCCAGAGGAAACTGCTAATAAACAGAATTTTTTTGCAAGAATGGGTTGCTGCACCATAAACATCTACTGTTAACATTTCTGGAAGCAGAAGCCTGTTTGCACAATCAGTTGAGGGGGGGCACAGCCAAACCAAAAGCTGAGCAAAAACTTGGGAATGCACATTCACCCCAAGTGCATCAGTAATGTTCTCTGCAGCAGCTATGCAAACTCACAACAGCTGCTGGACATAAAAACCACAGTTTTCATTTCTGTCAAGCTTATTAATATAGATGAACTGCCTCCTCAGTAGCTACTCAGTCAATTTTCAGTGTGAGTTAAAATCTTGTATGGCTAGACAGATATTAAAAGTTTTTAAACTGGGATTCGAGGGTTGTCAAAGTTTTAACACATCAGAGGGGTATAAAAAGAATGATCATTTTGCCCTTTTTCATCTCTTAAGGGAGATCTGAGGCTGCAAAGGGCACCTGGAGGCATTCACAGACAGCATCCTTAATGGGGCCTCCATGAAAACTCTGCTGTGAAACTATGGAGTCTTTGGTTTGGAATCACTGGTACCTTACTCTGCTTTGTGAAGAGAGACTGCAAATCTTCAGAAGATAATTAAGGTGAATTCATACTGAATTCATTAATTCATAATTAAGGTGAATTCATACTGGCAATGACCATACAAACATGCCATTGCATCATCTGGGATGATGCTAAGATGAAGACACAAATGGCATCAGATATGTATTATCTAATCTGGACAGTGAGTATTTTTTTTTTTTCTTTAGATTTTTTAAAAATACCTCAGAATGTGTGATTTCACTGTCCCTACCTTCTTAAGTCTTTGTATTACTCTTCTTATATATAAAGACCTCTGAATTCCAATAAATATAAATCTATGAAGTGATTAAGAAAGAAGTATTTTCTTGCATTTATTTAAAATGTAGACAATTTGTATTGGAAGCAACTGCTTCTATTTTATACTACAGGAAAACCCCCTTTATACTTTTCTAATTTTATTTTACAAAGTGGAAATTTAAGGAAAAATAAATACCTAAGGTTCTTTCATGTAAATTAAAATTTACATCAAGTGAGATAAAATTTAGTGGTTTAGATGTTTTTGGCAAGGATGCCAAACATGATTTTTCTTTTGTGCATACCATTCAATTTTTATGACTATTTGAATAATTTTTGCTCTTACAGAAGCAATTTTTAGTTTGGCATACTTGAATTTACTCTTTTGCCATTACTTAATATGTTAGCTAGTAACTAAAAGAGAATTCTTTTGTCCTATTTTAAAAAGTTTACATTAAATTATAGATATGACCTTTAAGGCCACTTTAGCCTGTAACAAAAATTCATGTCTTCCAATCTTGTACTAGAATATTTAGCCCTGTCAGTTTTTGCTTAGAATGTTAATGAGTATTTATTTTGTTTCTGAATTCTCTTGCTATAGCCTCTGGAGGCAGATAGAAAATTTGAATCTTAGCCAAACCACTCTGTTGCTGTTCAATGAAATTCCATGCCTGGTGTATCTGTCAGCTGTAGACATTATCAGTTCTAATGGGAAATGATTTAGCCCTTTCTGCATGGGAGAAGTATATGTATAGGACGCAAGAATTCAGTTTTTATGTGTCAGCAAAGCAGGGCAAGATAGGAAGCAAAAGTACAGTTCTGAATCACAAAACCTAGACTGACCTGACTGGCATCAACACAGAAAGTGAAAGGACAAAGCATCAAGCTCAAGCTGCAATGCCCATTTCATCCCTAGACCAGCACAGTGGTATTCAGCAAGAGTGCATTTATTGCCAGTTGTTGTTTCACTTTTTTTGTCAAATGTTCTCTAAAACAAACCTATGCCCACCCTCAGTCAAACAGCCAGACACTTCCAAGCTCAACTCCAGTGCCCTAGGGCAAAAGTCAAAGTTCCTGAGAAATAGAATTACTACTCTGTTACTTAAGCACAGCTGTCTCATTAAAGTACTTGGTGAATGATTGCAGATGAGAGTGTCAGTGAATAAATTAAAGAGACTCAGAATTTTGTTGTATTTCTGAAAGTAAATCTATTCTGACAATATTTTATGATCTGCATTCTAACATTATTCCTCTGTTTCTTTTTGGTAACTTAAGTTTGTATCACTACAGGACTGCTTGCCCTTAAGTTTGATCCTCAATTAAAAAAGAAATTAAATTACATTTAATTCTCACAGAATTAAACAAAAAAACCTGCTACTTAGACTAAAACCAGATTGGTTCTGTGTAAGTTATTTCTTCTTATCCCCTTAAGGTCTAATTCAAGTTCCACTGAACAATCAGTGAAAGGACCCTCATTGATTTAAATGGGCTTTGGATAAAGGCTTTTTTGTGTAATTTCCCCTTTTTCTCCATGTAGAACACCATCTTTTAAATTCTGTAAATATTTTTAAAAAATTAATTTGCTATAACAGAACAATGGCTGCTGCCTTTTCATGGTTTATGAAAAGTTATCTGGTTATCTTTTTTTTTTTTTCTATCAAAAGCCCTGATGACTTTTGGCATCCTTTTTATACAATTTTTATAAAACTCAATGCATTTTATGCGAATAAAAATACCTTTTTCTGTGACTGACTTCCAAATAATAAAGTTTTAAGGACCTGAATATTAGCAACTTTGTCTAAGCAACTGTTAATGTTCATTGGAATTCTACTGATGTTCTTTCATGTTTCCATGCACCATAAGAAAAGTTAAGCAGATAATACTGAAGTAAACTTCCTTTCTTTTGCAGCTGCAAACTTATTTTAGAATTTTACTCTGCATATGAAATGTATCATTGAGATGCATTCAGCGAGGAGGAATCTATTTAACTCACCAAAGGCTTTTCAAACAGCCATTTTCCATTTAACCCTGAAAAACCATGATGAAAGAAATTTTAGTTCTGCAAAGAGCAATCCTTAAAAGAAGTTTATAAGCAATCCAGGCCCACCAATTAATGAGAGAACATTAAGTCTCTGTGTGTGTGTGTGTGTGTGTGTGGTTGGGTGAGTGGGGGTGTGGGTACTAAAAAATAGAGGGTTAGATTGCTTAAAAGTGCAGTGCAGAATGCATCTCAGCAAGATTGTCTTAATTAGTACACTGATGAACAGAATACATTTACAAATTTTTCAAAATATTGCTCTTAATTGGAATAGAATCACTCACATGATAATTGCTTTCTGATTTAATAAAATGCTAGTATAAAGTTAGATAAGTGTGTTACTTAAACTGCAAAAAACCAACTAGTATAAATAGATCATATTTTATTAGTTTTCCTGTATTTTTATCAATTTTATTTGCAAAACCTATTAATAAAATTGATGTACATCCCACATACCTCTCACAACCTTTTACAGTTGTTAAATTTGAAAATCTGCTATAAAACCAAAATAAATGCAGACAAGCAAAATAGTTAATTGCATTTCTTACATATTAATGGGATGAGTCACTTGTAAAGAAAATATGAGATTGACAAAGATCTAAATACCACAGTCCTGTTGCAGGATCATCTGTGGTTGCATGAAATTGATGAAAAGGCCTTTTTAGTAACTGATCTTGTAAACCAGTGTTACCTAATCTCAGCTATGTGTTTCTATGTAATTTCCTGCACAAATTATAAAACTATTTGCATGATTGATTTAAGGAGGATAGTGCAGCTGCACTGAAGATACTTAAACAATTCCATGGCGTTAGCAAAAATCATGCTGTTTGGGAATTTTTGTTCCATGTGGCTGTAGAAATGAAACTAATGGCCCAGTCAATTCTATTTACAATATGTAAGCCTATATCTTTGCTGTTGTGTTCCATTAGAGTTTCAGCATAATTTTCATTTCCACAGCTAAAGATCTATTTGTTGTTGTCTGGTGGCAATTGATGTAATATTGTATCATGGGAAGTATAATTACACTTACTATATATTTTGTGTTCAAATCTAATTCTGTTAATTCAAATTGAGAAAATAATCATCTGTCAGTTTTACATGAACTAGTCTGTTCCATTAATTGACTCCTAGTTTCCCAATTATAAATCTAAGGTTATGGTTCCTATTAACAAACGTCACCTAATTCTTTGAAGTCCAATTCAGAAAAATTTAACAATTTTGCTGTTAGCAGAGACCAAGAAAATACGGCTCAGTTCAGTGTTTCCCTTGCTTAATAATTTTCACGTGTGGGCATCCATTTCAGGAAATAAAATAGAGAATAGGTGGAAAATGTAATGCCAATTTTTTCCCCTGAGGTTTTCCTTGATTTGTTCAACTTGCCAAATCTTGCTGCTTTGTAAGGTTACTTTATTAGTCAAAAGGTACAATATAAGCCTACCATGGTTGCCAGCAAAAACCAGCTTGCATGCTATAGCATTATTTGGTAGCCAGTACCTCAAAAATTACTAATACATATTTAGAAAGGAATATATTTGTCATATTTTCTCCCCTTTATCTTTCTTCCGTTTTCCACACTGATCAGATTCTCTGCATTTGGGTTTGAGAATGTACAGTTCTGGAACAAGAACATTTCCAAGAGCTGCTATGTACTTGCTCCTTTTTTTTCAAGCCTTATTTTATCAATAAATCTCCTTTTTCCCTTCTCTGCTGAAAAACTTCATGGGATCCTTTGTTTGAGCAAATTCTTGGCTTCCACAGAAACCTTTGGAGTTGTTAAATTTTTTTTATTATGGGAAAATCCCAGTACCCAGTAAATGCAAAGGTAGGAGTTTAATTTTCTATTAATAATACTGCAACAATTAGGCAACTTTTTGACCATAGTCTACCCTAAAAAAATGTTTAGGTATGGAAATATGAATACAAGTACATCTTCATGCTGCTTCTGTGGCAAACACCTTGTAACAAAATTATTTTATCTGTTTCCATTTAAATTGTTATGCAAGCCTCCTTATTTGTGTTTTGGTCTTATGAAAGGTATTTTTCTCACTGGTGGTAAGCAATCACTAAACCCATTTGAGAGATATTTACTGGATTTTTTAATCTGAAGCAATTTTCCCATCAGTAGAATAATCAAATTTCTGGAGATTTTTTAAAATGAATTTGTTTTATTTCCATGTTTTGGGTGGGTGCCATGATTACAAATAGACGGCACGTGCAACTTCTTGGTTCTTGATTCTGAGTCTGACAAAATAAATCTGGAGAGTTTCCAGCAATAAATGCATTGTCTTTATTTATCCCTAAGTTTGAACTTGTTGTTTAGTTTTTGGAGAGTTTAAGTCCCTTTTTCCATTCTCTTTTTTTCTTTTTTCTAAATTGTTCATGGTTTCTCTCCTGACTACACTCTGTGACAATAGTGACAATATTTTTCTTTCCTTTATGCTGATTTCCAGTTTTATCTCTACAGTTGCACTTCAATTGTACTTCTTTGAGCACACAGCATGAATCTTAGAGCGTGTCCTGTCTCTTCCGGCACTATGCCAGGGCATCAGAATCCCAGCAAAGATGAGAAGTCCTCTGAGAGAATTGGTGTCAACAGCTTCCCTAAAACCTTCATCACTTCTTGGCTCCCCAAGACTACTTTTGTCTGGGCAGGGCTCTTTATTGCTTTATAGCAATCTTCAAGGACATCACCGAAAAAGCTCTTATCCCTTCTCATAAAACTGATTCCTCTTATCCCTTCTCATAAAACTGATCCCATGCAAGGAATTCATATACAGTTAATAACATTCATTACTGTATCTTTGGACCTCTGGCCTTGCAGATTTTTAGGTGATTGGTGATCAACTAAACATATGAGGTCTGTGATACTCTCAGAGAAGCTACCTAATTTTCTGTTTCTTGGTGCAGCAGTGCTTTCTAGTTTCTCTCAAAAGAAGCCATCCATCTGCACAAACAGAACCATCCACCTGAGTAGTTGCTCCAACTCTGTTTTCACTGTCTCTAATCTCTGTTTTTTATGACAGATCTGAGTCACCTGCTGGGAAGAATTTACGCAGAGAAAACAGTACTGGATTGCTGGGCAAGTTATTCTGCAGAGTGCCCAGGAGTACAGCTTCTGCCCTCACTGCCAAAGCAGTGTATTGGCCATGAAGTGCTAGGCATATACTGCTCTGACATTGCCAAAGATCCACGTTCTGCACTTTAGATAGAGTAAGAGAGATTGTTCCTTTCATGTATTACACAGAAGAAATACAGGCATAGGTTAGCATGTGTGCTGGAAATGTTTCTCCAAGTTAGTGGAGCAAAGCCTTCAGATCAATGCACTTTGGTATCGCTCCACAGGGAAGGAGTAACTCCTTGATCAAGGGATTTTGTAGTTTCTACATTAGACACTTCCTGGAGCCTCTTATTTCATTGAAATATGAACCATAAGTCTAACTGGTTTACATTCCTATACATGTCTGGAGGAATATTAATGGGAATTTGGTATGTTTAAAATCCGTCAGCTTTGCAGACACAGCCAGCAATGGGAAATCATAGTTGAATTCTAAAATTATTCCGAAAAAGACCAATGAATAGCCATTGGAATAAAATTAAGACAGCAGCACATTAATGTGCCTTCATCCTTCATAAAGGTAGCTCCTCTTACACTGCACTCCAGCTTTTACAGTTAATTTGTTCACCCACTCTTTGGCACGTGATACATAAAAACATACATTCTGATTGTACACTCAATAATACTTTAGCATGAAGTTAAGAAAGAATACTGTCCATTCTTTGTGAATGCTTACTTTTAGCTAGCAGCATTATTTATCTAAGAGAAAAACATGGTTACCATGGCTTTATTGGAGTGGCCTCCTCCTTGGAACTCAATGGTTCCAAAAGCGTCCGTCGGGCTGAGCTGCGTGTGCTTGCTGATGGACCACTTCTCCGACTGGACATCATTGCGAGCAAGCCTGGTTTCATTTTTCTCATTCTGAGTAACGGAGGTGCTTGGAGGCTGTCCAATGTGTTGACCTGTTAGACGCCCACAGCAACACCTATGACATTAAACAAACAGAAAACCTGAGTCACGTGTGTATATAAACCGGACAGGGAAACAAACTACAGAAAGACCCAACCCCTCTTCAACTCTGCCGATTCCTTTCCTGAAACCTTTATGTATGGAAACAACAACGTATATATATTACCTTTTTTCCCTGTGTCTTGTTTACTTTTGAATCCCCTGTATTTCAAAAAAATCATGCTTTGTTCTAAATATGTACAAAATGAAATTAAAGAACATCTCTTTTCTTCAAGTAACATTAGGACAAATATCCAGATTTTGCATGGATTAGCACAAATTTTAAATTGCTAGTTTAATGCATCTATTTGCTTTTGACAGTGTTGTGTGTCATGCATCCAATTTAGGTAAATATTCAGTGCGCTGAATATTGAGCTAAGAAGATAAGGAAATTAAACATAGATGCTGACCCACCCTTGATTTACCTTTTTTCTCCTGAAATAAGTTTTGAAATGTAAACAAATAGTTACCATGGGAATCCATCACTCCAGATGTAATTCAACCACCTTCTGAACAAATAAGATTACAAAATATTTATATCTGGATCCATTCTATGCATATATATAGAGAGAGACTTCTTTTTAACCAACTTTCATTTTTCATATAAGTAACATGCAATTACCTATGGGGGTCTTTGGTGCTGGGTATGATATGAACACATTCTCTCTTGTAAAATGCTCTTTCTATCCATGATTTCTGTGCCTGAAAAAGAGAAAGGAATGCCTCGAGCTCTGTTTTCTTATTTTATACAACTTCTAGTACAACTGTAGAAAGCTTTAAACAGAAGAGGAAATTTCACTGACTCTTCAGATAAGCAGTGCATATTTTGCAGAGGGCAAACATTCCATTAGAACTATGGTTCCCTTCTAGAGTTAAGCACCCAACACAAGGTTTTAATATTCTTTTCTTATTCACTAGCCAGATGACCTTGATGCTGTTACCATATTCTCACAACAGAGGAAGAAATCTCTGGAAAAGTATTAATTCAAACTTTAAACCTTTCTGCATGGTAGAAAAGCCCCTGCACTTATTCACTAAAAACACCTCTGTTTCCATATCAGTGATACAACTAAGCCAACTCTAATTAAAAAAACCTACAACCAAACCAACAAAATTACCTGAAACATTTTTACACAAGCACTGAGAGTACTTTTTGACACAGAGGCAGAAACTGTGGTTTCTATGTGGATACCTTGATTAAAAAAAAAAAAAGAATAAAAAAGAAAAAAAAGAAGAAAAAAAGAAAGGAAACAAATAAAAATGAGGAAGATCTGTTTCTGAAACAAGACACAAAAAATTTAATACATTGAGTCAGATGATTGGCAAGTAGCCTCTAAAATAGTAGCTATGGTTTTTCATGACACTCAAGAGCATCCATCATATATTCACATAAAAGCAGGAAATTTCCTGCAACATAGTCTTAATTGTCAGATACACAAGATGTCTTTTCAAACAGAGGGATGGGTAGGAAAGAAAAAGCGAAAAGAGAAGAACAAACACTAAACAAGGAAGGAGAGAATTTCAGAGTTCTGAAATATTTTTAATTATCTAGGGTATCCTCACTCCATAGAATATGAATTCTGGCAAGCTCCCTAAAACATTCGCACACATAGAGCTCCATTATTTCATTTAATAAGGAGAGGAGTTGAAGCTTTCCTTTGAAAATTCATTTAAAACAGATTAACTTAGTATGTTTAAATAATAAAATTACTAACTGAACTGCATAGCATAAACAGAACTATAAACTATGGATTATGTCAGAATTCTCTGAGAATTAAGTAATGTGAAATGAACAATTTAAAGGAAATATGAGCATTTTGCCTCTCTCTATGAAAGGAGAGCTTTTGAAATTGCTTATGGAACTAACTGATGTTACTTTTTACTATGCAAGGTTATATAAGTAATACCTATGTATTACTTTCACTAAGTAATGTTGCATCATTATCTAATGTTACCTTCTTGTCAACTCTATCTGTATCCTGTTTTCCATGTTTAAAACCAGAGCCCTCTGCTTTTGAAATATATGAAAATTACTGTGAAATAAAGAAATTTCTTGGAGTCGGTGAATGTCAGTAGCAGAAACTATAAAATAACATCACAAGAATTCCTAGCTACATCTACAAGTTACCAGTCCCAGTATATAGAATTCATTCTTTTGCTTTTTAAAGAGAAAATAATTCCTTGCTGGATTTATTGCCTACTGGTGCTATTTAGCAATATTTTATCTTTGGTCTCCTTGCATTTTTATTTGAAAAATCTGCTACACTTCATATTTTGTAGGAATAGCAGATACCTAGCATCACTTTTACTGTATAAAATAAAAAAAAAGTCTATTTAAACTATTAAATGAAACTGTATTTGACTGGTTTTTCTCATGGTAGCAAACAGAAGGTTAATGTATTGTAGAAGGTTGGGCAAAATATGTTTTGTTTAAACAAAATATAGTTAAATAGAAATTATGAATGCTAAAAGATTTATACTTCACCTAAGAAAGACTGCCTTGAGACTTAATTTATTATAACTTCTAAAGTCCTTTATTAAATATATTACTATTTTCGTCCTTTTCTGCAAACATTTTACCATGGTGAATTTTCTGACTACATAGAACTAATGTATCTTTTCTAAAGGTGGTCTCTAGGTAAATTTATCTCAAGTTCCAGTACAAAAAGGTGCCATAACAGGTACTTCACTGAATTTTTTTCACTAGATATAAAAGCAAGCTTTCAAAACCCAAGAAACTGACATTTAAAATTTGTTTTCCTACTCCTTCTCATATTGTTTTTGCAAGTGGAAAAGTAAACCAGCTATATTTTTAAAAATTAAAAACAAAAAAAAAAAGTTTATATTTGAATTTTCATCACACTTCTTCAAAGGTAATACGTAAAAATAATAGTTAGGTTTAAAATCTTCTCTATTCACATCAGGAAAATATACTTTCCAGCTTTTAGACCTCAATATACTCTCCTACCCAGCAGAGTTGTGATGAGAAAATATGTGATTTACTAATCTCGTAATTCCTTGTCCTTCCAAATTTAAAAGAAAGCATCTGGTTGCACTGCCCCATACCAGTTATCTTTCTGCAACAGATATAATTTGCAATTAACTATAAAGCTATAATATCAAAAGATATTATATTAATATCTAATAAATAAAGATATAATAAATTATGCTACTTCCTGTAGAGTCTTCATAACAGAATACCTTCACGAAATCAACATATTCATAACTAAACTGTCTGCATTAAACTTTTACTTATAATGCAAATTAGTGAAGTAATATAAAGTTTAGAAGACTATAGCAAAGTATTTTCAAGACTAGTAGAGCAGGAAGCTTATCTTCTCTTTCTTTTCAAATACTCCTTCAGTAATGGTTAATGAGAATTTATAGTCAACAATGAATTCATAAAGTACACGCCATACTTGAATTCAGTTTATTCATAGTTTAACTCTCTCAGTAAGTCTCTCTATTAACCTCACTGCAAAATCCCACCAAGAACATTTTCTTTCTCTCTTTTCTTTACCTGAGTATCGGACTTGGCGTTTAAGGCTGTCTCGAAGCAAACCCTGCTGCCCACGTTTCGCCACGGCTGGTCATTGCTAATAACGCATTTGTGCCTGGCCCCTGTGCAAGGCGCTCGCTCTGCCTGTGGCGCAGCGACATGGGAGCCAGCAAAGCCCTTGCACCCCTTAGCTGTTTGGAATGTGCTGCTGTGGGATTAGCCCTGTTAAGGGTTCAGTGGGCACTCACCCATGGCCCCACAGCACCGCTTGGTTTGAACATCTAATCTGACGCCAAAAGAAAAACAAATCCCTTGAGAGCTTGGATTTAACTGGCACAAGCCTTGATGGGCTTTTTGTCTCCTCTCTTTTTTGCCCCTGAGAAAGCAAGCTGGTCAAAGTGTGATAAGATGCTCTGAGTTCTTAAGTTTGACTCAGGAAAACCAATCCATCAAAAGAAACACTGTACTAAGCTGGAAAGAGCTTGAAAACACAGGAGAAACTGTTAAGCTCCAAAGAATGAAAGCAGTGTGTTTATTGGACAACTGTGAGAAATCCATACATAGTTGAAATATATTGCAAATAATCAACAATAGCATTTTTCCAAAGTAACTGGGGTTTTGTCAGTTTCCCACCAAAATTGCTGTACTGTAGCTCATATAACTTTTCATAAACACAAACCTTTGTCCTTCAGAAACAAGCATCCGCATTGTTTTCATAGTAATTAAAAGCTGGTAACTTTAACCAAAATAGAATATTTACAAATTTGGGGACTACTTTACTGTGCCCTCTTGATATTAACATGGATGAACAACGTTTTCATATGAACAACACCTCAATTTTTATTTTAGTACCTAGCAATAAAATAGGTTTAGTTACTTACTTCAAAAGTTTTCAACACATAAAAGTATTTTGACTCTTAACCCCCACCACCATGTTTGCATTAGCTCCTCTCTAAATAGGCCTCCATATCTTCCTTTCCTTATCATTAAGGGTGTACCTAATGCATGAAAAATAGTCTGTCCATCTTTGGTACTGATGAATGCACAAGCACTAAACTGTTTTGCACGTACCCTAGCTCTTATGGGCCAGACTGGGCAAGGCTGAGAATATGCATCAACTTTTAAACTATCACATAAGTGGAGAAGCTTCTCTTAGGCTGGCTAATCTGAGATTGCTTTTGTCTCTTGGTTCCCTAAGTTTTTGTGTAAAATACATACATTTATTTTGTAAATATTAATGTATATATTAAGAATGTACATACACATACTCTCTGTATGTGTACACACACACACACACACACACACACAAACAAACACACATTCTTTTTCAGCAAACCTGTGATCTGTGAGGTTTCTGAACCAGAGATTGTGTGCTTATCTTGTCAGATCTCTTAAACACAGGATCAGACCAAAGATGGTCTGTGGAGAATGACAAAGGCAAAGTTGGAGCCAGGGAAGCAGCTAGTAAACATTTCAGTGAGGTAAAGAATATGGTGGGGAGTCAGCAAGTAAAGACAGCTTGCTTTTTAACAGTAGGGAATTTGGTTTGGGTGGATAAAGAGTGAGGCAAAGAAAGGAAAGATCTCATGACTGAGATATCTGGTTAAAAATCTCAACTAACTTTGAAGTGAAGCTTCAGTATTTGAACCTGACAAAATTACGGACATTGATCCTGGATTCAGGTTTCAGCTTGCAGAGTAACATGGGACAAAAACCGTATCTCCTGTCTTAAGAAATCAACAAAAGAAACAATGGTTATATTAATTCCCATGTATCACCCAGTGGCACTAGGACATTTTATAGGTAGGGACTTTAGAGTTGGCATATATAACTCATGCTAAGGTAATTACAACTGTCTTTGCTCATTTAAAGGTGCATTAACTTAGGACTGTGTGGCAATGAAACTACCAGCGTCATACATAGTTCTATTTTTTGAGGAGTAACAAAGAAATAGCCAGTACACAAAGACAGGTGTTTGTTTCAATATTGTACAAATTGCAAAATAGTGCTTTTGGAGGTGGATGCTGTCCATTTAATGATAAAAACATACATATTCTTTAGATCTTCCACCCACCTCACTGTCTATGAAACAAAGTACTAAAAGTTAGCAATGAACTCAGTACTGATTGCTCATGGGGCATGAGGAGAAATATTTAAAGACAGGTTTCACTGGGGAAAGAGAGCTGTTTGAAGCCTTTCCCTACTTTGCAGGGGGACAGAGAAGCTGGACAGGAAACAGAGTATTACTGAAGCAAATTACAGAGAGGATTACAGGAGGATATGGTGATGGAGCGGCATCAATGCTATTGCAAACTGATGTGATTAGTATTCCTTAACCAAATGGGAAAATTCCACTGTCTCTGAATAACAACCCTGTACCTGTAAATTTCTATAGCTATACTAATACAAAGGAGGGCAATGCTTCAGTTTAACCTTATTACAAGGTGTGCTCGGGACAAATTTCTAAGCCTCATTTCAACACCGTGCGATTATAAGCACTATAAGCACTTTTATGTAATTCTTGAAGCATTAGGAATTTTCATACCTGTCTGAATATTAACTCAGGAATCATTGTCCTGTTCCAAAACATTTAATTTTCTAACTGAAATTTATTCCTAGTATCATCTCAGAGTCTGGCAATCCAACCTTTACCCACTAGACCTGTACTTATGTATGTTTTGTTCTTTTTCTAACAGGCTTCTCAAGTACTTTACCATCAGATTTGTTACAAAAACAATGCTGAATTGTATTGAAAATCAAGTTGAATGCAGTACAGAATAGGAAGGCGTAGAATACAGTCATTTATTGTTACACTATGTTACAGAAATTATCTCCTAGCATTGTTTACCACATGTAATTTTTATACTATACTTAAAAGAAATAGAGTAATTTAAAAATAATGAGGAGCTTTTCATTCAATAGTTAATGATTTTAGTAATTATATCTGACATTTTTATTACTGCAAGGACACAGAAATGAAAATGTTGCATCTCTGCTAATGCTACAGTGGAAATGTGCATTTATGCTATATATAGACATTATATGGAGCAAGCATATGTCATTATTATCCATGCTACTGATGAATTGACTGAAAGCTTAACAGATATTAAAAAAAAAACTAGGAAGAATGATTAGATCCAAAATTGGTGTAGTTCAGGTTCCTACAGGCTTCCTTAAGATCTGTAGATGTGTAAGGGGAAAATTTTAAAGAAAATGTCATTAAAATGAAGGATATAGTCTAAAGAACACTTTCAGAAAGTCTTTTCCTCTTATGAATTTCAGCATATGCAAGGAAGAATGAAGCCTACCAACTTCATTCATTAGGTTTCTTCAGATGCGTATTTATGATTTCACCAAAATTGCTGTGATTTTAAAATTATTTAAGTAAGTAAATAAACCCTTTCCAATAAGAAAGCCTTACTTGATAAGATGATAGGTTTATCTAGACCTCTGTTTGATCTTTACCACTGTCATAAATAGGGACTATAAGAAAGAGAAAACACATCAAATGTTTATAAAGCTTTCCTCTAGGCATTTCTCAGCTAACAATTATTTTCTGCTCATGGACTTCCGGCATAATTGTGATTTCTACACACTCTCTAAACCTTCATGGGATTTCTCCTACCAATTTGCCTGATGATTTCTTACCAGCTTTCAGCATCTTCACAATCTTTCTCCTTGCTCTAGAGGGAAACACTTCCTTCTGTTTGTTTTGAATGTGACTCCTCATACTTTCCCATTGCTTAGAGAGGAAGTGAACACTCAATTCCCACCCATCCTCTTCGTACCAATCATATAGCAGTCATGTTTTTAAGATACCTTCTGAAGTATTTTTTTCCCCAGATTAATAATTTTTCAAGTATCTCCTCACACAGAAACCATTTATTACCTATTATCATCTTGCTGCCCCTCTCCAAACCTTTTTCAACTTGATTCTTCTTCTGGGAGGAATCAGAACTGTGCACCAGTGGTGGACTGACTACAGATTGGTATTGTGGCAAGTGGATATTTAGTAGTTTGGTATTTAGCAACTCCCATAAAAGATTGATTTTGTTTTCTTGACAATCACAACTGAGCACTGTGGTATATTTTCTCAGAAGTATCTGTCTAAACGCCAATACTTCCCTTAAGTGTAGTAAAGAATTTACAACATTAATGGTGAAGAACGGCTATAAAAATCAAGCTGTTTTAATCAAATCTTTATTACAGAGCACTAATAAACCTATATGAAGTTCTAATTTATGTCAAATGCAGCTTAAAAATCATAATAAAAAATTATATCATACAAGTCTGTAGCTGCAAATACATGACTAGAAAGCAAAATACACAGGAAATATTGTTCTGCCACTCAGTGCTGGTAGATTATTTATGTTTTAACTACTAAGCTTGTTTCTGGATTCTAAAAGAGTACAACATTATTCCTAACTCTTCAAACTAAGGAAAGAAAATACCTTTCACATTAAGCAAGGTCTCATGCTGTCTAATAAAAATCATGATGTTAAAATGCACACGTAGGAGCTATGCACTGAATCTAATTCTGGACTGAACTAGGCATTCTACCTCATAAGTGTATGACAGCTGTAACATTGTCTGCTTTTTCATTAGATTGAGGTGGTTTTGTTAGCCACTGTGTGGGTGCTGAGCTGATTATTAAAACTCAGTTGTACATAGCTGCATGAAAGGGCCTGAACAAATGAGGATTCCAGATGTTCCCCAAGCCTAAAAATTCAACTGGACCAATTTTATGTCCCTGTTCACATTTCATTTTAACTAACATGCCTGTGTTTACTCTCAAGTCCCTCTTGATCCTCCTGAATAATGCAGTCCCACAGTCATCCTCTGTGATAAGGCTTTGGTTGAGGCCATGGTTTCACCACCTCCAGCCTTAGTAGGCACATCATGTCAGGTGTCCTCTGACTGTGGTAAAACTTCAACCTCATCTCTAAGCTACTCCTGTAACTACTTTGTGTCACATTCATCAGTGTATGCTGACTGCGTTGGAAGCCTCCTGGACTGTTCTTGCCATCTTTATAATGCAAAACATGAGTATTATATAGCACAAATCCTGCACAGATGCAGCTATTCCATTTTCTGTCCTACAACCTGTGTTTTTTATTTTTCTTTTCCCAATGTTTTAAGCACCAGATTTTACTGAATTCTGTCCTAGGGAACAATAAATAACAGAGAGATATTTTTTAGGCATGTGCCAAGCCCCATGTATCATTTAGATATCAATAGCTAAATGGTGGCATTGACAAGAGTATTTTTAATGCTAACTTGTTTATATATATTCTTTTCAAGAGATGGTGGACATATTCTGAATTAAATTACAATATTTCTCCCTCATTTGCAATTCACATTGCATTTTAAAACAACACCTTCAAAATTTGCTTCAGATGTCATTTTTGTTATATGATCCATTGTAACCTTTAATTTCAGTGACATTTGAACTGAAAATAAATGCACTACTGTACCTAACTCTTAAATATTACAGGGAAATGTTTGCCATATTGAATCACTGGCAAAAGATGCCAGTGATTTATCACTTGAAACAAAACTAAGTAAAACTTTAGCAAGTCTTGATACTGTCATCAGATCTAAGGGAAGCATTTCTAGCACATTATCAAAATGGATATTTTGACTTTGACTCAAACAGCTGTTTTTCACCAAAGAGGATATTGAATGGAAGAAATATAGACAAGTTTTTAGGTTTGAGATTTTACATTCAAATCACATCTGACATTAGTACAAAGTGTGAATAGAAAAGCATTCAGAAATATGATACTTAACAAGAAGTAAGTGCTTTATTTTCAATTTGTTGTCTGTACCTGCTCACGTATGGTCAGAACAAAAAGAGCAGATGCACCTCAGGAAGAAGGCAAAAGCATCACTGAACAGGGAAAGAGGGAACAGCCCTCGAGCACCTGCAATTGCTCCTGCCGCCAGGAATACAGCAACTTTTTCCCCCAGACCTCCTTCTGGAAGGTGTGGATCCTTCTACACAACTGCTTGAACAGCTGTTCCTCTCCTTCCACTGCAGACCTTCCTTCTCTGCCTTGTCTGACACAATGTGGAGGAAAATATCAGAGATTTTCCAGAGCTGCTTGATAGAACTGCTGCCATGCAACCCTTAGTGACCTTTAATTTTGAGCAGGGGTAAGGCAGAAACCAAAAGAAAAAACTTAATCATTAAAAATATCTTGTTGCCAGTTGCATTAGCAAACACACAGCAAATCTCTCATAAATCTGTTTTTGAGAAAGGACACTTTTCCCCTGCAGTATGTTAAATTTCTTTTAGAAAAAAACTCCCATGAAGTTTGGCATTATAGTATTCTATTTCCTAGTGATTTTGGCGTTATAGTATTTCAGAATTATGATAATCTAGGCTTAGCTCTATAGTTAGCATTTTTTTCCCCTGTTAAGTCCCAGAGACTGTTAATATTTTAGTTTCCTGAAAAATATCATCCAAGTTTCAATGGTCTGCCTAATGCAATGTTTTAGTTCAGGAGTAAATAAGAAAAACACAACTAAAGTATCATCCAGTGATTAAATTCCTAAATTAATCAGGAGTATAGTAATAACATATAGATACCTCTTTCTTACAAAATCATGGTTTCATTTTTTTGTGTACTGCAAATTTACATAGCTGTGAACTATGAAGTTCAAAATACATAGAGAATACAAGCATTTCTGAAGCAATGGGATTGAACAATCAATTTGAAACACTGTCAGATAAAGCTTGGTTCAGCTGTTGTGAACAGTATGAGAAACTGTTTCTATGTATTTTGCTTCTGCTTTAAACCTACAATACTGTTGTGAGGGAAAGAGTGTGCAATTGTGAGATGATGCAAGCAGCATATTTAAAATGTCATAATTCAGCACATCTGAAACACTTAGGCAAACCATTGTAGAACTAGATTCTATAGATTCTATACCTCTGACCAAATGTTTATAGCATTATGTAAGTCAGTAGTTTTTTGAAAAAAAGGTCTTAGTTTAGATATTATTTTATAACCTACATTGCTGTGTCCATGTAAAAATGACTCATGCAAAAACTAGTGACATACTTATGTTTTTTTGATCATGTTCATCCCATAAGAATTCTATGTCATGCACATACCTGTCAGGGTCAAGAGACAAAGAATTACTTTTTTTTTTTATGTCAAGGAATTTTCCTTGTCTTTCTAGTATTTCTCAGTTAGAATTGCTACACAAGAGAACTTACAGGCCTTTGTCTACTACACTACAATATTTTTCATCCAGGTTAGGTTGAAGCACTAGTGCTGATCATTGCTCCTTCACTCCCCTTGGCAATGCAACTTTGTGTTTTCCTTCTCTTCATCATCTGCCTGATTCAACTTCAAATGAGAAACAAAGACTGCTGTGAATACTGCTGACAACTCTTCTCCCTCTCAGATGAAAACAGTCAGACTACCTGATCCAAGAGCCTTATAACATTCTGAAAACAGGAAAATTGCTGAGAGATAAAATTAAAAAGTACATAAATCTATTACATTTTGAGCCTAATTTTACATAAGCGCAAGAGGCAAGGATTTTTTTTGCTATATAGCTCCATGTGTACAATAATAATTTGTGGCTTTCCCTGTGGACTGTGCAATTTCACAGGTTGTTCCTCAGCATGCACTTCCTTAATTGGAAAAGAAAGTAAAATCATGTAAGTTAAATTCAGTGCAAATTATTCCAATGTTCTATGACTCAAGTATGACTGTAAAACCACACCCATTTTTCTAAGATGCATTAGTCTTATATTTTTTTTTTCTTTCCATACACATAAATCCATTATTCCTGTTTTCTTCTGATGTTTATTCCTAACCATGTAGCTTAAGCAGAAGTAAACACATAGTATTTTTTAATAATAAAGTGGCAATCACCAAATAAGAATTTATAAAGTTTCATGACTTTTCTCCAAGGTCAAATGATAAGAAAAAGAATAGCCTTGAGACATAAATTCTTATTAAATCATAGACTAAGAAAAGAAGAAAGTCACTGGAAATATAAATTATATCAGTACATTTCATGTTTCTTGTTTGATCTGAACAGAGGGTCTTACCTTAAAAGGAATGTTGCAAAAAGGATCAGTTAATATTTCTGTTTCAGTAATACTTTTTTTAATGAAAAAAGTGTTTCAGTAAGTTTGAAACTTGGTTAAATCTGCAGAATTCCATATAGAAAAGACATGATATAAAATCTCAAGCAGGATTTTAATTTTAAAAGAAATTACTTTGAAAGTGATCTATATCAAAATTTAATCATATTCACAATGCTGTATATCATCACATAATTACGATCTACATTATAGATAATAGAAAATATTTCAGTGGATTTTACATTCTGCTTTAATTTATAGAATGAGCTTTTTTTTGATGTTGGAAAGGTTTACTGAAAGGCCTTCTTTCAGCCTGTTCTGGCTTTGATTTAACAAGACTATTAAGACAGTCCTGTCTTAAAAATTTCATTTTTAATCCTTGAATTAATATTAGGATTAGAATTTTATAGTGAACGTGGGTGGGCCTCATTAAATCTCAAATCCTGCAAATTCTTCCTTTTGGGCAACCCACAATTTCATGACTTTGGAAAATTTGAAAGACTGGAGTTTAACAATGAGGAAAACAAGCCCCATGCTGTCACATTGCTACCATAGTTTCTTGTGCTTTTAGCCACAACAGGTAATATTTTGTCCTAGTTTTGTTAACTATCTGCCAGAAATGATATCAACAAAAAAGTCATTCTTTGGCATTTTATATTCCTAACATGCAATAACTCTTGCAACAGTATCTATATATGTATAAGCACAAAACACAATTGGAGTGGAGGATCCCCACTACACCAGCATAGACGTAAACTGCAAGCATGAATAATCTTGCTGAAGGCTTGGAAAAGGCTTCACTTTTTTCTGTTTTAATGAAATACTTTTTTTTTTTGCTATGCTGAATATTAAATTGTAGTGACTAGGGAGAAAACAACACTACCCCTTTTTACTTTAAAAAGGCTTAAAAAATATCTCCTTTTTTCTTGCATTTTTTTGTTTAAATCTTCTAGAATTTGATTACACAGCACATTCCAGCTATCTGCCCCAGCAGGCCCCTGTATCAGGACTTTCTGATTACTGCTTATGCATTGTTTCAAAGTGAACCCTTGAAGGATTTCATTTAATAGAGATTAGTACTTTTATTAAACAGTGGTTAATTGAAGCCTCCAAGTTCTGCTAAATTGTTCAGTGAAGTGGATTAGTTGCTTTAATTTTTGCTCTCTCATACAAGAAAATAACATTGAGTTAAATAAATACCTTTTCCATGGATCTACTAAGGTGACATTATTCTAGCGCTTTTACCTTATGTATTTTAAGCTGGAGGTTTTCTAATTTACAGAGGTACCTCTGGTTCAGTAAACTTACAAACTATATTGATCCTAAAAACCCTATCTTGGATTGGTTTAATTTTTAAAAAGAATAAATTAAGACCACCATCAAGAACACCTTACTAAATATATGACCAAAATCTGTCACTGTTTCCTCTTTCTGATACAAAAAGGAAAAAAAAAAATCAGAAAAAAAAAGTTATGGAACATTTGGAACTTTTATTTTACGTTCGATTTTTTCCCTGGGTTTTCTTGTGAAGAGCTTTTTTATGTGACAATATTATTTTTAGTTGAGCAGCAATATTAAGAGGAATTGTAAAAACTTATAGAATGTCAGTAGCTCACTAAAGAATATTGGTGGCTCACTCAAGACCAATTTATTAAAAGATTATTTAGAAAATTTTAGATTCTAAATGAAGATGTCTGCTTCATTAATTTTACCTGTTGACTTCTCAATGAATGATAACTTAAAATTTAATTAAATGTAATAGGTCATATTAATTTTACTCCAGTGTCTGTACACTGGAAATTCTTGCTTTAAGAAAAAAAACTAATTCTTAGTAAGATTTGGAAAAGAGGACTAAATAAAAGAAAATAACTCACCAAAAGCAACTGAATCAAAAAAACCTGGAAAAACCTCTGCTTCTATGAGAGGTGAGATAATAAAAAGCTCCTATTTTTCTGCCAAGCAGAATAATTCCTGCTGAGCTCCAAGGGGCAGTGAGGAAAGGCTCAGTTCAGGGCTATGCAGGGATTCTTCTGGTTGCTGTTTAGGACAGAGCCCTGGCCAGGAGTGCAGGGAGGTAAGAGGCTGCTGTGGTGTCCCTGTTCCACAGGTACAGCTTGCAACACCACCCTGGCTGGAGCACCCTGAGGAGCTGCTAAGTGTGAAAGATGCTCAGTACCAGCTTCAAAGAAAAAAAAAAAAAAATGCTCAGATAGCTACTATTACTGTTGTCAACCTCTGCTACATTTACCATCTTCAAAATAACTACAAATAAAGAAACTTGCTATGGCAAGATAGGTTTCCAAGTTTAGAAGTTCATATTCTAAGAACAGTTTTTAATTTCATAAACAAGACGCTTCACACCAAAAGTAACCCTGGAAGTAGTAACAAAAGGGTTGCAGCAAAATTAGTTATCTTTTACACTATTTTTAGACAGATACGGAAAAAAAATACTGTAGTAGAGATGACTTAAGTGGATTTCACAGGGAAATGCAAGAGGACCCAAATTTTAGTTTCATCTTTCGAAAAGCATTACATGAGGATTTCATTTGGCCAAACTTTACTATCGCTTCTGAGAATCAAAGCCATGGTAATCAGTGGTATAGCCTCACTGAAATGCAGAGTTTGGCCCTGAACTTCTCTGCTTTTATGTCAATGCTGGAAATACATTATATATCTGACTTCATTTATTGCATTTGGTGCTTTCTAGTGTCACTCCCGTGGGCCTTGCCAGGCAACACTTGTGGATTAAAGTGTCATTAACAGTCTCTACTTCATCTCCAGAAGAGGGTCTGCAACAGGAGGTATGACCACTAAAAATGAGTTCATCCTATTCAGCCTGCAGAATTTACAGATTCATAGAAGGAATGAGGCTCAAATGAGCCACAACTGCTTGAAAAGTCTCCAGCCAGATGTGACAGGTCAAGCCAGAGTAGCTACTGATGTGGAGGGAAGCCTGAATTTTTAGCAATCCAAAGGACTACACTGTAGCACAACAAGGAATATTAGTCTTCTTTTCTCTTTTATATTTCTGCAGCAATTTTATGCCTTTTCAAAAGAAAAAAAAATAATACAAACCCTTCATTTCTGAGGATTTAAAGTGCACTTGTATAATGCACTTGCATAATTATGCACAGAGAAAACACAAGAACTCATTGATAGTTTGGAAAGGTTGCAGCTCCAAGGGCATAGATCTCTGCATTAGACAGGTCAGCAACTCCAAATCAACAGTGGCAGTGAAGGAAGGAGATCTGAGGAAGGAGGATAACTAGGCCAGGTTTTCTCTGCTCCTCCAGCTCTTGGAGACATTGGGAGCTGATTGTGGCGATGATGATGGTGAAGGTGGCTGATTTCCATTTCCATGAATTGGAAACTTCTCATTACAACCACAAATCTGACAGCGATCTGATATAGATCTCTTATTCTCTGTGTTCACACTTGAATGTTACTAGAGGGCAAATCACTCATCTACAGTAAGCATCTGCACTATGCAACATCTTGCAAGCCTCCCATTCTTTAATTACTGATCTGTATGTTATAATTTTCAAAGACTTCATAGCAAAGAAAAAGATTAAACTCAGTAATTCACCATCAGTGAACCAGTAATTAAGCATCATGGCTCTAGATGTAGTATGTTTTAAAGCAGACATTTAAAGTCAACCTCTGAAAGCTGGATCCTTCATCAGAAGGAATGAATCTAAATAGTTCCCCATGAAAGTTTCCCATGGATTCTCTGAAGTGTCAGTATTTTGTGGTTGTCCATGCCTGCAAAATGCTCAAGTTAAGGAAGGAAAATCACACTGCAAGCCTCAGAAACACAAGGTCTGCTTGTGAAAAATGCTCATCTCTGTATTATTTTCTTATGAAATCACATAATCAACACAGGAATTTTATGTGTCTGTTTGCACTAAAATGCAGTTTTTAAGAGTCTGAATGCTGCTGGACAATTTGCTTGTCCAAATAAACTATATTTAAAATTCCAGCTATGATACTGAAAAGTACTTCACAGTATTCTTTAGTTTAAGCTTCCTTTTCAGCACAGATAACTGTATGCTACAACATAAGTTGTACTTCTTTTGTCTATATCAAACAAAATAAAAAGTTAAGATACCTCTAAAAACTTCATGGCCAAAGGAAAATTCTAAAACCTGGAAGCTACATCCTCAGAGCTGAGCTTCCCTTTGCTTTAAATGTCTCTTTCACAACTTAATGAAGAACATGACTATTGCCTTATTCTAGAAGGCAATGCTAACAGGATCTAGATCACCTGGCTTGCTATATTTCATTCATATGTAAACAGCTAGCTAGCTAAAACATGTGAAAAAAATTTTTATAGGAGAAAAAAACTCACAAGAGGTAACAATACAGAATAAAAAAATTAAAGGATGTCACAGGAGTTGAAAACTAACACAATATATCTCAAGTTTCTGAATATTTTATTCTAACTGTTATTACTTCATTTCCCCTAGAGCTTCCTCATAAATGTATGAGGTCTCAAATATTGTGGGAAAATATAGAGAAACAAAGACAAGAAGATATTTTACAAAGATATAAGCCTAACAGACATGCTATTTTGTAATGTACATTTGCATTGAGAACAATTTGTTCTCAGTTTAGCTTTTTGATGGTATCTTGACATTTTTATCACAAAGCACATATTGTAATATTAACATTTTAGCTAACAGAGCTGAAGACACCAAACCGAGCATTTTTGGAGACCACCATCAAGCAGACTTTCCCTCTAACAACAAAAGAGGGATCTTCCAGGATAAAAATTGTTTGGTTCAAAAGCACAAAAGCAGACATTGCCTGGAACACTTTTCTGCTATGATGGAATGAAGCCCATTGACAGAAAGCAAAGCAAAGTAATTCTGTACTTTCTTTCAAAATTACTAAAATACTGGGTTACCACTTCCCATGCACTCCACAGCTGATTTTTCAGAGGTCTAATTCTATTCTGCAGAACACAGTGAACACAATGATAAAACCTACTTCCACCCTCCCCTTTAACAACTGCATTTAGAAGTGATTCTCTTTCCTAAATACTTTTCCTAAAGTCTCTTCTCAGCTGCAACCAAAAGGCTGCCTAATACTGGCAGCCTCTTGCCACTGTTATGAGTTTTCCAGACTGAGTCAGTAGATTTTTGAGTGGCAATTTGGAAATTTAATTTATGTTTTTTCTTCAACATTTTTCCTCTGTCAGTATCATAGAAAAATAAGATTGCCTATTAATCTTTTAAAAGCAAATTCTGTCCTGTGGTATATTTTCAAGCAAGTTTCTGCAGATTTCTCTCTTACTACTACCCATAAATTAAACTTCTCTTTTATTGCAACAATGGAGAAAGAACAATTCCCCAAGCAGAGTGATGGATTTTTGTTTAATTGGAACTTTTTCATAGGCAATAAATGATTAAATGTACATATCCTCCCTTCATAATTATCAGTCTACTCTGCTATCATTAATTTAACACTTACCACTTCTATCTGTAGTTACACTCAAGTCCAGTAACTTGCAGATTTTTAAACTATTTATGTAACTTAACCCTTCTCTGTGCAGATATAAATCTACCAATGTTCTTTGTAAGCCTCAGATGCCTGAGTCTTAAAATTAAGCACAGACCACTTGATTATCCTTAGTTAAATGAATGCAAAAAGCAAACCATGAAAAAAAGCAAATATGACAGATCTAAAAAAGAATGTCCCTACTTATACATATTTAGCTTTGTTACAACCGAGTATGATTTTATTAGTGTTTGGACACCTATAGGTTTATTCTGTTAGAAAAAAAAAACCATTAAATGCTATTAAAAAGTAAAGAGAGAATGCCCCTCCACACCCTATAATCCCCCCATTAAACATTGTCCAAAATGAAGAACGTTGAATCTGATGTAAGTTTAAAAATTCTGATTAGCAGGACTTGACAATACAAAGTACATTGTTTCACCCTGAAATATTTTGTCGGTATTTGGAAGGCCCATTTTCCATGCCTCTGTAAGGGCTGTTGCTGTTTAGTGTAATTGTTTGTGACATGAGGAAGACCATCTTGTTATGGATTTCACCAGGCTGAGAATCTGTGATTAAATTTTATATGGGGTATTCATGGAACAAAGAGGAGGAAGACTAAGGCTGTGATTACTATCTGCAGATGTTACACACACAATCCTATGCTACAGAGTTGAGTTGCTGTCAGAAATTAAAGGTAGCTATCAATTCCATATCTATCTCAGGCATTTGCAGCCAGTCATGCAGATTTTTATTATTTCACTTGAAGGAGCTCAACTACTGTTAGCAATTAGTCAACATTAAAAAAATATTTATAGAGGTTTTCTTTTTAAGACTTAAACCAACATGACCTTCACAGAAGTCTCCAGTGACTATAGCACAGCTTGAAATATACTATTTCAAGTAAGTATTTACACTCGTGACATTTTGAAGGACTGTAAAATGCAACAGTACAGGTACAAGTGGCATGGAAAGTGGTAAGGTGACTATATTTAGTATAAATTCTTCAAGACATGTAGCATTTCCAAACATAGAAAAATCTATCACTGACTCATCCCCACCCACAAACGTTTACTTAAAAGCCTGAGAAGGACTTTCCTAGTAGTGAATAATTGCCAGAGTACTACCAAATGGCAACGCATAGAGTGCAAATGAACATCATGGAATTTGAGGGGTTTTACATATTTATGTATGCATTCATATTTAACCACAGATGATCCAACTATGTATTCCAAAAACATTAACTGTCATAGATTTCAATGCACGAGGCAGGCAAGATTATACCACTTCTTGACATCTGACATGTTTCAGTTTTTTTAAAACATTAACTTCATACTTAGTAATTAATCAGGACAGCTTCAGACTATAGCTTCAGCCATATTCTACAGATATTTGTTCTGCGATGATAGTTATCCATTTCACTGCATGTTAAAATGTTCCATATAATGATTTGAATCTAAGCACAACACAAAAAGTTTAAAAACCTTTGATAATTCACTAATAATTAGAAAACACGTTACTACTCTAGTTTTCAAAACAAACACATCTTTGCAGTTAATATCAATCAAAAGACTGAAAAGTTATCCTAAGTGTTCAATCACAGGTTTTCTTTTGTGATTAAATGTATAAATGATTGGCACCTGGATCTAAACACAGTAAGTCAAATTCAGTTTCAATCTCTCTTGACTGTAGTGAGATTTGTGTGCTTACATGAAAGGTGAATTTGATCCGTAATATACAAATCACAACTATTTACCCAGGCAGGCTTAATATCTTGCAAAATTAATTCTCTTTGCAACTAAATATACAATGTTCTTCCTGCTGTATTAAATCTTCCAGGCCTGAGCTACAATATGAATGATTTACACAGCCTTTGTGCAGGGCCTTTCAGGTAATCTGCTTGGGAAAAAAAAAAAAAGAGGCTGTATGCATTTATTCTAACTGCAGCCAGAAATTAACTATTCTTTTATATTTGTATCAAGGGAGAAAACTGAAGGTTATTTTTAAACCTTCAGTGCTTATTTAATGATGGAGTAAATGTCTTTTTCCCCATGGACTCTACATGTGTCAGGGCTGTCCCTGTGTTCCATAATTCTGGGCTCTCACTTCCAGGATGTGCAGTAAACACATTATCACACTTTCAACATACTGCCAGAAAGATCCAAAGGGAAAAGTGATGAATCCTGCAAGAGGACAACTTGAACTCCGTGTGTCTGTAACTATTTTTGGAACAGAAATCAACTCTTTTGGCTTAGAATTACGAAAAACAAACACAAATCCTTGATAAAACCTGGTTTAATATTTAAAGCAGCAACACATTTGGGATGCTTTTAGTTCAGCTTATTATTATTAGTATCAGCTTATTATTAACACCTATGTTACTACTAAAATCAAAATGTTCCAAATTAGCTATCAAGTAGTTTTCCAGAAATCATAGAAATATTCTTAAAATTAGGCTTCTTTCCCTTAACATTTTAAAAGCAGCCTATAATAAGCAGCCAACACCAACAGAAACAAACATACAAACAAACAAGTGAAAAAAGAAGTTGTCCAAAGCTATCCTTCTATGGTGGTTCTTTAGAAAGCTAAATTAACACTGAGTATTTGTGGAAAAGCAGTATGCTGCAGTAGGTATTTTACAGCTGTTACAGCTAACTCACAACATTGCCAGTGAAGAAATTTTTTTCCACTTGTATGGGATGGTTTCTATCCTGCCTCTTTCTACTCAATTTAATGTTGTGTACAACTGCACGACAGACCCTTGTGCTCTAGCAGCTGGTGGTCACAGGAGCCAAGCTAAAGGAGACTGCCTCACATGCTGAAAAGGAAGGTATCTGATGCCTTTATGAAAAAGAAGTAATCTAATCAGACCTCATATAGTCTATCTCTACCTAGCAAATTTGGTGAAATCACAATGCTTAGTCTCTGTCTGATATTCTGCCCAGCTATGCATATTTAGATAAACAGGTTCAACTGTCTTACACTGTGCATTAAGATTAATTCAACAGCACGTTGAATTTAATGGATACCAAGTCCTTCCCATTTCCCTTTATTTCCCTCCACCTACAACAATGTAGGAGTGTCCTCCAACCTACAATAATGTAACAAGCTAAAGGACACATCAATTTGTTTTGCTGCAAATGAACTGTACTTCAAATAACTTTCTGGAAAAACTGACACTAATGCAGTAACAGGGACATGATCAGCTGCTTTAAGATCTGAAATAATAAAAAAGGCATTTCTTTCATAACAAAGGAATTATATTTTAGTGGTGCCTTTAAAGAGTTATGTATAGAAAAATTTCAGCAATTTATTGCAATTTACTAATCTCCAGTTTATCATAAGTGTCTCATGACCTCACTGCTGCTCCTATACACAGTCCTGCTATTTTTTTAACAATCTCACACACTGAAAAAAAATCATGTCATTCTTTTCAGACTACTCTGCTGATAGCTCAAATTTTCACCACAAAATGTAGTCTATTATAGGCGGGAGTGCTGGTCTTGAGTAAAGAAGCTAAGAAATAATATTAGCAATTTTACTTCCAATGCAGAGTCAGCAGGATATGTATCTGAACTATGCAGTACCAGCTTCAGGCTTTTAAAATAAATTGTCATGAACAAAAACTCATGTTTGCTGCTTTTCTGGCTTCAATGGAGATCTGAGCTACAGTTTACCACTGACAAAATAACTAATGTGAATGCCCAGCCTGTGAACAGGAACCTCCACCTTGAATTACATAAGTTAGCAAAAAATAGTGAGGATATGCTGTAAGCACTTTTATCTTTCACAATCATTTTCCTCTCACTATGTCACAAGGGTATTTAAAATAAACTCCACTATAAAGGAAGTATGTTATTGTGAGACATGGGCATTATGTTAGAATTGGAGAAAAATTAAGACAAAATGGAAAGAAAAGTAATCCAGCAACTGAAGAAAACCTAGATGAAGATATTAGGTTTTTAAAACCCAATTAGGCTTTTAAAAGCTTCAAAATACAATAATTAATGGAGACTATTGAGTGTACTTGTAGAAAACCCAATTCCATGATGAAAGATTGGTATTGGTCAAACAGATGTATAACTAGCCTTGCATAATGCACATGTAGAAATAGGGTGCAAGTGTCCTTTTTTTTTAATCCAAACAGTGACAGCTAGAAAGGAACATGCAGAATCTGAGCATGGGTCTATTGCAAATGCTTAAGCATCTTAGTGAATCAGCAAACTCTTCCTTTTTTTTTTTTTTTTTTTTTGATTAAAAAATACCTTCAAAACTACAGCTAATCAGAGAATCAGGTCTTAAGCAGCAAAATATAAATCAACAATCATTGAAGAAGACAAATTTCAGACATGAAAGAAAAAACCATTAAGTCAAACCCAAATCAAGATCACTGGAAGTCAGTGATTTTATTTTTATTGCTGATTTCTTTTTCAGCAACTTAAATTTTCTCTTCAATTAGGTTACATAAAGCAGTATGTGAAAATTGCTTCTTTTTCTGTGTCTTAAGTACATAGCTTATCCTGCTCATTCATATCTTTACAGGCACTTTCCACATGAAACATAGATATTAAATGCCTCCATATAACATTATATGGCTTTCTACAAAGCAACTGTAAGTAAAGGAGTGATGCCAACAATTGTGCAATCAGGGGTTGCAAAATATGAATATCTCAATTGGCCTACTGGACCAGAAAGATGAACCCACTTTTAATAGTGTCACTTCTAATACATTATGGCAGTAAAGAAAAACTGAGCAGCTTATTTCCCACAGATATTTCCAAGGCCTTAGAACCTTATCTTTGAACCATTCTTTAATTATCTCTGGCACAGGCTTCAGAAAGCTCTGTGCAGTCAAAAGTGAGAGTATTAACTGAATTTTGCTCTGGTTCAATAACAGTAATGATGATTCGCATACAATGTAAGAGTCAACTTTGTGCAGTATGTACTGTTGATGTGAACACTAAATAATACTGGAGATTAGTTGGAAGGTCGCTGCTCTTGTTATCCTAGAGTTCCTGGTCCGGAAAATCCTGAATAATCTCAATACTCATTGAAATATATGGGTGGGTAGCCACTCCATGCCCTGTGGAACTGGTATTTCAGCTCTGACTTCTCCCACTGTGACACAGCTAAGCCGTCATGCAAACATTGGGTTGGAATCTCCTCATTGAGACAAGTTTCCGCCTCCATTCTGAGGAGATGTGGAGGGAGGCTGCTATTCTACGCATCAGACATACAATTTAATCTTTCATCACATCTTTGGCACAACACATGGGCTTCCAGCTTTTCCTTAAGAGCAAAACAAAACAAAACAAAACAAAAAAATTCTGTTGAGTCAAAAACAATTCTCCAAGACAGTTTGTTGGGTTTTTGATTTGACAGTGCTTGATGCATACTCAAATTCAATAGTGCTGTCTTCTAAAATCTAGACCTCAAAATAGCATTAATTTTCTCTAAATACTTTTCCTAATAGACATGCTTTCCTGAAGTCCTCAGTCTGCTAGAGTGATTAAGCAATACTATAAACACAGTCTTGATTTCACAATTTCTTTCAATTTTTAAAACATACTAATAAATATTAGCAGGTGACAAATACATCATTTGAAAGGAGGGGAACAAGTACTTTCCCTAAAAAGCATGATAATTTATTGCCATGGGCAATTGTTTACGCTACTCCATTAAACTGTAATGAAACATATAAGACACACATGGAAACAAATAAGAGCCCTTACTTGGTGTATGTAGTGCTTTTTCAGAACAAACCTGTCAAAAAATTGCTACAAAGACTTAATCTGCACCAAAATCAGTTTGCCTCACAAATTTGAAAAATCTTGTTTGAATTTAAATAGCTTTAGTTTGATGATTTTCCATTGACTATGTTTCTGCAGCTTATATTAAGTGTGATGGGATACTACTTCATACATTCTATAGCAAAGCAACTGTATCAAGTTAGACTTCTTTTTAATGCAGTTTTTGCTAGCATTTTCCCCTCATCCTGGTTTTCATTCATTCCCTTCCCTATAACAGATTATGCTCATCTTTCCCTAGAACATTTTAAGCATCTCTCTTGTTTTCCCCTTACTGGTTTTACTAGTTAAGCCATCTATCTCCTCTGTTCAGTTATCTCGCACTGTATTTGTTCTGTTCTTTTCTAACTTGTTCTGTCAGCCTCTGAGCTGGCAACATGGGCAGCCCACAGCTGGCTGAACACCACCTCTACTCAGTCACCTTTACCACCTCTACCTGGTCACACCTTGCATAATTTCCTGATGGTTTAGCAGCCTCCACTGAATACCTAATAGTCCACAAAGCAAAGTTTTTGCTAATGAGTGCCACAGAGGATGGCAGACTACAATTTGAGCAGAATGCCAACACTGTATTCTCCCTAATATGCATGTTTTTTTGGTATTTTTTTTTTTTTTTTTTTCAGGATTGTCAGCTTTCATTTTAAGCTCTTCCACATTTCATATTGAAGCCATTAGGCCAGGGGTATGTAAATTTGCTGTGATTCTATCACGTGTGAAAGGCTATAAAGAATAAATGTTGTCTGCCAGAGGTTCTGCCTCAGCTATCAGCAGCTTCCAACATACTCCATGGAAAAAACAAGCACACACACACAAGGGCAGCTGTGCAGGCCTGGATTGGTAGCCCACACAACAGCATACCAATGTTGGCAATATGAAATGACAGGACAGCCAAACCAGAGAGAGCAGTCTTTGTGCATGACAGTGATGGAGTTTTACTCCGGAAAGCTGGGTACTTACCTACACACATAACTTCATCCCTGTGTATATCTGTGTAGAGGAGAACGCAATTCGCCTGAGGCAGACTGGTGGTTATGGTGTGATGTTAATAACTTCTAGTTTCGAACAGTAGTTATTTCCTACGGTAATAAACCTAGATCTTGGTAACTGTAACCTGCAGTCCTGACAGAGGCATGACTATCACTGTGAGTCTGTGTAGTTAAATATGAACCAGGGTTTGGTGACTGGGCAGCAAACAGAATCAACTACTTAAAGCATATTGCAGGAATCACAAAGTTACTTCTACAAAACATCAAAGAAAATTTTTAAGTATGCTGCATTATCAATGGTTCTTTAAAGAACAGGCTCCTAAAAGCCTTTCCTGGCCTCCATAGGTCATATTGCAGGTTTTAACTTTTCACACTAAAAAGAAATTGCAAATCAATGGTCTGTTTTGCTCTGCAAAAAGCTAAAGGACTGTGGTTTGGTTGTTTCTCTTTTACATTCTGTTGGTAAGAGAGTTGTACGTCAAATAAATTTAAAATCCATGGCGTGAGTAGCTTGGCACATAAGAGCTTTTGCTTAGCATATCAGTCAAAAGCCAAGATTTATAAACAGACTTTAAATACTCTTATTAGGTCATATAATTCTCCTGCATGAAAGAAAAGTCTCTCTGGGTAAGGGCATTTCTAAATCAGGTAAATAATTTTCTCACACTCTTCATGACTAAAATTTCAGTTACTTTTAAAAATATTTCTAGCTTATCTTTATGCAGAGAAAGGACATATTTAAAAGTATTCTTAAAGAAAATTTATGTTTCCTGCTATTTAGCTGATTTTCCCCTCAAGTTTTGCATAAAATTTGCCCTGTCTTTTTTCCTCTTTCTGTTCTATAAAACTTAAATCATATAATGTGCTGTCTGTTCCATTAAGGTGTATAACACAAATGTTCAGAATTGCAAATTAGATATGTGCACTGGATATTTACATTCAACCTTTTCTATTTCTGATAATTTGTCTGCTTCATAATAAAACTAGATGCTCTGATTATATTCACTGAAATACTGTTTCAGTCTCCCTGTTTATTTGGTAAGAGGAGGAGCTAAAAACTATTTTGTTAGTTAGATTTATTTGATGAAATCATGTAATATTCCTTATATATCCCATTTTTCCTTTAATTTCTAACTGGCTTACATCACTCAAACCAGAGGTTTGCCCTGCTTTTGCTGGCAAGGTAATCTTTTCAATCTGCTGTATTTGATTGTTCCACTGTGCAGATAGAAATTGAACAGTGTGTTTTCATGGGAAAATTACAGTGATGCAGTTTTTTCATCAGCTTTCACCAGGGGTGGTATTTTAGGTAGAGTTGGAGGGGTTCAGCTAAATTAATCCCCTTTAGAAAAACAATCTAGTCTTCAACCCAATCAACTGATTAGAATGCAAAATAAAAAAATCTCCAAACAAATCTGGGATTTTAAGCATTGTTATGGTTAGGTTCACAGACAAAGACGAAGGTGAGCACAAGGGAGGGATTAAGTAAAAATTAAATAACTTTTATATGAACAACAATCACAATGGATTGTCATACCTGTGCTGCTCTACTTTGCGGATTGTGATATATTCTCCCACTAAGTGAACACAGCAGGCACAGTTATGGCAATACACAGTTGATGTTTTCTTAGATGCAAAAATAATGCTTTTTGCTGTGTAGAGGATAGTGGATAATCCACTTCTGATGATTTTTTTCTCCAGCCTTTCTGTGATGGTGCAGCTGCATCTTCATGTCTGCCAAACACAGCTGGGCAGGCAGACCCTCATTTAGGCACAGGACAGTGCAATATGAGTGAGAGTTTCTGTAACAGTACAGGAGAGGAGTACTGTGTTAACAAAGATGACCAACTGCAAAGAAAAGTCTACAAATTCCAGAGGCAACTGTCACTTGTGTTTTAAGCAGGATTTCCATGGACAAGTACCACCTTAAGAGATGTGCACAAAGAGAGCTGTTCTGTTTGATGCAATGCAGCAGACACACTCCACCATGAAGTACATATATACAGAGTAAAAAGGAGATAGACTTGTAAAGCCATTTTACTTTTGAGAGTATTTTGTAGAACACATTATCTGAAGAAATAAAATTACAAAAAGATAATGCAACTTTAAAGTTCTCTATAATTTATATTTCATTCTTTTAATTTTTAACTAGAAGACATCTTAGCTAACAAAAACTGTGGCATCACCATCTTTATATTGTTTTGTTGTATCACTAGCATACTCTGTTAGACTGCATCTATCACTCAAAATTGAGACTAGACTCTTTAGTACCAGTCTGTTTATGGTATTGATATAATTAGGCTGCTATCCTCCTGTGCTTGAGGCAAGTTAGTTCTATTTGGCAAAAGCAGGTGATTAAAACAACCCTCAGGTAGATCTTGTCCCACTGCTACTGTATCCTAACTGGGAAACTGAATTATCTTGGCTCAGCAGCAACTCCCCATCCTAACTTGGACTTGTACTTCAAAGCAGCTGGTCTCTACAGCTGTTTACTTTCTTTCTCCAGGTAAGGACCATCTTGTCTTTAGCTCCAGACCTGGTCAATATTGGTCTGCCAGAATTGCACCCAGAAGCTTCACCAGTACTTTCATCAAGCCTTTGGCCAGACTTTACACTGACTAAAGGGCATTTCTTATTACATTCTTCTTTGCAGTGAGTTTCTGATCCAAAGCATATAAAAGATTCTGCATGCTCCTTTAACTGCAAAATTAGTTTCTTACTAACTTGGAGCCACTTAAGACACTTTTGCTCATCCTTAGGAAGGACAAAAATCTTTGCATTCCCAGCAGTCTGAGCTACTGAAACAGCCAGAGGTTTGAGAGTCCTGGGAGTTAAACAGCTTACTGCCATATGCTTTAAAATTCCTCACTTGAAACACAGGATTTAATGGCTACAGCAACAGAGACACCTTCTGAACGGGGTGGTTCTTTTTCAAGTCGCACTTCACACACATTTCTGTGGTTAACTGAGGTTTAAAATTCTTCTCTTTACCATGACCTACTTTTCATCCTGAGATAAATACACACAACAGCAATATAAATGTCACCTTTTATAAATAATAGTTATTAATTAAAGCAAACTCTTTTTCCAACCTCAGTTAATTCCCAGAAGCTATCAAAATATAACTGGAAGATATATTTGATATGATGGTAGTGGTTTGGAGGACTGCTTCCAAACACAAATACTGCCTCAGGATTTCTTTTGCAAAGAGATACAGGACCTAGAACTTATGGTATTGAAACAACACTTAGGATTTCTTTAAAAAAAAATTCCAGTAACATCCTCCAATAATTTTCAACTAACAATTTCTGCAGCCACTCCCAGATCTTTCTATTCACAGGAAGCTCTCCAAGAGCAGAGTATCACTGAGACTTTTTACCAACACTGGCAGGTCTGCAAATATTTTCACCCTCATCTGTAACCTCCCTTATTTTGTCACCAGCTGAGTGCCCTCCTGCCCTCTTCTATTTGCCAGAAGTATACAAAAATAGAGAAGGAAGTGGAAACCACAGAAGGATTTCCCCTATCTAGTATTTCAATTTTCTGTACCATTTTGGTATGGAGACCAGAACCCCAGTCAAGACTAATCATTTTCTGAAAAAATACCACAAAAGAGTAATTACATAAAATGTAGACAGAAAAATCAAGTTTTAAGCTGTAGTCATCTTCATGAGATTTTCACTATCTGAAGTCAGAGTGTGTAATGCAAACACATTGCACATAATTTTTTATATCTACTTTGTGGTATTAAGTCTTTCTCATGGAAAAATAATTAAATTGTACACTTTAAATATCTATTATTTCTTGAATGTGCTAATCAAAAAAAGTTTATCATTAGTTGCTATTGAAACAATGGAATTCTTATGCTGAGCAAATACAAAATTTCTTGCTTTTTTAGCTGAAAAATATGAGTAATTTAGGTCTCAGTAATTAACAGCATTCTGAAGACTATGGCCAAATACTGGAGAAAAGTAACATCCTGTCTTTCTCATTGCATATAAAATAGTACTACCTTTGTTGCCTAATCAATATAATACTTTATCAAAAAAAAAACCCAAAAAACTGAAAATTGTATATGAAAATATGAATACTTTACTCTTATGCCTTCTCCCCTGTCAATGTGCTTGTTGAGCTGAGAATGATTTTCTGTTCTTTCTTTGCTTTTTCCATTTGCAGGTTTCATTTATATACCCATCAACTGATTATAGGAAAACATACATGCATTATAGATAATAATTTAAGAAATCATCAAGCAAACCCTAGTAGCTTGAAATTATTCAGGGTCTTCTTTATTTGTTCTCTCCAATGATAAGCACCAAATAGATATAAGAGTTTACAAATAGAATTTGGAATTTGGGGTGATAAAAATATGGTCTTTAATAATTACACCCTATACCATCTACAGTAATTTCCCTTTCCTCCTGAAAGTGATATCCAAATATGAGAGTTTCTTTAAGAAAAAACCCATGAGAGCTGTTTTATTTTCCTATACCTTATAATATCAATTTTCTCAGGTGATTTAAAATTTCCTACAAACATTTTCTTATCCAATAATTCTTAAAAATACATAATTCTCTAGTCATCGTGATCATTTGCAACATGGTAGTAAAAGTGAAAGATGGTTCGGCGATATTTAGTCCAACAAGTACTATTTCCATTATTTGAAGAATGGAATAAAGTAGAAACTTACTAGGTCTTTTTAGACTGTATCAAAATTAAAGCAATCTTGTCTAGGAAGGAACATACAAGAAGCAGTATCTTCTGAAAAGCACATTTGTCTCTTGCCACTCACAAAACACTGCTGGGAGCCAGTTTCTCTGGTTGATTTCTTATGCTACACTGAGCAAACCAGCTTGTCTCACATTTGCTCCTCAGTGAGCTGGGGATACTATTTCTTGAAAGCCTTATAGACAGGAAGAACAGTGTCTAAAGTGTACGAATTTAGTTATGCAATATTAAGTGCATTATTAATAATATAGATTGCACTAACTCATAGGACCACTGTCTGAAAACAGAATCTAGTTGTTGCAGGTACTTCACACACAAGCACAGGGACTCAGAGCTCAGCCTAGTCTAGGCAGTGAATAGAAAGAGAAGCAGACGTGGAACACAAGACTGCACTGACATCACCAAAACGAAGGTCTGAACTTGATTTTCATCTCTTTCCACTGATGCCATATCATAAAATGTTATCTTGCAATCTGATATCTTTGTTAACAGCCACAGCCAGTTTTGAGCCACAAATCTGTCTCCCAAAACCTCTCTTGGATATATCTATTTCAGTTGATTACTTTTGGTTGCACCTTGCTTTCTTCTTGCCGGTCCCTGTATATACAACAGTTTGTTGTTACAGACATTCCTTGCCTTAAGAAACACACAGCCACATCCATTCACACAGTTTACTGCTAATTGGGCCACATTTATCCTGTTCTTTGACCTTGAATTTCTATTAGCTCAGCTCTTTCATGCTACAGAAGTATTTCTATTATCTCAGCTCTCTTATGCTGTAAAAGATCATAAGTTAGACAAAGGCCTGGAGTTACAGCCAGTTTTCAGGGACTTCCAGTTTGATACTTGTGTATTTTTAATGTTTATGCCCTGGGCATGCATAAGCAATTCTAATAATCTCTTTTTTATTTTAACAAGTCACAGCAAAGCAAGAGCTTGGCCAACAATAGGAATCCCAGAGGAGGCAGGAAATGTTTCACAGGGATATATCTGTGACACTGCTGGGTTTTACATCATGGGAGACACATCATGAAACATGCCCACATGAAATACCATAAATATGCACTGATACATATGGCTTTTGAAAAAAGTTTCTTCAATACTAGGCAACTTGGTCATGTAGAAATCTGTTCACCTGCCACTCTAGGAGTGGATATGTCATAAGAAAGAGGCATATATATTACGTATGATGCATATATATAGAGTATACATGTACTCCAAGAAAGAGATATTAAAACTCATAAAAATCTAGATGAATCATTGGTTGCACTTGAATAAAGAGATTAAAATATGCAATCTTTTGAATCGCTCCAGATGAAAGTAACCTAATAACCTACCCACATTCTGAGTTTGTTGGTCATATTATCCTGAAAAGAACATGGAATTCAGATCATGACTGGATCTCACATACCTTGCACACATTAGCCCAGGGCAGCTTCTGTGACAGAAGATAGCTTGCTATACAAGCATTATATGGATCCCATATGCCATTGTAGCAACAAATAGAGCTTAGCATGAGTCCAAGAAAGAGGCACTGTACATGGCTTACTGACTATTTAAGCATCTAGTTATTTTTCTGTGCTTCTAGCTAAAAGAAACTCCCCTTTTCACCTATTATGTGTGTTTCCTGATAAGTAGAATGGTGGAATCTGAAAAAGTTCTGTTTTCTGGATACTTCAATCAAATGTTTTCTTCAGACTTCCTTCTTACAAGGACAACTGCAGAGTATTTTTTCTCGATGGTCAGAAATTCATCTCCATTCATATACCATTATCATGTAACACTGAATCAAGACACTCAATTTAATCAGAATATGTTTACAAACATCATATAGCAGAGAGCCATCAGGTACTCTGCAGTGTTTATTTTAGGCTAACATGGATGTTTTATATCGCCCTCAGACACCTTCTTTCCCCATTTGGTATATATGACACAAAGATTCTTTGCTTAAGGAAGCTGAATTGTATCTCACATTTGTAATGCAAAGTAAAATTCATCACTCTTCATCAATGAAGGGGCAGTGTTGCCAGCAGCTGGAGGGAGGTAATCCTGTCTCTGTCCTCTGCACTGCTGATGCCACACTTGGAGTGCAGAGTTCAGTTCTGGTCTCCCCAGTTTGAGAAAGACATGGACATACTGGAGAGAGTATATTCAAATGCCAAAAAAAAAAAAAAAAAAAAAATTAAAGGACTGAAGCATCTCTCCTACAAGAAAAGTCTAAGAGAGATGTGACTATTTGCTTCTAGAAGAGAAGACACAGAGTGTCCTATCAATGTATATAAATATTCAAAGGGAGCATGACAAGAAGATGCTCTTCTTGTCACCCTCCCTTTGAATATTTATATACAGGCTCTTTCCAGTGGTGCTCATAGACAGAGACAGAGGCAATGAGTCCTCACTGACATATATATGCCACTTAAACATAGCAAAAAACATTGGAGCATTTGAACAATGGAACAGCTTGTTCAGAGAGACTATATAATATCCATCCTTGGAGATACTCAGCTCCTGATTAGACCCAGAGCTAAGAAACCTGCTTGAGCAGGAGAAATCAACTGGATGATCTCCAAAGGTCCTTTTGAATATCTCCTGTAATTCAATAAAAAAGATAGTGTCTTCCCTTAACTTCTGTTCATTGGTTTCTATTTTGCAAAGTATCACCCTTTCATCATCCTGGCTCAGTTGCACAGGATGTGTGTGGGGGCTTTGGAGTTACTGTCACTGATCTGCATAGATGTAAGTCATGATGCGATAAGGGTGTGATATAATTTGCAGGGTGATAGCAACTCACCTATGCTATCACAGGAAGTGGTTTGTCTAGTAAACAGAGCTTCTCGTCTGTTGATATAAAGAAAACTGTGTAACACAGTAAGAACAGCTATAATTTAAAGAAGACTTCAGGCCATGTAAGTGTTTGGTTTTTTTTTTTTTTTCTTTGATTTAACAAATACTTTAGGGGATGTGCTGAGTATGCACAACATGTCTCACTGTATCTTTTTCCAGAAGTCACTGGGTTTATGCTATCACTTCTTTGGACAAATCAAGAAATCATCCTGATATGACAGAGAAAGCTTTGCAAAATTAATTGTCTCAGAATAAAGAGTAGCCTGAGACTGGCAGAAATTTATCCATAGAGGATCTTCACAAGGAAGAAATGTTTGCTGGAGGGTTGTGGTGGAAGGAGCAACATAGGGCCAAGGCTGTGACTGACACACAGGCAGTGGTTGTCAGGAGTGTAATGTTACTCCACCCTGAATCCGTTCAGGGGTATGTTGTTAGCACAGCCAAAAGCCTGATAGCAGGCAGAAGTACAAAGCATGATTTAAGTTTGCAAACTCAGGTACTGACAGTTATGTAACCACTGAAATCAAAGTATGAGTTGTAATACTGATCTTGACCAAACACTCAAGCAGTGAGCCATGCCATTCTTTGGGATGGTTCAACCTTCGTACTCATATTAGCTAGCAGAATGCTCTCTTGAATGCATCAGCATGAGTTGAATAATCAACCTTTTATTAGAGCATACATACATGTAAAGTCAAGACATCTGAATTACAGGTCAGCAATTTTCATAATCTTTCTCTTCTAATGCTTACCAGGAGTGAAGGCCAGCTGTAAGTCTGGGGTTTGGAAACATATAAATGCATATCATTACCTGAGAAACTTCAAAACTGCCTATTTAGTGGCTTTAATACCTTCTTTCAGTTTTCCCTTGTGGAGCCGCTTCTTATTAAACTATTCCTTCCAGAGAATTTAAAAAAAAAAAAAAAGGATTTTCTGTAGATCCTTTTAGGAAGCAAAATGTAAGCATCAAGCTACATGCAGAAAGCTCCATGTTATTACTTTGTTGCATTCTTGCATTCTCTATATTGAAACTCCTGACATTTCAAGTCCTTCTGTTAGCACTGGAGCTCTTTTTTTCCAGGTCACTGACCCTGAATGATGTGGAGGACTTGCATGTGATCCTACTCCTAACTAGATTTTTAAAAACCTCAGCAGATTATTATGGTGGAGGATGACTGACAAGTTTGGTTGTGGGGATTACAGTTGTTATATGTAGGCAACAAATCAAGACCACTCATAAGAAAGAGAAAAGGAGAGGCTGGAGAAGGATATACCAGATCCTAAATGAGAACTCGGTTTTGATGACTACTCTGCTCACTGATAGTCTCTATAGGACCTCATTTTACTCTTTGTTATTGAAAATCATGGATCCTGAACTTTCACAGTAGGGGGTTGAACTGAATTATTTGTATTCACTTTTCAAAAGTAAAATTAGAATTTAGAAACTGCATCAGGCAAAAAAGAACTCCATCAAAAGTTCTGCAAAAAACATGAAGGTGTTAATCTGTAGTCTTTGTTTTGCTAATAGGTATAACTTTTATCTCACTGCCAAAAAGATGTACTAGGAATTTGTAAAATTCAGTTTTGAAGAAATGTAGGTCATTAATAATTATATGCATTTAAGTAAAATGGGAAAAATTGTGATAAAGCTTAATTTCAATTCTGAATTTCTTCCTATTATTTCTCAGCACCTTCCACACCACTGAATGGCTGCATTACTATTTTTTTAAAAAATATTTGTGATTGGGCAGTGGAGATGCACTGTGCTAACTACCACACATTTTTGCATAAGTTTACACTGATGCATTTAAGCATGAGTCAATTCCAAGTCATACCAACCCTGTTGTTCCTTTTTCCATCTACTAAAAAAAGCCGTATCTCCCAGAGCAGACAAGAGAAGTGCAATCTTTCCTTCACAATAGCTCTCTTCTACCTCCTTGTTAAGATTGCAAAACAGTCTCCTTCTGGAGACAAACAGCAAACTACAAACATTAAATAACATGCTTTCAGTACATTGCTGATGGATGAATAACAATATCGGATCATTGAGTACTTAAGCAAGAAAATAACTTTACTGCCATGCTGTTAGCAATTTCAACAGAAACAGCCTTTGGGGCCTCATGATACCAATTGAACATTACCCTCTTCAATTCATTTGAAATCCTACCAGTGTCACATTTTATTTTAGCTTTCACTGAGAAACAGCAAGCTTCCATCCTCTTTTAGTGTGGAGAGTAGCTTTAATACCTGTCTGATTGTTAAACTTTAAAACCCATTGTTGATTTTTTTTCTGGAAATTTTTATTATTCAAGGTTAGCTTCACAAACAAAACCCCCAGAAAACACTGTTTGCTCAAAAGGCACTAACTAAAAGGTAGAAAACGTTTCTATATTTTGCCACCTATTATGTAACCACATTAGCCCTTAGACCTGCAGTGAGTTTCTGAAGTCAATGTCCATACTAATTCCCTTACTAATCTGGAATATAAAAGGAATTATATTCCTTTTGAAAAACAGTGGAAATGGAAAGGCCTCTTCTTTGTGGTTTCCAAATGTGTGCAAGCCTCCAGTGGGGACACAAGGCTGGTGAGCGGAGTGTATGAGTGCGAAGCTCTCTGGGACATAAAGCACACTGTGTGTGCTAGCACACATCTTCAAACCTTCCACTGCCAGAACAAATACATGACAGTGCTTAGCATATGTAAAACAAGCCAAACTGCACTGGTTATTTCATCTTTTTATACGCTTATCTGTAGAATCCCATGGGCCTCATGAGGCCCAAATCTCATTAATACACAAACATGGCAATTCCCCTGCTTTAGGTACACGCTCTGCCTTCTCTTGCCATCATCAATTGACAACCCATTGTTTTTATTATTCTTTCTTTTCTTAATATTTTTCTAATGGCAAAGTCAATCACATTGGACTCCTAAAAGATACAGCTTAATGCAGTCTGTGGCCCCAGGCAAAGAGAAAAGTTCATAAACTGTTGTGAAGGTCAAGTCAAAGTCTTCTCTGATACTGGATAATTTGATACTTGGTAACACTATGAAAAAAAAGTTGATAAATTATCAGTTAACTTGAACTATAAGACAAGATCTAACAAAATTCAAGAAGATATCTAACAAACATTGAGAAAAGATCTAAAAAATGTCAAGAAAATAAAATCACCGAACATGTGATCTGGGCCAATATACACACTGGAGATGTGCCCCTGCTGTGGCTGTGTTGGACAGAACTCCTGGCAGAAGCACACCACAGATCCTGCTGATGACAAGTACCCGCCTGTGTACCTACAACTTCAGATTCAAGCTTATTACACTGGAGATTCTAGAGGAGATCTCATCTTGAAAAGAAACTAGAAGCCAAAATTAAAATACACATGTGAAATTGAAGTTAACAACACTTGTTTCCCTTTATTTTGAAGTTATCCTCACTCATATCAGGACCCTTCCTGACCACATAGCACAATTTGGGTTTTAAAGTCAGAAGTATATTGTGCCTGAGAAGTAAAGCCACATAAGGATGACAACTGAAAAAATGCAGAAAGAGTAATGCTGTAGATGTCTTGCTTCTAAAAAGAGATCATATAATTTGTCAGTTATGAGCAAGAACTTTTGTCATTAAGAAAATCTCATCATAAAAAACTCTCCAGTAGCTGAAGGCTCAGAAAATGGACTCAGTAAGTTTACTGAGCAAAGTATACATATCTGCAGTTAAAGTAAACAATAATAAAAAATAAGTAGCTTATCTAGGTAAGTTTCTTAATATATTTTACCAAAACTCATCAAGTACATCTTTATACAAATAATCATTTTGACCCATCAAGTGCTACAACTCTCACCAAATCCTTTTCTCAATGCTATTTAAAATGACAGCTTTTGAATACTGGAGGATATTTTGTAATCTTAGTTGGCCACTCTAGTATTAAGACCTGAAGTTAAAATAGGCATTATCTACTCGGTGAAACCTTTTTCCCTCTTATTAATTAGATAGTAAATTAATTAGAATAAATTGTTTACTTTATTGACTCCAGCTGTATGGGATATAGAGCATATAAAGTTTGGATTGTTCTTTTTCTTACTTGTTTATGAAGATACTTCTGACAAAGTTTCTAAACTAGGCTTAGCACTAGCCTGAGAAGGCTGAGTTAGAAAAACTTTGGGGGCTTATATAAGAAGTCCATTGATGTGACACTCATTTGTCCCAGTGATCCATTTTTATGGGTCTCTGAGCAGCAAAATGAAGTATTATTTCAATGCAAACAACTGAACAGCAGGCAAGCCATTTTAACCAGCACCACAAAAATACAAGGCTCTGGAAACAAAATGACAGTGACCATCTGCTGACACAGCCATTAAAACTAACCATCTCCTTCTGGCAAAATATTTTAAGATAATGCTATAATCGTTCATGGATGTATTTTGCTATCTTTTGCTAGCAAAGAGTGAGAAGAAATCTATGGTTTTACAGGTAATGGTACAAAAAGGTGACCTGGAATATGGCTGACCTAATGTTAAAGCATGAAGGGAAGGATTAGGAAGTCCAACAACTTCTTTTGCCTTCATTACCTCCTGTTTCTCAAATGAGATGGGGAAGGAGGTTAACCTGCATTGCTTACTACAGGAACCAGGACCTTTGTTAGTAGGGTTGATGCAAGCACATGCTTATTATCCTTATGGAAAGAAAAGATATTTCTTTCCATAAGAAAAAGATTAAAATCAACATCTGAAACTTTGTAAACTAGTATGAAATCAGAACATGAGTCTTTGGTAAGGTTAAGCCATAAAGGCATATTTAACAAAGAGACTGAGTTTATTTCATATGGAATATGCCCTTCCAAAGGTATCAGCATGATCAGAGGCTACCCAAGGGATCAGTTTCCACTATGGTTATCGATCCACCTCTATAAATATTTTCTGCTGTTTGTGACTTTCTACACCACTATGTCTCTTATTATCATTCAGACCCTTAAAAGACACTGGTATATTTTAAAAATGTAGTGCTCTTTGCCTATATGCTGAAAGAAATTTTTACATCAGTATTATTATTACAAAAAACAGATGGAACATAGTTTCCTGGTCTTAGGATATATGTATTTGGCCACAAGACTCCTAATGTTGTCTGTCCTTTTTTCTGCCTTTTATATTATATTGCTTCCTATGCCATTGTTGTTGTTACAATTTATCCTCTGATTTGGCAATATTACATTGTTTGTTACATTTAAACAAAAAAGCTTATGGATGCATAAGTCTTGAAAATGACTGATTGATTTCTGCTATCAAACATGCACAAATGTTATTTTTTTCCAATAAATTGAGCCTTACAGTCTTGTGTTTCTGTTTGACAAAGACTTGGAAAGTATTCCTTGCATATTTCTGTTTGAACTGATACAGGCAGAAATAAATCATTATGACTAACTGAGGATTAAGATTGTCAGATCATGAATAGCAAAAGCACTGTCCTTCATTTTTTAAGACCACCAATTTCCCTTATAAACATTTAAATATATCACCCAGCAATTTGTTATAAGCACATACTTCTCTCCACTCTGTTTCTTGTAGAACCTAAAAAGTCTATTCATCAACATAAAGCCCACTGTCAACTCTTTTCTAGCTACTGATTAAGAGGAGGTTATCTTCTTGATAATTAAGAATATTATGACAGGTGTCATGGTAGGTGAGAGCAATGCCTGGGAATCCCTTTGCAAAAACAACTTTTGAAAGTCTGAGTAAAAGAGACCCTGAGCTGCTCCCATGGGACTGACATTATCATTGTCCTTAGGTTTAGAGAGTCGTCACTAAAAATCATGCCTTAGAGACACCTTTAGAACTGTGCCACCCACCATGCACTGAAAATGGTTGTTATCTCATTCCTGACAGAGGCTGTTATATGGGGAGGGTTCAGCCCCTACTGTGTCAGGAGGCCAGTGCCCAAACCCAGACTTACTTTCCCACTCCTGACATTGCACTGTGGAGTCCCCTGCCAGGCTGTAGCTATGCTTTTTGGGGGTGAGGTATCTGTGGCCAGCTGAAAAATAAAAGAGTGGCAAGAACTGAGAGCAAAGACTATAACAAAATTAATGCAGACCTTATCCTTGAGGTAGGTAGTGCTTTCATGGAGCACAGACCAAAAAACCCCTCAAAAGATAAGCATACCATCTCAGACAAGAAATCCACAGTGGTGGCAAACAAAAAACCAGGGATGTTGAAAACAGAAACCACCTCTTAATTTACATTGTCTGTTTTCTTCTAAATCTCTGTTTGGTATCTCAGAGCACAATGAAGTTACAGAAAAAGCTTTTCTGGCAGATTAATATGAAATATTTTCAGTCTGTGTCCTGTCTTTCCTGAGTTTGCCTCTTTAACACCATTGAACACCGCAGCACAAATGGTTTTATGACTGAGATCCCCGATGAGATTCAGTATAAGAAGAAAAGAAACATGATAAGTCAGTAAGAGAGGGGTAACTGTTGACAAGCAGAGAAGCATAAGAGAAGTGAGAATTTGAAAAAAAAAAAAATGGGCTATTTGGAAACTTCTGTTTAGGTACCAGTTGGTCCACACTACTTTTCAGCAGATAGCACTACAGTGCTAGTGTTGGACTTTATATGTGAAAGTCACTCGGACTCCCAGAACAGGACTGCCTCCCTGTTTATGCATGTGGCTTCAAAAAGAGACTTCATACTTTATAATTTTTTGAGAAACATTGGCCAAGCAGAGCTAATTCCCCCTATGAATGCAAATTGTTCTTAAATTGTAGAAGTCAGCAAATGTCTACAGCCATAAACAAATTACCAATTATTTTGCAAATGTAATCTGACAATGTTCTATTTTAGAAACACATGGTGAAAATATCAGAGTCACATAACAGTAGTTATTTACTAGAATATTGTTTTTGAGCCGCCAAACAATATAAAAGCTCTGGAGAAAGAATAAAATCTCTTTTGATGTATACACATATTAAGACCAAAAGCAAATGTAAATTGCATAGATTCTATTCAGGTCTTACAAGGCAAAGACACTTTTAAAAAGAAAATAACATAGTCTACTGAGCAAAGAGCAAATGCAAAGAAGCATTTTTCCTGCCGAGAACAATAGGCATTACAATGGAAGAAAAAATCACCCTTATCTAGGGCAAGAACATGATACATCTTTCAATGGTGATGACAGGAAATTTCGAGCGATTCCTTTTGATTACATGAGGCAGGCTCTCCATGCATATTATAAACACATTTCATTTTTTTAAAAAGCTTGCTTCTTGATATAGATGCTAGTATTCAAAGAAAATTAATTCAGCTGAATAAAAACCTAATTTGAAAAACCCCAAACCTCTAGGGGGTTCAGCACTGATTAAAATAATAATCTGGAATGCCACATAACCAAGACCATTTGATACTACACAGAAAATGTGCACAGTGATTCATTTTAGAGGGTTCTTCTCACTCCCAATTTAGTTCTTCAGCTGTTTGGGATTGCACTGGATGCCTAAACTCCAATACGTACTCTAGGTGCACCAACATTGACTTCTAGAAAACACAGAATCCTTATTTGAGTCACCTCCAAGAAAGTAAGAATGTGACAGTCAAAAAACCCACAACTGATTCAGTTTCTTTTTATTTCACATGAATTCTAAACAAAACTTTTCACCTTCTTTTTCTCCTGAGACTTTCATGGTTTTCATGTTTCTATAGAGACCAGACTCTCTAAAATGTTGAAATAGTAAAGATTTTATAAAATGAAAATTTCAAACTTTCCCCCAGCTCCAGCCATGATTTCAAGCAGAAAAATTTACCCTAGATGAGAAAAGGAAAATTTCTATTAAAAAGTTTTTCTTTTTTAAAGGAAAAAAAATGGTACACTAGGGCAGTTTCCAAAATGCCATAGATGATCAAAGAAAATATATTAAGACGTGTATGTCAGAATCAGTTGAAAGTCCTAATAATAGCAGCATAGAATATGCCCTACATTTATACTCTGATAAAAGAAGCCTTAGTATATTAACATGACTGAAGCACAGCAGATGCATTTCATAAAGGTCTGCTAATCAAGTTAGACTTAGAGCAGAGATACTTCTGCTTACACAGAAAGCAGGACAGGCAATTTTTTCTCCAGCATTCATTTAAATTTTAATCTGTTTTTCAGATTTTACCAAGCAGTTTGTATGAGGCCATGGCAGAACCACATGAAATGCTTAGCACCAGATCATGTTAAGATACCTCCTTATATTCCAAAGCTGTTCTTTACTGCATTTCATGGTTCAGCACACTCTGATGGGTTATTTGTTACTAAAACTCTCTTCACAGCAGGATTTCTTTGATTAGCTTTCTACTGGGAGACTACTCAGAACCCAGGCTAAGTGCTGTTGATTTTCTGTATATACCAGATCATAATGTGCAGAGAGACCTCAACAAACTAGAGGGCTGGACAATCACCAACTATATGAAATTTCACAGGGGAAAGTTCCAGATTCTGCACCTGGGCTGGGTCAGTCCTGGATGCAAGGACACACTGGGGAATGAGAGGCTGAAGAGCAGTGCCATGGAAAGGGACCTGGGGGTCCTGGTTGATGGGAGTTGAACATGAGCCAAGAGTGCCCTGGCAGCCAGAAGAGCCAAGTGTATCCTGGGGGCATCAGGCACAGCATGTTCAGCCAGGCAAGTGAGGGATTGTCCTGATCTGCTCTGCACTGGGGCAGCCTCACCTCGAGTGCTGGGGGCAGTTTTGGGTGCCACAATGTAAGAAGGATATAAAACTATTAGACAGTGTCCAAAGCAGGGCCATGAGGATAAGCTTTACAAGGAGTGGTTTTTGGTTTGGCACTTGGTGGAGGGCACTTGGTTTGTTCAGCCTGGAGAAGAGAAGACCTCACTGCACTTACAACTTTCTCATGAGGGTAAGAGAACAAGCAGACACTCTTCTCTGTGGTGACCAGTGAAAGGGCCCATTGGAATGGCCTGAAGTTGTGTTAGGAGAGGTTTAGGTTGGATGTTAGAAAAAGGCTCTTTACCCAGAGGGTGCTTGGGCACTGGCACAGGGTCCCCAGGGAAGCGGTCACAGCACCAACCCTGTGTGGGTTCAAGAAACATTTGGACAATACTCTCAGGCACATGGTGTGACTGTTGGGAATGGTGCTGTGCAGGGCCAGGAGCTGGACTTGATGATCTTTGTGGGTCCCTTCCAACTTAGCTTATTTTGTGATTCTGCAATCTGAACGATAAAAGCAGGAACTAAAGCAATGCAGGACTATGTGATTATTTTTTGGATTTCAACAGACTTCAACTGAAAAATGAGAAGTGAAAGCATTTCTTTTTCTTTGCTCAGATGAACTCCTCAGAGCACATCAAATTTGAATAGTAGTGGGTATTTCTTAAGATTCAGCTTGGGCATTGTTTTTGCTTACTAAGGAAGCACAGCAGAAGATGAAGCCCAATAGGAAAAATTCTCTTCTCTGTCATAAAGAGCCACCTTACCTTGGATTAGTTTAAGGTTGTATTTTAGTTCCAGGTAATCCAGTTTTTTTCCACATTTTATCACCCAGCTAGATAAATACAAATTTTCTTAGCTCAAAACTAGCTAAAAATAAAGCTGAGACTTTTTTGTTTTTGATGCTATGATTTGCCTAGTGAGCTCTCATTCTGAAATATGCAATTCACATTACCTAATATATTTCCTTCATAGCCATTCTCATACTGCAAATACTTACTTTTTTTTTTTTAATTTTTAGTGGGGTTTTTTTTGCCTATTACTCTGGAAATAACAGCATTTATTGATTTATGTCTTTTATATCACACTCAGGTAAATATTTTATTACACGTTGCCTGAGAAAACTTTGTTGGCTTTTTACTAACTGATTCACTGCCTATATTAGAAGGCAAGCAATAGAAGGATCTGGTAAGGCATTTACTGCATTGAGCTCTCATTTCAGTCACATATGTGGAGCTGAACCAGTACTAAACCCAGAAGATGTAACTGTTTGACATTCTGCCACACATTCAAAAATGTGCCAGTACATATTGGTGACATTTAGTAAATTTTCTGTGGACACCTTTTGATAAACATATCCAGTTTTAGGCTGTATCTGACTTGAAAGGAAATTCACTTTTTACAGAGCACAGATATTCCAAAAAACACACTCCCAAAAACTACTTTAAGAGGCTAAAAATAAGAAGTGGTCTTGCCATGCAATAGTATAAAACAGGAAATAGTGGTTTACAAGTTGGTATATATTAAATTATTTTATGACTTTTTGCCAACAGAGGAAAGTCTTCGAGTTACATAAGCTTGGCTGTGTCTGTGTTCAGAAGTACCTGAAGAATTATGTAAGTTTTTTATGAGCTGAATGTCTTCAGTATCTGCCCTGCTCCCAGTATATTCTCTTAAATAGTCAAAAGACTGTTTACAGTTATGACAGCGCAGATTTCAGCACAAATATTAATCTTCCCAAAACCTGAATACCTTGTTGAAGGGTGACTGATCACTGATTAAAGTATTAGTATTCTAGTACTTACTGCTAAAATATCTGTAGGCCAGGTGGTTATAGTTTTCCTAAAAAAAAGCCTTGCTTATTTTTTAAGTTAGAAATATTTTATGCAAAATGATTGGAGAGATAATTTATAAATCAACTATTTGGTAGAACAAGACATAGAAAGCCATTGAAACTGCATGACACATTCAAGAGCTTCTTTATATATTTATATGGTATGCATACATGTATTTAAATATTTATACCTTTATGGTTGTTATCTGGTAATTAAAACAGTTAGTATGCCCAAAAACTCTGAGATTTTAAGCAGTGAAATAAAACAATCATAGGATCATAGGATCATCAAGTTTGGAAGAGATGTTTAAGATCGTTCAGACCAACCACCAATCCAACGCTGCCCTAAACTCCTAAATGACATAGCCCAGTGCCAGATCCAGATGCCACGTCCAGGGATGGTGACTCCACCACCTCCCTAGTGCATCCTATTCCAAAGCATGACTACCCTAACAGCAAAAATGCTTTTTCTAGTATCTTATCTGACTCTCCCTTGTCTCAGCCTAAGGCCATTTCCTCTTGTCCTCTCACTGCAGGCACTGTAGTGGATACGGGCCCTGGCTCACCACAGCCTCCTTACAGGGAGCTGCAAAAAGCAATGAGGTCCCCCCTGAGCCTCCTCTTCTTGAGGCTAAACAGCCCCAGCTGTGCCTCATGAGAGATGTTCTTCAGTTCTTTCAGGAGCCTTGTTGCCCTTCAGTGGACAGGCTCCAGCCCCTCAGTGTCCCTTTTAAAGTGAGGGGCCCAGAACCGAGCACAGACTTGAGGTGAGGCCTCCCCAGTGCCTGGTACAGGGGCACAATCACTGCCCTTGTCCTGCTGGTCACGCTGTTCTAGACACAGGCCACTGGTCTTTTTGGCCACCTGGGCACACTGCTGGCTCATATTTATCCAGGAAAACAAAAACAAACAAATGAACAAACAAATAAACAAACCAACAACAAACAAAAATTAAACCAAGAAATAAAGCAATACACTTGACAAGTAGAAATGAGTTTGTTCCACACCCTTACTTCTGGACAAAACCCTTGACTTTGGCCAAGCTACACAGGGCTATGGTAAAACTACTTATTCTAATGTAAGGATAATCTGTAACCAATAGATACTTCTGCAAACTCAGAACAGGAAGACTTTAATTTTTTTACCTAATCACAGTCTGCTCTTTTCAAAACTTTTGAGAAGAAACAACCATCATTTTGCAAGTCCTAAACTTCAAAAATAATATTCCACCCTGGAATTCCTATGAGAGATACCTAAGAGCAGTTGCCCAGGGCTTATTTCTTTGCAGTATCTCCTTTGATGCTTCATTGCAGACAACAAACTGGATTTTTCTCAGAAAGCAGCAAAACTGCTATGCTCTGCAAGTATGAAAGTAGGATGGACGAAATTTTATAGCACTGTGGGATATTGCATGGACCTGCTTATGATAGCTGGAGTAGAGTCTTGCTTCCTGAACTTGTAAGAACAGAATAAGCTTGTTTCTAGGACAGTTCTATGGTACAAGTTATTGTATGATACATCTCTCTCAGGCTATGTCCATTGTTGTCTCAGATTTAACACCTTGTGTAGTTGGTCTGTTACTGTGGTAGACTCAGCACTTGAGGAGTGCTGGAGTATGACAGGAAAAGAAAAAAATTCTGTGTCTACCTCACACAAACTGATACAACTCTTCCTTTCATTCAGTGTTCTCTCTTTGCAGTGTAACCAACAGAAGGCTGAGACCATCAGTGACAGTGATGTGATAATGTATTTAAGAAGGAAAAAAATGGCTGCACTACAGCAGCCATAAAAGTGAGAATATGTGACAGAAAGAACTCTGCAGACACCAAGGTCAGGGGAAAAGGAGGGACAGGAAGTGCTCCATGCTAGAGCAGAGAATCCTGTGAAGCCCATCGTGACGCAGTTGTGCCCCTGCAGCCCCAAGGGGAGCTGAGATCCACCTGCAGCCTGTGCAGGACCCCATGCCAAACTGGGTGGATGCTCAAAGCAGATTGTGAACCCATGGGAAGCCTGCACTAGAGCAGGGTCCTGGAAGGACCTGTGGAGAGCGGAGCTGACACAGGAGTGGGTTTGCTGGTGGGACTTGTGACCCCACAAGTTCCCCACACTGGAGCAGCCTGTTCCTGAAGGACTGACCCCACGGGAGGGACCCACAATGGGGTAGCTTGTGAAGAACTGCAGTCAGTGAGAAGGACCCATGTTGGTGAAGTTTGTGGAGGACTGTTTCCCATGGGAACGACCCCACACTGTGGTAGGGAAACAGGGTGAGGAGTCTTCCTTGGGTAGGAAAGAGTGGCAGAAATAAGGTGTGATGAGTTGACTTAAGATCCTATTCCACATCTACGTGTGCTGCCCAGGGGAAGGAGACAGAGAATTTAGAAATTACATTGAGTCCAAGAATAAGGGAGGGGTTAATGGAATCTAATTCCTTTGACTGGCAAGAAATTAAATAATGTCCATAAGCTGAGCCTCTATTGCCTGTAACAGTAATTACTGAGTGATCTCTCCTTGTCCTTAACTCAACTCTAATGAGCCATTGGTTCATTTTTTCTCCTCTATTCAGCTGAGGAGGGGAGTGATAGAACAGCTTGTGAGGGCACCTGACATCCAGCCAGGGTCAAACCAGCACAAGTGCACATGTGTAACATTAATGCAAATATGTGTGTGTGTGCGTGTGTATAGACACACACACACATATATATACACATACATATATATAGTACCTATTTATTTATTTTTTAATGTATATTTAATAGGACAAGGTATTTCAGAATTTACTTCGATTCTTATGGAATTATAATGATATATGAAAATGCTAGTATAAGAACAAATATCTTTGTCCAAAAAGAGGAAAAAAGATTTCCTCTATCAGAGCAAAATCTCTTCTTTACCAGAATGCACTCACAGTGGCTGGGAGATAAAGGCCCACAGCACTTCATGCAACCAGCCCGTCAAGAATGAAAGATGCTCCTCCACACTGGTGTCCAGATGTAAGGTTTTAAATTTTAAGAAGCTCAAGCCTAGTTTAAAAAAAGGAACCACCAGTTTTGCCAGAAGTATCACAAAATATGCCAAGGTGGATGAGACCGACAAGGATCATCAAGTCCATCTTCTGGCCCTGTACAGGACCATCCCCAAGAGTCACACCAAATGGAAGATGATTCCATTAAAAGAGTAACTAAAGCAGCTGTTCCTTTGCACACTCGACGTTACTACTTCCACTGAACATGACACAGAGTTACACAGAAATAGCAAAATGCATATGAAATTCCTTAGTGAGAAATGAACATGTATGTGAAAGCTGTACTATGGAATCTTTTCCACCTGAAGGAATAGTGCAGGAGAAATAAGGAGATCTCTATTTTTGGAAAAAAGCATAGGCTGTTGTAATATGGATTTGTCAGAAAGTGTGTAGAGTCTGTGAAAACCTTGAATAAATTGAAAGGAAATGTTTTTGGCTTCTTTTCTAGACAAAAAAGATTACAGAAATAAAATTATCTAAAAGATGCACTTTATTAACTATATTTTTCAAATAATTTTAGAACAAAATTAACTTCTTCAATAAAACTTCTACAAGACAGTGGAAATTTTCCTGACAAGACAGAATAATCCTATAAAGAAATATTTTGTGACAAAAAGAATTGCTAGTGAGTTAACATTACCAACTGCTCTTGCACTTTGTAGGTATATGCAACCTTTCATATCATTGCAATTGTAGCTGGATAGCAGAAACACAGACTTTGGAATCTAAAACCCTGCTAAGCTGCCTGCTAACCCTGCTAAGCCTTAGGCAAGACTGCAAAATCAATTGCAGTAGACATGTTTATAAATTTCTTTATAGTATAGTACAAAAATATTTCTATTTAAAACACAGGATCTGAAGAATAATAAATTTCAGGTTTGAGTTTTCCTTCTTTGAATTTTTACTGAAGTGAAGTCTGACCAAGCAGTGTCTTTTGGTGCAAGATATTTAAATCTCCTTACTCTTTTGGTGTGAGGGAAAAGCTCACATAGCATTACTCAGCATGGATCACTAGTAATCTGTGATTTTCTGTGTAAATTAATCATTAATTAATGATTTAGCTAATTGCCTGCCTAAATTAGTGCTAAAATAATTTGGAATTAACCTATTATAAACTAGTTCAGTAATTAAGAAAAATTTTAATTCACTGTATATACGTCCCTGAGGTGATTTTTGTATATTTCAAGAAAATACATACTAATATAGACTTAAAAACCCTGATAAAACACAAATTGTCCTTAAAATAATTGATTGTCACATTCTTAATGGAACAAAGGGATTAAATGTTTAAAAAAAGCCTTCCCAAAACTAACCAAAACGTAAGAAGTGTTGATAGATACAGAAAAAAAAATAGATATTGAGGAATTACTAACACTCTTCTACAGTAAAAGTGTTTTTTTCCCAAACTTTTGAGATTGAGTGGAAATATAGTTTGGTGGTGTGTGTCGTGAATTTCATTTTTCACATGCTATTGCCCTGAGATCACTTTTACCAGCAGTCCAGTAGTCTTCCTCTTACCCTCAGTATCTTTTCTTTGTCAGCTACTGATGTAAAGTGAGCCTAAAAATCTGGAAAAAAAGTTCCCTCACCTCTAGCCCTTGAATCAACTATGTTGAGGAGCATGTATTTTTCTGGTAAAAAAAAGTGACTTGATGAAACTGATAATAGCAACAACAACAACAACCACCATCCTCATCTTAATAATAATCAGAATTGACTTACTGAGACTTTGGACAGTTTGCAAGGGGGATGATAATGGAACAAGGGAGATAATAATGACTCTAAGAAGCACTAAATAATTTAGATTAACTAAGCCAATGTTGACTTATCTTTCCAATATCCCGAAAAAATAATTTAACCCAGCAGACAGGTAAGAAGGGTGTACCAGCCTTTACTTTGATTTGCCTTTCTATTGCCAGCAACAGCAAGTCTAACAGAATAAAAAGGAAGCAATTTTTTAAAGTTCTGCTCCAAAAGACATCTAAAAAAAAATATATTTTTCAGAATATTTTTTATTAAATTGACTATGTTTCATTTCATGCTAATTAAATCCCATCAACCTCATGCAATACAATATGCACAATGCATTATGCTTTTAAATGTCAGCTTTTTTGATACTTACTTATTCTGTGAAAGATCTTACACTAGGAAATGTTTGTTATGAAAATAAATTTAAACATTGAATTACTGACGAACTGTTTGACAAGCACCTCTAAATTTGGGAGAAAACAGTAATTTTGCAGGGAAATTACTGAAAGAGGACCTCATCAGGGTCTCTAAGTATCTGCAGAAATGCTTCCAAGTAGCTAGGCTCTTCTTGGTCAAGTAATAAGACAAGAGACAATGGATAGAAACTGATGCACAGTATGTTCCACCTGCATATAAGGAAGAACTTTGAACTGCAGGTGACTGTGCACTGGAACAGATTGCCCAGACAGGCTGTGGAGTGTTCCTCACTGGAGATATTCAAGAACCATCTTGACAAAATCCTGTGCAACATGCTCTGGGATCATGCTGCTTGAGCAGAGGAGTCAGACTAGAGGACTTATTGTGGCCCCATCCTGACCCATTCTGTGATCCTGTGAAACTCTTATTTCTGCTAAAGGTCTTCATTGAACTGATCTTTTTCTTTTGCTTCTATTTATCACTACATTTTTTTTATTCATACCTTTCCTATTTTCCTTTTATAGAAAGCAATCTGTTTTAATGAAATATGCCGCTTCCTACAGTTTTTCTTAAAAGTATGTTTATCATCAAGAAAGACAAATCTTAAATGTTCCTTTTTATGCATATTGTACATGCCACATTCTTTCCACATCATTTGGGGATGTGACAAATTGTCTTTAATTTCTACACACAAAAAACTTCATTTACAATTTCATATTAAATATACTTCATTACCAGCTGTCACAAATGATCTAAATAAAAGATCACTGGATTAAGATAAGAGCCCTGCAGTAAAAGCAGTAAGAATTTCTTATATTTAGTGTGGTATGGTCTATTCCATTTGTTTCTGAGTACATTCCACTTACAGATGTGCTAACTCAATAAATGCCTGTAAAAGCAGCTCTCTTTAAACTCTGATGCATTGATTTTTCCTGGATATGAGTTCCATAGGTATTGTTAAATATGTTCATGCATAATAAAGAAATTTCAAATGACTGTAAGTATTTATTCGTATTGACTTATTTGGCAGTTGTCTGGAGGTTTGATAATCTTTAAAAATTTATAGTTCACACAGCCTTAGAAAATAATAATTTGAACTATTTTGTATACCACAGATTACAGTTTTCCAAAGTTTTCTTTTGCTGTAACTACCCTGGAAAATTAATCTAAAAATCCATACTTAGATTCATATCGATCCCTTTAGAGTATTTGTGGTAGTTATTTCCCATAAAAAAATCAAAACTTCCTTACTTTTGATATCAGCATTGGTTAAGACAATACACTTCAGGTTTTTTTCTGGTGATGTGTCAGTACCTATAACAGCTGAAAGTAATAAAAAATAATGTAGATATGCTGTTTGCAAGAAAATGTAACTAGAAAGACAAATGGATCTATGTTGCATAATATGCTAACATGAGCAGGTTGAGGGGAAGGACACAAACTTATATCCATCCCAAGCCCAAGAACATGCTGGGTAGGAAATGGATTGAGAGCAGCCTTGTGGAAAAGGACTTAGAGGTGCTGGTGCACCAGAAGGCAGACATGACCTAGCACTGGCAGCCCAGAAAGCCAGCTATGCCCTGGGCTGCTCCAAAACCAGCATGGCCAGCAGGGCAAGGGAAGGGATTCTGCTCATCTCCTCTGCTCTGGTGAGCCCCCATCTGCAGTGCTGCATCCAGCTCTGGGGCGCCCAACATAAGAAGGACATGGAGCTGGTGGAACTACTGAACAGGAGGGCAACAGTGATGATCAGATTGTTGAAACACCAGTCCTAGTCAGGCTAAGGGACTTAGGATTCTATTGAGCCTGGAAAAGAGAAGGCTTCAGGGAGGTCAAGGAGCACCTTCTGCTCTATAAAGGGGCCCCACAAGTGAGGTGGAGAGGGACTTTTATAAAGGCATGGATTAATACGAAAAGGGGGAGAGGCTTTAAACTGAAAGAAAGTATGTTTAGATTAGATATTAGGAAGAAATTCTTTACTCTGAGAGTGGTGAGGCACTGGAACAGGTTGCCCAGAGAAGCTGTGGATGCCCCATCTCTGGAAATGTTTTAAGCCCAGTTGGATATGGCTGTGAGCACCCTGGTCTTGTGGAAGGTGTCCCTGAAAATGACAGGGGGGCTGGAACTAGGAGATCTCTAAGGCCCCTTGCAATCCAAACTATTCTAGAGTTCTGTGATCTCTTACTAGACCATGAAAAGGAGACACCCATTCACTCAAAGTAACAGTGATCTCAATACACCATGAGCAATTCAAACTCTGCTAAAGAACCAGAACACTATTTCCTGTTTGCTTCTTTTCTCAAATAGCTTTTGGGTTTGGCTTTGTGAGCTTCTTCTGTTTCCCTTTCTGAAACATCTTTAGGCTTTATGATTTCAATTTTATGTACACAAGCATCTCAGAGACATTAAGCTGGATGAATACCATTGATTTACTCCAAACAGGGATTTCTATTCTTTCACATTCTTTTAAAATTTGTCAGACTGCCTGCCCTCTTATTTTCCACCTCATGCTCCCTCTCAGTTGACACAGTAAGAAAAAGCCACAACACCTTTGCTTGTTTATGCTGTGTTGGACCCACTAATTAGACCCCAAAGACTCAAACTAACAGCTAAATTTGACATCTCATCAAAATGTCACGGAAAGGTTCATTACCCTGATGCATATTAGAGCTGCCACATTTATCTGGAATTCAGAATTAATAAAGAATACAGGAGAAATGCAAAAAACTAATTTTCAACATAATATTTAACACGAATAGAGAAATGTTACCAAGTACTCAAGAATAGACACCAAGAGATACACGATGTCTATATTGTTAATAAAAAATCCTGGAAGAAAAAAACCCAAAACTACAAGCAGGATTCTCTAAGTAAATGGTGTACAAAGTCTGTAAAATATTTCCCACCATTTTATTCTCTGTATTTAAAAGCTTTATACTGCTTAAGGCTGACAAGAAAAACAGCATTTGTAAAACATAGAAATTTGATGATTCTTGACAGAAATACTTCTGGGAGTAGTTCACAGCTGTATGCTTTGTCTTGCACATGATCATTCCTAATCTTAAACAAGAAGTGCTGGCCTGATTTTTAGGAAGAGCATTCAATGCAGCTGCCAGGAGAGGAAGCAGGGGACCACTCTGCACCCTCTGATACACAGATTCTCTCTAGAACCTCTACATTCAGCTCTTACACAATCCAGAGATGTTCTGGCAACACATACTTTCCCCTGTTAACAACAGGACCAGTCAGAAGAAAGCAGAAGCTGCTGCGGCAGTTGCTTCCTAGATAAGGATGTGCTCACAGGGCTGGTGGCCTCACAGCAGCTGCCTGCAGGCACAGCATGTCCCAGGCTTACAGTTGGTGTGCAGAGCCCCTGTGCAACCTCTGCTACCTCCTGCAGGCCTCCTGTGGGGGGATGGAAATGACAGTTTTAAAAATGCTCCCTCAAACTTTGCTGCCTCCTCAAAAGCATCATGCGAAATGCTCATATATGTCTCCAGTTATGTCTCTGCTTCCAACAAGCTGGTGCATAGTAAGGGCTCCTGCTTCAGCAAGGCCAAAGTGCCATTCAAGCATTGTGAGCCTCCTGAGAGCACTGCATCTCACCCTGGCATTAAGCTACAAAAAATATGCAGTGGCTGGGATGGGAAAGATAGGTCTGCTAGCAGATACCAGACGGATTTTAAAACAGTGAAAGGAATTTTTCTTCTTTCCTAACATTTGTCAGCTCTATACATTGCTATTTTTTCATAAACTAACAGAACAGACATGCTGACACAAGAATGTTTGGTTAAAAATGGAATCATTTGAACAAGGAACAATTTAACACAAATAAATCCCTTAAGGCCTTGGTCAAAATATCCAGTGTGATGAACTCTTCAAATTACATTTAATTGCAATGTTATTACCTCAGTAATAGCACAATTGAAAAAGAAATTGCATAAACCCCTTAATTTCTTGCCTGTCAGATTTTCAATTATATCTAAATAATAATCAATATTGCCGTAGAAATACAGCGTATAAACAGAGGGTGAAACATTCTTATTGTGTACGGCCTTTTACGAAAATGAATTCAAACAAAATTAAGATTTTGGATACTAGCTTCAACACAGTGGAAATCTGGCCTTCAAAATAATCTAAAATGCAAACTTTTCTCCTACCTCTGATACAAGAATTATTAGGAGGCAACGGATCATTTCATTAAATAAGGCCAGAAAGTAGCTAATTGTCCAATATTTAAATAACTCCTCCCTACAGTGGAATGCCTTATAGTGCATGCAAATAATTTAGTTGCTCTTAATGGCACATCAATCTACTCTCAGAGGTACAACAAGGACAACCTATGAGACCTACAGCTAAAGTAAAGATTTTTGAATATTGGACCCCAAATTGAGGCTGCAAAAAATGAAGTGTAAAGGCAAGTGTGCATTAGAAAAGGGATCACCTGAAGCCACTTCTCAGGGAATATGTGAAAGTGCCTAATATGGAATTTTATGAGGATAGATAGATAGATTTCAAATGAAAATGTTATGTTCATGTTAGGAGGAACAAGGATGTATTACACAACGTCAATCAAAGATGAATATTTTGCAAAGGTATCTAATTTGTCTACCAGATGCTTGCATATAAACTAATTTGATAAAAGACTTGGAAATGATGTGTGAAGAAGTTTGACAGAATTTTCACTGACTACTTTAAATTTTTTGCTTAAGGACAGTAGAGTTATGGGAATGGAGAGATCTGAATGTGAATGGAAGGTGATTCATAGATGGAAGCTGAGATTAAGTCAAGTAAATTGGCACCTGTTGGGGTGCTCTTCAAAAGGTGACATTTTGCTTAAGAAAAGAAACAAAAGAAATCACATATTAAGGAGTAAGAGAGAGGAACAAGATTATCTGTAGATCATAACTAGCAGGACAAGAAAATTTAAATATTCCATAAATAGCCAAAACTTATGTGGTTTAACCCCAGCTGACAAAAAAGTGCCATGGAGTCACTCACTAACTACCCTTGCTCTGCCCTGTCTGCAGTCAGATGGGGAGGAGAGCAAGAAAAAGATAAAACACTTCTGTTTAGGTAAGAATAGTTTAATAATTGAAATAAATAATAATATAAAAAAATAAAATACAATGACCAAAATAATATTAACAATAATGAAAAAGAGAGAGAGAAAGAACCCCCTAAACCCCACAGGTGATGCACACTACACCCGGTCACCATTCGGTGACTGATACCCGGCCCAGCCCCCAGCAGTGTCCTGCAGCTCCAGTTTATAAACTGGGCATGACCTTCTATGGCATGGAATACCTCTTTGGTCTGCACAGGTCAGTTGTGCTGGACCTGCTTTCTGCCCATATTTTGTGCACCTACTCACTGGCAGAGCACGGAAAACTGAAATGCCTTGATTTAGGGTAAGAACTTCTTAGCAGCAACCAGAACATCAGTGTGTTGTCAACATTATTCTCACAGTAAATCCAAAGCACAGCACTAAACCAGCTACTAGGAAGAAAATTAACTCTATCCCAGTCAAAATCAGAACAGTGAAATAGGACACATCCTTTAAAACATACTGGCTAGACCTCATTAGATTCAAGCACAGGTTCTTGACACTCTGTTTTGATCAATGTAGATTAAATTTTAGGATCCATATAGCTGATAATTTCTTTGAATTTATTCAAAGAATGACCTTTAGTATATGGTTATGAATTTTTGTAAATGAGTCTTTTAAAGATGTACATTTATTAATGCAAAGCCCTAGAAAATTCCTTTAGGGATAATAGGAACATTTTCTCTTTGTTAAATGGGTAAAGCAGAATTTACTTTGAGAAAAATAAGTTTAAATGGTTCTTTCTGAAATTATTTTTCATATTTACTCCAGCAAATTTTTATTATGCCTAGATGTTGGTACTATGCAAAGTTTACATAGCATCAGCAAAACACAAGAAGCCTTATGAATAAGGAAGATATATTCTCACTGCACTTTGAGAATACAAATAGCCCATGCACACACACAAGAATTAGAAGAGGGCAGGAATGAAAAGTAACAACAGGAACAGGATTGTATAATATCCTAGTAATGTCACAGATTATTTAGATCCGTGACTAGTCTGATGACATTTGCTACATGAAGAATGGTATGGCAGGAAAAGCCTCAGAAATGGCAAGAAAAGCCTCAGGAAATGTGCACCTTCAAGAAAAAGACGTTAAAAAAATAATATACATGAGAACTCTTTGCTGGTTTGTGAAAGACTTGAAGTATCTTTTATTACAGTATAATTGGAAAACCTGGATGACAAAGAATCATTGAAAAGGGTAGTTCTTCTAGACCATTTTTCCAACCAGAATATGCATTGTCAGATGGGTTGTTTTTTGCGTTCAGATTCTTAAAAAAAAAAAAAAAGAGAGAGAAGACACATGACTGCAATACAAAATTTTTACAGATATGTATGGAAAACTTACTTACTAGACTTACTGTTTTCAATCCAAATTTATGCAGTTTGCAATACTTACTTCTTAAGAGAGGGGGGAAAAAAAGAATGTAATGAACCATAACTGAGAACATTAAAATTTATAGTCAACAGCTGGAACCAAGCCAAGATCCAAACATTCAACAAAAAGTTAGTTCTTAGCAGGCTTCTATTAGTCCTGTCATCAGACCCTGTAGCTGGAGACACTCTGTGTCTCCACTCTGTGGTATAAGTACAACCTTCATGGCTGAAGATGTCTTGGTTTTAAGACTGAAATTTGATTAAACAGTCCGCCTAAGTTTGTACAGTTAAAATGGTGACCTACCATGAAAACATACAAATGAGCTGAAGAAAATGAACTACGAAAGAGATGGATTTTGCAAGAGCAAACAGATTTGCAAAAGCAACTCCAAGCAAAAGCTCTTGGAAAAAAAAACCCAAACCAACAGAAGTAAGAGGAGGCAAATATGTGGGAGATGGAAGAAAAAGAATTAATGTCAAATGAACCTAAAAGCATGTAATTGAGTAATAAGGACTCTTGACTACAGCATGAAAGAAGCTGTAGACATTTGGTGTCGCCTTCAATTCAAATAAACAAATTGTTCCCAAGGGATTGCAGAGCACCAATCTAAAGTCATTCAGACAAAACTATTTAGAAATTCTGAATTCCTGCTATTTCCATATAAACTCATTTCTCACAAAGTAGGAACAAATAAAATCTGTCTCCTCCCCAACTCCCATAAAAAGATCTAACAACAGCTACTCCGAACTAACTTTTCCTGACCACTTTGGAAAATAGTGATTTAGAAAACTGATGGCTGACTTTGCAGACTAGCTGGTGGTTGAAGAAGACACAGTGTAATTAGCAGATCACCTTTCAGGATGAGGAAATCAGACCTCATCTAAACACCATGCAGTCCTCTGCTATGACTACAACTGGACATAACAGGAACTCCTGCAAAGCAGTAAATGACTCTCCAGAACTGTGTCAAGACAGTGTGTAATATAAATGCATTTAAGTTTCAGTAAAGCCTGATTGTTAATAGCCTAGAATTACTTCTGGCTTTCTGTAAAATATTTCCTATGTAATTACGACCAGATGCCTGAACTGAGGCACATGGTCCAAGCACATCTTTTTTTAAATTAAAGGTAAATAAAGGTAAATACCTTCTGCTTCTAGAGCTGTTTGGTTATTAAATTGAGCACAACCACTGTGACAGTTATGACCTTCCTTATAAAAATTGCTACAATGTACATTAGAGCATAAGTTAAAGCCTTCTGTTATCACATTTTCCTATCATAAACTCACCTAAATTAAAGCAATTCCTAAAATGGTTCCAGAACTTTCTGCATCTTTTGGGCTAGAGTATCAAATAATAAAACAGTCTACAGTGCTGTCAGTGACATGGAGAATTAAAGCAGTTAGATTGTATGAAAATTAGAAGGTCAGACACAAGCGAACTATCTGCAATTGCAGAGCAAACACATGCCCTGACAGGTGCCTGATGAACAGCCTGTCACCTAAAATAAGTAGATGAAGACATACAAAAATATTAATGCAGAGCAGCATATAGTCCCCCTCAAGAAAGCAACACTAGTTATTCCTGAGACAGAAACAGGAATGGCAGAATTGGGCAGTTCACACATTGTCCTGATCGCACAAAACTGTGCAATATCTTTCACCTGTGTGAAAGCTCAAATAAGCTCAAATACCTACAAAAATCACGGTCTGCTTCCTTGGATATCTATACAAAATGTCCAAAATAAGGAAATTAAAAGGAACCAGTTAACCACCTTTTTAATATGTACACCCCAAAATACATTCTTACATATTCTTGCAGAATACATTACTGTATTCTGCAAGAATATGTAAATATATTGAACTGTAACAGAACATTTACAATACAAAGAAGGGAATGTTCCACTCATTACTGAACCAGCATTCATGGCACAGAGAGACTGTGGCTTGTCACATTTGTATTGCTCTTGAATAGACATTTGAAGTATATGGAGAGAGTCTGGGAGGAATGCAGAGACATCATCTGAGCATCTGGAGATAAGGTTAGGAAAGGCAAAGCCCAGATGTAACTGAATCCAGTAGGGGATGTCAGAGGCAATAAGTAAAGCTTCTCTATGTGCCAATGCTGAGCTTAGAAAATACTTTTCAGAGGGAATCACAATTTACTATTTCTTTCTAAAGTGATTTATACATTTTTACAAAGGTTTTAGGGGGTTGTGCTATCTCAAATAGGTATCACTTGGGTTTTGGTTTGGGTTGTATGGTTATCATTTGATGCTTGCCGATTTTAACAAAATTTTAAAAAATACATATTACAGCATTATAGATTTTAAAAAAATCACTGTTTTGGCTTGCACTGCAGCATTTATGAAAAGCAGAAGTCTTGAATTCAACCTTTTCTCATTTCCTTTGTATGTGTATATGTAATATAAGTCTGGCAAATCTTCATTCTGCCATCTAATTCAGTAGATAAATCTCTTATAGCAAAATTGAAATCAAATCTCCAAAGGGAAGCATAGAAAGTCAGTTTTCAGAATGAATACTAAACACCTGATGTCCTTTTAGTTGATCAGTTAAAGAAAACTTTGGAGTTTGCTTCCATCCTCCCTGGTTTTCTGTTTTTCCAAGATATACTTCCTGAAGAGCATTATAAACATGTAAGCATGTGGACAGATCTTGCTCTCATTCCTACCCACAGCATCCTTAAATAAAGAGAACCTCTTGTCCTGCTGGCAAGGCAGGGCAGTTCTGGGAAAATGTGGCACAGAAATGTGACAGCACATCACACTGTGTTCCCTTCTCTGTAAGAAACTGCAGTTTTTCTTGCTAGTTTGTAAAAAATACACTGCTAGTAATACAGTTGCTTCCCACACAGGAAGAGGAGCAAAGGACTTTTCCTTCAGTGTTAAGGAACAAATGCCACAATGTTCCCGCCACTTGCCAAACTTAGTAAAATCATCCCACTGAGCTTTATTTTCCCTCTAGCCCACTCCAAAAGGCTTCATCAAAATAAAAGAAATACTCTAAAGATGAGAATAGTGAATTACTTCTTTTCCAGAATATGCATTTAAGTATAACATGGACATGCCTTTAGGAAGGGACCCTTGTCCAAAACAAACTCCCTCTTCTCCCCCTTCTGCCCAGCCAGACCAGCAATATATTCTTTCAAAAACTAAGAGGGAATTCATCAGTTGTCTCACTTTTTATGTAGTTACTTTGCAAGTGGAAAGCTAGCAAAACATGCTAGTGATCTGATTTAGTTAAGTTTTTGTTGCCACTTTTGTACCCAAAAGAAGAGACCTGGGTACAAGACAATAGCAAATAAAATCCCATGACTATTGCCTCACAGCACTGTTACAAAAGACACAAACAGAAAAGTCAGGGATACTATCCAAACCACACATTTCTCCTGATGACCCTCCTACACAGATTCTTCATAATGATTCCTTCCTATCACAAATATGTAGCTAAAAAGTATGCACTTATTTTATATTTGTAGTTAATATTTATGAAGTTTTATAGATTTATCTTCAGGATACCTAAAACATCAGTTGCACTCCCTGCATATGTTTTAAAACGAAATATTTACTCCCATTTGTCTGCATTTCCCAAATACTTTAAACTTACTTCTTATGAATAATCATTATTCAATTGGAGTCTTCTTTTACTCATGTCTGTGAAATTCAGTGTATTTCAATCAAGTTATTCTTAATTTAAACTGTTCTCAGGGAAAGGAAACTAAGACTCATGAGCACAACCAAAGCTATGAATTTAATATAACATTTACAAAAAACATTTTTTTCTGTTGAAATGCTTTTTGCCTAGAGATAAATTAATTACTTTCTTGTAGTGACATTGTTATTTCCATTTTAATGCTTTCGTATTGTTCATTTTCTAAAATTAAAAGTATAAGCACAGAATACAAACTTTTCAAAGCAGGACTGTGCATAACTGTCTCTCTTTAGATGTTTCAACCAAATTGCAAACATCCGTAAAACTTCCAGTACAGGACACAAGGGTCTTGTACAGCAAAGTGAAGATCTGTTGATATTTTACTGAGTTTTGAACACTGATCCTTTATCTTAAACACATCATGGATTATCCTAGTTCAGTTTCATAAAGAAAATCCTTAGTAGTAGAACTGATTTGGTTCATCTACAACCCAAGCATATTTTTCATAAAAGAATTAAAAGCCTCTGAAAAAAAATTAATCCTGCCACAGCCATGCCTTTATAACACCACACTAGATGCACTGGAAAGAAAAAGAATTCTGCTATTGCCTCAAGTACCCATCTACAGATAAATTATTTAGAAATTAATTTTAAATGGGTTCACAGAAGATGATTTAGAAGAGGTTTTGTTATTGTAGTATCATCTGTGGGGCTTGAAATACTGTAATTAACGGCTGCACTACAGGCAGAAGAGACTTGGTTTCAATTTAACCAGCAGTATCTTACACCATCAATTTCATTATATGCATTACTTCAGTAAACTAACACCAAATATTACAGAATGAATTCTTGGAAATTATAGTCATTTAACAAGTATGTCATGTGAACCAAGTACAATGTAGCCCTTCACGAGGTGTTGTTCCATTAAATACTTCACTAGATAATGTACACCAAATTAATAGTTAAAGACTGCAAAGGGGAAGTGAGAATTTTTCTCTTAGAGTACAGATAACCTTAAATGTTGTACATTTAAGGACTGTAAGCAAATGTTAATCTAATCAAGCAACAATTAAAGCCTCTTTTCATATATGTGTAAGCAGAACTGACAGATTCAATTTCATTCCTTCTGCAAGATATTATGGTGCTGAAAATGTCTGAAGATTGCTCCCAGTGCAATTTCTAGAGGAGTACATACAGCTTCCATTCTCATTAAACTTGATTCAGCACAATGAACATCCAGTTGCTGCTCTGCATGCAATAGCTCTTGGGAGCATCCATGGAGCTAGCAAGGAAATGTCTAAATTTTACTCTCTTGCTCTGTTTTATCACAGTCCATGCTGAGTCTTTTATTCAAATTGTAGAGGAGGAGGTGATACATGTAAAAGTAAGCAGTTGAATCATTTGGTGATAAGTAATCGTGGGATAAGATGATTGTTTTTAATATCTTCTAAAAATTATAAAGAAAAATCTGAAACCATGCTGTCTTAAAAATTAAAATTAAACAAATAAACAAAATCTATCTGAAAAAAAATTCTTTTCCCTCTTGTCTTTTTCTTTCATTTTTTTCATGAGCATTTGTACATGACCACACAATCCTTTCCTTGAGGTATTCCAACTTAAGAAAAGTAGTGAATAGGCTAGAGAGTCATCATGATGACCTAATGGTCACTTCTTTGTTTCTCTTTTCACTTATATGTCACTCAACTTCTCAATTAAAAGAAAAAAAAGTCGGGAAATCTTTCTGCAGGTTTTCTTTTTTATGTCTCTTATTAATACCTCTCCATAGAATTCTCTTTCATAACATTGTTTTTTCCATCTAGCTTTTTATTTTACTATTTCCTTTGCTCAGTTGTCTCATTTGTTTCCTGCTCAGCTTCATGCTTTACATTTGCCTTTCTGGACATAGGGTATTTGTAGATGCCAATGTGAAGTAGCCAAATTTTACAAGCCTTTGACTATATCTGCGCAAATTTTCACAATCTCTCTGTGGAGTTCAGCAAAAACTTTTACACTTTACATGAAGGCTGATTACAGAGCATGCCATATTCCATCAAAATAAATAAGGACATTAAATTCTGTAATCATTAGAATATCAAAAAGTTACTAGTTTTATGTTTGCTGGGTCAGAACCTTCAGGTTTTAATACCTTTCAATTGTAGACTGATGGACACCATGAATTGTTGTGACAGAGCTGAAAATGTTCCATTTTTCTTTGTAATCTCAATGCATACAGAAATCTATATTGCTTTTCTTCATGGTCTGAAAGCTGAAAATCTCTCTCCTGGAAGAACTTACAGAGACAAAAAATCAGAAGGAAGAATAGAATGGAATCAACTTTTCTTTAAACAGCATTTATAAATAATGGGTTTTTTTAGTCTAAGTTTTTATTATTTCCAGTGATACCACATTTCTATAAGAAAAGGCACCAAAAGCAGCATGGGCAGCAGGGTGAGGGTGGGGATTCTGCCTCTCTGCTCTGCTCTCCTGAGAACCCACCTGGCACTACCGTGTCCAGCTCCGGGTCATCAGCAAGTGAGATGTAAGAACTTAAGAGCACAGCTGCCTGTCTCAAACACTGTTAAGGCCACAGAATGACTTTGCCATAAGCACAGAATGGAATGACATGATGGCACTGACTCCAGGCTTGGTGGAGGCAAGAATTGATTAGTGGCTAATGCAGCCAGACAAAATTCCCCCTCTGACAAACTGTAAAAAAAGCAGCTGCTTGCATGCATATCACTGGTCAAACAAACACCACCCGAAGTTATGGGACAGAACCCTGAATGTGCCCACCCCCAGATATGCCTCCACGGATACCTCGAACTTGGACTGCAAGTTAAGCTGGCATTACAGGAACTTGATAAAGGTGGTACTGTTGTTTGAGTGTTATCTTAGACCTGGGGAAGAATAACACAGCTGGGGGAGAAGAATGTGTCACTGGTAATGGACACAAAGAATGCAGATTTTATGGGTCAGAAGGAAAGCAAACTCACTAACTGTGTTGAACCAGCTGCAACTGAATAACAGGTTGTATATTAGGCTAGATAGAAGGAAAAAGGTTTTTTCAAGGAAGCTGATAAAACACTGGAACAGGCTGTGCAGAGTAGTGGTAGATGTTCATTCCTGGAAACATTCAAAGTCAAGTTGGATGGGGCTCTAAGCACCTGATATAGTTTAAGATGTTCCTGCTCATTGCAAGGGAGTTGAAATAGAAGGCCTTTCAAGGACCTTTCCGACACAAACTATTCTAATATTCTAGGCTTCTATAATCAGCAGGTTCCCTCAAAAATATTCAAGTCTATTTCTGGGGAAACATCATTAGGGGTCACAAAGGGAATTCAGAAATTTTTTTTCTTCCTCTTTGTTTTTCCTGAGAAATATGAAAGGGGAAAAATAGTTAACTAAAGATATATCAAGTTTTTAGGAACGCTTTCCAGATGTCACCCTCAGAAAGAAGCAATGACAAACATATTCTTTTTAGACTTTTTTTGCATTTGTAGCTTGATATTATTTATTTTCTGAACATAAAAAAATTAAATTCTTCTATTTTGTTTACCCAATGTGGCAGTCATTTTGTTTCCAAGTCTATCCAAGTAAAATATACTCAATTCTGTCTTGGAAGCAAACATGGAAAATAAAATACAGTCTAAAATTTTTCATTGTTATCAAAGCACATGTCCTTTTTTCTTCTCAAAAGTCAAACCATTCCTATTTTCATAATAAAAAAGTATTTTGACATGACGGCTACCTGAAAACCTCAAGCAAGTGATAGTCTGACATCATCACAGCTTGGAGGGAATCACAGTGCATGCAGACATGCCAACATGGCAGGGAAAGCTCAAAGCAAAGGGCTTTCTTCCACACCAGTCAAAATAAGGTCAAACTTAGCAATAAAAAACAAGATTGTCAGAGAACACCCTAAAAACTGCACAGGGAAGTATACAAGAGTGCTCACTGCAGACATTTAGCTCCACACTTGGATAAACACTGCCCTGGGTATGATCCTGTATGGAGAGGAGTTTGGTTCGAGTGGCTAGAAAAGAAATCTCTGGACCTGGCTTCTTGAAGTATCACAGAATCTGCAAGAATTTTAATTATATCCATAATAATTAATATTTTATAGGGCACTCTCTTCATAATAGTCTTATATTTATATTTCTTATTTGGAATAACCAGAATTTACAGATATAATTACAGATATCTTAGTATGGGCAGAGAAAAAGAGTTATTCCTCATATTTTTGATCTATTTGTCCATAGCAAGGGAGTTGGACTAGATGATCTTTGAAGGCTCTTTCCAATCCAAGCCATTCAGTGCTTCTCTGGACTACACAAGTAACATATATCCTCTTTACAACTTCTATTAGCTCAATATGAACACCTTGCAGGCAGTCTTTCTGGAAAAAAAAAGAGTGAGTTCTAGAAGACAGCACTTCAATTTGCAAGACAACCAATCTACCTAAAAATTTGATCTGCAAAGGTCCTTTAGTCATGACTGCTGGTAGGCAGGAAAGTTATAAATAATGTAAAGAAGCCTGACTTCTCAATTTCTCAGTCCTACTCTGTTCAGATAGATCACCACCAAAATCTGTCTCCTGAACTACAGGTCTTACAAGGCCAGAAAGCTCTACGTACAATGTGTGAAATTTGTTTGGAGGTGTATGTTCACTTGTCAGACATGACAGTTTTAAAAGGGAAATAAGAGAGACTGATGCTGGAATTTACTCTAAGTGAAGAAAAAAAAATGAAACTTGCAAGCGAAGAGAAAGGGCAAACCTTTAGCTAAAAGAGTATGAGCATGTCCAAGGCAGAACTAAAGAGCTGCTGTGCTCCTCCAGGCCAACTCTTAACTATGTAAAATTTAGACATAAAGATTGAAATTCTACTCTACTCTCCTTAAAAATGAATGTCATAGGTAGATAAAACTGGAAGAGTAGGTAGCCAGAATTTCTGTCCATTTTAAGTATCCACAATAGCTATTCACCCCCTGAGCCTGTCTGAATGTGGCATATAAAATAACATTAATCTCATCATCTCAGTATCTGTCTCTATCTGACAGAGCCTTTTATTTTTTGATTGATACTTGACATTTATCATACTGTTTGGACAGATTTTAGTGACAATTTGGAAAGATATTTGCTGGGCTTTTGGTCAGTATTTCATGTGCACACAGCAGACCTCATTAACACAGAATCAGAAAAGAAATCCCTCGTATGCAAAAGAGAAACAAAATTAGTTCCTTTCAATTAACTCTGTCAATTTTTCATAAGATTTTTAACTCAATTCATGGGACATGGAAATCTAAGGCAATGGTTTATATGTTATTTACCAATGCTGACTTCAGGAGAAACTTGAACAAATCACATTATTTTATTCAACAGTAGAAATGTATTTCCAAGAGCTCTGATCTATTACAGATTCCTTTAATTTTCAACTTCATTTGGACAGCAGGGAAATCACATAAGTAAATTACAGTTGGCATAGGACAAATATTGTGTAAATGGCCTACTGTAAGAAAAGTCAGCAAATTTAGTAAGATTGGAAGGTAGAATAGAAAATAAGATCTAAAAAACAATGTTTCAGGCTTTCTTCCACAATATATTTTGGATTAAAAATACTGTGTTTACATGACTTTGTATAATATCTGCACATTGCTTGTATCATCCAGAAAATTTAAACTTCTAGTACACCTTAAAACAGAAATCCAGATCTGAATTAATTGTAAAGGTAATGCCTGTCTAACTTTACATCACAGTTATTTCAGTTCTAGGTAACAAGAAGAGAGAAACTTTAGTATATTTAGTGGATTCAAATAGAGTCATGGAGAAACTAAGAAAATATCATGTTTTACAAAATTTTAGATATTACCTATCTTAAGAAAGTAAGTTATTTTCTGGTAGCTGTCAATTTTCATTACTGAGGAAAAGATCTGCTGTGATTAAGTATGGAAGTCTTCTAGGTGAATGCAGGAGAGATGATCTTTTTATTTAGAAAGTGGTCAGAAGTGCTAGTTTAAAGCTTCCATCATATCAATACTTTTTGTTTCCAATTTAGAAATATGTGTAAATAAGTACTGTCATTTATGCAATTAAGTCTTATTTAATTCAGTAAATATGTATTCACTTGAAAGATTATGTAGTTAGGCCTCATATTTACCTTTTTTTGACAGATAGGTTGTCACAATACTTGTTCACACCACCAGATTTTAGGAAACTTCTGGCATAGGTCAATGTTGCAGTATTAAATTCTGATCTATATAGCTTTTAGTCCTCAGAAAATGTAAGGAAAAGAGGTTCTGGTTTACCCAGAAAGTATATAACTCATGCTGTGCACTGTGTTTATAATGTCTAAAGAATAGTCATCCTACATTTACATTTGTGCAAATTCTTTAAAAATCCCCAACTGAGTTCTCTACTCTTTCTCCCCAGGGAAGTAATCCAAGAGCTTTAAAGGCATGCAAGAACAAATAAGGAAAAATAGCATTTTCTGTCTTACAGCTACACAAGGAAAACCTAACAGGGTTTTGGCTGTAATTCCTGGTTTTCTTTAAATCTTCCATGGCTTTTATACTTACTAATTTTCAGAATTCTTCATTGTTTTATTTCCTGATATCTTCTGGTTTTACCTATACATACCACAGGAACTTCAAAAAAAAGTAATTCTAGAGTATTCTTTTCTGACAAGGCCATGGAAGAGAGTAAAACAAAGAAAAGCCAGATGAAATTTTCTGAAGCTGGTAATAGACAGTTTGTAAAGTTTTAAGTATTGTAAACTAGGACAGTGAGCCCGCATACTATATCAAAGGTCAAAATACAATTAATTTATTTACAGCTCAAAACATGGTATTTGGCAGCAATGTCATGTGAGCAGCCCAGCTACTTGCCAGAGCATGGATATCTGGGAATATCTTCCTATTTTCTTTGGGCTTACCACCTGTAAATTGGTTAATTTGATTAACCAATGCTATCAAATCATTGGTTGATAGCAGTTTCACTGTGTCTGACAGTAAAATGCATCTTTTCTGTTTATTTATCTTCAGACTGTTCATCAGCAAGGTCAGTTATTATCAGTATTTTTGTAAACAAACAAAAATAAAGAGGACTAATAATAATGAGGAAATACTCATATGTGAATTGTATTTAGTGAATGTCTGTCACAGCTGGAGATGAAACAATGAAATCTCATGAACTTTTATGATAAAGCAAATGTGTTGTCTCTATCGACAGAAAAAAAAGTAAAATAACACTTATATAAGGTGTTAATATATGCTGAACAGTTAAGACAAAAATAATGAAATATGATTATGTTAGATTCTGTACCAAACATGAATTTCAAAATCTTCATCCTAGGTCTGGAGAAAATTTGAACAAAATAATAATTGCAAAAATAATTTAGACCAAGACAAGTAAAAAGCTTAGCAGATTGAGACAGGTTCTGAAAAACTAATGTTTGGCACAGCTCTGCACTTCAATAAGCTCTTTTAAAAACTGAGGTATATGATGTGCTGTTCCAATTGTAGTTGTTTTTTTTTCTTTCTCTTTTTTGTAGATAACAACACAGATTATACCCCTGATTATTTCAGTCCTTATTCACATACATGTATTAAAGGGTGCATAAAACCATTAGAACTATAGAACTTATCTGGGCAGAAATCTGAAATTCACATGTGTTCTCTAAAAGAGCTCATTCATTGTTCATATAAGTGAGAGAAAAGTCAACGATTTCTGAAATGAAAAGCAGTACAAGTGAGTGCCATATAAGTTTACGGAATATTGCCAGTTCACATGTATTTCAATTTCTGGTACCAATCTCAATTTTCTTTTCAGGAACTGTTGTTAGAACTCAGATTTATTTACTGCTCTCTGTTGGTTTTGTGACATAAGTGAGTGTTGAAAGGGCACAGCCGTTCTTCATTACATCCTCAGTCCTTTGAAGAAGTGAGCGAATGATTTAAATAACTAAACCTGCACTGAGTACCTGCCTTGAATCACCTCTTCAAATACTATCAAACACTCAAATCTTGCAACTAACTTAAAATCATGGAAATACTCCCTAAATTAATTTTGTTCAACAGTCTGGATTAGAAACCAATCTTAGATGAAATATGGAAACACAAACACCTTGTGTAACTATATGCTGTGCTTCTCTTAAAAACCGATCTCCTGAAATGTAAAGGAAAAGTCCAGAAAAATATAATTGTTCAACCACATGTCTATTGCTGGGAAGGATTATATGAACTGTAGGATTGAATGTGTGAATTTTGCAGTGTGGATGTTAATGTGTCATTGTGAAATGCCTAAGTGAATTTCCTAAGTGTATATAATGAGTTATTTGCACACTTCAAGGGAAAGTTGTGTGTCTCAATAGGCTGGAAGATCTGGGGACTCTTCAGCAGAGCTGCAGGTCTAAAGGTTGATCAGAGGAAACAGGTCAAATGGGAATTACTCCACTGCTCTAAAGGCCTGCCCCACACACCTCAAGAGGAAGACTTAAATGAATGAGCTGTATTTGCATGTGGGGTCAGGATCAAGGAGACAGATTACTTTGTTTGCAAAGGAAAGAGAGAGTGAAAGGTGACTTTATACACTCAATTAACAGAGATATAGTGAGTAAAATGCATCAGGATGAAGATGCCATGGTAATAGGGGTGGGGTAGGGAAGGAAAAAAAGGAAAATAGAACACAAAATTCAAGGCACTACACCTATTGCTTTTTTTTTTGTGTGCATTTTGCAGTTCTGAGAGGTTAAAGTGGTTTTTTTTTCAGGCATTAATACTGAATTAGCATGTTGTTTTCTGAAGACCAAAGTTTAAAACTTAAAAATTAGTTTTTGAAAAGCATCTTTTCAAAGAGTTAGTCAAGTATGTGTTATGAACATGCATTGCCTCAGAAAATCAGATATGGAACTCCACAATTTTAAAGAAATCCTGAAAATTTACTGATATTGTTCTGCTGTGTCCCCCAAGTCACTCTCCCCCAAAAGAGCACAAAAAAACCTCAAGAAACCACCACCAGTAAAAAACAAAACAAAACAAATAAGCAAACAAAAAACCCAACCAAAAGCATGCCAAAAAAAACCAAACCAAACCAAACCAAACCAAACCAAACCAAACCAAACCAAACCAAAAAGACCCAACAAACATCAAAAAGGCAGTATTCTAGATGTAGGCTCCATCTCCCAGTTCTGTCTGATCTAACACAGTTTAGACTGTTCATGCTCAGACTGACCACCCTTCGGGCCAGAGCACAAAATCTGTCTTCCCTATCTGTGAAGTGTTTTCCCATAGATGACTTGGCCTGAGTGATCTTGTAGAGAATGCTGAGTTAGCCTCGTAAGGGCTTGAGCTAAGAAGAGGGTAAAATGATATTAATCATCAGACTCAACTAAGCCACCTCAAATAACTCTTGCATCAGTAAGAGAGAAAGGATAATTTTTGCTCAACTGCTTTCACCATTTTTGTACCTGAAGTCCCCTGGAAGCACTGTAAGTTCAGAGATCTCAGAAGCACTGATCTTATATTCTTTTTTGTAAAATAGAAGTGGAAATTGCTCAATCTCTATACTGACTGAAAATGCACTGGTGTCCCATGCAGAGAGATGGGTTTTTTAGGACTCAGGGTTTGAAAACAGTTAGAGGTTTCTACATTTAAGTGTTATTATTAAAGCATTTAGAAGCCAGCACAGAAGAAACACTGCCAAAACCCAGTGACTGCATAAACTGTAACAATGCTACACATATTTAATTTTGGATTTATGGATAAACAGCATTCATACTATACTACAGTAGGTGATTCTTGAGAGAAAGAAGCAAAGGAGTACTATATCTTAAATGGGCAGAGGTGTAAGAACAAGATTGCTTAAAGATCATTACAAAAATGTAAAACAAGATACTACAAAAGAAATTTGAAATTAGATAGTTTAGCAAGTATCTGTTACAATAAAGTTAACTAGATAAATAATTGGCTTCTATATTTATAGTTATTGTGGATCTTTGTAAAACTCAATTTTGTATGTAGAAATTTATGCTAATTCTGCAATAATAATGTCATAACAGGAGTTACATCCAAAGATCAGGACAACCACTTGACAGTCCTCTGCTATGACACGTAAATTCCTTCTCTACAAGTCCTCTTACTATTTAAAGAAAATGATTCTCTAGAATTAATTGTCAAACATCATGGAGACAATTCAAATTCCCCAATTTGGTTAACTAACCAAATTAAGGGGGCCACAGTGTAATTCAAAAGTATTGACTTCAGCAGGTCAAAAGTTCATAATTTTTTCTGAGAAAAACCTAGGTCCTGATACTAAGAATATTATAATCTTTTGACAAGTATTCTTGAGAGTCTTGTGACCATAACCATAAGGAATAAAATTTTCAAGGTTTACCTGGAATCAGAGATGCTGTCTTGCAGTTTCAGAACCTGGCTTTATTCCTGATAAAATTAGCTGTAGCAGATGCAGTCACTTACTTTGTACATTAGCTATGAGTGTGTGCCAAATACATAAATGTAGAAAAAAAAATCAATGAAAATAAAATAGTAATCAGAGTTTTGAAGAAATGTACTTGACAACTTTCCTAACTGCAATTAAAATCTGCAGTATGTATATCTGAAAAAATGATTGTGCATTTACAGTAAGCATTTGACATGCCATAGGTGTTATCAAACACCTAGAGTTGCAAAGTTATTTAAGAAAGATTAATTGAATCTCTGCAAGGCCTTTGAACTTCGTTATGCAAATATTTAAAGACAGTCTCACGTAACATGCATACTGCTGCTTCCTTCATTAAAAAGTTGCATCCCAGCCTTCTGGAAATGCTCTTATCTTTATCTTATCTCCTGACTGTTCATGAACCAAAGGTTTTGATGCACAACACTGCTGATACTAAACAAACAGAGAAAATTTTAATTTGCATTTATTATTCTTATTTTTTTTAATATCAAACATCCATGTGTCGTATTGAGAGGGAGGTGTAGATTGTGAGTTGTTGGCTACTGTGGCATTTGATATAACAATGTCATGAAACAACACTGACAACTAAGATAGACAAGGGAAATAAATCACCAAGTACTACTCTAGTAAAACAAACACTTTGCATATATCATATCTGATTGTATTTCCTACATATTATTAACTGGTACCCTCAGCCTCTCTGACAGAGTGATCAGAGAAGAAAATCCTGGCCCAGTGCTAACAACAGGAGATTACAAAAATATGCCTGGCAATTATATGAAAAGTCAAGACTGATGCATTTGTGATCTATGCCAAGGCAACTAGTGTAAAGAATAAAGATGAAATAGCCAAAGTAAAAGGATGAAGACACTCTATTGGAGAGTAATCAATACAGCTCTGCAGATAAAAATAACTCAAAAATATGATAGAGTTCTGTGACAGATTCAATAAGCATGTGGGTGAGCAGATACTGTCTAGGAATACAGTGGGAATTCTGCTGTGAAGCCATCACCTACCGGAAGGGAGTCTCCACATCCCGTGTCGAGGTATTAAGCATACTCCACAATGTGGGAAAGGTTACAGGTACTGTAAAACCTACTGTGAAATGACCTGGAAATGGGATGCTACACCACACAGAATTACTTTGAACACACAGCTCCTAAAGGCATCTAGGGAATACAGACTTCCTGCAACACTGAATAAATTGGTAGTAAGATGGAAAGTATGGCCTCTGACTCAGTCTTTCATGAAAACAAGTATCATCAGCAAGTCAAATAGACTCTTACAAGTAATTGGGAAAGAATCTGAGTGCCAAACATAAAAATTTATATAGCTCTAATTAGTATATATATATATATATATATATATATATATATATATATAAAGATGATAAGATGATAATAATAAATGACAACAAAGATGACTACAGGTATGAAATACTTCTATAGTACTACCTAGTAGAAGAGACAAGACAGTTCCCCCAAATGAAGGGGGGAGAGGGAAGAAAAGATAAACCCCCAAACATTATTGTGAACATTGTTGAGAAGGCCCTGAGATGCTAATTCCCTATTTCTCATAAAAGCAATTAAGAATTAATAATTTCACTGCAAGTGTAAAAACAAAAAACCTCCTCCAGCTAGTATTATTTAATCTATAAACCACTTTGATACCATACATTAAAGGAAATAATTAAAGATGGATGAGTTAAAATATTAATAAAATTATAATTTAATGAATAAGACCATGAATGTCTCTAAGCAAAATTATCTAAACCACACTTCTCTGGAAGATGCTCATGACTGACCCATTAAACTGTTGTCTATCACAAGCTTGAGGGAACCATAAAGAAAAATAACTTTATAGTTGTCCTACTTTTAATATAATTTCCTTTTGTAACTGCTGCTGCTTATCCTTCTCACACAGAATATTCTTCTTGTAGACATTCAAAGGTTTTATACCTCAGCCAATTAGCACAGTGCTGTAGAAATCAAGAGATCTTGTTGCTGGTTCTGACTCTGCCCAAGGGGTGTCTATACAAAGATCTCATTTTCTCCTTCAACTTATTGTGATTGCTGATCTGTGATTTTTTTTAGCTCTAATATAGTTTTTCATATAAGCTTATTGCTTAGAGTTTTTTGCCTATTTCACCTGAGCAGTTATTACAACATCCTGTAAACTGCAGGACTGACTACAGTGACTGGTCCCTTAACAGGGATGTAGTCATACTAAAATACTTAATGAAAATGTAAGAGAGACTTGGACTTGTATTACTCCTAAAAGCCTTATCATCTGGCAATAATTAATTCTGAGCTCTAAAATAGCTAAGAATAAGCTAAGAAATAGTAAAGTGCTTTTTTGAAGGAGTATCACTTATAGGAGTGTCCCTTGTGATGAAGAAAGAAGGAAGGGAGGGAGGGAGGAAAGAAAATATGAAGAAAATAGGATGAAGGAAATATGAAATAATTCCCCCATTAAGACCTGATCACTATCTGCAAGCTTGAGCAATTTTTTTTTTAAACAATAGATACAAAATCCCAACTTACTCTTCTCAAAATTGCTATACAAGTATCTTAATAACTATTTTAAAAGAAAGACAAAATCTGGCTTTGATATGCAATGTGTACTTCTCCATGGCTGAACTGATCTATTTAACTTCATTGTGTATTCTCTACTTTTGTTTTCAGTATTGTGTTTTTGCTCCCGCTCCAACAAACATCTCATTACTCTTTTGCATCTAGCTTCAGTAGTTACACATTTGTGCACTGATGGGCAACAAATATGGAAGAGATACATCAAAGACATCTTGTGCTTGCGTGAAGAGATGAGGTGAGCCTGACCACAAAGGAGTAAAGCAGCAGCCAGCAGTTGTGTAATCACTACAGGGCATGTTCTCCCTTTAACACTGTCGTATCACAGAGTTCACCAGGTTACCGGGAACTCCCGAGACTGCCTATGCATGGTCATAAAGAAAGCTAAAACTGATTCTGAAAAAACTAAAGCAGGATCAGATCTACTTCAAAGAACTCACACCCATATCAACTGATGAGATATCTATGTCCAGAGAAAGCATTTTCTATGCTAATGTCCATTACTTCCTCCAGAGTCGAAATAAAACTAGTTGCAATGTGATCAGTGTAATAACACCAAAACAAATAACATGCTGTTATCTCAGATGGATCTAAAATTATTAAACCAAAAGGAAGAGGGGTAATTTATTTATCTGTATATGCAATGTAACACTTCAAACATATGCAATATCACCACAGTAATCTTCTTTTCAGTGCAAATAATTTCTCTTAATTTTCATTTTTACTCAGCACTGCTTACCCTCTTGATGTTACTCAGAGATTTCTGGCTATTAAAAGTGCTATTGATGAAAAGAAATAATTTTATAGCAGAAGTGCTTGAAGTTTTTTGCCAATTGTGGTAAGACTGTCCTTGAAATTTGATCACTTTTTAAAAGGTGGCTGCACGCTCACCACATTGAATAACTCATTTTAGGTGAGATAATAAGATGCTATTGTAGTGATTTCTTTTTTAATTTGTAGTAACTGATTACATGAAATTAATGAGTGGAACAAAAGCTATGCCTGTCTCTTATCCATTCTCTAGGTCACAAGAACTGCATCTTTGATCATGCCTCTTCTCTGCCTTCATTGTTAATCTGACATAAGATTACTAGAATAAAATGTAAGGTTTCTTGTCACTAGCATATGAATATTTGAGGGATAGGGTAATTAAGAGGACTCCAGACCACACTTCTGATTTTTTGAAAGCTAATATTAACCCTGATTAACTATTTCAGAATTGAACTATCTCTGTTTATTGAACTATCTCTGTTTATTTAACTCTTAATATTTCATTCTTCTTTAATTGTATGAAGGAAATAGTTAGCAAATGCAGTGATTTGCTTTCTTTTCTTCAGCTGTCTAATATAAGCTCAGACCTAACTTCTCCTTGGGAGAAAAGTAGGCATCTAACCAGGGCCTTCAACAATATTATACAAAGAATGTGTCAGAAACAGATGCTCTGTTTTCTTTTTTTACTAATATGATGGTTTGGCCCTAGCTGGAAGCCAAGTGCCCACCAAAGCCACTCTATCACTCTCCTCCTCAGCTGGGCAGGAAAGGAAAAATGTAACAAAAAGCTTATGGGGCAAGACAAGGATCAGGAGATATGAGTCACCAATTACTGCTGGGGCAAAACAGATTCAGCTTGGGGAAATTAATCTATATTGTTTTTAAACCAGAGTAAGAGAATGAGAATTAAAAATAAAACTTCAAAAATCTTCCCTTCACCCTTCCTTTCGTCCCAGGCTAAATTTCACTCCCAGTTTTTTCCACCTCCTGCCCCCAGTGCCACAAAGAGACACTGAAAGGACGGTGGTCACTTCATCACATTGTGTCTGCTGCTCCTTCCTCCTCAGGGGGAGGACTCCTCACACTCCTCCCCTGCTCCAGTATGGGAGTCCTCCCACAGGAGACAGTCCTCCATGAACTGCTCAAATCGAGTCCTTCCCACCGGCTGCAGTTTTTCCCAAACTGCCCCAGTATATATCACCTCCCATGGGGTCAGTCCTTCAGGCTCAGCCTGCTCTAGGGGTTACAAGTCCTACCAGGGGACCAGCTCCAGAATGGGTTCCTCTGCAGGACCACAGGTCCTGACAGGAGCCTGCTTCAGCATGGGCCTCCCACAGGATCACAGCCTTCTTGAGGCACCCTGCTGCTCCAGTGTGAGGTCTTCCATGGCTGCAGCTGGATATGGACTTCACCATGGACCTCCATGGCTGCAGAGGCACAGCTGCTTCACCATGGTCTGCATCATGGGCTGCAGGGGAATCTCTGCCTGTCCTTCTCCACTGACCTGGGTGTCTGCAGAGTTCTTTCCTTCCCATATTCTCATTCCTCGCCTCTGGCTGTTGTTGCACTGCTGTGTTTTTTCTTCTTAAATACATTACCCTGGAGGTGTTGCCACTGTTACTGATGGGCTCTGCCTTGGCCAGTGATGGGTCTGTCTTGGAGCCAGTTGGCATTCACTCTAGAGCACATGGGGAAAGCTTCTAGCATCCTCTCACAGCAGCCACCTTACTGGCTGCCCTGCTACAAAAATCTTGCCATGCAAACCTAATATAGCTAGATGATAACACTATTTCATTATGGTCCTAATAAACGAGTGAATATTTTATCTCTCCATCTTAAATCCCTACTGCACCATGCAATGCGTGTATGTATGTATAGAATATGAATGTATAGAATAGACTCCCAGTTACCATAGAGTCCACTGAAGGATCCCACCCTGACAGTTCCTATATATTAGCAGGAGACTACTGGCTGTACAATTTAAGCTTACCCAAGACACAATTGTCCCTTTACTAGTCCCCAGATTTTATATAAGCTCATGACTTAAGTGATTTGAGCCCTAAGAAACCAGCAGCCCCATACTCTACACTCACACAAACACAACCCAAACCACTTCAGATGAATAATGAAGAAAAGGAAACAGTATCACAGCTATCTCTGTGAAGCCACTGGAGTGTGGTTATGGAAGCTGAAGCGAGGTTAGAAAGTCACTGGAGAAGTAATATCAACTATAAAGTTAACTGTACTAGAAATGTACTGGAGGAGACTGTTACATGAAGACTTCAGGCAGGCAAAGTCTGGCCTAAAGAGGGAGCAAATAAGCTAAAATGGAGGGGGCTGTTTTATGCTTTCGAGGCTTAAAGGAAAAACAGGCATGTTGAACCTGAGGAATTTCAGCTCCACAAAGGGAAACTTTGCATGTCCATGCAGTTACACTTCGCCTTCTCTAATTGACTTTGCACATACCAAGTGAAGTAAGGGATATCTTTAAATTCAAGCTTTGCCTGGATTGCTATTTTTGCATTGGAAACAATAATTTTGCCTCTTTAATTGATGGTGAAGGACATCCTTCTATAAAGGAAGGCTTTGAATATATCTCACTGATTTTCAGTACATAATATTCAACCCAAGGAATGCTGAGTTCACATTGTGCATAACTAATATCTTCACTTTCATTAATAATGGAATTATTAGTCTCACCATGAAATCCTATGTCTACTCATACCAAACATTAAAAATGTCTATTATATTTTTATTTATTCACATTTTATTTACTTAGCACTCCTAAATCAAACATCACTTCCTTGGCTATGCAACATGCCATACAATGTAATTTTGTGTCATCACCCTCAGTGCTAAGACCCTATGTGTTTTGCATGGCTGTAGTGAGTTGACTTTTGATTTGTGCTAGTAATGACAGATGATGGGTATTTTCCCCATCCAGTGATAAATATAGCTTTAGTACATATTTAGTTCAGAAAATGCACTGACATTTTTCAGGATAAAAGGTTCTCTATGAACTCAGAATGTTGCATGCAGCACTACATTTATGTCATGGCAATTATTAGGCTTACATTATTATTGCCTTAAATGAAACATGACTATTTTGCCACAAAATGCAATGAGAAAAAATTTTAGTCTGGAAGATTAGATTGGGCTTGCAGTCAGAAATAATAATCAGTGCTTACCATGTGATGTGTTTCAATTTTTTGTATAACAAAAACAGCAGACTAAAATTGTTTTTTGTACTTTCCTGAGGGCATTACCTCCCTCCAAAAAAAAGGGCACTGATTTTTCTAGGCATACATGTAAGAGGAAATAACTGGTAAAGCATGGCCAGAAATATGGATCTATTATTTTTGTTCACCATACACAAGGCAATAACCTTTGTTATAACTGTTGTGGACCATTTTACCAGTCCAAAAGATAACAAACCAACAGACACACACATTTAATATTCAAAAATAATTTGCAATAGCCATTTCTTGCCTTGCCAAAAGGGCAGTTTACCCAAAACAGGAAAAGAAAATTGACCCTCCAACTGTTCATTTAAATTGAGTTGGAAAAAAATAGCATGACAATCTCCATAGAACTATAAGAAACAAAAATAAACTAAATAAGTACCTTAACTGCATACTCTGAACTGGAATTTAGATACATTAGTAACATGGGTGTCCAAGCTTAGAATTCTGTTTCTATGAACTTTGATTTCACCACTACAGTAAAAATTAAATTTATTATATTTATCTGCTAGTCTTGCCTAGAATGCTTTTCTATATACCTAATTAAAACAGTAGTTTTTTAGAAAATAATATCTCAGATATACCCCTTGTTTTTCAATTCATTTGTCACATCTCTAAAATGTAATTTCATTTCATTATTTATTTAAGTAATTTGGCTCAGTTATCTTTTAATCTAGACCTAGTTAATTGAATGACCCCATATTAATTGACTAGATATAAAATGAATTATAAAATTGACAAATAGTTTCTTTAACAGGAATACATATCAGGTGAGTTTGTAGGGTCAGCCTGGTACAGGGCAGTAATTTATATATTAATTAGCGGCTGCGGGACCAAGAATAAAAAGGCATGAAATGTAACTGTCGTATTGAGAATACACAGGTTGATGATGTTTCTTTGAGAGAGATAGTATCAGCTTTTCTCTTGTTTTAAACACACCAGAGTCCCTACTTTTCATTTCTATAGCAGTTTCCTCTCTTACCATGTGCATTTTCAATCAGTTTACTACTAAGAGATACAAGATTATTATCCATATATAACACAGCATTTATTATAGGTCTTGTCCCCCCAGTATTCACCTGTTGTCATCAGTTTGACTGATTTTAACATTAATTGATAAGCAGGTTTTGCTATGTATGTGATCTGTGGAGATTGGCTTCTTTTGATAAGGGTAAAACCACTGTGATGTTAGGAGATACACATGTCAATGACTAGATATGATTAGAAGAAAGTAGTATTTAATGACATTTAAAGGAATAAATAACCTGTTTGACAGAACTGTGTTTCTACTCTATGGATGGCCATTCCATGAGACACTCCTCAAAGAGTTTGAACATTATGCTCACAGCAGAGTGGATTTATTGTGGACAGATGTGGCCACATGTTTCAGTACCCCTTGGGGGAATTTCTCTCCTAAGGTGTGTAATAAAATGGAAAGAGCAAAGCATCAAAGACCACTACTAGAATATGCACATAAAGATGTGCACAGACACAGTTGCAAATCTCATTCTGCAAGCTTTCAGGAGGTCTGAGTCAGCCAGTAAAAGAATCTTAGCCCTCTGAGGCTTTGATCATCAATCCAAAAATACAATCTATAAATTATAATCAGCAGAGACATAAAGAAATAATTGCAACCAAGGAATTTCAAAGCAATCCTGATGCCAAAATGGTTTCATAGACACTGAACAGTTTTTTGAGCAACACACATTTTTCAAGATCTGTTTTTCCACAGAAGATGCAGAGGAAAAAAAAAAAAAAAAAAAAAAAAGGGGGGCTAAATTAGTCTAGTCTATATTTGGATTACTGCTGCTTGCCCAGAGGATTGAAAAGTTGGAAATAAAATGGGTCTGACCACTGGATGTCACTCTCGACTTAAACCTTGTTACATTGTCTGTGTTTCTGGCAAAAGGAAATTCTCAATTTTTCTGTCATTGTGTCTAAACTGCAGCGTGGCTGAACCTTCAGAGGGATGACTGAAGGTTGAAACTGCTGCTCTGCCAACAAATTCCTGAGTAATCTTACTTAGATCTTCCTGTATTTTGCCTCAGTTTTCTAATCTGCAAATCATTAGTAAAATGAAACCACACTTTTTATATCTCTAAGAGATAAAGGATTAAGAACTAATGAAACAGAAGAACTGTGGCTGAGAAACACTGTGAAAATACCAATACATACATAATCTAGGAAATGTAATTTTTACAATGCTATGGTAGCATATTGTTTTATAGTATAGAATTACAGAATGGTTTGGATTGTAAGGAACCTTGGAGATCCTCTAGCTCTAACCTCCTTGTCAAGTGTAGGCACACCTTCCTCTAAAACCAGGCTTCTCAAAGCCCCATCCAACCTGGCCTTGAACACTTCTCCAGGGATGGGGTATTCACAGCTTCCCTGGGCAACCTGTGCCAATGCCTCCACATCCACACAATAATGCTCTGCTTATATCTAACCTAAAACTACCCTATTCTACTACTGCAGAAGTACTTTTCAGGACTCTTTGAGTACTCTTGTTGGTACTATGACTACTAGTGTACTTTCCTATAAGTAACATGCATTTTTGGACAGCACAGAGTCCCACTTTCAGTCAGGGTAAATATATAAAACTAGAAATATAATGTTTCATGAAATAATGCTAATAGAGGGGTTTATTTAGATCTGATGGCTATCAAATGAAATATTCATTTGACAAGTGAAAATCAATATCTCTGTCATGTTCAATTCAGTCATTTCACTAAATTGTTTTGAAAATATAATGGTCCCAATGCCAGTGTAGAATTTTTGTGAGATTTACCAACACTTACTTACTGTACCTGGAGAACTTCTCTGAGAAAATTTCTCAAAATGATTTCCCATTAGATTGGGACTCTCTTGGAGGGCCCTCAAGGAGAGTCTTGGATGGCAAATCAGCTGCAGGTGGTCCCTAAGCAGGAGTCAGACCTTGCAGTATCCAAAACCACATCCCATTCTGCCTCGAGCCCTAGTTCTCACATAGTTTTAGAGCTCCTCCCATGCTAGTAGTCCATTATTTACCTGTGTTTTCAACAAAATGGATTTTTTCTAAAGAATCCAGGTTTTGTTTCTGTAAGTGTTTTCCACAAACAAAGAAGACAGGGGAAAATCAGGTGGGGATCCATGGTGACCCCCTCTGGTTGGGCTTCTCAACTGAGAGCAGGAGAACAGCCTGCCTCACCAACAGTCCTGAGATCCATTTTCACTGCATCCTCACAGTGGGAGGCTGTGGGGCTGTGGACAACAGAGCCATGGGACTTCATGTTGGGAAGACAGTTTTGGGCTTGTAAAAGATTTATTGTGGGATGTTCAGCAAAAGAACCTAGAGACACCTGGTTGGATGGGGGGAAATAAGCATGGAGGAGAGCCAGAAGAGCATGCTGTACAGCCGAAAAAGAAGGGGGATGAAAGACCATTCAAGTGCCAACAGGCATGGTCAGGACACTTATCTGATGTGGACTGTGCCTGATCAGTGTGGTCTGCTTTGTCTTCTCATTGAACCCCATTTCTAACTCTTCCCTTGGTCAAGGGACCCTATCCTGCATGTGTCTGGGCATGGTAAATCTACATGCCAAGCAGCTGACATGGAAACTACTGATCATGGAGCCTGATCTGTCTTTGGAAAATGTATATGAAGACAACATTTTCCTCTTGCTTTCCCCCAGTATTGTAAAATGGAAAAGGCTTTTGAGAGTACTGCAGCCATTTACAGGAAAACTGACTTCAACAATATTAGTCTGTTAGAATCACAGGTATTCCCACTTACTGCTTCCTGCATGCAAGAACAAACTTATTATCAATAAGTAAAACAAAGGCATGTGAAGCCACAACTCCATAATAGTTTTGTGTCAAAAGCTCACAGTTCATTTAGGACTATTAAGAGAGGTACCACATATAAAGACAAAACTCTAATGATGGTCCCAAATAGTCAGTGTAGTCCTTCTGCATTTGGTGTCTTCTCCTACTTCCTGCTTACAGCAAACATGCTTACAGTATGTTTGCCTTAAGCAATTAACCGTGGCTTAAAATATGACCAAGCCTTTCCTAGCAAGCACCCTGCAGGTATTATTCAGTGGTAATGATGATGACTGGGTTAAACACCCCAGTTACTGAGAAATATTGTGCAGGGTAATTGACCAAACTCATTGGAACTAGAACTGGGAAAAATGGGCAGGAAGCCAGAGGTTAAGGAAAACAGGTGGAACTGACTATTCTTTTTGTTACAGCCCTAACATATTGAAATACCAAACACATTAAGTCTGTTTCCTTGTATTTCTCATTTCCACAGAAAATTCTATTTAAATTTCTTTCTAAAATACTACCAGCACTACTTTTTCTGACAGCAACTTCTCAAAGTTGGCTCTGAAATGAAAATATTAATATATCCTATTCACACTAGTCTTCTGTGAATGAAAGACTCCATAGTTTAAACTTCTCCATTTGCTGTTTATTCACCTTCTCTTCTCTCAAAGTACAGAAATCCTGTTATGCATCAATCAAAGAAAAAGTAGGATGAATCCCTTATCACCTATAAAGAAGAAACAGTAGAAGCTGAATGGTACTGCCATATATAGTGTGGTTACTGCCTTCTTCTGTGTTTCCTAGCTTCTACAGGATCCCAAGAAATGGACAACATGAAAAGCCACTACCACCAGTCAAATCAAGCATTCCAAGGCACGCAGACCATTTCTGTGTCTTTACAGATCTATGCAAGAGATATCTTGACACAAATGTACCTATAGAAAATATTATAATTATTTCAATCTGGTTGTAAAACTTGTTTGCTTATGCATGTGTTGTGGTGTCAAGCAGATTACTCACACAAGGATGGTGTACTGAAGCATCAGCCCCAAACTTTATGTTCACTGTGCACTGGTTTACACCTTTTATGTTAAACTTATGTGTCAGCTTGAAGACATCTCATCTTGTCCACATAAAAATACTACTTCATTGAAATAAAGGGAATCTGAGTGCTAAATACCCCTTGTGTACCTCTAAATGAAATCTAATTTTCCATTTGATAACTGTCTATCATAAAAAAAAATTACCTGCATATGTGCTACCTGCTATTTGCTAACAGTCTCACGTCCCATCTCCTGGCTGAACACAAGATCGGATTTGCCATGTGTTTCAATTTGAGCACTTAAAGGTTGTTGCTGGCACCATGAAGTTTAATTTCATGAAAATATTATACACCTACCAATTGAGGAAAGGAGAAAGTCATAAGCAGATCATCAGAAAGCTCCTCAGTGTGCTAAAAATCTAAGCAAGAAACTGAGATGTGACATGAACTAAACTGCTACATTGAATTCAGAAATGAATGCATAGGCTATGGAAAGAGATCTAAATATATTTTCTGTTTCTACACATGAATACTCTTATATTTAGTGAGTTATATTTCACTGCCAGCCTCTAAATGGGCTATATTGATAAGGGGCTTTTTTATTTGATACTAGTAGGAGGCATGAAAACAGAACTGGAAAAGAAGCAGGATCAGAGTGTGTATAAAGATTTTGATTCATAAACACTGGCTTAACATTGTGCTTAAATAAAGTTTAATTAAATTACTGTTGCTTACAGCTGATTTTAATTCTATCAAGAATGTAATAAAGAATGGCTTTACATAAAGCAAAGTACTTTTAACTCCTTTTGAGTTAACTACACAATGTTTAAGCTCAATATATTTCCTATTCAAAAAGTAAGTTTAAGAAGATTTTTTTTATTTCTGAAGGCTAGTATCTTATATTTTCAAGAAGGAAAAAAATCATGTATTGTTTTCTATAGCTCTTTACTTCTCTTGATAAAAAATACCAAATAAAGAGCCATGAAAAGTAGTATTTTGCTGAAAAGAAAAACTGATTATCACCATCACCTTCATCATATAAATCCACAAAAAGAAAAAAATAACAAAATAAGAAAAGTAGAAAAGGAGTACACATCATTAGCATATTCAGCACTTTACCCTTTCCCACACTGAGAAAGCAAGTATTCTGCCATGGCCTAAGGAAGCTGCATTTCCACTACTTAAACTAAAGAATTTACTTGTCCTGTAGGTGAATTCCTGTATTACATTATAAAATCCACTGACCAATACCAGATCTACCAAGTCTCATACATTCAGAACAAGCCTTATGCATGTGTTTATCATCCCCCTCAATGCCAGTCAGCCCTGATATTGTGCTGCCATGGTGCTGCTGCTTTCATGCTGAATGAAACTTAACCTTTCCACCTACTGCAGCAGTTTCAGTGTGGCATGAATCCTGACTAAGAGAGCAAGGTGAGAATCCAGAAGATCACTCACATATATATGAAAAAATATTTTCTTAGTCCTGGTGGGGTGGATACAACTTAATCCAGCTTCCTGGTACTACTGGGCTTTTTTTGTTGATTTTGTTTTATTGTTCTGTTTTGGGTTTTTTTTTTCTTGGTTGGTTGGTGGGTTTTTTTGGGTTGTTTTGGGGTTCTTTTTTGTGGTTTTTTAAAATAATTTAATTTAAAAAAAAAATTGTTTAAATCTGAAGCAGTAATCCAGGTCCCCACCATCCTGTGTTCTCAGCTCAAGCATGGGAGCATGGGGAAGCTGCACTGCCAGTATCTCTCTAATGCATGGAAGAGAGTCTGCCTCATCCCTGCCAGACAACACTTGCTGCTGGTTTTCAGTATCCATTTGAAGCTAGTTCTCCTACTCCTAATCCTTGAAGTTCTAAAATTTTTCAAGAGAGAAAGTCAGAAGACAATTCTACACCTGCAGCCAAGGATAGTTTTTCATACATGAATAGGAAAATGTAATGAAAAACTTTGCATCGTCAAATTGTAATGAAATTTTAAAAATAACTATTGGCAAGTTCCAGTTACTTGAAAATTCAGTCTTTTCACACACAGCTATTTCTCAGTTATATGCACAAGAACTGTTTATGGAAATAAGTAGATATCCATTTTCTTATCCCTTGCATAAGACTATAAATGATGAATAGTCTATACTAATGATGTTTTGCAACTATCTTTGCTGGTGTCTGAGAGCTTCACAGATAAACAATTTTCACAAGACTTGTGAAATCAGCAGTTGCATGATCTGTCTGCCAGAGGTAGATTCATGCCAACATACATTTTATTTTGGGCATCCAAAAGAGCAAACACTATTGGGTTTGTTTTTTATTTTCTTTTTAGAACACTTGACGTCACAGAGAGACCTTTGCTATTTAAAACATACCTTTCCCTCGACAGCAGGTGCAAGGGTTTCACATCTCTGCCTAACAAAGCCTATACTTTCAAGGCAGTTAGACGGATTCTATTTTGGATTAGTATCCCAAACATCTGTACCTACAGAAAGCCAAAAGATAGTCTTCTTGACTTCAAATAGTATTCTTAGTCCTATACAGTGCAGCTATGAAAGAAAAAATCATAGCAAGAAGGGACTGTTGAAATTTATAACACATAATAACATTCCCTCTTCATGTACAAAGAATTATCTAGTATCTTCAGTAAAGTAAGTAATTTCAAAGAAGTAGTTCAGTCACTCATTGATCTGATGATGCCAGATGAAACCTTACTAAATGCTTTTCATATTAAGTATATTTTCATACAGTGTAGTAAATGGACTATTGTCTCAGTGAGTGTTTAGTCAAGACCTTTTCAACTCAGCCCAGAAACAGTGAATAAATTATATTAATTAGAAATTTCATTGAAAATACCAATTATCTACTGCTGGGGACTCTGGCATGTTTTGCCTACTCAACATCTGTGTTAGATTAAAATGTTCTTTGAGGCACAGACTGCTTTTATGCCTTATGCAACATTCTTCGTACTTAGCAAATAAACAATATATGTTTTGCAGATCCACTATTGGAAAGAAATTATCATCTATCAAAGGAATTTTTTTTCTCTCTGATTTTAAATGGCATAATAGGAGAAAGCCAGATTTAGCTGTAATGTTTATTAGAAGAACAACTTTCATTTCTTTATTGTGATATTTTCAGTTCATATTTAAGTTCTTGCTTAGAACATTTTCAGCTGCATTAGGTCTGTTGAGCTAGACCAATTCAACTTAAAAGCCCAAAACTCATCAACTTGGGCACAGTTCAACCCTTTCTGCTCCAACTTTTTTTTGCCATAAAAGCAGTCTTTAAGAATTAAAAAAATCAGATGAATTTAAACTGGCCAGCCAACGTGAAAAAAATCTTCCTTTTTTTTTTTTTTTCTCCTATGTTTTGCAAACACAAGAAGGAATAGAATCACTGTTAGGCACAGACATGGAAATTAATTTCTGCTGTCATAAATTTTGCATAGGCACTTAAATCACCCTTGAGAATCTAGTGTGAGAAATCTCCAAATTCCAAAAGCTTGGGATTTTTCTTTATGGGTAGGATAACGAATTCAACAGTTCCTGCTGGGACTGTGATGGTGACCAAAGTGATCTGTGTATGCACAAACATGAGAGAGCTACTGACTTTGGCTTGGGGGTGAAAGCATTTTATTCAATGGTGTTGTTTAAGGACAAATTAGACAAACAGCCAAAGTATGATGTCTTGTGTTGGTACGCATTGTCATAAGTGATTTCTCCAGCTCTGTTGGTCATGGGAGGTAAGGGAAAGATAAGGAAAGCAAGAAACTTGTGTATTTAAATACTATTAACTTTTTTTTAAACTGATTTAGAACTACTATAAAAGAGGAAACCAAATAGGAAGTAGCTGACAAGAACCTGTGTATTGATGATAGTTCTGTAATGCTCTAAACTGAATTTGAGACAAACTACTACTGTTGGCATTTCTATTTTTGTTCTCCTCACTGCTAAAAATTACAATCTTACAATAAAATGTTTTATTGGTGGCTACCTTATAAGAGTGTCTGTGACCTGAGAAAATTATGGAATCCAAAGAGGAAAGAACATTTTTCCTACCATATATTCTACAAACTGATACAAATTTAAAACTCGGGATGGTACTTTTGGCCTGATTTCCTCAGTACAAATTCAAATTCAATTCAATAAAATTGCATATAAGATCTTGTAGAATTCTGCACAGTACACTCAGAATCTGCTCTAATTACACTTCCTTGAGAGACTGCATGTGTAATTCCAAGGTGAACCAGGTTATTGTCTTAGGCAGATTGGCCACTGGCTCATTATGAAAACCACAAGGAATACTGTGACCTAATGGCAGTTGTACCAATAAACTGATACAGAATGCTCTGCCAATACCCAAACTCCTGTGCTCAAAAGAAGTAGCCTTAGGGGATGCTGGTCCTCAAAATCTACTCAAATCTTCTGTCTAGTTCAGACACTCAGCCTGATTCTGGGGGGAATTTAGGTGACACAGGTATCATAGGCAGAATGGTATGGTCATAGACTTGATGAAGCTGGGTGGTCAGACATGGCAATTACGTCTATGTATAATGCCGAGGAAACAAGCTGAAAATCATAAGGAAAATTAAGAAAACAGAAGGGCCAGGCTTTTTTTCATTTTAGAACCTGAATTGTAATTACTAAATGTTACATAAATATTATTTCTTTGTGACAATTTCGTTTTATTAGCTAAATCAGTAGTAAAAAGGGATCTGGATATGCAATCGTCACATTAATCTGCTTTGTGGAAGTTAACTTCAGTATTAGGAAGAACGTGAAAAACTTAGTACAAGAGCACATGACATATGAGGAGCAGGTAAGGGGATTGGTTTATGCAGACTAAAGAAGGTTAAAGGTGAGAGGTAACTGATGTGCTCCACAAAAAAAAAAAAAAAAAAGACTGTCAGAATTTGTTCAGAAGCACAGTGAAAGGACAAGAATCAGTGGTTGCAAGTAGCAATAAGCGCAATTCCTAATGTACAAAGGTAAAATATCCTATTGGGGTCATCAACATGAGGAGAGACTGCCCAAGCTGTACCTCCTTGAAGGTTCTCACAGCTCAGCGCAGCAATCTGACCTTATTTTGAAATTTGTTTTGCTTACCAGGGGGCTGGACCAGATGAGCCCCAGATGTCTACAACAGTGAAGAACTTCTTTCTCATTACATTCAAGACACTAAGTTCTTCACACACATATGCATCCAGACAGAGGAAAAGAAAAAAGTCTGTGGCCCTGGAAGAAGGCAGCTATTGAAATATCAGTTCACTTCTCCAAATACCACTGGTAACTGATAAGGGAAAAGACATTCTACATGTCTGACATTCAGGATTTTTATCACTAGATAGTTTGAAATCCATGCATGGCACAAGCCAGCATGGATACAGCAACACCAATAAGGCTGGGGATAGTGCATAGTTAGTCTTGTACGAGTCTGGCTCAGCCTACCAGATAGTTTCAGACTAACACTAACCATAAGAAATATGAGTTTTTACTTCCTGGGGGTAAAAACAAAACCCTGAAAGGCAAAAATCTGTAGAGAAAACTAATACAATTGGCTAGATCAGCACATGAAAGCAATAAAGGTGGAGACTGTTGTGCAAAAAATACATTGGAGTCTGAGGTGTTAAGTAGTTTGCTTTGTCTTTAAGGGGAAAGACTTGAAAGTCATCTGCAATAAGATGATTCACATTTTAGAATAAGCATAATCTATAATGGCAAAATCAGTTTGTTTCCTGTGTAAAGTATGTTGCCAATATGAATTTGGTTTGAATTGTTAACTGTATTTCCCAATTGCACTTAATTGCATTTTTAAAGTTGTAGCTGTATTTATTGAGTATGTGTTTTCTTTTACATGTTTCTAAGGACTAACGAATACATTCCTTGTCTTGGTAACAACACTAAGTGTTGTAAAGAATCAAGAAGCGGCCGAGAACACTGTATTGTAGCCTGTCTAGAGGGAGAACATCATGCTTTGAAGCAATCACAAGGGAAGTGCAAGCTGAATCCATAATTTCCGGGTTTGCCATGACAGAAATAGCCCCCTATAAATAAACGTAAGCAAATACATTGTAGTAAAAATACCCCAAAAAACCTAACCAAACAACAAAACAAAACACCAAAATAAGCACAGAAACCAAATCAAACAAAAAAGCAGTAACAAAAACCCCCAAACCCAGAAGAGTAAGTGGATGGACAAAGAGTGAATTTTCTTCTCCTCTTTGTCCTTAGTCTGTGGTAGGATTAGAGAGTAATATTCAAAGAACATCCACTTTTCCAGTCCCTAGTGTACTATTTATGAGAGAAATATTTCAGCTAGATTACACAAACTGCTGCTTAGTTAGTAAAGACAGAGAATCTGAATAATCTCTTAGGGGAATCATCAGCTTTAATTTTCTTTCTACTTCTAGAGGTCATTGCTTCCTACCTCCTGCAATGAAGCACAACAGTTTTGTAAGGGGCCACTACAGCAAATTATAAAAGAAATCCAGATCCTCCAAATTCATTATCTCCATTTCTCCTGTCACAAAAACTAGTAATACAAGAAGGCACCAGATCTGCTCTCTGCCCTGGTACAGATGTGAAACAAGATGTTAAATATGTGCTAAATCTACACATAAAAATATATTACCAGACATAGCAAACAAAACATATATCTAAATTATGGGTATGACAGTATTCCTTTATTCATACAGGAAATATAATTGAACTAAGCTCAAGTATTTAAATATAATTGAGAACCACTTACGTTTTGTAAGCTTTTCCATTGCATATGGCACTTCTTTCAGACACAAGACCTCTTTAATTTACTTCTGGTGAAAGAAGCAAATTGGTTCTTACTTTCCCCCTAATGCTATCTGTTACTAATTGCAATCATTCCTTCCAGTGCAATAACATTAAAAAGATGCAGGAGGCCCAATTCCTAAAGCATTTTTAATGCAACTTCCATTCTAGGCAGTTTAATGACATTAAAACTCTCTGATGTACTGTGCAAATGGGTAGAGGTGTAGTATGCCTACTCTGGCTTCTCAGGGAGAGTGAAAGCAATACAATATTGATGAAGTGGGATCTAGCAATGAAGAAAATTCCCTTTTTCTGAAGCAGCCAACAGTTACAAACTAATTCGCAGAGCTAGCTCTCTTCTGACAAGTCCCTTCAGTGCAGCTTCCACTGACACAGAAAGTGACAGGCTTAGGAGCTGTGTCTCCATCACTGTCTCTGCTAATGTCCTCATGGGCTACCCTGGCAGAAGATAAAGAAAACAGAAACATTGATGTTATCTGAACATCAAGCCCAAACAACAACATCTGCAGTGTTGCACATACACAGTTGGATTTTTTTTGTTTTTTTTTAAAGCAGGGGGAGAGAGAATGTTATGAAAAAGTTGGGTCCTGATTAACAGTGTAGGCAAGACATTCAGTGGGGAGTCCCAGAAGAAGAGGGTCTTCTGGGAACAGAGAGAAGCTGTGCTGGCAGCTTCTGGCTGTCTGTTGCTCTGGCAGCCAGCAGTGGGGCTCCCAGGGCCAGCTGGGGACAGGACAGAGACATGGGCACATCTCTTCTGAGCAGCCTCCACTGCTGCACTCCCTGAGGAGCAGAAGGCTGTTGACTGCAATATGAAACTAGAGTATGAGCTGCTGGTAGGGAGCTCAGGGAAATCATGCAGATGCTACTGTCCTGGCAGGCAGAGGAGACAGGAAAACACTTTCCTCCAAGACAGAAAATCCCTCACCACTGCTTCTGATGGTGACCGACACTAGGGGAAAGAAAAGACAAGCTCCCATTTTACAATTAAATATGAATAAATAATTTATATGTAACAAATTTAAATCACATAAGTCTATGTGCAAGAAGAAGCAATGATATATCATAATTTTTTCCACTGCTTTTTCCAACACTATTGCAAGAACTTTGCAATCTGACTCGAAAACCATGCAGAAGCAATAATGTATGGAGAAAACTTTTATACACAACACATATTCAAACTTAACCTGCTCACCTTAGCAACGGATGACTTGAGTCCTACCTTCAGTCAGACAGTAAAATTATTTAACTGTGTCTGAAACAAATTTGCATTATAACCAAAACATTGCTGCAACTAAAGAACAAAATTCCCCTCTTTCAAAAAAAAAAAAAAAAGGTAAAAACACAGCCAACTACTTTTATAAGAAATCCTAATTACTCAGATAAACGTGCTTGAGAAGATTAGTCAAATCTATAAAGAAAAGAAGTCATGTTGGATGGATAGTGAAGGCCGAGTTTAAGGAGGCAGATTAAACACAGGTGGCTCACTCAGTTTCATTTAGAGTTTTTACTATCCCTAAACCCCTAGTTGTGATGCAGCCAAAGGAAAAGGCATCTTGTGTATGAGAGTGAACACCTGAACTACTTGTTTTGAAGAAGAGATTAAGTTAGAAGATCACAAATCATAAGTGAAAACTGAAAAAAAAACCACTGAGATATTAAATTAAACTTAAATCCAGCAAAAAGTAACTATAATTAACCAAAAGGATTTTTTTCCATATAATATGGAAAGAATTAGGATTAGATATAATTCAAAATAATTGTAACATTCACTCTTCTGTTAGACATGATTGATATATTTGCACATGACTATGCCTTTGCAATACACCAGATATTTACCATGCAGGGTAAAGCTGCAACTTTTCCATTTATATCTTCTGAATGATATTTTGAAGAGTTGTACAAAGGTGGAAGCATTAATCAGAGACAGGATGTTATTTGGAACATGTCTTTGCTTTCTGACACTTACATATCTTAACACATAATAATTTGCTCCTCAGTTTCTGTATTCAGACTTACATTTCAATATTTAGGAAAAATTTCACAAACAAAACCTGTACTCACAAGCAGAGAAGCTATACATTAGCTTTACCAAACATGTAGGATTAACATCAGGCTAAGATGTCTCAAGCCTCTTTATGCTCATCTGCTTAGGACATCTATACTACATATTCACTGTCTGCTCCAAACTTGCAGCATGACTCACTTCACAAAGAGCTGTGCCACATTGTTTAGGCAATTAAAGACAAGAAAATGTAGGACTTTTATGAAACCCTTTACACACTGAGCAGTCATTCCTAGAAATGCGTAGAAGTGCTGTTGATGAGCAGCTATCTGCAGCTTTAGAAATCCTCTGGGTACTCTACACCCAGAGATGTTGCAATCCACTTGAGCCTAGCTCTTGTGGATGCACAAAAGGAGATTATATGCACAGTACTTTCACTCTCCTCAAATCCTGTGCAAGGGGTGTTCAGCCTGTACTCCTGTGTAAATAAACACTGTGCTATAAACTACACTGGTCTCCCAGTGGATAAGGTACCAGTTTCTTCAAAAATAAAAAAAAGGAGTTTAAAACTAGGATGATGTCCTTTACCTGCCCAAACAATGGCCAGAACAATGGCAAGAAAAGCTGTTCCTGTGGAAAGCAGCATCCCTTCAGTGGTTGAGAAGATGTTACTCCTTTGCATGTGCATTTGGTGAGAGGGAAAGAATACTACTGCTAAGTCCTCTAAGGACACCAGTCAGCAATAAGGTATCAAGCCATCTCACACACATTTACATCCAAAATCTGCAGCCTTCCAGATATGGTCTGGCCCATAGGTTAATCAGCGCTTAGTACTCCATTTATTAAATGGAAATTGGTATTTCAAACAATATTTGACGTGCCTAAGCACTTGTGAGAATGTCTCAGATGTTGTGAGAACTGAAAGGCTCTATAGAAGACCTTTATATATAGAGAAAAGGAAAAAAAATTATAAGATGCACAGTATCTTTGTTTGTGTTATTTAGAATGCTATGAAAGAATGAAAGTGAAACATATAAATATTTATGTAGCACATCTTTTTTTGCAAAAAAATCCCAAAAACTTCCAAACTGAACAAAACACAGAAAGCCCCAAGATATGAATGAGATCAGCAGAAACCAGGTGGGCTGACTGAGGGATGTATTCCAGTATTGCTGGTTGGTATATGTTTTACATGTTATGAGAGACCATAAAAGATGCATACACTTTTATCTCACATGAAGGTCACTTTAGCAGTTCACTTCTAATTCCATCTGGTTCTGCATTTAAATTTCACTCATGAAACAAACAGTTAAAGTAGTTTTCCTATTTCTATGTGTCTTTGAAATATCTGTTTGGGTTCTTTTTCATCAGGAACAAAATCGTTAAGAATTCTGTGCTAGCAATTTTTTAAAAGTGCCATAATCTTCTCTAAAAGCATTTATGGTTTAGATGTAAGAATTTCTGTGGGAAGTTAAATCCTTACTGTGTTTTGGGCAAAAGAAAAGGGACAGTGATGGAAGCAAAAATTTCCAGAAAAAAGGACCAATGAATCTTAGTAAAAAAACTTGGAAAGCATCTAATAGCCCTTTTTTCCTTAGAACTTCTTTTAGAGGTGAAAGAGAGCTAATGCTCAGTAGAGTCTACTCACACTACTGACTTGCACATCTAATTTTTCTTCTCGGTAGTCATGATAGAGACAAAAAGGCTCCTCAGACCTTTCATTTGGATTCCAAATATTTGTCTCTCCCAAACCTTCCCTCAACTTCTTTTTGAAATTATTTTGCACTTTTGTTTTTCCTTGTCAATGGCATGTTTCCTTATTTTGATGAGCCAAGATTTCATAGCTATTCATTTCATTTGTTTTTCTATATACCTAAGAATCTTTCAGAAGAACAAAGATACTTTCCACCTAAGTCATGAAGAGAGGTCAGGTATTATAATTTAAAATCCTGACTGAAACACTTTTCCTGCTACTCTAACATAGCACAGCAAATGAATAACTGTACAAAGTGGAACAGTTCCAGTGAGGACTTCAATTATTTATGGTCTTAACAGCTGTAGTCTTTCTGGTTCCACTAAACCCCAAGATCTCCTGGATTCAGTACAGCTGCTCATAGTACTGCACACTGTTTCTGCTTTTGCTTGCAAAATCCTATGCTTCTTCCCACTTTCATGGAAGATGTGAACACACATTGAGCAGAGCAGAAATGGAAAGACTAGATATTTTGCAAATGAGGTTCTTAGCCTGAATAACACTGAGAGAATGTTTTACAATTCTTTAATATCATGAAAATATCATTATTCTGTCTGGTTGACATTAGTTGGGATAATACCAGTTATAAATTAGTATAAATTAACTAAATTGTGAGGATTATTAATAGCTGCTGCTGTAATAAATTCCATTGCAATTCTGCCTGCGTTTAATGAACAGAGAGATGTGTAATACAGAATACAAGTGAATAAAATACAGTTTCTTTAGACAGATGGAAACAGAAAGATTTGTGCATATAGAAGGAATCATTCATGGCATTTAATGAATGGATGCTTCCCTTTTATTCCATTCAAACAACTTCAGCAATCAGCATTCTTCCCTACTATAGTGGCAGTGGTTTATACATGTGTTAAGAAACATATGGGTTAGGGAAAGTAGGGACCAATAGGGAAGCAGGAATTTACAGTTGATGCAAAATTGTCATTGCCACAGTATGAGACTGTACACAGCTTCTATGAAAACTGTCTGCCTTTCTCTCTGCTATCAGCTCTGCTCCTGACATATCCACAGATGGCTATGGCAGTAATTCACATTTACAAGTAAGAGGTCTAAGTCCTGGTTCAATAATGACTTATTCTATGCAATGTGGAACCTTTGAATAATCTGTTCAACCATTTGCTTTGAACAGAAACACCTTCCCGTTAGCTCAATACCATGTAAAGTTTTTGTTCAGCTATGTGATATATTATAAATTACTCTTTTTTATTCTTTCTCCTTTCTGGTGCATTAATTTAAAAAAATAATCAGAAGGCTTGTGACTTATCTTAAAAATGTATTCCTCTTGCAGTAGAAAATTATAAACAATCCCTTGTATTCCGAAGTCTAGTTGTGTGCTGTAATTTTTTTAAAATTATTTTTTCATTTCCACAAAAATAAATAATCTGGTAGAGAGTCGGTATTCAAGTTCATACACTTAAATTGAAATTTCTTTTTTAAACTAAATGCTCCATCTCTAAAGTAGCTCAAAACATAGCCATTTACATCTGTTCCCTGAAAACAAATAATCAGCTTAATCATTTGTTGCAATTAAGAAATAAAGCAATGTGGGTAATAGAACCTGTATTCTTAGGAAGCCCTTTTGCTCTCAGGAAGACATTTTGCTTAGTCTTCAAGCCAAAGTATCACCAAAAACACTGTTTAAAAATTTGAATGAAGCTCAAATTCAATATTGCTGAAAACTCTGTGCTGCTCAAAATGAAAGGGCATATATTAAAAGAGCTCTTCTTCATGAACCTGTGTGTATATGAACAGTAAAATATGTAGCTGACTTCTAGAATAAAAATCATACAATCACAGAATTGCTCTTGTATTTGCAGAAAATTTGCCTCAAATCCTTGACTTTGCACTATTGTTGTCAAAGATTTAATAAACTTACATAGGTAAGCTGTAGGTGTCAAAAATATGTCTTAATATGCTAGCTTTTAACAAAAGCAGTGTATTTTTATCCATTTCATCACTTTCCAAATTGAATGTAGTTCTGAGAAACCTTCATTTTGTACCATGGAACTAGAAAGCAAGGACTTCCTTCACAATGACATCTCCCTAGAGGAAGTCACAGTTCACTTCTAAGAAGGCCTATGTTAAAAAGGAGGCTGCTTCACAAAACCTGCAAACAGAGTTCCAGGTATGTGAAGCAGTGATAAAATCTCCACGTACGTACATATGATATGCAGGGCAGTAAACAGTCGTAGTAGCAGAAATGTGTCTCGATGACCCAGACTTTTCCACTCTGAAAATGGAGTACCATGCTTTATTATTTAATTAGAGCAATGACAATAGAGAAAAAAGCCTCAGAAGGATAAAAGTGCTTTCAGTTTGTTTTATCTTGCTTCTTGTATCTGGTGAAGTCAGCAGCATTCCACTGTAGGCAAGTAAAAATTAGGGTTCTACCAAATCTGAAGAATCTCTACAGTCTGTTGCAGAGATTCCCAGTGATTGTGACTTTGTTTCTGCATAGTATACACACATGAAGGACAACTATTTCCTGTCTGGTTTATTATAAACATAAATGAGATCTAAGCAACTCAATAGATGTAAAGAAGTACTGGCAAATTTTGTGGGAAGCAACAGATGATTTTTGGTTAAGGACTACTATAAATTCAGAAAGACACTGATGACCTTTTAAGGAGATACTGGTTCTATGAAAATAGATGTTTTGCAGAATTTTCCTTAGCTGAGAGCTAGGAATATTGTTCTAGCCTATGTTTGATCTCAAAGAAATGATTACTAGAAATGGAGCCATTAACTACCTATTGAATAAAAAAAATCAACACTTCTTTAAGTATCCCTCACTTAAGCTGTATTTTAAATCCTGTTCTACACATTCTGCACACACAAATCAAGTAATCTTGAAATCTTAATTTCTAGTTATTTTATGATATTCAAATATTATATATATCTATAGCTATATAGCTATAGATATATTGATATATATGAATGTTATCATGAAGTAACACAATGAAACTCAGGAATTATATCTCTCCACTCTATCACTGTAGTTACTTTTCAAAGTCATTGCTACAAATTCCTAAAGACTTGAAGATATTACAAAATAAATATTTTTTTTCCTCCTCAGAAAAGACACACAATAATATCCTATCTTCCAGTAGACGAAAATCACCAGTATTTTACTTTCAGATTATATCCTCCCTGAGGCATGAGTCTTTCTTCTGGCATCCAGCACTTCTGTAACTTCCTCGTGCACTTACAAGAGTAGCTACTTTTGAAAGATGACAATAGGAAAGACCTTACACTTTCTTGTCAAAAAGAATATTCACATGATATCTAACTCCCACAAACACTAACATTAACTGAAGTTTGACAGGATTCAAAGAAGCTTTCACCAGGCAAGACTGGAGGGGCAGAGACTAAAGAAGTTAAAAAAGCAGACTTCTGAAAATATTTGTTCTGAAAATATTTGTCTTTTTTTCTACATTCCTTAGATACACCATAGTTACCACAAAGGTTAGCTCACTATTAAAAATCTATATTCTGAAAAGAAGTCAGTCAAATCATGTGGCAAAGATCCTTAAATTGTTATTATCCTGTGGACGAGGACAAAATCACTTCCAGACCACCAAAATTAAGAGCTTCTTTGTAAGTTCATACTTGGAGAATTTGAAATATAGAAAGATAGCATCACTGGACAGATGAGATAATAAACTATATGTTTTAATTCGTATTTTAATAAATATTTTAAGAAAATGTAGCAGCATAATAACAGCAACAACTGTTAAAGTTGGACCAGTAATAATACAGTGAGCATTAAATATAGTTTTAAGTATTGTATTATATTAAAATGAATGCAAAATGTCATTATTTTGAGACCAATCCCTACAATGGTACTTTCAAGTGAATAATTTCTGTAGACAGTACCAAGTTTCACAGTAACCACATACAGTTTAAAGTTCCTCTGGAGAACTAGAAATCACCAGCTCTTTAAAAAAGTAAGGAAAGCAGCAGGGTTTCAGCTACGCTGCTCTGTGTGTTACAGCTTGGAGTATGCATTATACAAACACCCAATTTCTGCATTTCTCTGTTTCTTTCTTGGCACTTTCACTGCAATAATTTTGGACTCATTCATATATTATGTTTATACAATGCCCATCATAACATCCTGCTGAGTTGTACTTTTCATGCATTTTTACAATGTCAATGTTTGTAAAAATCACCTAGCATGCCAAACTGCATTTGGATGCCTGCCTACAAACCTCAGCCTTCAAAACTTACAGAATTCCCAAAGTATTCAGGTTTCTGGCACTCTTGGGTATGTACTTCAAGAGTGCCCTTAGTCACTCCTTCTCTTGCCCAGCACTTCCTGGGTTTTTAGACAGATGCCTCCCCTCACACTTCAAGGACAGGAGTGCAGTAAGGAAGGCTCCAAACGCTCCTTTCTAGGGATAGTGGGGGGAGACTGGGGGCAAGTAAAAGAAAGATGCAGCATTTACCAGTGGCCAGCATATTCCCTACCAGGTAATCAAGATTTACAGGAATCTTTCTAATATTAGGCAGAAAACTGTGCCTGCATTCTCATACTTCCTTCCTAGTTATGTAGTTCACTCATGGACATAGGAGAGGAACTGATCTCCTTGTCCATATTTCCTAGCACTGGGCTATGGTGTAATTTTTCCACCCTGTCAGGATAAAAAACCCACTTTGATCATCTTCAGGTTTCTTTAGGGGGTCTAAGGCCCTTAGGCTATATTTTTTCAAAAGGTGCACAGGAAGATAAAAAGACGTGTATTACACCAATACAGTGAAGAAACATTGATCTGTATTTGTAAATGGCTTGTGTAAATTCATATGGATTTAGTGAACAGTCCTTTTAGGTTTTTTAAAGCAAAACATTTACTGAGAATAGAAGAGAAAGAAGGGAATAGTTTCAAAGGCAAAAACTCCCATCCAAAAGAAAACAAACATCACTGTAAGGTGTATGGAAATAAAGGCATTGTTGTAGATACACCTGTCATTCTACTTCTCTCCCTTTGAAACAATTATTTGTGTCCATGAGGTTTTAAGACACTGATGTCTTAACATCTTAATATCTGCCATATGCTTACTTGTCTATATGAGCACCACTGTTTATCCTTCTGCCGGCCACAACTTAAGATGATTTAAAGAGAGAGAGAAGCATCTGGACTTGATTGCTTATCCAGTCTTTGTAATGACACTGTCATTACTGATAAACATGTAGAAGATTAATTGCATTTAAATATTGAACTTCCATATAGGTAAACTGCACAATTGATTTGTATACAGAGGTGTGTGTCCACCTTTTGTACTCAAAATAAATAAAAAGAGATGAAGGAAGAAAATTCCCTGGTTTTAAGTTGATTACATATATTTATTATGAAGCTGCATACAAACAGCAACGTCAAGTGGTTTTGACTTGCTAGCTGTGTAAAACTGATGTGAGAAGTGAACAGCACGGCCTATCAGGGTTTTTGTTTTCAGAAGCATTTAAAAGTCAGATTAAAACTTAAGCAAGGACTGATGAGTTGTACTGACACAATGAAAAAATAAGGGTAATGATAGAAATGTGTTTACTGACTCCATCAACATAATTTTTGACTACTTCTGCTCAAGGAGAAAGCTAAGGAGTGCAAAAGCCCCAAATCAAAATACATCATTAAAACACAGGCATTTTCAGGCAAGGATCACAAAATATTTTCTTAGTCAATTATGTACACAGCCATTGGAATACACTTCATTTACATAATCAGACATGTAAAGAATGTATTTGGCTGAATATTATTGCTGCTGCTGGTAATTTAACGGATATTGTAACAAACCAGAAGAACTTAAAGGCTCAAGAAACACAGTATTCCTAGAGTATTTCAGTGCTGAGTATTGTATATGGAGGGAGGTTCAAAGCCCAGTTCAAAGCACTGGGCTTTGAACTAAATCCTGCCATTTTCTAAAATCTACTCCTGTTATTTCCCCCTTTATTCTTTTAGAAAACATCCTGTTGATCTGTTGCAGAGACATGTAAATAAAATGCTTTGTCCTTTGAAGAGGTTGAAACTGCTGGCTTAGTACTATAAACCTGGAGGACCTATAAACCTTAGTACACACACCTGGAGGACTTTCTCAGATACCAGTTTCAAAACAGAAGAGCAGGTAGGACTAGCTGTAGAGCACTCCTTAAAAAAATTACAAGAAAAAAACATTAAAAAATCCCTAATTTAAAAGATGCTTCTCAGTAGAGGCTGAGAAATACAGTTGTCTGGTCTGAAAGAATGGACTAAAACCATTTTACGGCATATTAACTCTCTGGTTCCTTTGCTCTTTATTGAACAGGGAAAAGTGCTGATCAAGATGAGAATGAGCACAGAATTTGAGTGGCAGAAAAAGAAGCAGCCTACATCATGTACAAGGTTTGTGTGACACAACCACAAACTCTTGTGGCCTGCTTTGTCCAAGCTGAACTGGGTCCTAAAGTACTGATTTACCATCATTCACCAGTTCTTAATATCCATTTAATAACCCAGCATTTAATTTCGTTTTTGGAAATTGTAAAGATACACTACAAGGGAAGTAGTTCTTGAAATATAAATTCATCTCAAATAGAAAAAAAACCCACTACATTCAGAATATTTAATAATTTATGGTGAGGTTTTTCCCTGATTGAGGGTTCAACTTCTCAGTGATTTATATAAGAATCACTTTTTAAATGAAAAAGAAAATTTATCCTATAAATTAATTATGTTTTAATTATGAAAAAAATAATTAAATGACAGGACAATATACTAAGACCTTACCTGAATAACCTGCAGGAATTTACCAGCATGTACATATTGGAACACATAATAAGGAAAGTTGATATAATAATTTAATATTGACTAGAGGACCCTTTGAAGTGAGGTTTCTTAGGAGCCATCATGTGAAGAGACGGAGGTCTCAGATGTATTCTGGAGTAGAAACACTTCATGAAATGTCAATGCTTCCATCAGGATAAGGAAACTGCTTTCTGTTCAAGGCTACTAGGACTCCAACAAAAAAAAGATTTAAGATTATTTTTTAGAAAAATATTAACACAAAAGAGAGGCCATAAAAATAAACAGAACATACACTTCATGTGTAGAAGAAGCAAACAAATATTTTCTATTTAAATATGGCGGCTCATCATACAATGTATGTCCATAAGACAACCTAATGCTGGCTTCATAATCAAATGTGAATATATGGAAATCAAAGTAAAAAAACCATAAGTTTCACAGAAAAAAATATGATCTGAAGAAATAACTTTCTACATTTCTATTGTATATAAAGCCTTATAAATCTCATGTTGCAGAGTAGACAAGCAGGAATGCCTAATTTACAGGGCTTACAGGAAAAAAAAATGCAAACTAGGAATGTGCAACAAAGTGCATGTAACCTGAAAAGACAAATCACTCAGCTGGAAAAGATGCTCTGTAGGAGTAAACCATTCCACACAATATATAAAGGAAACTTATGGATTTGCAGAGATTTGCATTCTAATAATGAATGCAGAAGTCAACTATCAATGGATGTTATAAATCCTCACATTGTAGAGTTTTAGGTAAGGTAATCAAACAAAAATGGGTTTCTTCAAGAAATGTCTCATGATACTCCATAAGGTGATAACAAAGAAGTCAACTGGATCTTCATTAGTTGTATGCAACCCAATGAACTGGAATCATTGTCAGCCTCCAGAACAGCAATCAGCCAGCTTATCTGAGCAGAAGCACGGATCCCCACACATAAAGTGCAAGAGTAACCAAAGCCCTACAAACCTTGCCAGCTGAGATCAGTAACACTGCATTTGGACTAGATGTATTCAAATATTCTCCAGTTTGGTGTTCCCCAGGGCTCAGTATCAGGGCTATCTTTGTTTGACATCCTTGTTGACAATGTTCCGGGACAAGGGCACAAATGCACCCTTGTGAGGCAAGTTTGCAGATGACAAAAAATTGAGTCCTGGCGTTCATCTGCTAGAGAGTCGAAAGGCTCTACAGAGGTATCTGGGTAGGCTGGATCAATGGACTGAGGCCAATTGTATGAGTTTCAACACGGTGAAGTGCTGGGTCCTGTCTAGGGTCACAACAACCCATGCAGTGCTACAGAACTGGGGCAGAGTGGCTGGAAAGGTGCCCAGTGGAAAAGGACCTGGGGGTGCTGGTCAACAACAGCTGAACATGAGCCAGCTGTGCCCAGGTGACCAGAAAGGCAGTGGCTTCCTGGCCTGTATCAGCAATAGCGTGACCAACAGGACCAGGACAGTGATCAGACCCCTGTGCCCAGCACTGGTGAGGCCACACCTTGAGTCCAGTGTTCAGTTTTCGTCCCCTCATGGCAAGAAAGACACTGAAGTGCAGGACCAAGCTCAGACAAGGGCAACAGAGCTTGTGAAGGGTCTAGAGCACAAGTTCTGTGAGGAGTGGCTGAGGGAAATGGGGGTATTTAGCATGGAGAAAAGAGGGGGGATGGAAGAAAGAGACTTATCACTCTCTAAAACTACCTGAAAGAGCTTTGCTGTGAGTTTAGGTCTCTTCTCCCAAGTTACAAGTGACAGGACAAGAAGAAATTGCCTCAACTTCTACCAGGGGAGGTTTAGATTATATATTTGGTGGTGGGGGGGAAATCACCCAAAGGAATATAAAACATTGGAATGGGCTGCCCAGGGAAGTGATGGAGTAATCACCCTGGAAGTGTTCAAAAACTTTGGGGATATGGCACTTGAGGACATGATCTACTGTTGAACATTGTGATGGTGCTAGGTTGTAGTTGGACTTGATGATCTCAAAGGTCTTTTCCAACCTTAACAATTCTGTGATTCTGTGAAAAGGGAAGTGAAAAGATTGCATTACTCTCAAAACCAGAGTTTCTTGTCATAAAAAAATGGAAGCTGCCTTGTCTTTACATGTTTTGCCCAAGCAACAATCACAACTGAACTCATTGTTAAATATAGTTTAAAGCAACAAAAGGATAAGAATGTTTGTAAATCCACTACAATATCACATTTCCGTCACATGTTTCCTGTAAAGTAACACATAGCAGACTTGTGAGAGAAAAGATTTTCATTAGTGGCTCAAAGTATTTTTTTTTTTCAGTTGGTCATAAATTATTTGCAGAAAAATACACCAAAATAGATAAAATAAATTCTACAAAATAAGACTACATCTAATGAATCCCTGTCTAATCCATACAGAGACTGAAATATTAGCACTATTGGAGTATGACCTCAGCATAGTCTGTATAAGAACCTTCTCTGATCATGTCTGTAGGATTTGGAGTAGAATTCCACAGAATCTGAAATATTGCCAGATCCATCCACATCTGAAGATACCACACAAATGTATTAGACTAGCAATACCATTCTGAAAATAGACAGCTTTATCTCCACAACAATATATTAAGAACAAATGAAAGGAAAAAAACACATTTGCATTACTTTACCTTATGAAAATCCAGACAACTGAGTATTTTGCAACTTGTATTATATACAAGGCCCAAGGAAAAGCAATCAATATATCACATTATGGAGTACATTATCTATTAAAGAAAAAACAAAAAAAAAACCCCACAAAACAAAAACCCCAATTTATTATGGTGTTAGCCCTGAAACTGCTCAGGGGCTTTATTTTTAAATAACCATTCATTTTTCTACAACCTAATTCATTTTATGTGTTCATAACCAAGCACAACAGCAAAATGTTTGTGCCAGAGGTAGAGGTAATCAAAATTCTACGGAAGGATAGAGGCAGAATTATAGGCCTAATTTCTCCTAATTTCTGTTTTGCCATTATATGGTTCCAGTCAGGAAAACACTAAGGACTGTAAATTACAATAAGATGACATTGTACCAGAAGAGTCAAAATCAGCGAAGATTGCAACTGCAAACAATGCGTGTTTTCTAATAAACTAGGTCTCTATGCTGGCTCTACGTATACCTCAGTGAAATCAGGGCTCAGGACTCAGGACATGGAGGATTGTTGAAGGGGCAAATATTCAATAACAGGTTATTATCACATTTCTTGGTGAGATATAACCATTTCCTAATAAGAAGTCATTCTGAAGAGGGTGACGATGTTTTTTCTTAATTTTTCCTTTTTCAGGCATCTGATTGCAGCAATTACATGATTAAACCAAAATTAGTGTTTATCCTAAGCTTATTTTGTTAATATCTTTTGTTTGCTTCTGCGCAGATACTGAGTGTGATAAACATGGCATGTTTTATTAATCTCAGATATATGTATTTTTATGTGATTGCTGCAAGGATTAAGAAGAGACAGATTATTATTTGTAATCATATATGTCTTGCATTCTGATAAAAATTTTAGTTTAATCAAGATTTCATAATTATGTAGGTAATTTTCACATTAAAAAAAAAAAACTAAAGTAGCTGTATCCAAATTTTTTTTTTTTGCTAGAGACTAATATTATTAGTATTAATATACTAATATTTATATATACTTATATAATATTTTATTTATATCTTTAGTCTGCATGGCCTTGGAAGGAATAACTTATATTTATCACCTTTCCCTATTAACATTCAAAAAATTAATCTGAACAATCTGAACAATCTGAAAAAAGAAAAAATATTTGTATTTATGTGAACCATGTATTCTGTCACAATAAAGCATTAGGTCTGGGCTAGAGGACCCTTTGAAACATGCAGGTGATTAGGTAAACTTTCTTATCAATGAAATACAGATACTTCAAAGCTGAGAAATATTTACTCACCCAAATTAGATAGGTAATGTGCCAAAAAGTGTATTTGCCTGAGACACAACTGTGGGATCTTAGTGATTACATGAATGAGCTGAACCTTATATTTTTACGTTCCAACAGGAAACCCTACACAGTCCATCTAACTCTATATTGAAGATATAGAAGTACTTCTATATTGAAGTACTGGTTCAGCTCACTGGCTCACAACTTGTAGAATTACATTTGAATCGTTAATGTTACCTACCTTCCTCCCCTGAATTCTGTCTCAGTCAATTAATCAGTCTCAAATTTGCTGGCTCTCAGCATCACAAACTGAGAAGTTACTCCCCTAGGTTCCCACTACTTTTCCTGAGTACAAATCCAAATATAAGTTTATAAAATATTGAGATGAATATAGTATTTCTTAAACAAAAATTGGAAAGTTAATTAATAATCCAAGACTTTTTTTAAAATTTGAATTGTATCAGAACTGCTATACTTTATCACAAAACAGACCATATACTTACTAAGAAAGACAATATTTGTTTCTCTTTTCATCCAAATACAGAGTAAACCTAATTGAATGCAATGAGTTTTTGTTTCCAGCTCCTGTTGAGAAAATATTTTAAGAAGAAAAATGAGATCTGCTTCTATTATATTTAAATATAATAATAATACTATAATAATAATAGTAATAATAAAATATAATACTATATAATAATTCAAAGCCACTCCAAAATCACATGATCTGACCTTCAGTAGATTGTAGATATCCATGTTTCTCTCAATTATTTTTGATTAAAACATTTCCAATGTTTTGACACTGGCTAAAAGCCAGGCACCCACAATAAACCATTCACTCATTCTCCTCTGCTACAGTGAAGCAGAGGAAGGGGAAAGAAAATCCAAATGGCTCATGAGTTGAGACAAGGATTGGGAAGAAACACTCTAGGGGTAAAATAGGCTCAAATTTAAATGGTATAGAGAAAATTTATTAACAGAATTAAAAGAGGATAATGAGAACTGAAATAAACCTTTAGAACACATTTTCCTTCCTCCAGTCCCTCCTAAACTGCTCTAGTTTGGAAGCAAGGCTCCTCTTTTTCTATCTCAGAAAGTAAGGGTCTTCTCTCTCTGTTTGGGTTTCCTACCAGACTACAGCTTTTCAGCATGAACCTGTTCCAGCGTGAGCACTTTTTCTCATGGGCTGCAAGTAGATATCTGATCCACCCATGCACTTCATGAATTACAGGGAAACTGCTGTATTATAGTCCTCATAATGGCTTGCAGAAGAATTTCAGCTCCGATGTTTGGAGAACCTCTTCTTCCTCCCTCCTTTCACTGACCTTAGTGTCACCATGTTGTTCTCCTCATGTGTCCTCACCTTTTCCTTTTCTCTGACTTGGAAGAAAATTGTCATCCGTAATTTTTTTTTTGTTCTCAAGTTCTGTCAATTGAAAAGTTCTTATAGGGTTTTGCAGTGCTGGAAGGTTGATCTCACCTGGGGAATCAGGGAATTGCTCATTATGCCCCTCGCTGTTGGACATCGGTGCCCTGCGGGCAGCACGTGTGCTGTGCCGGCCACTGCAGTGCTGGCACCATTCCACACCTCTCTTCATGTGGGGAGCCAAAAACGAGAAGCCACTGCTGCCACCTCTGCCCTTCTGCCTGCAGCATGGCTGGCTAAAAGATGTTAAACAGGCAGAGTTCATTGTGAGCTGTGCTGAGATGGTGGCCCCAGCTGTATGGCCCCAGCCACTCTTTGTGCCAGCTGCATGGCTGCTCCTGGTGCCAGAATGGCCCCAGACCCCGTGCCTCTGCAACCCTTGGAAAAAGAGTGTGCACACAGTTTTTATTCTTCTTAAATATGTCATCACAGAAGCATTACCAGCTTCTCTAATTGGGCCAGCAACATGTCCATTGCCAGAGCCTTTAGGGATTGGCTGTGCCAGAAGCTGCCTCTGTGGCTTTCCCCACCCCAAGAAATCAGACTGTGTTAAAGCAACACAAATCTTAACAAAACCCTTTGCTATGTGCTAAAGGGAAGAAAAAGCAGAGCTCAAAGCATCACCGATGCCCAAGGCCTAGTAAGTAATTGGTGAATAACTTGTGTCTCATTTAGATGGATAGAGCTGCATAACCTTAACATGCAATTAAACTTCCATGCCTCCAAAGTGGGATTATCTGACTAGATCTTCTAGCTTTGGCAAAAACGTAGGTGTCGCTACTTCAGTAGTTCAGAAAGGATCCTCCAAGAACCTTCAGAGGAAGCAACTTGAGTTGATACTTTGCTTTCACTTAGGCACTAGTACATGTTTCAAGGAGAGAAGAAGAAAGAGAAAGCAGTTTTTGACCAATTGGTGGGAAAACGGAAGGAAGATAATTCTTCCAGAGCATTTAAAACCATCTTGTGTGAGGAGTTCTGAGTTTCAGTGTCTCAGTAAAGAGTTATTAGCAAGTTGGAGACTTCTGAAGATGTTTTGTTCCCTTCACTGAACAAACAGACCTTTGGCGGACACAGATTTTACTTCACATATCCTTACAAGACAGGATTGATAAGTATACTTGTGATCTCCTACACTGTATGCCCTCCTTCAGATTGTACCCATAATCATTCTAAAGTGCCATGAGGCACAATCTACAAGGAGATGTATAATGGGCATACATTCAACTCAGTTGGAGCTGAGTGACTCTTCCACAGTACTGGTTTACTAATGCATAGTAGGCTTAAAATAAAGCTACTTCAGATGATGAATGTGTAACACCAGAAAATAAATAAAGCCTACACTACAAACAGCAACTAATGTGCATGATTCACAGTGTCAATACTGAAGAAATAATTCCTCAGCTTTTCAGAGAGGTATCATTCATGTTTTCCTTTAAAAAAGCAACAGTGAGATTGAAAGTGAAGAAAAATATTGAATTCCTAATTTCACACCTAATTTCACTAGAAACACTTTTGCTTCTATTTTCCATATTAATACCTTGATAATGCTTCAAATGCTGTGCAGATTTTTAAGAAGGAAAGAGCCAATGCTGCTTAGTAGTTTACCCTGAAAATTTGGTCATAAAGTACACTCTGCAAGGGGGACTATATAGCCATAAAAATATTTCTCCTATATTTTTTTTTAATTGAAGAGTAAGGAAAATAGAGCTCAGGTTTTAAAATAGTTTTATTCCCCAAAGTATCCCTTAACTGAGTGTAAATGTACAATATGTACAAATATGTAGAAATAAAGGTGTTTAAATTGTCCATCTAAAGAAATGGGAAAGATAGCAGGGAACTAATGTACCATTCAGATTCCTTGATTGCTTACTGTTCTTTTACCACTCAGAATGATTCAAGTGAGACTAGAAGGTCTTCCACAGCTCCATTTGGTGCTCTGTTCCTCCCTCCTCCAAAAAAACCAATAGATAGATCTGATCACTTTTGCATCATCATGCAAGGATTTATCCAAGGCCTTGAGCTCTGATTGCCCCAATCAGATCATGAAGTTGACTGTGTAAACAGTGGGGTAGTGAGCCCACCGCAGCTTAGAGCTGGAATGAGACCGTTTATATTGAGATGACTGGGGACAATCTGACCCAGAGCCTTAGGCCTCTGCCAGGGCTGCCTCTCAAAGCTTTGCGGCCTTTCAGTTTCCACCCAGTTGTGTTCCACATCAACCAACATCAACCACCGCCTCTGCGCTAGGCAGAAGAAACATTCAAAGGAGATCTGAAACACTTGAGGTCCCAGAGTCTTTGATCTTTGTCATCCTGCATACCATTTTCCTAGAACCCTCGCAGCCACAACTGCAGCAGCACAACCTCGTGGTTAACTGACAATAAGGATCTTTGTGCTTCTCTCTGGGAAGGAGATAGATGGAGCCTGAAGACAAAACCCTGCCTCAGGATCCTCAGGAATGCCTCTTCTACCATAGCTGTGCCTTAGACTCACTCATAAAGAATCTAAAGAAGTCCTGCCAAAGAAATGATGGATAGCTTCACTGTGCATCGCTGCGCAAAACAAGTAAATATTCAAATTTAAATTAAGTAGGTCACAGAAAACAAACAGCTTGACAGCATGAGGTTGATAAAAATTGCTAGCTCAACTGCTAGCATGTGTAAGAGTCAGAGACACAGCAGCTGTCTGAATTTTGTGAAAGCTGCTGGTTGCTGCAAATCAGTTTCTTCAATGGTGATACAATCAGCCATCCCAACAAATTTGTGAGACACTCAGCTGCAAAGACATTACTGCAAAAACAACTCTAGGACCTGACTGCAATGTAATGTGTACCTAGAAACCACTCTGCTTCACATCTACAGAATACATACAAAGTTTGTCACCTTTCCCCCTTGATGTATCTGCTGCCACCAAGCACTGAGGGTAACTTCAGAAGATTCTTCTGACACCTCCTGAATTCAAGAAGCTTCTATGATAACAGCCTTGCAGTTGCAGTACTCTTCTGCACTACTTAAGTGTTTAAAAATATATCTTTGTCCACATTTTAAAACAGAACAGACACCAGGACATTTTTTTTGAAGATTAACAGCCTCTGCTCCATTTTGAAAGCTCAAAAAAAGTTTGAGTGAAAAATCAAATCAGGAAGGCACAAATGGCAAGATTTCTCCTGTTAGATCAGGATGTTCAGGTCCACAAAACCTGTTTCATTGCTTACCCACGCTTTTGATAACAACTTCTTTCTGTTACTCTTGTCCTGACCCTCATTATCCCGGAAGAAACTCTGGATTAATATCCTCTGGAACTTTTTTCTAGGTATATGAAGGCAGAAATATAATTTCCCCTCTACCTTCCTTTCCTATAGTTGAACAAACCGAGTGCTTTTTTGCATGTCTTGTATGAAACTCCCTGGTAAGTTTAGTGGTCTCCCTCAGACTCAACTTCAGAAAGTCCATATGTCTCCTGTTCTGGGGACCCCAGAATTGGACACAGCACTCAGATATGTTCTCACAGAGAGATGGGATTGCTTCATAGTATCCTAGAGTAATAGAATCTTTTTGATTCTATCACTTCCCTTGACCCCTGCTGCCCACAGCCCCAACAGAGTGCAGGATACAACTGGTCCTCTTCGTTGAAACAGAATGCTGTTGCCTCCTCTTCAATTTTGCTGTTCACCATGAACTCCTTTCCACCACTATTTCAAGTGTTGAAAGTAAAATAGCAAATGGGAAGTCAGGTAATGTTTTAGTGGATTTAGATGCAGCAGCCAAATGTAAAAAAAAAAATACTATACTAAAGTAGGAGGAACTGTGAACTCCCTTGTGTCACCGTTGAGTCAGGGACAGGAACAAAGACTCCAGTCTTCAGAAGGTGAACAGAAGGCATTTAATAGAAAATAGTGCAGCTTTTTTAACCCAACTTTCTAAGCTGAGACTCAATTGGTCCTAAAGCAAAAACCTCTCACACTATTGATGAACTAAGAATAGGACACTCTGGAAAATCATATCTATAAACAACCTGTGCAGAAAGAGAGATAATAATTGTTTTAATTCTTTCTCTGAGCTTTCTCACAACTTCTCACAGCTTCCCAGGAAAATCCTGGGAGAGCTATGTCTCTCTCTGTTCAGAGGATATGTGATTACCACACCCTTGAGGATAGAGAGGGCTTAGAGAGAACCCTGGACAGACCAGAGAGCTGGGCAATCACATTAAATTGAACAAGAGCAAGTGCTGGATTCTGCATCTGAGAAATTATTATCCTAGTTGTATGTACAAACTGGGGATAAGAGGGTGGAGAGTACCCCCACAGCAAGAGATCTGGCAAGATCCCTCAAGACAAGACTGAGAAAGAAGAGTTAAGGTTACTTGGTTTGTTCAGTTTGAAGAAGAGGGGCTGAGGAGTGACCCCATTACAGCCTATTTTTACCTCAAAGAGGGCAGCAGAGGCAGAATGGCTGATCTCTTCTCTCTGGTAAACAGTGACAGGACACAATGAAAGGGATTGAAGCTTCCTCAGAGGAAGTACAGATTGGACATTAAGAGTAGGTTCTTCAGCCAGAGGGTGGTTGCTCATTGGATCATGCTCCACAGGGAAGTAGTCAGGCCACCAAGTCTGTCAAAGTTCAACTTATTAAGTAATATGATTTAGCTTTAAAAGTTCTGTGAGGACCAAGAGTTTTGGAGTTGGTTCTATGATCTTTATATGTCCCTTCCAATCCCAGATATTCTGTAATCTTATGATTCCAAGCATATATGGATGAGCTAACTAATTTTAGCTCAAATCAGGAAGTATTAATCTGCTCTCCCCAGAATGAGATCAGGAAGCAGACAGCAAACAGCAGCTAGTGAAAGGATTAACTTGATTAGATAAACTTTCTGCAACAAACTGATACTAGTAATACAACACTCTAAAACATATTTGTATTTTATTTTGTACATGAAATCCAAAGAAATTTCTTTAATTTTAACTTTTCTATTTTAATCTGCTTTATTTTATTTCTAAAGTCTAGTCAATATTTCTTGTCAACCTACTTAATGTTTTTTTAATAAATAATCCACTTCTATGAATGGAATTAAAAAAACCTAAGTAGTACGAACTGAGATCTGCTAATATGTAAGTTATCCAAAGAGGTGGGATGTATTAATATACCCTGCTTTAAGCATAATGTGTTTTAGCATTTATGTATTCACAGAGTATTCAGATCACATATCAGCTACACAAATGAGTTATCAGTATCTCATCCCTTCTTGAAACTTACTAGGGTTTTTTTCCTTTTTTTTTTTTTTTTTTTTTTTTTTGGTTTTTTTTTTTTTTGTTTTTAATTAACACTGAGACAAGCGTGTTATATTTTGCTGCCTGTGGCCTCCCAGTGAAAAGCTGAAAGTCCTCACAGCAGGAAACAAGTGTTTTAATGACAGTTCGTTTGAGTTTCTGAGAAATGTATCAAAGGAAAAATTCAGACGCACAGCCTATTGCATCGTGGAAGCACACAACAGGAAACCCAGAAAGAGCTGAAAATGTAATGGAATGGTTTTGATACAGACCCATTGTAAGCTCCTCATTTTATCAATTTCAATTTCTTCAGCTTTAGGAAACAAAGTAATGGGCTGTTATTGCAAATTGGAACTGTTACTTTCAGAGTATGTTGACTCAGCAGTTTCTGTAAAAATCAGTCTACATTCAAGGGACATTAATTCCAAGCACACAAAAATAAGGCACTATAAAGCAACTTTGAGGATATTAATGGTAGCCTTACTCATGATGATACACAATACATACTTCCAAACTGGATTTTTTCATTGGCATCTTTTCTAGACTATTCATACACATTCATTGTGTTCAACAGCATTATGGTAGAAATGCTAGAGGAGAAGAGGCATATACCATCTGAGTTCAGATTGTGTTGCAGTATTAACCTTGTTTTGTCCAAGGCCAAGGAAGAAAGTGTCTAGGGCCAACAGCCACATCAGCCAAGCTTAAACCACCACTGGAGAGAAATTCTTCCTGACATGAAATGACCTCTGAGTTTCGAAAGAGCATTTACTACCATGGGCTAAGAGTAGAATTAGGTTTGGGATGATTGTCACAAAGAATCTAGTTGTCAATGCTAGAAGCAACATCACATAAAGTGATCCCATTGATAAATTGCATTCCACAAAACAAGCTGAAGGAGTATGCTCCCCTATGCATTTCCAAAGCACCAGGAGCCAACGTTCCACCATTAATGTGGTTTTAATATGATCTCAATAAAAAATCTCATTTTCTGATTACATCAATGCAACCAAGGGCTGGAATTGCCATGGATTGTGAATATATACTTTTTGCTCAAAGAAAATTTAAAAGCAATTTTTTTCTATGTTATGCTTCTAATGAATTTAGTTATTAATTTTCCACACACTTCTTTGCAGATACTCATATTTAGTTAATAATATTAAGTAGTTTGGTTCAGCTGTTTGCCCTCCTTATTTATTCTTAGAGGAGTGTGCATGAGATTTGATATGGAAAAAAATTGCAGCATTGGTTGTCCACACAAGGATTTGCAGCAGAGAAAACCTGCCACAAAGTCAGTCATGAGCCAAAATAACATAATGTGCTTTATACATATCCTGGACTATTGAACTGTTTCCCCTTTTAGCTTCAAGCTCTGCTATCTGGCAAATGCAGGCCACACCACCAAAAAATGGATGTGTCTCCATTGATACAACTGGATTTCAGATGAGTTGGAAATAAATAAATGGCAACTAACTGTGCTAACATATCTCATGGTGCCAAGACACTAAATATTTCAGTTAATTTTGTGCAAACTATTTGCTTATTTCAGTACTTGCTTAAAGATTTCCTATTGTATTCACATCTGTGGCAGACTAAAATATTGAGTGAAAAGTAGTTCTTGTCATTTGCTCTAACTCCACAGACACCCATTTTATCATGGTAAGTCTTAGTAAAGAATTTTTGAATGTTAAATAAGACAGAAGATTTGCACTGCTTAGGAAATAAAAGTAACAAGAATAAAATAAACTCATCCCCAGATGATGTTAGTAATAGCAGTTATCAGATTCTAAGAGGAAAAAGCCCCTCTGAGCAATTTACTATTCCCATCCTGAATAAGCTAAAGCTCCCACAGTTACCATTAATAAAGAATTGCACAGGATATTTTTGTCTTGATAGATCAGATTTTTATCTTTATTTTTAAGTGACAGCATGTATCAAGATAAAATGAGCTGATCACATTTAATTTCCCACTAGGATATCTCTGTGAACATTTTTTTTTATTCTGCTCCCACTCCCCTCCAATTGTGTTAGAAGGCTCAAAATCACCTTTTTATTCCAGAAAAATGCATATAAACATTAAAATTCCTTATTTGTATATAATAAAGATAGCACACATACTTGAAATTCAGTGTCTTAATAAGTATTGTGCTGCTGATTGTCCCTCACACTGAGTTTTAAAATTTCTTTGCTAATGTGGACATTAGAAAGCATTGGTTTTATTGCTACACAAAGAAACAGGAGTATTTCTGCTGTGCAAATAGAAAGGGACTGAGCTCTCGCAAAACTCTCCCTGAAGTCATAGATCTTAGTCAACTCACATTCTTGTAAAGACATTTAAATTAGAAAAATGTTGAAGGCAATTCAACAGAAGTGTTATTCAGTCTCTTCAGGACACTGAAATGAAGGAGGGTTGTGATACCTTCTGTTTTCCTTATTAACCCTTCCCCATTTTATAGAGCTAGGATTAGAACGGAAGGCTGAGCAGGAGTCTCACATACCCATTTTCCCCTGGGGCCGAGGAGTCCAAACAAGACTCATCTTCTTCCCGAAGACAGAGAATATCACCATTCCCTCTTCAGCTTTCTTCGTTTCTCGCCATTCTTGTGCTGTTCGAAGCTGAAACAGGTCTCCCTAAGTCACCACTGCATCCCCTTAAAATGCAGTCTCTATTGCAGGAAATTTTGGTTCAGTCCATAGCTAACAAAAAAAATCCAGCCAAAAGCTACTTCATCATCTCTTCCCACTTAAATATTTCTTCTTCTAACATCTCAGTTCCCAGACTATCTCTTTTCCACTACAAATCAAGAAGGAGTAATACTTTTAAAAAGCCCTCATTTCCTGAAAAGAGTTAAAAGTTCAGACTCCCTAGACAGCTGATACCTCGGTCCGGCGTTCCGCCTCCCACGCTGGGCATTCCCCCCCCCCCCTTTCTCTTTCTCCTCTACTGGCAAATTTCTAAGTGCCGCCAAGCTCTCTGTCTTTTTCCCTCTTGCGGGGGGGGGCAAAGGCATCTCCACTTCTCTCCACCCTTCCGTCCACAGGAGCTGGCTCAGCTCCAGACCCCCAGCCCCTTGGCCTACCCGGACAAGGCCACGTGGCTTCCCCTCCCCCACCCAGCCCGAGGCCAGGCAGGGGAGGTCTGCACTCTCTGACGACCAGAACCAAAAAAAGAAAGTTCTCCTAGGAGTTCTTACTTTTAACCCCCTGTGTTCTCAAAGGCATGTCCATACTTTCAGTAGTCACTCCAAGTACCAATATCCAAACCTGACCACTGATTAGTTTGACCCAACTTCCTAGAAAAAATTCACTTTCATGTCAAACTACGACAATAACAAAGAAACATATATCATGGATCTATTAAACTAGCCAATTTCTAAATGCTGCACAAAAAATTTTCAGCATGAAAAGCTGCCACATCTGTCTCCTCTGTTCATAGTAGACAAACAAGAAATCACAGATTTTAAGTGCAGCAAGAAAGATCCAGGCAGATGCCTCAGAAACATAGATATGGTCACTGAAAAGATTACCTGTGGGGGTTATGGCTTTAGGAACTTAGAAAAACACCTGTAAGAAATCATGCATGTTGAAGCAGTTCTAGTGCCAGAGTAGAATAATCATGTCTCTTTTCACAGCATATCTCAATTTATCCTGGTCTCACAGAAGAAAGTAAGTGTAGGAGCTCGAAAAAATTGGCACCATATTCTTATTTAAGATAATTTTGGATTTGAAGAAAATAATTTTTAAAAGTACATGGCTTCCAAGAAGTATCACTTTGCAGCCAACAGTATCAAGAACAGCACAAAATTAAAGCCGTGACATCCAAATCCAAAGGGATAGATACCTTTAACTACTGCTCTGCTTGTCTAACAAGCATTTTGGGCAATCTTGATACCTCATTTATCCATCCTTTAGCCAGAGAGAGCTGACCTCTTCCTTGGCTGGCTCAGTCAAGCTTGATTACATGTAGCAATTTTGTTGTCATAATTATTGGCATCATAACCTGGCACCACTACTGCTTCTGTGAGCACAGGCTAAGAAGATAAATATCTGAAAATTTCTTTGAGTAAGCAGTTCAGGAAAAGGGCCAGCAGAGAGGTGGGCTGAAATGTTGGGAGAAGAAACTGAGAAAAGATGTAGTATTATGTCTGGGTTGTGCAGATATTCACAGTTTTAAAGTAAGAGTGCACAATTTTCAACCAGAAAAAACATTGCTCATCAAACTTGTTCATCTCCTGAATAAGACACTATCTAATAATTTGAAGTACTGAGGACAAAAGTTGAATAGGAACGTATTTGGAAAATCCTTTCCAAATAAGGAATGTATTTGGAAAATCCCTTCCAAATTCAAAACACTAAGAAAACGCTACATACAATCATGGGAAAGTCAGTTTGAATGGTCTTCAAGTAATCCTGCAATTCATTTATGCAGTTGTTTTGGTCTCTCTTTTTAGTTATATGCAAAGATGAACATCCAGCCATTGCACTGCAAAATAGCTGTGATATTTCATTACAACAAACCAATGGCAATATGCCACACCAATTCAATATACCAGTAAGTTAAAAATAGAGCATCCTTCTGAAACAAAATCATGGATCCTCCCTAAATTCAGTATTTTACTAGCTCTCCTGTCTACATTTACAAGCAACAGGTAAAAAGAAAAAGGTAAATGAAAAAAAAGTGTTTCACTCAATCACCTTCTCACTAATGAAAAGTCAGCCTGGTGATTATTCTAATTACATAATAGAGTCCTGATATTTTCTTCAGTAACTTTCTTGACACTATTAAAACCACTTTGTCAAACTGTTTCATGTCATTATATTATTTGGGGGATCAAAGGTATTTTTGATGAAGTGATTTTATTTCATGCTTTATTACCAGCTTTGACATAAATTTTAAGAGAGACCCAAGGACATCCCATTTTACACTGTAGCATAGTCTTATTAGCAATTCAGGTGGAATAAAACCACTCAGCTTTACTTTATGGTCTTGTGCCCTGAATTTTTCACATGGCACCCTCCCAAATATAAGGAACAGTATAGCAGAACAACATTAAAATCTTATGCTCTTAGAACAAGATTATTCTAACACATTGTATCTCTAATCCCTCAACTGTATGATTTCTACACTTACTAGCATTTTAAAATTATTTAAAAACAATACAGTGCTCAGAACAAGTGCTCTTTTTTCTTCTATTAATATACATCAAAAATACCTTTTTTTATTATTTTTTCTCTGGAAATTAGTTTAAATCATGTCTTACACAGTCACAAATTAGGAATCTTGCATCTTCTTTCTGATAAGCAAGTTAAATGCAATGTTTCACATACTATCAATTAAAAGCCAGTGGGAAGCACTGCCATTTGCCACCTCTTGTAAGTACCCAAATCTGAAAAGGTTGAACCTCATGAGAAGCAGAGATCAAGCCAAAACATTCTGTATGCAGAAAAAAAAATGTAAAATCCTAGAGTACTTTGATACCGTGTCTTTGTCACTGTAACCCATTGGCCATGTGCACAGGGGAAGGCAAAACCTCACTGCAGTATTTAAGATGAAGGTAGAGACATTAATGAAAGCTAGGTTAAGGGAAAACACTGAGAATAATGTTGAGGTGCAAAAGGATAAAAACCTGTAACAGTTCAGATTCCTTATTTTAAACAGCTAAGTATTTTTCTACCATAGCTGCTGCATCAAGACTGAAAACTTAACATTCTCTTTTCTATCTTTTTTTTTTAAAAAAGAAGCACTCACATGGTAGTGACATGCCTAGAAATAAAAATATTTTGGTTTTATCCCCTAATTTTTTTTCTTTAAAACAAGAAACTTTGCATTTTCAGAGCCCTTTCCAACTTGAAAATCAAAACTATTTTTTCCCTTTACATGATATTAGTAGACTACAATCTCTGCTATCAAACTGGCACTGGTGAGTCTACTTCTTACATGTAGGTTTTTCCATGGAAACATGACTTCCACCACTACACTCTTTGTTTTTATCACTCACTCTATTTTTTTCTTAATTGGGAATATATCCCTTGTTGTGGAAAGTAATTTAATGCTACATCTCTTCCAAGTCAGTGGCCATCAACCCAAGTCACGGTCAAGGACAAGATTCAGTCAGTAAGGCAAACAGCGAACAAGCTCTGATTCACCTTGCATCACATAAAAATGTACACTTACCAAAGAATTAACCACAGAGTACCTCGTATAAAATGGAAAAAAAATTATCAACTTCCACGTTTTATTTCCTTTCAGAAGAAATGAACTGGCATAAACTGTCAGAAAATCCTTACACACGAACATGCCCAGTTAACACATTAAAGGAATCAGCTCAACTGATGAGCAGCATGACTTCAAGAAATAAGCAGTTTTTGAGAATGTGCAACCTCCAAAAGGCATATTATCAGTTCTTCAACCTCAGCTGTGAAATGTCATCATCATTCTGCCATTACTCAGTTATAGATTGTGAAGTACTAGAGGCACAGCTGACAGCTGAGCAGAGTAATGCAAGCACACCTGTGCAAAGGCGTTGTGAAGCTACATTGCAACAACATTGCTTCCCTGATTTGGGGTGTAAAATGAATCTTTTGCATTAAAGTGGGAAATTGCAGAGGCACAGCAATGCCCTAGCCCCAGGTCTTTTTCCTGCCATCCTTAAATGGTGGAACTGATGGCATAAGGAGCAGAACACAGAACGGAACGCTGAAGCTTTCTCTTTGCTGGAAACATGGCTTTTGTGATTCTAAAGACAAATAATATACCCCAGAAAACCTGTGAATCAGAATCAGAAACATGCAACATGTATTACACAGGTGATAAATATAACTATGTTCTTTCTGACAGTCAAACAGAAGTTTATAAAATCATTTCTTTCTGAATAAAACCTACATGCATGCATGAAACTTATCTGTATTTCACACCATACATAGCATCACATCATACACAGAGGTGTGACTTGTTTTTCTATTAGTGAATTTATAAAAAATTGTCACACTGACTGATACTTTCTCCATGCCTGTGTGTCAGTCTGATTTTAAGGGCTTCCCCAAATGCATCAAATCCTCCTGAGGGATGCATAGTGTTGGCTTATTCATTATTACAATTTAACTCAGTAAGCTGAGTGCAAACACAGGTAAACTACTACCCTAATATTACTGGTGGTATTGCACGTACTACTTTCAAAATCATTTGGTATACCACCTCAGTAATTATAACTGTATGCACTAGGATCTGTTTCAATAATTTCAATTTTTTCAATCAAGACTTAGCAAACCTGTCCTATCTTTTTTTTTTTTCTCAGTTTGAAGAGTGGATATTGTAAATTAACTAAAATAATAATCAGAATTCTTATTTATTAAGCATGAGCTAGAAGACATCACTGCAAACTGGACATCAAAAGAATAGCAAAGAGCAAAAACATCTTAGCATTTTGACTGCCTTTGCGTTTAAATTTTTGCTCATTTTCTCATTGATAGTTAGTAAAGTAACATAAAAAACTTATGATTCTGTTTCTGAAAACCACACAATCTAACATTACCCTCTCATGATTATGGCATACAAATCCACCTTTCAAGAATTTTTAAAAATGCTTTATCAAAAGTATCTCTCCTGTAATACAGGACTGTTCTATCAGTCCAAAAACTTTTTTTAAATTTCCTCAATCCATTTGAGAAATAAAATTACTTTCAAAAGGTGCAACTTTCTTCTCTCTTACAATCACTTTTTCTCACAGTAGGGGCTTCAGAAATATAAACATTTACTATTTAATAAAAAACACACTTCATTCTTCCACTATTCAGGAGAAGCAATATTCCTCACCCAGTTTGCCAAATCAGGTTTTTTTGAAATTATCCTGAAATAAAATTATATTTGATAATCAAATATCAGTGCAATTTTAGTTGATATAAGCCATTGAACAGTGGTATTTCACCATGTACCTTAATAAAATCTGGCTGGTATTTCCCAGTCTTTATTCTTGTAGACACTTTCTTCGTGGACGTAACCAAACTAGCTGTAGCAGGAGAAATATTGTCCACCTTTTTTATTCACATATATCTGCTCAGTCAAAATTTCCTAACTATGTACTGTCACAATCAAAAGACACTATGTCTCATTCCAATGAGCTATTTTTCATGTTTTTCATTTTCTCTTTGGTTACCTTGTGCATTCTTGGTAGGGCAAGTAATTAAAACAATTAATAAAAAGAAGACCTAGTTTTTCATTTGGTAAGAAATTTAGTGTCTGATCTCTTTAATCTTTCACCAGTTCAGGAGCTAGGATAGACTACTGCCTAGGTCAGGTAAATCATCTTATTTATTTGTAGAGCTAAGGTGGCATTTTTGCCAAGCTGTATGTTGGGAAAGAATAGCCAAAACATTTCCTCCAGTGTTTCTTCTGATTGACTCTGTTTCCTTTCCTCTGGTCCTTCCAAAGTTCCTGCCTTACAAGCCTAGTTATTGACATGCAAGCCAGATACATTATAAAAAAAAATACTGCTCTTATAAAGAAAAAAAAAGGTGGGTAATCTGTTGTTTTTTAAATATTTCATACAGTATTTCTACACTTGCACATCTATAAATCTGTGGTGCTAAAGCTTATTTCTGACCTTTTTTCATTCAGACCCCTTCTACTCTCAGCTTATTTATTTATTTATTTTTCTTGAGGATATTGCCCATTTCTTGATCGCATGGCAGGTATTACATCTGTTTCAAGCAGAAGTACAACATCTGCAGCCTCTCCTAGGGTGCAGTGCCCTCTAAGTGAAGTCTTTAGCATGATGCCATTAATTAATTAATTAATTCATTCATTCATTTTTTAAGAACACAAAACATTGTTCTAAAATGTCCATGCTTTTTAAAAACTAACCTGATTATCTCAGGAGAATTACAGTTCTGCACAAAGCATATGTGCTCAAAGCACTTCTTAGTCCTTACTTCAGACAGGAAGGCATTAGGCAGTGTGTTAGCATGTTTTAAGCATATTGAAACAACTACAAAAAAATACTAGCATGGAATGTGCTACAGGAAGTAACTCATTAGAGGAAAAAAACAGGAGCGTGAAGGATGAGCCGATAACACAAGCAGTAAAAAACTTCTCCAATAAATTGTTTCAATCCCACCAATTGAAAACAATAAATTTTTTCAATCCCAAGCTCCTAGTGCTGTATTGGAAGTACAGATTCTAGAAGTCTATATGACTGTGAGAAAAGGAAAAACTGAAAAAACAGGATTATACAACTACACCTAACATAGGGGTATTAGTGAAGTGGTTTAGAACAGAATACATGCCTGGAAGAAAAGCAAAGGGAGCAAAACTGGACACATCTACAGATCTAGTTTATCTAAATTAAATGAGACCACTGTGGCCAGAGCTCTATCCAACATCAGTTGATGCAATAGAACACTGCTCATCCATTTAAACAGGGTGGAACAAGAGCTTAACCTACCTGCTGAGTAACTCCTTTCAGTACCTATTTAAAAAATAGTAATTGCAAGACAACACAAAAAGCCTTGCCTCCATGAAGTTCTAGACTTCAGTGTTTATTTAGATCCATCACTATGAAAGCACTGATACTACATTTAAAATTGTATCTGCAGGATAAGTACTTTAAACTGTTCATTGAAAAAACATGGACATAATTGAAAAGTTAATTCCCTTTATTATGAAAGTCCAGGTAATGTCACAGTGAATTTTTGTGTGTGTAAAAGAGGAAATCTCTGCTATCTCTCATTCTTACAAGTTTAGGAAAAAGCTTATCTTGGAACTTAATGGTCATTTTGTTTTTTTCTGGTAGACTAAAATAAATACAGAAATTAAAAAGACAAAATAGTATTTTACATTTTCTTACTCTAACTAAATTTACAGTGTACATCTAGCGTTTGACAATGATGGACAAGGAATATCATAATAAAAATGTTTCATAACATATGAGGCATTGCAAAGTTTCTTCTGTTATTGAGAGTGTTGTTTGCAGAGAAAAGTTGTATAGGAAAGGGTCTAGTGAATGTCTACTTAGAAACAATATTGCATTAGCCCTTAAGACCATTTAATCCAATTGGAAACTGAGCAATTAAAAAATGAGCTTAGATTATTGCACTTGCCTTTCACATGTTTTTGGATTTAGAGGAGCACCTTTCATTTAGAAAAAGGAAAAAAAGTTTCTTCTTTATTTTGGGAAGAAAAACATGAAATAGGAAAGAATATTTTGTATGCAGTAAAATATTTATATTACTTCTCTGGTAATTTAATGCCGCTGTTATTACACTCTTTCCCTGATGACAGGAGAATTGCCTCAGGTTGGCTGATGGAATTCAGACAATGATCCCCTGATCTTATGTCAGTCATTTGCTTTAAACACATTAAATAATAAAAGACAAAGAGAAGGATAAAAAAATTAAAGCTTTTTTGGGGGAGCCTTGAAGATGCTGATGTATGCATTTCTCTCTCCAGACAACAAGCACTGTCCATGAGCTGAGAGGAGCCAGAGTTCCACCTTCTTTGCTGTGGTCTTTCCCACACCTCACACACCCTCTGTGCAGAGCTTGCTTATCCCTGGTTATTTCCCCTGCTCTTTTTAACTCTGCAGGGTCCAGTCACTATCTTTCCCTAAAGGGTTATAGCTGTAGCTTCAGAAAATCCTTTTTAGTCAGCTCTTTTAATAATGAATCACAATGTTCATCCTTAATAAGCAATGAAGAGAAACCATTCACATGGGGCAACATTCATCTACCAAAGAAGAAATACTGCAGACTACGCCCCCTCAGCCCCTGATCCACTGGTATTAAGAGTGACAGCAAAACTCCCCACATCCGAGTCCTCACACCTCACCAAAATTATCTTGTTCTAAAAGCATGGGACTTGTGGAGTTTGTATATTCTCATGAGTGCTTCTGGGGCTTGGTGGGAAGCCTTTACAAAACAATCAACACCACTTTCTGATTTGCTCCATTTTAGTTATGTTTTGGTTTTTTAGAAATCTAAGTCTTATCTTTCTTTGGTTTTTTGGAGATGCTCACAATTTATCCCCCCAGCAGCCATACATCTGGTTTGGAAATATAAATATTTTTCAACTGTAGCCCCTTCCTGTGAGGATGTGAAAAATACCTGCTATGATACACAGCATGGTCACTTGTGAATCATATAGACAACAATTATACATACAACATATGTCTGCTAAGTGCAATGTCATACGCTACATTAGTGCTCAAGCATGTTGCAGTAGTAAGAACTGACCTAATTTCCAAGCTACTCACACAAAATCAAACAGTTATATCAAGCATTAGCATCTTATACACTGTCAGACTAGCCATGCTTTGCCTAGCTGCATGTTAATTTCAAAGCCAAACTATCAAACACTATGATGGAATTAGATAAATATTATAATTAATAAAACAGTTTATAAAACAAAGCCTACAGGGAAATTAGTATAATGTTTAAAATTTCATTGTACAATCCAGTTAAGATGTTCCAAGAACAAAGACTTTTCAGGTTGATGTAACCTATTTTTTTCAGTTTAATGTATCCTATTTTTAACCAAAAAGTTGATTCAAGAGATTTTGTTTTCCAGCTACAAATGCCTCTAAAACAGCTTCAGTGGGGCACATGGTAGTAATGGTACTTCGCATGCTGAGAATAAAAGCCCTCCACATTATATAATCCCTAATAATTTTTTCAAACAGAAAATAATGATTTCCTAGGAAAGCACATTTTAAAACACTTTTAAAAGCACCTTCAAAACTGTGACCTTTAGTTTAAACAAATTATTTTTAAAAAATCAGAAAGTTTCACTGGTGCTGTCTGCACTGCCAGTCTTTAACTGATCCTATTGCCCTGTACAGCTTTTAGCAAAACGAGATAATTTTTGTCCACCCACATATTGCTCCACATACAAGTTGGTCCTAGTGGTATTGGATCTTCAGGTACTGCCTAGGGCTAGGTAACGCAAAGAACAGATAGCAGAGGGCTGCTCACAAAGGAGCACGCCTTAGAAACAGACACCTTCCTCAACCCTGGACGTTCAAAGCTTGATAAGACAAAGCAAATTGAAGCACAGATGATATCCACCGTCTCTTACTTCCTTTTTTACCCCTCTCACAGACCTTTATGGGCAAATACACACACTGAATAGAATACAGATGCACAATATTGATACCTTCAGGTACTCACAAGTGGTTTTAAAGGTAGCAGGCAAGGTAATTAATAGTAAAGTTGGGACTATTTCTAAATTAACTTTCCAGCGACAGCGACCGCAGCCCTCCAGGCAGGTGCTCAGCGGCAGACTCCGGTTCTCGAACGCAAAGCGGGCTCTCACCATACCTTAAGGAGTCTGACAGAGGGGAGGAAGGCGGCATGGCACAGCTTCCGGATGGTCCAGTTGAGTGGCCGGGGTGCCTCGGTCTGGTTCATGACTGTCCGTAAATCCCAGCAGGAGATCAGCCGCAGACCTGACAGCGCCTACCGCGGAAGCCGCCCTCCGGGGCGCGGGCATCCCACGCTCGGCTCGTCCCTCCCGCGATGCCGCAGGGTAGAGACTGGGCTCGGCTGGGCTGGGTTAGGATGAGCTGGGCTGGGCTGGGCGCGGGGGGGCAGCGGGAGCTGCCGAGCTGCCTGCATAGAGCAGCAGCCTCCTGCGCGGGGCCGGCAGTGGCCGTGCATACCAAACGCGGCCGGAGCGATGGAGGCGATCCGCCCGCGCGGGGCAGGAGGCTCCGGGCGCGGAGGGGGACACTCGCCAGGAATACCGGGATGCAGCACGAGCGGCCGCTCCCGCCCGCCTCCGGGAGCAGCAGGGCTGGCCAGGCTCGCAGCTGAACCACCTGCCTCACTCATGCGCTTCCCTGGGCCAGAAGCAGGGCAGAAGGAAGCGAATTTAAATAAAGCAAGTGAGGGGTAGCTGCACTTTCTTTCCCAGAGCATTGCGAGGAGAGGGAAACCGGCATGAGGGGAGGTGGGGCCAAGGCTCAGACAACAGAGCGACTGCGGCGGGGGTGAAATAAATTCACTCTTCATTTACTGATACAATGGCCCTAGGAAGCGTTTAATTGATCTGGCACAGTATCGGTGTGCTAGTGGCAAGTGGCAGTGGTTAGAAGCTGTACTATAAAGTCATGAGTGCTAACATACACATTCTGGCAAAAAAACCCTCAGACAAAGCCAAACCAGTCCAGCCCATTTGAATATTACATATGTGCACTAAATAATTCTGTCAAAGACATGAAAACACATGAAAGCAATACTGCTTGGGCAATTCAAGTATGGCAAAATATGTTTCCATTTGGGGCAATAAATGGCCTTCCCAGATAATGGAGATGTTCTTAATGGCAGGCAGCTCTCTGGCCAAAGTAGAAATGATTACATGAAGGAAGAGTTAGGAACTGTAAAATAAACATAAAGAAACCTTCTATAGAGCAATGGCAATTTTTCATGTTGCCAGTAATAACCAGGTTTTACTCAGATTATGGATGAAAACACCTTCTTTAACTTTACTGCTTCTCAGTAAAGTTCAAATCTCTCATAACTGAGGTTAGGAAATACACATTAAATTTACTTAGCTAGGATTCATCAACCTGCCATTTTCACATTTCCTTTTAATCCCCATAAAGCACATATATTTCACCTCTATTTATAATTTATTCTTAACATTGTGTCTACATTTATCAGTAAAGCTGAATAATTGTCCAAATGAGGTGCAAAGAGATGAAGACTACTGTTTCTTTTGAACATAGACATACCAATCAGCTCCTCTTCACTGTAGCCTCTCAGGAATTGTGTAAAGGTTCTCATTCAACGTCAGTGTTGGATTCAAAATTATTCTGCCCAGAATATAAAGTCCAAGAACAAAGTGCAAAACTGACCAGAAGAGGTCACACTTGTTCCACCCCACTTACATGGCAAAGTTATAGACTCTCAAAGGTATAGGGACTACACCATGAGTTGTCTGTAGAATGGAGTGGGTAGGACACCAGGAGACATGATTTAGTGACAAAACTTGTGCAGATGTATTTATAGTTGTGACTGAGCAGCTAGTTAATATCATTATTTAAAGAAAATTATTAGTTTAAATGCCTCTTGCTTGAGTTCTGAATGCATTTCCTTTATGAAAGGAGGAAAAAACCCTTGCATTGTTAGTGAAATTAAACTTGAGTAAGTAAATATGATTATCTGCAACTGCTTTTCCACGGCTATATAAAGGAGACAAAATTAAACAGGTAGAAAAAAATAATCCTGATTTAAAATTGCATGCACCATGGAAGATGTATAACATGGTAACTTTGTTCAGCTATAAAGGTAATCATATCCAATGATTAAGCTTTTGGGTTTAATAGTTAAAAGAAAGAAAAGAACTCAAATCAGAAACAAGAACTCAAGACCATGGCTTCCCGTTATCCCACACCCCCTCAAGTAATGCTTAGAACTTTTTTCTACCTTTGAAGTCCAGGAAAGTGTTTCTTGGGAAGGTACCATACTCATCATTAGCTTTTCCCTTTCATGTCCACTTTGCATTAGGCATCTGCTATAAAACACAGTGTTCAGCCTGTGTGCTTGGCACAAAGAAGACAAGGAGTCATAGCATGCTGCCCTTCTTTTCAGTGAGTACAGTAATAACTCTCTGAAGATGCTAGAGAGCTAAACGCAATGAAGAAACATAACAGATAGCTTTAATAAACTAAAAATAGTGAGCCCAATGTATCTTCTAGCTTCCACAGAGCTTCCTGTCTTTGAGATGAGTTCTATCATTGCCTTCTTCTGCAAACAGGACCTTAGGGATGATAGTTGTTATATGCTGCAGTGTTTAATATACACCAATCCTATTCACATGTCTGGTTTTGTATCTTGCCTAATCATTTGTACTTGCACAAAGTGAGTGCAAGATTATGAACTTCTGTCAGTGGCAGTACAGGATATTCTGATGTACAGGATATTATCATGAGATAGGAGCTTCACTTCCATCAGAGAATCCTTGGGTGTCTTTGGGCAAACCATTTAAACTGCTTGTCCTTAAGGCCAAGCCTTAATTGATTTTATTTTTAATGTATGTTTCTTGCCTATAAGCAATACTAGAATGATTTTGAGGCTATTAAGTATAAATACGAGGAAACTGAAGCAAGGAGATTTCTTTGCATTCCCAACATGCCCCCACTTCTCTACCCCCATTTTTGGTACGTATAAATGGTGAAGATTTGAAAAGTACAGAAGGAAATCTTTAAAAGCTTCATTTTTCCCCCCAAGATTCTTACAATAATGATTAAAATAGTAGTGAAATATTAGGAATATGACTGGGGTGGGGGGGTGTTGTGAGGTCTGGGGACTTTTTATCACTTCAGTAAAAAAGTCAGAGTTTGAATCTCATATTTCTGTTGGATAAAGCAAGTTCTCAGATCAGCTCAGCTCCTACAATCTGAGGCCTATTAGGAGATGCAAAGATGTAGCAATCCCACTAGAATTTAAGACCCGCTTTGCTAGATTTAAGAGACAGAGCTGCCACTGTCATATTAAAACATTTTTTCCTTGAAGCATGCTCCCTGCACCATCAGTATTCACCTCTAGTTCCTTGTCTCTTGTGAAGAAGCACCTTTGGTACCACAGGAGAGTCAAGCAAACAGAAGACAAAATCCATTGCTTCCTGCAACACAGAGAGACTTCTATTCTTCTTAAACCTATTGTTCATGGAAAGCATTTTTTTTGACCTGCTCTTTTTGGATTCTTGCAATCTAACACGACAATAATTCTACACTTAAAAAGCTCAGATACAGTAAAATTTAATACCTCTGGAAATGCTACAGAATGAAAAGTTTCTGAGAAACACATCAGCATCCAGACCACTCTTAGCACATCAGCAATGTCCAACATTTTCAACCTGAGAGCAAAATGAAACAAAAAGGTATTAAAGAAAAGCAAACCCCAACACTATTCTCTTATCCTGTCCAAGTAACATTTCCTTTATTAAATAAGAGATTGCAAATGAAAGGGCAGGACCAGTAAATGAGAGAGATGTATTGGTCAGCATAGTAGAAAACTTCTTCTATGTGGCCACTGCCTATCTGTGGAGAAACATCAGGCAGAAGAATTTTCCCATGATATCACACCTGTTTTTTCCCATGTATATCATTGAGCAGAATCATAAAATCATAAAATCATAGAATAGTTTGGTTTGGAAGGGACTTTTAAAAGTAAACTAGTGTAACATCCCTGTAATAAGAGGGACAACTTGAAATAAACTTGGTCAGAGTCCTGTCCAACCTGACTTTGAGTGTTTCCTAAGTTTAGAATTAAACCATCTCTCTGGCAACTTCTGCCAGTATTTTATACCCCCTAATTCTAAAAAACTTCTTCCTTATGTCTTGTATAGATCAATCTTCTTCAGTTTAAAAACCACTGCCCCTTTTCCCATCACAAGAGGTTGTGATAAAATGTCTGTCCCCATCTTTCCTATATGCACAGTCAGGTATGGGAGACTGTTGAGGGTCTCTCCAGATTGAGAAGGCTCTCCAGAGCCTTCTTTTTTTCAGGTTGAATAACAGCAACTCTCTCAGCCTTTCCTCACAGGAGATGTGCTCCAGCCTACTGATCATCTTTGTGGCCCTCCTCTGTCCTGGTGACCCCCAGAGCTGGATGTAAGACTCCAGGTGTGGTCTCAAGAGAGTAGAGCAGATGGGCAGAATCCTCTCCCCAGCCGTCCTGGCCATGCTGCTTTGGATGCAGCCCAGGATACCACTGTTTTTCTTGGCTGTGACTGCCCAGGGCAGCCTCTTGCCCACCAGCACTACCAAGTCATTTTTTTGCAGGGATGCTCTTGATTTGCTCATCACCCAGCCTGCTTTGATTATGGGGCTTTCTCTGACCCCTGTGTAAGGCCTTGTGCTTGGCCTTCTTCAACCTCATGAGATTCCCATGACCCTACTTCTCAAACTTGTCCAGGTCCCTCTAGATGGCACCCTCTCCTTCAAGTGTGCCAACTGCACCACTCAGCTAGATGTCATTTGCAAACTCACTTAAGGTGCACTTGATCCTACTGTCCATGTCATTGATGAAGACCTTAAACAATACTGGTGCCACCACAGACCCCTGGAGAACAATTCTTGTACAGATGTTGGTCAAAAAAATTGACCATTACCCTCCAAATGTGACCATCCAGCCAACTCCTCAACCAAATAGTTCACCTATCAAATCCATATCTCTCAAATTTAGAGAGAAGGATTACATGGGACTATGTCAAAGGCCTCAATACAATTTATGTGAGAAGAAAAACATTTTCACAGTGTAGCTAGAGAGCCATTTTGTCAAGGCCTCCTTGCTCTTGGACCAAAGGGTCCCAGTGGGATAGAAAATACCAGAAAAAATAGAGCTACCCTTGCATTTAGAAATAGAACTACCTTTGCAGTGGCCACCATGGGTCTACTACACAAACATACTGATGTGGAGGTGCTAGTTCTTCATAGGACATTTTGGCCATCTCCTAGGTTTGTGGAGGAAATGGTAGGATGGCAATAGAAAAATAAATAATTCAGAAGCTCTTGTTTCAAAGTCAGTGCTACCAAATCCTTACATTGGTATAGTAAAGAATCAAAATTCACCTTAGTATCCAGTCACTTTGCAGGGTTGTAAGCTAAAAAATTGAAAAGTACATCAATGAATAGTAGGCCACAATAACAACAATAATAAGGTATTTTTCAACATAGTTATATTCTAATTTATTTGTGTCCATTTCATATGATTTCTTGCAAAAATCAGAGGATAGAAAGATAAGTTTATGTTATAAGATTTGGGTAACATATACTTAATTTTGTGCCTGCCATAACTTCTTAGGGGACACAAATTTTATTGATGCTTAACTTAACTGATAATTAAATTATAAAATTAATCCACTGCTCCCACACCTTTTCTATTCATTGCATGCCTGAGGTGTTTTTTTCTGCTTTTGTGTCTACCAAGATATTTCACAGGTCTTTTGCCACATGCTCATAATTCCCTCTTCCCCATACACAGACACACATACTAAAGTAATGTCTGTCTACTTATTAAATATTAATTAAATAACTTGCTATAGATTAAGACAATCCCATAGATGGTTTCAAGCACATATATAAACACTGTTGTATTTAGCCATAAATCATGTCTTCTGGCAAGTGACTGAAATGCCAAATTAAAGAGTATTCTTTCTTTTATCCCAAGTTTTATAGGGATGTGATGAATATTGAATATAATTATTTTATATGCCTACTACCTTGAGATTTCCTTTAACTGATCTGCATCTGGCTTTTGCCTGGAAAAGCACCTAGCTGGGCTACAACAAGAGATCTCAGAGGTATCACAGCGCCCAGTACTGCAGGGAACCAGGGGAAGCAGACTTGTGAGAGAGTAGGTGAACTGGGCAGTGCAGCACACCCACGGTGCCCCTGTAAGAAGTATTTTTCTAGACACCCTGTTTGATTGTTCCCAGTTCCAAAATACACAAGTGGAGGAGTCTCAAAGTCACGCTATGGACTGAAAATGTAAGTTTGTACAGATCGGTCACAAGGAGCCTTCACCATTTTTTGTGGTTTGTGGTTTCTGCAGCTACTGATAATTTGCACCACTTTACCTTCAGTTGCTCTCTAAGTATCTGTAAATCTACCTACCCTTAAATATTGAAGCTGTACCTTTGAATGATATATTACACCAGAAATTCTGCTTTAATTACCGGCTGAAGCCTTTTAGAGTTTATCTTTGAAGGAGGTTAAGACACATAGGCATGTAACACTTATATTTTGGGACTAGAAATGTCCATGGTTGATTGTTATTTAGGTACAAATGTCACATTTTAAATTGCAATCTATCTTAGTTTAAACAGAATTTCAAGTGTAGGCAAGTTTTTCTTTAACCTCTGCAGCATATGACAGAAATAAGGATGCTCAAACATTTAGATTTATGTTTATGCTAAAAGTTGCTTTCCATCTTAGCCATCATGTTCTCATCTGCACTGTTTAACTTTGTGTAAATACTTTCTCAATTTTGACCTATAACATAATTTTCTTTATAATTTCCCATTCAGATATCAAATTTACTAAGTTATTTTGGTGGTGTGTTTTTTAGTCTTGATTATTTTGCTAGAGAAAATGCAGAAAAAATATGATACTTCATGAGATCAATTAATTCTGCTATGCCTTTCAATGAAGACCCTACAGAACAACTCTCTTGCACTTCTGCACTTCACTTGACTCAGACAGATGCAGTATGCAACAAGGGCAACTTCCTCACTTCAGCACAGGTTACTGCTTAACTGGAAAACAGTTTACTACCCTTTGAAATTAGCAATTAATTACAAAATATCTCTAATGCATTCTGCTATGGGGTTATAAAAAACCCTAAGATAACCAAATTATATTTTCCGCAGGTACTGCATTTCTGCATACCTCACCCCCACAACTTCTGCCCTCCTCCCAAAGGTGAAGAACCCTACTGCAGACACTGCATCCAATGATCAAACCTTCTGCAGCCACCTGGTTCAGATGCTTGGAGCACATTTAGTGTTTCATTACTGAGCCATCTGTTTTTCTGAGCATTCCCTTTCACTATATTTTTATGATCTTCAACATGCATCACTGCAGACAGCTAATCCTACATTGCCTTCAATACTTTCCTCAGCTACTCAGTTAGCTGTGTATCACTACTCATACTGGTTTGAGGAACCATTCTGGCCACCAAGCCCTTATGGTGAAGGGTCTCTCCCTGTAAATGGTTCAGTCACCAAAACTGAAAATACCACAGAGGGGCACCCTCACACTTGTGAGGAAACACAGCAGTGGCTGATAGCCCAGAAGAGACACAACAAGCAGCATGACAGAAGCAGCTGCAAGGAAGATTGCCAAAGCAGTGTAACGCAAACAGGTATAGCCCTAGCAAAAAACAGCAAAAGGACTCGCTAAAGAGCTAAAATTCTGCTTATTACACAGGTACTATGAATTAACTAACTGTATACTTGAACTTTCACTAGGAAATCCTTCACAGAAACTTCAGCCTCAATGAAAAAATAAAGCTTGACTAGAGTTTTAAGTAATTTTTTCCACACACATTTTGAGCAGCAATGTCTTCTACCAGGCAATGGGAGGACAATTTATAGAGTTGGTGATCCTCTGCATCTCCTGAGAAATTTGTGATTTTCTTTCATGGAATAACACAAGAAATAGTGTAAGGCTGAGCTCCTAATGAAATTAAACAAATGAGGAATGACAAAATCTGGACAAAAATACTGCAACAAGCACTATTATTCAAAACCACACTTATTCTCTCAAATAGATACAAATTACTCCAGCGGTCTACTTTAAAATACACTTTCAAGCTGATAACTTTAATTTGGTCTATTTTCAGCACTTTGTGGATTTTGTTTTCTTTATTTCTGAAGTCACATACCAAGTCTACATATATTCTTTCTATATCCTGGACTCACAAACACCTGCAATTTGACACCTACATGTCCCCTAGAACAATTATAGGCACATCTGGACAGCAACAAACTCTGGATGGTGTTTTCCATGTAGTCTGTTGCAATTATATATTTGTATACAGTGTCAACGTTGGGAAGAAACCAAAGCTTGGGGGCTTTTGGACTGGTCATTGATCAAAGCTGTAGGAAGAGTAGTCAATACCTCTGGAGACATTAATCTAGTTTCCTAGTCAGAGGCAACAGATGGGTGGGTGACACAGAGAGTGCCAGATGAGAGAAACAGTAAAAAACACATCAGTTGTATCAAGTAAGTTGTAGTCTCAGCTTTCATTTGCCTAACAACTTCCTGAGGCTGATTTTCATTTTAAATCCCTTCTGTTGTTATAGGATTCAGACCCTTCTCCTGCTTAGATGTATAGTGTAGTTCCTTCCTCAAAAGAAACCACAGAAACTTAAACCACCAGAAACTAGATCTTCATTGCTACCTTTACACTGAATCACATTTGTTTCACAGTTTATAGCCAAATTAAATCAGTCCATTTGAAAAGCCATCACTCATACACCAAAAAATCTGCCCAAAAAGTGTTAATTTTAATATAAATTTTTAGGTTGGTTGTGAAGCCCCATACTAAGCGAATAGCAACAATAATCTCTTAAACCAGACAGCAGAGTCAAACTGGAACATAAAACTGCACTGCAGAAGAATCTTTTTTTTTTTTTTTTTTTTAGTACAGCACAACTATAGTACTATATTTTTTTAAGTGTCACTCAGTTATGCAACTGGTCTTTTCAGTAGTCTTTAATTGAGCATTGTCTAACACTGCATTGTGTTCATGGCTCCCCTATCACTACTATAAAATTCTAGCCACTCACACCAATACCTATTGGACAGATTCCACTGGCAATATAAAGCTGCTGGAAGGCCTTTTTGGAGGAGTTTTTTTTTCCCTACCTAGCAAGACTTTGTCAAGTCAATGTCCCCGTTGTAGACTGTTCTATAACATTCAACAGGCACAACACGTTTGTTATTTTTAAAGTGCCCTGATACTTGAGTCCCATAATTCATACTTCACTAATTCTACTGATACTTACACAACCTTATAAATAAGATTTTCAAATCACATGCCAAGACAACACATGCATATTGTATTTTAGGCTCTTCAGTTTAGAATCTAAAAAATAAATTTGAGATACAGCAATTTCCTAATGTAGTAATGCCATATTCTATTTTGTCAATCAATGGTTATCCTGCCAGCCTTAACCCATAACAGATTCTCTTCAGGATTGTGGAATTTCACCCACTCTTTCATATTTTTAGCACTTTCTATATACTAGGTCAGAAATTTCAGCTTTGTGATTTATGGTTTAGTCCAGAAGGCAAACAAACAGATTCTTCCTCTGCTGTTGGCACGAAAATTTATGTTTCTATTATGTTAAGTATAAAGTACCTGTTATATTGAGGACACAAGTAATTTTTCAGATTTATAACAAAGACTTTCTGATTCATCTATGGCTATGATTTATATATCATTTCAATACAGAAGTTAAGCTAGTTTAGAAGAGAAGAATCTGAAAACTGTTGAAACTGGACAGAGATATGCAAATTAGAAGTTCTTAGGAGAAAAACCTCCTGGAAAATAATAATAAATACGTGTTTTTAACAACATCTTTGATAACAATTTTTTAAAATTATTTGATGTCTAGTATAATATTCCAAGAAGTCAGTACTTGGGATTATATTTTCATACATGGAAATTTTAGGAATTTTTTAGTTAAGTATTTCTGTGGAAAGAACAGCACAAATGCTAAATACAATCTGTTTTTCTACCAAATTTCATGCAACAAGCCAGAGATATGAACATTTATGCACTCTTAGAAAAATTGTGACATTTTAGATAATTCATAATATTTTGTATTTATTCTATGCAAATCCTCCATTTATCCTCTTTAATGGCTTGTGGGTTTTTGGTTTTTTTTGTTTTTTTTTTTTTTGGCTTTTTTTTGTGGGGGTGTTTTTTTTTACTTTATATTAATATACACAAATATATTCAGACCTCTGAACTAGCATTACCTCTATTTTCTGTTTTATCAAAATCTACAGACAAAATGTGTTAAAATAATAATTTGTTTAGTACACTTTTATGACTATGAATTGCTCCCAGCAATCTATTTTTCCTTTATAAATTATTGTTTTCTTTTCTCATTTTTTTATCACAGGCTTATAACTTTGTGTTTTACAATTACCAGTAACATAAAATTATGTATGAGGGCATTGCCTCTTGCACCACTGAGGCAGCAGAGTAGAGGAAGCAAAATGGAAGATGTAATACCAGAAGGTATCTCCTGACTTGAAAGTTCCATTAATTATTTCGGTTATCCAGCCATATGTCATAATTAGTGTATTTATTTTAACTAATGTGAGACAAAAATGGCAGCTGAATGTTGTTCAGTCTTGAAAGCGCTGCTTAACCCTGTGCTAGATTAAAAACTCTAACTTTCTAACTGCTGGTAAGCAATATATAAATTCCACTTCAGGCATACTAGGTACAAAGCGGGGCTAACACAGGTGAAAAAAAGCCCAGGGTCCTTATCAGCCATTTTGACATTCACATAAACCTTCTTGTTAAAAAATATGTTGAGATAATGAAGAGGAAGAAACAGAAATGTATTCAAGTGCAATCAGAATAAACAATAATGGCCCTGTTTATATACTACATCATTTTTTTCTTTTTTGAAAATTATACTAAAAATAAATTGTCAGACTTGTAACATATTTATAAAGAAAGCTTTCTTATGTGTGTATCCATGACAACCTAGATTTATATTTTGAGCTCTAGAAAGTTGTTACAGCACAGCTCACATAAATTACTTTGAAGAATGTAGCAAGACAAGATGGTTTGCTACCTGAGGTGTTTTATTTGGCATAATATATAATATTTTGACTATACAGAAGCATAAAGGAAAACAAAAGTATTATGTAGTGGTTTGAAGCCAGTCTTGACATAAATTAAACCTATTTTCAATACAAGGAAAATGTATAAGCACTTTATGACAAAGAAAACTGAAAAAAAATCACTGAAAACTTAGTAATTTAATATTAGCATATCATAATTAGGAAAGCAAAGAAAGAGAACAGAAATGTGAAGCATACATTGCCTGAAATAAACAAAACTTGTATTTACACTAGTAAGCCTCCTATTGTGGTTCCATCTGGCTGCTTTGGGCACACAAAAACTGTTTTTTCCTCTCTTACCTTGGGAAAGGAACGTGCTTTCACTAGTCTAAGCATTACTAAAATTGCATTTCTGCTATATATTTTCTTTTTGCATTTGTCTTGAGAGTCATAGTATATTATTTATATAATAGATTAGCACAGTAGGCAATTCCCAAGTACAGCATGGAAACAATAGGAACATATTTAATGAAATTTTACCAAAACATCAGTGACTTACCTAGCATTTTGCTGTCAAATAAATGCATTACCTGCTTTGGAAAGAGACTTTGAGGGAAGAGAGATACAGTCACTTTAATAACTGTTCAGTTCAACTGTTCACTGAAGAATTCAAGTGGTGTTAACAACTACAGCCTCTATGACCTTTTTTTCTGAGCAGAGCCTACTGCTTTGGAAGGCAAGCCAAAAAAAGCAGAGAAGTTTGTAATAGAGCCCTTCCATGATCTAACTGCTAAGGAAAACAGTTCTTGACCTCAGAGATGCAATCATTGGGTGACAAACCACCAGGCAGCATGGCACTGTGTGAATTCCTTATTTCTAAACCCACACCAGTACCTTGGAAGCTCTAGTTATAGGGGATCTCCAGTAGGGAGATATCTAGCTGAGGGCTACCCAACAAGATTAAAGTGAAATTCAACACCTCCATAAAATGCAACAGCACAAGTTTCTTCTGAAAGTCCATGACTGCAGCCCAGCCATTATCTGCATCTTGTGAATTCTTATGGTGATGTACCCTGAGATTAGCTCAGTTGGTTAAAGTGTAATGCTAAAACCACCAAGGTTAATCCCTCTACAGACCATTCTCATAAGAGGTAGACTTGATGAACCTTGTGGGTCCCTTCCAACTCAGAACATTCTGCAATTCTGTGACAGAAAAATAACAGAAATTAAGCTGATATGGGCATGGCACACGTTTTGCAGCAGTTGCTCCTGAAGGAGAGCCAGCAAGTGAGAGGGATGCTTACCCTGCATGTATCCCCAGCTGGTCAGTTGTGGTCTTCTCCGGCCTGTTGTCTCCTCCCTAACTTCCTGAGAGATGGGAATGATTATGACTCCATTTTCTTGCCTGGAACAACTGCTTATATGTGCAACATAATAGTCCTGAGGGTCAGAACGTTTGCTCTTTTTTCTTAACTGTATTAGGGCAACTTGAGGGTTAATTTTCTACATAAGCCAAATCTAGTTTTAGTCACTTGTATAAATATTTTTGGGCAGAGTTCATGCAATTTAGAAATACCACCAGAGCCTTAGGTAGTCAAAGATAATACTTTTATGGGAAGGGTTTCATAACAAAATAACATTATAAACATATAAACCTTTCACTCAAATTCCTTTTCTTTCATATTACAGAACGTTATTCTCTACAGTGTAATATTATGTTTTATGTAATGAAATGTCACTTATACCAAAAACTTTCCAACTGAAATCTTCCAACCTAACTAATACAGTAAAAATTTGAGTCTGCCTTCAGTTTATTTCAGTTCTCCATGAAAAGCAGAAAATGTGCAGTAAAATGAAATGCCTTAATCAAGAACTACCAGCATGAAAAATATCTTCTGATATTTTGTTACAATAATGTGCCAATAAGTAAGATCCCATGATATGTAACAGAAGGTACTTGAGAGATTGATTTACCAGAAAATGACATTATATTTTGACTAGAAATCTTGGGAATGCAGCTACTTTATATATGTACAAGATGATCTCAAGTCCGATGTCCAGTGCTGCCCCATCACGACTGAAGCAGACACCTGTGCCTATAGAGAAAAGTTCATCCTTTTTAAAAAGACTGTAAAAAAAACATATAGAGAGGCATCACAAAGGCCATATTTGAACATAAATGTATTTGAATTTGTTTTTAGTCAGCGACAGTCAAGTAGTAAGTAAATTTACAGTGTGAAAAAGGTTACACATTGCTGTATGTTTGGCAGTTTTAGAACACTGTAATTCAACTTCCTTTCTTCATATTCTTAATGGTAGTTTTATCATAACTGATTAAACAATCTATTCCTCTGATAGCCAGTAGTTTTCCATGGAAATTAATTTGTGGCCCATTAAATATATTTCCTAACATATGCCCATCAATCAGCACAATTAATGTATAAGGTCTTTATGCAGACAGCAATGACTCAAGGGCCATCATGTAAAAATACTTATGAGAGTTAAAAGGTAGAACAGATGCCATGCCATGCAAGTGTGATGCTACATAAAATTCTCTGAAATTTAAATGCATTAATTGAAATTATCAAGCTAGCTTATTTGATGTGTTTCCTCTGGTGTTGATTAAAGAGTATCAAGCAATTATACATTAAGAACTGGAAAATCAGTATTTTGTACCAACATCAAAATACTAAGAAGTTACAGCTATATCTTTTGTCTATAGTTGTCATCTACACTTTACACTGTTTCAATGATAAGAAAAAAATACCTTGAAAGTTACAGTTTTTCAAAGACCTCTTTGAAATATTGTCCCTGTCTAATAGTTTTTACGAAGCAGCCTTGAACAATGCCACATGATAAGAGCTGGTCATAATGAAATGTAAAATAGAATTAAGTGCTATTGGTACAAATTTCAGAGCCCAATTTTCTGTTTTGGTGCTGCTTTTCCCTGCTCCTCTCAGTTAGAAAAGCCAACTTAGTGAAGTTACATCTGGCTGTACTTGAAATAGTTGCTTAGTTACCCCTAATCAACTCCAATTAAAGAAGGAAGAAGACCTTCTTCAAACAACACTATGGGAAAATGACTGGGGGTTTGAAAATTATGGGAGAAAATACAGTTGCTACTCCCAGGTGGAATGCAGTCAGCATACCCAGCCTCTCAGACACAACACAATCTATGGGATCTAAATTCAGGATGGAGTGACACAGCCAGGCTCTGTCAAAACTATTGAGAAGAGGGAACTCAGTGTCCTCCCCAGCTGATAACCCTCCTAGCAGCATAAAACCAGGAGAGAGAAAGGGAGATGTCCTGCTCTTGTGTCAGCAGCTGTGGGGAAAGTCACTGACACAGGTCCCCACCCCCAGGTTATCTCAGGTGCTACCCTGAGATATCTGCTCTCAGAGTACAACCACCCCTCACTAAGATGTTTGACAGCCAGCAGTGGGTAAAGATGTGGAGATGCAGGAGGAGGAGTGACCCTGAACCATGCCCTGACCCCCTGAAGTGCTCAGTGAAGGGTCCTCACAGCAGGATGCTGACAGACTGGTCAGGCAAAGGGCCAAGGCTTTCCTGGGGCCCTGACAGGTGATCACATACTGAGGGTTTGAGCAAATCTCCCCTTTACACGTGACAGTAGCACTGCATATATTAACTTTTATTTTTTAGCATTAAAGATGACTTTCAAGAAATAACATAGAATATTCCTAAAACATACAACTGCTTTTGAAGAATCAATAAGCATACATTTAAATATATGGGGGAACAATATGAAACTAATATATATAGACAGGCTTGACAAACATAAAAACTTTAAATGCGATAGCTTAAATTTTTAAAGAAAAATCCATATGTCTGATCAACGGGTCAAGTTTTTTGAAAATTTTTCCAGTCAATAACAATAAAAAAGAACTTCACATTTTTTTGCCTTTTTACAAGGGCATGTTGTGATAGAACAAGGGCAAATGGTTTTAAACTAAATGAAGATAGATTTAGATAAGACTAAATACTTGAAGATAAACATGCACTCCTTGGCTCACAGAAATAGTATCTGAATCCTGGAGTAGTTTACCTCCTACCTCCTGCCTCTTGCCATTGCAGCACCATAAGCTCTAAGATGAGATAGAATCAGATGCATTCACACAAATGAAGGCCTGGTTGTTCTTATTTTGCAAACTAAACCCATGTTTTGCAACTGGTAGACATTACAAAAAGTCCATTTCGACTCTTGAAGTGTTTTGCATAGGAAAAATTTTGGGTTTGGTTTGATTTGGTTTGGATTTCAGCAACTCTAGGTATTTAAAAAGTGTGTTTAGAAAAACAAGAATGGTCTAATTTTTGACGGTGGCACTTTACTGACTGTAAACTTATATTCATACAAGCTTTTCATCCTGAAAATTAACAAAGGTCAGCAATTTCAAATTTAAATTTTTTAAATGTCCTAATGATCTAATGTCCTCCCTCTTTAAACTATGGACTTGTCCATAGGATATGAATGACTGCCTCGCATAGCAGCTGTATGCCACAGATAGGGAAAGGAAATTAATCCACTAAATAAATTATTTTCCATAATCCTTATACTTGGAATGTAAACAGCATGCAAAGATTCACTCAAGACAGGAATGGTGACAGTAGAAACACAAGAGATTGCTGTGAAATATATAAGTAACCACACAGTAGAACTTCTACTTATGCCTCCCACATGAGGTCCATATACCTTCTCCTGGAGTACCTTGATTAAAAAAGGATCATTGCAGACATACTAAGAGCTTTCATAGGTTTCAATATCAGAGATTGCTATGGTTTATTAAATAGCAATCAGGTAATAAAGGCCAGGAGGATTATATGGGCTTTGACTTTTTTGAGGAGAGGAATCAGGATAAATAAATCTAAGTGGAAGCCTGCAAGCCTACCATTAAAATTAAGCACTAGTTTAATCAACATGTAGTGAAAAATAATATTCACGATTTTATTCTCATCAGGGCCCTAGCTAACTTTTTATAATTGTAGATCTTCTTCAAGTAGTTACTAAGGGTGATTTCAAAAAAGTGGTGGTTTGCCTTATATATTTTGTATATATATATGTATTTAATGTTTTCAAAGAAGTAAAAGGTATTCATACTGAAAGAGCTACCTAAGAACTAACCAGTTATGAAATTATCTTTGGACTCTGCAGCTTCTTGGGAGTTACAGACTGGTTCTGGTGTATAAACTGTGCCTCTAATCAGCAAATGTCATTCCCATACCATTGCCTGTGCCAGTGCAACCTGTCTGGCACAGCTGCCAGACCATGTACTTTCAAGGACCAGTGTGAGCACTCTGTGCCTGCTCACAAGATGCTTCACCCACTATAATCCTGCAGGCTTGATTCAAAACTCCATTTTAGCTCTAGATTCTATTCTAAGTAAGGACTTAATTGCTGAGAAACTCATGGATGTGAGGAAGAGTATGAATCTTACATTAATGAGAAGTGATCACTAGTAGCAGCACAAAGGTTGGTAAATCAGTGTCCATGGATGAGCTAGCTTTGCTGTATTGCAGTGCACAAGGATGGGAGCATATGGAGCAAAGTCAGATTCCAGTGTGAGCCTGCTGTTCAGGAAAAATCACAGAACCAGAAGAAACATGTATTTATTGTTTCATGAATAAGGAACCTAGGAATATGCTAAAAATAGAATTCTGAGCTAACTTAAATTTCCCCAAATACTACTTATTTAGCTTAGTGGATTGCTGGTATCTAAGTAGAGGAAATTAATTGTCACCTGAAATATAATTTTTTAAGATTTAGAATTTAAATTATTAGGACCGAGAAAAATTATGGTGGTAACATTAATTCTTTCTCTGTAAAATTAAGCAAAGTAACAATTTTTTTAAATCTACCATCTTATTTTTATCTTACCAAGATAGGAAAAGTGATTGTGACTTTTTTTAGGGAAATCAGTGCGTTTAGGAGGTTGAGAAATGTGGTAACAGAAGATGAGTGGGTCTACCTCCAATTAGATTCAGTCCTTATGAAAACAAAGTCTAAGGCTGAAGCAGAATGATACAGGAAGCCTAAGAGACAAAAAACTATCCTCAGTAGCACACAAGACATTATTCAAAACAGTTGATAGTGAAAAGCTTTCAAAAGGCAGCAAAAGTATACTTTGATTTCCTTGATGAGGAGAAAAAAAGCAAAAAACTTCATTAGAGTAAAGCTGAGAAAAGTCTGTATGGCACTAAGGGATGAAAGAGGATATAAGAAATAAGAGTGTATAAAAAGCCAAAAAAAGAGGGGGCTTTAAAAAGCCAAACTCATGTCTGAGGAAGGCTAATGGGAAGGATTATAAACTCTGGCAGGTTAAAAACACAAGGCAGCAAAAAGAGAATCTGAGAAGCACTTGCAGACAGTATAAATAAATAAATAATTTAATAAATAAACTTATTTAAAGACTTTAAGAAGAAGCATTTTTTTTTTTTTCCCAGTTTTTCTGAAATAACTTCTTTTTCTCATAATTCCAATCAGCTGCCATATATCTAAGACAAATTGTCCAATTAATTAATGTTGCACTATGTTCATTGACGGAAGCTATTTAAATGATAAAAATAATATGTTTGTGCTGAATAATCAGCTTGACTCTGCACTCTTTTCCAGCTCTTATCTTGAGCAGGCATCTTTGAGTAATACCAGTGTGAACACATATTCTACCAGCTCTACAACATTCTGAGATTACTGTGATAGAGTACACATCAAATTTAAAGGATGACAACTGAAAAGTACGAATTTTCCATGAAATCACAGATAGGCATTGTAGACTGCATGGGCACCACGTTGATGTGCACACAGATATGAGGAGCATAAGAACAGAAAGACAGTGAGACCAAAATATCCTACATGTGCTAAAGGCAGTGCCTATGGAAGAATGTAATAGGGCAAATACACTTAGAATGGTGAGGGGTGATTGTGTCCTAGAACCCTTACATTTACAGCTTCTTGGATTTGAGATGGTGTCTTCTTAGCAACCCTGAAGCTGGCTTCTGTTCTGTGAACACTATCCAGTCGGCAACTAAACTCATTTAACCTTCCTGTATCAGCAGCACCCTTCAGAACAGATTCCTGAAAATACACATGCAATCCCAAAGGGTCAGGGATCAGTTTTGTGGAGGCACTTAAAAACCCTTTCTATGATGTTTAACAGGTTTCAATGAATAAGTTAGAACTTTGTAAAAAATGGGAAGAACTGGCAAAGAAGAGGAAATTATACTTTTTTTTAATACTAATAGAGAGATAGATCTTTATATTAAATACTGTGCAGGATATGTATATTAACTTCTAGCATCACTAACATTTTAAAAGGTTATTTTAAGCTAAACCTGGAACAAAACACTTCAGAAATAATAATTATGAAATTCTAGGGAAAAGGAAATTCTTCAGAAGAAACTTCTTTCTTTAAATACAAATAAGAAGAGTTTACAGCAGCTTAGCCTTCATCCCGCTGCTGATTACACGATTTCAGAACAACAACAAAAGGATGATAACCAAAGGCCAACACTAAAGCTTATTGAAGCTGGATGATTACTCCCTTCAATTTCAATAGGCGTTAGAAAATATTTAGGAGGTGCAACACAGCTCAGAATATCTGTAATTACATATCCCTCTATAGTTGCAGTTTGGACAGAAAGCAAATTTTCAGTTTGGCCAGGTCACCTTCAGCAACTTATTTTGATGAGTGAACAGGATAATAATTAACTATCTAATGTATGTGCCATATACCCCATTTCTTTTGGAGTTATGATTTACAGATATCATGTCCAACAACATAGCACCATTTCTATGTGTAAGGCCTTTCTCTCCTTGGTCAAACACCTAGCATAGCACTGATTTGTTAAAAATATAATGCAAAATCTCTCATTATTAACAGAATGTAAATTAGAATTTGTATGGAAGAGTCTGAAAGAAGCCTGCTAACATGTGAATATTCACATCCAATTTTAATAGTAAAATGGTGGCTTTTAAAGCTTCTCCGGATCAGAGAGTGCAATTCATATTGCATCATGAAGAAATTTTTAGAAGTTCAGAAAATGGGAATACTTCTCATACAGGAGAAGGATGCAGAAGTGTTCTGGTGCTACCTGGGTGGATTTTAAGAGGGTGATGCATAAAACAGAATTGCTTTACACACCACTACTTAGTAGACTGTTTCCTCCTCCATGACATATTACCATGAGACATTCAGTTTGCAGGAACCTTTGTATTCCTCTCCCACTTCATGAAGAGAGCTGCTGGCATTGTACAATACAAAGCACTCTTTGCCTAGACAACAGAAACATACTTCACCAAAACAGACTGGAACTTTTGGCTCACTGAGTCAAAGGTGAAATACTCCATAAACTAAATGAGCTTTTCATAGCTCAGGAAGAGTCCTGAGCTATGAGAAGCTCATTTAGTTTATGGAGTATTTCACCTTCCTGAGTATCTTTGTCACTGGCCATCCAGATGTTCTGAAGTTGCATTAATGCTCAGATGACTAAATCACTTGAAGATGCCTTGTAAGCCTGTATTAAAGGACTTGAAACATTAAGTCTCCAGGTTATTTATTACCTGACCTGTGGTAAGGTAACAAGCAAACTACTTCAGCAAGACAAATTTTTTTGGTAAAAACTTTATGGTGTCCAGACTGATGCTGATGGTATTTACTTGTGTGTGTGTGTGTGCAGATTGCCTTAGCTACATAACAATAAATATATTATACAGCACTGAATGAAAGTGATGCCATAGGACAACCCCAAACTGCTGCACTATTCTACAGCTTCTCTTCATCTCCTTCCTCCTAGCTCAGCATGGACAGGGTGAAAAGAAAGAGAGACACAGCAGACACCTTTGGTCTACAACAAACAAGAGTGAACCAAGAAAAATGTTCTCCTGCATAATTCTTTACCTCACATTGGTGTTTTCACAGAACTACAGAACCACAGAACATCTCAAGTTGGAAGGGACTTGTAAGATTCATTAAGTAAAACTCTCCATTACTCATAAGACTACTTAAATCTAAACCATATGAGCAACATCATCCAGGACACTCCTAATTCACTGTTTCTATTAGATTAGTATTTATTACTGGAGAAAAACTGGAGTTGCACTAGCATAAAAATAGTTTTATTCATATGAATATAACCCTCCATGATGGAAGAAACTTATTGTGTATACACCATACAAGTTTTACAAGAGCAAAAACTAGAAAGACTGAGAGAGAGTTTACTGCCTCTGTATGTATTTTGAGATAAATGGTACATTATATATATATATATATATATATATATATGCATATATATATGCATATATATGCTTTATATCCATTAAAACAAAACAAATGTCATTAGGAAGTTTGATTTTTTGAAACATGCATGTGTGCCAATCACGTTTCACTGATTCATGCTAATCAGTGTTATGGACAACGTACAAGGACTGCAGAAACACTTGTCAGTCTTAAACATTTCACTGTCCAAGAGTAGTATTTTCAACATTCCGTACACTCACATAAAAGACTTCATTTTTTCTGTAGCAAATGTAGGCATGCAAATAAAATTAATGGAAGATGTTTGAAAGTAACACTTCAAAAGAGAGCATAGTCTTAATTGTCTAGGCTGAGTTTTAAAATAGAAAAAAATGGTGTATAGATTCTATGGCAGTTAACACCATAGAAACTGATCCCTCTGATCCTTGAAGGCACAGTTGGACACTGTATCTGCAACCTTGCTAAATGGATTACCCCCATTAGAATCCTCTGCTCCCAAACACGGGAGCAGGAGAGTTGAGGAGCAGTGAGTGGCAGGATTTTCTAACCCACTGGAGAGACCAGCATACACTGGATATTACTTATGAAGTATTAATTAGTATTTTCATATGCAAAAAATGAGAAAAGCTTCATTGTATTCTTCTATTCACATGCATTATTTTTCTAGAAAAATATTCTATTTACCAAACAATGCACAGAAAAGTGATGAACATAAATACAGTACAGATAATAGGGAAACTAAGCAGATTATACTAGACTGACATCTGAAAGGTTTCAGGCAATGAAAATGTGTACAAAAGGAATTGTATTTGAGAAAATCATATTACTGGAAATCTACCACTTCAGATTTACATTATCTTGAATCCATACTGTATCACATTTCTGTTCTAAATCTGTAATTAGCAAGCCACTTTCTCTCCCTTGTGCATTTGTAGCCGTGCTCTCAACAAGAGTTGTCAAAGTAAGTGGATCAAAATATTTTTTTGAAAAAGGAAAGCAACAAGCTGCATATAAGCCTCACCACTCCATCATTTCCTTTATGCTGGTCATCTGAAACATAAAACAAGATTTTTTTCTTATTCTTTGTTAAAAGCCTAGCCTACTTCAGGCATATGACACAAAAATGAAGCATAAACAAATGCTTGTAGGCTCATCCCTTTTTTTTAAATTTTCACTTCTGCTTATTAACAAAAAATATATTTGCATTTTAAAGCAACAGAATTCTGTTTGGAGTCTACTGTATTATTTTGCTTTTAGTTTCTTTTGTTTTATTTTGTTTGGGGTTTTTGTTTGGGTTTTTTTTTGGCTGTTTTTTTTTGGTTTTTAGTTTGTTTTGATTTTTTTTTTCTGTTGTTGGTTTTTGTTCTTTGTGTTTTTTGTGGTTTTATTTTTAGGTGTGTGGGGTTTTTTGTTTTGGTTTTGGTTTTTTGGATATTTTTTGGGTTTTTTTTTGTTTTTTTGTGGTTTTTTTTTTTGTTTTTTTGGTGTTTTTTGTTTTGTTTTGTTTTGGTTTTGGTTTTTTTTTTGTTTTATTTGTTTTGGTTTTTTTTTTTTTTTTTAGTGCTATGCTGATTGTAACTGGGATACAATTAATTCTCTCCACAGCAGCTAATATATGGATCTGTGTTATTTGTGTTTGAGATTTTTGCTGGAGATAATATTGATAATAGAAGGATGTTTTAGTTACAGCTGAACAGTGCTTGCTTTTATGCCCCTCACCTCCACACTTGTGAGTGGACTGGCTATGCACAAGAAGTTTGGAGGGGACACTGCTGGGACAGCTTACCTGCACTGACCACAGGGATATTCCAGACCATATGGCATCATGCTCAGTGTGTAAAGGTGAGGGAAGGAGGAGATGTTTTCAGCGTTGGCACTTGTCCTCCCAAGCCACTGCTATGCATGATGGAACTCTGTTTTCCTAGGGACAGCTGAACACCTGTCTGCCCACAGAAAGTGGTGAATGAATTCCTTATTTTGCTTTGCTTGCATGCATAGCTTCATCTTTGCCTATTAAACTGCCTTTTATCTCAAGACATGAGTTTTCCTACTTTCACACTTCTGATTGTCTTCCATGTCCCACTGGGGAAGACTAAGCGAGGGGCTGGCCGGTGTTGAACCATGACAGGTGCCTAAATTGAAGGGAACAAAATAATTTAGAAACACAAAAGTGGAACTGAAATTTCAGAGTACTCCTCTTCACTTTCTCTCTTAATCACTGGGACTTAGATGGCAAACAGTATATATAATAACACAGACAAGGAAATGTACAGAATTAGAAGGGAAAACCATTTGATTTTTATTGCCTCAAATTTTATAATAAAGGAGTCTGAGAGAATTTCCAAATGTAATTTATAATACCATTTTATTCTAAAAGAATGGTTTACTTAATTTGTGTAACAGATGTCTTTGACAGACATCTATGTAGACTTTGTCCATACAGATTATCTGCAGCTATACAGAAATACAACTTGTTCCAGAGAGGTGTGAAGAAAGCAACACTCAACAAAGTTCAGAGGAACTTCCTCCCTATAAGGAAAATCTTTCTATTTCTAGTCTGTTTCTAGTCCAGCTAGCATTTTGTTTGAAGACCATTTCTTATTTTGTCAGGTCTAGACGGTTTATATTTCCTTTAAATTTTTAAAGAAGAATCTAGCTGAAAGCAGTTAATAATTAATATGTTTAACTTTCTTTTCTTTGGAGATAGATTTCCATGGCTGACTTAAACAGTGTCACCCTTCTGGCTCTTGACACACCCAAACTACTGTGAAAAATAAAAGATATGTAAAAACTTACTGCAAGCACCCATACACAAGAGCATTCAGTCCTCAGGGTATAGCCAAGTATTTACTTAGGGTCTTTCAGTTGCTGAGTCCTATGGAACAATATCTGTACCCTAATTACAAAAACTGCTCATGAGTTTTTAGAATATATGGATGACTAAAAGGATTGATAGAAGATTTTTTTTGGCACAAAGTCTGTTATAAAAAGGGTTACTTTATTTTCTGAAGAAAAAAATCCTCAAGAAACGCATTAATCACTTTTTAATTCTTTAGTGAAAAGGAGAATCTGACAAAAAAGCAAAAGTCCCACTGTAATAACTTCTGGCTTTTTCCCCCACAGAAAAGTCGACCTCATTAGCTTTATTGTTTAAAATAAAATCAGTACAAAGTACCTTACTGCTGCCTTTGTTCCCAGATAACACGTGGGAAGGCATATTCCTGAAAGGAGTAAGAACTTTCATTAGACATGAGCAGGTTACATAAGAGAAATAAGCCTGAACCAGACATCATGATTTTTCTCTACAGTCTTTGAGAAGTTTAACTTTTTACTTTAATTAGTGACACATCACCAATACTGGCTCAAACTAGAACCCAAATATTAACTTGAGAAGTCAGGGAACATTGCACTGCCCACACATTCTGTGGATGAAGTCTACATAAAGGAAAAAGAGATTTCTTTATGCAATGAAAGATTTACCAGTTAACATCAGTGAACAAAAGGCAGGCACTGAAGGATTTTATCAGCCATCCTGGCAAGACACTCGGTGTTTTGCCAAGACTGCGCTTACCACTAAGTACAAGTCACTGTCTCAGCTTTTAATGGTACAGTAGGCAGACATCAGGGCTATCATATTATGTAGGTGTATGTGTCCCACATAAGCACAACAAAAATACCCCATTGCAATATTCATGCATTGGACACTATCTGCATCAAAATGGTGGGATAGAAATATGACCGGAGTGTGTGTACAAGTGCTTTTCCTTGCGGCATTTTGCCAGCTCTCTGCCAACCTCAGCAAGGCAGCTCCAATCCATCTCAAGCATTGCATGCGTTCCCTGAAAGTTAGGGAAGACCTTGGTACAGTGAGTCAGAAAACCAAACTAAAGTCTGGAAGATAATGGAGCCTGGAATAACAGTAACAGTGCTCTAGAGAAATCCATGCTTCTGTTTTTAAGGATGAGTGCATTTAGCTGTTTTATGTTTTTGCTTTAGTGTTGTGAACATAACTTTTACAATGAGCTGCTTACACTTAGACATTATACGTTGATTGCCTTGTAATAACATGACAAGATTGTAATTTCTACAATTAGATTTTTAAAGATGTCTTCTTCTCTGTCTTCTTTTATAAATTAAATCTGAATTCACAAGAGGAGAAAATGAACGATGAGCCAGTAACTCAAAATGACTTTACTTCTGCAACTGTGAGCATTTCTGTTTCATTCCAGCTAGAAATAACATTTTCTTGTCTGTTCTGAAAATCTTTATAATGTGGTTTCCAAACTCTTTTCAGTAAAAGATGTAGGTACTACTTATTACTATGTACTCCTTACAAAGTAGTAAGTCAAAAGCACATAAAGCTCTCTGATGCTCATCTCAAGAGTTCTTTGCAGTTATGCTTTCTATTCCCTCTGCACGCTTACTTTGCTCCATATGCCTTTTATGAAGTTATAGGAATTAATGCTCGAATTATTGTGGAATATCTTTTGTCAAGTTGGCTGCAAAGAAGGCTCTACTCTCTACTTTCCCCAGTGAAAACAGAACTCAAAGCCCAGCATTTCATCACCACTAACTACTAGATAAGCAAAAAATATTGGACAGCCCATTGTACAAAGTAAGAAAAAGTGTAAATGAGGAAGTGACGTAAGTAGGCTTCACTGGATGATAGTACAATTCCAAAATGAAAAGCTGTAGTGTACAACTCAAGATACAAAACTTCCTTCCACCAAAAACAGCCGTGTTATTTATAGTGGTGGTTGGCAGCAAATGGCAGTGAGGAATACAATTTACTTCTTTAAATAGCTTTGTAATCTCTTAGGTCTAAATGCTGATTATATTAACTGGGATCCTACAAAAAGCTCAAGTTGGAGTTTGAGCCTTTTTTTTCCCTTTTTTTTTTTTTTTTTTTTTTTTTTGTGGATGGGTTGGGGTTTTTTAAGCTTCATGGAAAATTGTTTGCAATATTTCATTTATGTGTGGAGGATAAATTATTTGACTGGTTAATATTCTATATTTGAAACTCTTCTTCTCAAAAAACCTACTTCTATCAATATTTAAGAAAAAAAATTCCACTCATATTGTAACAAGTGGTTTACATTTTGAACAGATTTAGATGCAGGATGTGAATGGAACATTTTATAAAACTTTCAGAAGGTCTCACCATTCCATTAAGAAGAGGAATTAATTTTTCCCTTCTGGTCTTTTAATGAAGTCATAGAGTTTCTCTGGGGTACCATGTCCCACATTTTCTTGAAACACAGGTTTATATATTTTTATGGCAACAGCATACACTGAAGAAATTCTATTACAAATAACATAAAAAATTCGCTAATGCTCTGCTATAAACAAAACCTGATGCATTCATCTTTAAAGCATGAGGACTAATAATGCAGGAGGGTTTTTTTTTTTTTTCTGCAGGGGAAAATAGTCTTTAAAGCTAAATAATGTATTGTGTTAGAAACAAAAATATTACTTCAAGCAGTTCAGTATCAACCTATCTGCAGTAATTTCATCTGCTGGAGCTAGAAGTAAATGTACTTCCACATTTTTTTATTTAGAGGAAAAACTATTAACTTTGGTCTTTGATGCCACTGAAATCTTTCCACAGCTGAAATTATTTAGCACATTCATCCATCCATAATGAATCCTTATCCTTACCATCTGATTTTCTTGCCTCCTCTAATCCTCTTTCTGCTTCACTGTTTTGCTCAGTTCCTAACTTATAGGCCTGAGGTTCTCCTGCTCTTCTTTCTGAGGAGATATATTGGAATTAGACATCAGGAAATATTCAATGGTATTTTCATGGTTTGCAACATGCATGATACATTGGGGATTATGCTGGATTTACCAAAGATAAACACAGGTTTCTGTTATAATTTCCTAATGAAGATTATCAGTGATGTTTTGAAGAGTTAATAAATCATTTTGCTATTGTTTGTATTCCTGTAAGAATACTCTAATCTCTGGGAAGTTTTCTTACTTTGCTCCTCCACATTGGTGGAGATATCTACAATATCTACAAGAAGCCCCTCCTGATCTGGAGGGAGCAAGCTGGAATCCCTGCAGAAGGAAATACTGCAAATTTTGAGTCAGTAAATAAGCAGATTTGCATACAGTTTTTCAGAATATAAACCACTTGCTATCATTTCCCGATTGTGTTAGAATTCAGTATTTATTGAAGTTATTATTCTGACATCTTTTATTTATGAACAGAAGATGATATTGGATTTGGGGATTTAAACATTATCTTCTACCCTTTTTTTTTGGAGATTATAGTATGGTTCTGATGTTAAATACAGTTTGTCAGATGCCCTCAGTTTTCAATGCATAATTAGATGTGAATCTATTGTTATCCCTATTTACTAACAGCCCTGATGTAGTGGTATTTTCTCTCTGAACACTGAAATTAAGAAGGATTATTGTCAATGCTGCAACAGTGTTATATACCCTCACTGAACTCCCATGACTAACACTGTATGAGACAATCTGACTTCCTAGCTGAGAAATGGCCACTGAGCAGTGAAATAATATTCATCAGGGACACTGTTCTTCACTAAATGACAAGCACTGAATGGGTCAAATGTATCTCAAATACTAAGTCACTACCTTTTGCTTTGCAAATGCTTCTGAACAAGTTATGGCTACACCTATTAAACAGTATTTCATTACTAAATTAGAATTAAAATTATGATATTCCTAAGCCATCTCCTCAGTAATACGTTGAAATTGGCCTTTAGGCAGAGACTTTTAGTCAGAATCACCGTAAATGAAACAAATAAATGCTTTGGACAGCACATCATCTGACCAGTTCTCTGTTCACTTTTTTGTTAAAATCAGATGTGTAAGTAGCTAGGTTTTCATACTTATTTTTAGAGAAGACATTCAACATGAGGTATTGTTACATTGACTGGCAATCAATGCAGATTGACAATCTGCATTACCCCCCTAAAACCTACCCCCAGAATATTGTCATTTTGTCTCTTGCTAAAAAACAATTATTGATGTTTAAATGCGTGAATTCTGAATTTTCTAAATAATTATCTCTAAATGAACAGTGTGTTTTAGCTATAGATCAAAGTAGATTGGCAAATGAGAAGAACACAAACTAATGAAAAACTAAGGAAGGATATAGAAAAGATGCTATCTTCACTCAAGTGTACATTGCTTGAGAAAAGTGAGATAAAAAGTCTTCATATGTAGAATTCTTTCATCTCATCAGAGAACTTTATTCCTTCAAAGAAAAAAAACCACCCTAGTGATCTAATAAAATCCATTCTTTTTTTTCTGTACAGAGCTTAATTTCTTAGACCATTTAGACTACAGCCTCTCTAGCACATGGAAAATTGAACCAAAATAATTTTCTTAGCATTTTTAATAGCAAGTAATTGCAAACACATCATGTTGCTCTTTCTTTATAAATATGTTTCAGTTTAAACAAAAATGCATATAAGATGAAGGGCTTTGAATCACCTGTGGTTTGAATTCTACCCAGAATTTTATTCTGGCCAGGAACTGAAGAAAGTAATGGACAGGTACCTATTCCCATCTGCCACTGTGTTAGGCTATTATAGATGCTGTTAAAGTGGATTACACACAAAGCTGAAATTAGTGTTGCACATGACAAAACAAATAGCTACAAGTACAAATAGCTGCTTCAAGAGATTTTTTTCAAGAAAGTGCTAGTAAGAATGAATACCTCACTGATGTTAAATGTTTCAAGAGGGCAAGACCACCTAACAACCAAACATGTTAGAGTTGCATTATAGAAAGGCTCACCCAAGATATTTAGAGAACAAATTCTAAAATTTGATGTTATATCTAAAGCAGATTGAAGAAGGATGCAGAAAAAATACAGTGATATTTGAAAACGTAGATATTTTTGTCATCCCATGACTTCATTAGGTAATTTTAGCTGCTATTTGTCTTAATATAATTTGGATTACTGACACAATACAAACAAACACCAAGGAACTTCTGCAAATAATTTTTTTTCTTCTCTAATAAAATCTCTTTAGTATTCTAAGGGTAAATCTTCACCAAGTATCAGTACAGCTTCCATAGGGGACCTTTTCTGTTACTGTCATACTCTGGGCTTGAAAGGAATCCCTTCCCTCTGGTCCTGCTCCTCAAATTCCGAGTGAACTGTATCTTATGACCAACCATGCCCAAAAGAGATTTACCCAATTTTCACAATACCTTTACTCACATGCCATCATTTCTCTCTCTCTTTCTTCCCCACCATCAGTTCTTTCAAATACATTTCAAAGTCATGCCTTTACATGTAAGATGAGGTAGGAAAGGAAGAAAGCAGATCATGCAAATGCTAAAAATCTTTATCTGTGGTTTTCATTTTTTGCATTTCATTAGCAGCTTTAGAAAATGGCAGAAGCTGGAGCAGTAGACAGGAGGCGTAAGAGGGCAGAGAAAAGCAACAAATTTCATGGGGATATTGAAATATTGGCTTAATGTAGCAAGTGACAGACTCAGGGAGGTCATAACTGAACTTCCACTCCTGTTATGTATGTCAACAATGTCTGTTCTGCAATCCTCATCACACTCATGTTCTGAAATTTCTCCTTACAGAGACTGCATCCCCGCTAGCTCCCCTCAAAATCCTGCATTTCTTTCTGTTCTTCATTGATGAAAGGAAGATAAAGTAAATATGCATCTGTTAACTTTTAACCACTGTGCTTTAATAGTTACCCACTCTTGCAAGGCACTTCAGAGCACATTTGCAGCATTCAAAAGCAGAGGGTCCTGCCTATTGCTTCTGGTATCAACTGCATTACACTTGAAGTATTTATCATCACTGTAGCTCTTTGATCCTTCCCAGGATTGAACTTCCCAGTGTGACCTCCTTCTGTACAAAAACCTTAGTTAATCAGTACTTATATTATGAGAGCTCATGCTGCACAAACACCAATATTATTTCATAGTGAAGCAGATGTTTTAAGAATGCACCTAGTAGCTTCAGGGAGGGCTGTTCTATAGCTTTACTTCATTTAAAAAATACACCAAGAAATCCTAAAATATAAATCTGCATAGCAAAAAAATGTCCTACTAAGGAAACTAAAGCTTATGCTATATTAGTAACATAAGCTGCTTCACAACAGACAAAAATGGCAGAAAGGGAAGCCTAGACACCAATTTAATAACTACCTTTTTTGTGAAGCATGACACTTTTATACAAACTCCAGACCCTTTATACCTTGAAAACCTTTCTCTTTTTTTGTAATATGCATTATAAACCAATCACAGAATTTAAATTAAAAAACCAACCTTTGTCTCCCCTTAACCGATTTTTTCCTGTGTTGCATTATTTAATGCACAATTTTCTGCAAAAAAAAAATTAAAAGTGGAAATATTTTTACTCTCACTGGTGTACTGTCAAACTAAAATAAAATAACCAAAAATTAGAACAATTAATATATAAATATAAAAACAATTATTAAATTGGAAATTAAATCAATAATGAATCAATAATAATGCTTTCTGAAAAAATATAGGTTTTGCTTTTCTTTTTCAAAGAAAATAAAAGAAAACATATCTTTTTCCAGTTCTGAAGAATAAATTACTATTTCAGTCCTATGGTTTGGGAATTCAGTTTCTGCTACAATCAAGCCATCCTGTCATCCCATGCAGAACCTCATTCCCTGAGAAGGATTTAGGTCTAATAAGAGGTCTTGCTGATTTGTTTCATGACTTGCTTATTTGGCAATTTCTTGAACACTGTAGGAGGATTACATTAGCTTTGCATGTTGTAGGGAAAGGATATCAGAAATGCCCATGAATATTGAACTTCAGGGTATTGTTGAATTTTTTACATTTCAAAGATCACTTCTTGACTAACTGGTGAATCATTTGGAAATGGACAGTGAAGACAGCATGAGAGGACCGTAAAAATAGACTTATGATAATACTTAAAACAATGAAAAACATTTTGTGATCGCTTATTATTAAAACAAACAAAAAAGAAACTAACCAACCCTCAACATTTCCTCCCTGAGGGACAGTGACTTGGCTACAGAATTCATGTCTCAACAAGAGAAATTACTTTTATCTGCATACATTTCTCTTCAGTATTTAAGGCGAATGTTAGTTAAATTAATTAAATTTAAATCATAATGCTCTGAATGCTGAAGTATGCTGAGGTGTAGATAAAAACTTCCTCCCCACACACTGTGGAGTGCAAGGCAGGTAGTAATCCCACTGGATTGCTCAGTGGAAGGATCAGCAGAGTCCAGTCACTGAACCCTGTGTCAGTATGGTTTGAATAGCAAAGGCCTGAGTCCCTGACATGCTCGACTGGCTTTCCAGACAGAGCAATTCACAGAGCTGTGAAACAGATTAACAATTAACACTACATCTACACAGTATCATGACATAATGTGTTTATACAAATGAGTTTTTCTCCCATTTCATGAGATATTGTAGCATGCAGTTGAAATACTCTTGCAAGAATTATCTAACAATATGTCCAGCTGTTCTGCCAACACTGTATCTGTGTTCATTATACTTAAAAAAAAAAAAAAAACCAAACAAAAACCTAACCCACTGAGGTAGCAAAATTCCAGTCTGAAGTATTGTCTATAAATTATGTAGATTTAAGCAACAGTAGATCCCCTGACCATTTTTAATTAGAACTCATCTTGCTCCATATAATACATCCAAATTTTTTCTATACACAACTCTAGAATAAACAGTGATTTTATTTATATTTCCTCTAACTTTCCAGGCAGCTGAACTCCTATGATATTTTGAAATTCTCCATCATCTAAGGCAGCCCTTTTAAATGCAGTTCCAGAACGATCAAGACTACATGAACTAGCACTTCAACTTAGCACTTCAACTTCACTGAGCTTAGAAGTCCATTTATCCAATTTCTTGCAAGGGCTCTTTCAAAAGGTTTTGACAGGCAGCTAAAGTAACAGCCAAACATGAAAACACTCATGGCCCTGTTCCTTCTGGAGCAGCAACCGAAGCTTCACCAGGAGCACATACCAGAGGACCTGTTTATGGCTGGGGGTACTGTGTAATACAATTTGATGTAGCAGCCTTCAGAACAGAGACTAGCAATATTGCCACTCTAGCAGAACTGTCTGCACTAAGCTCTGCAACTGTTTTTCAGACTGTAGTGCACCAGAACAGGATAACTGATAGTACAGTAAGTGTACTGTTACACATGGCCCTCTGACCAGGGTATATCCATCTACCCTAAAGCAATTTCCTTTAGAAGATTTCTTAGACCAGTTGCATGTCAAAAAGAATACAGGTGAGCTCATGGGTATACAAAAATGTGCCCAAAGGACTGGTCATTTTTTCACCTCGATGTTGCCACCCTCATTAGAGGTTGTTACTGTCATTACTGGACACGAAATGAGTACACAGAAGCTTGGTAAGTTCAAAAGAGAAAAAGACCAAGTTTTATTCAAACATCTGGTATTTATAGAATTCTAAAGGTGACCATGGATTGGAGGATGGAATTACCACCTCTCCAACCACACTGGTCCAAAGACTAACCAATCATTTCTCTCCACCCACAGAGAAATATGTAAACTATTCTATTTATACATGAAATTGTGTGGGAACTCTGACTCTCAAATATGTAAACATTATCAGAAGGCTAAAGAAGTTTTATGAGAACTTTAAAATTTTCAAAAAAACTATAAAAGAAAACTTAACACTTTTGAAAATCAGGGCAACATGTTACTTCTCACAAAAGCTTTTGTTTTGAAAACTGCAGAGAGATAGGATTCTGGGGTGAGGTATTTTTTCCTGAATTTACATTTCACCAGAACATGCATCCACAGTGCTGTTCTTTAACTCTGCCATTCAGTGTTTGTGTTCTGTTTCCTGGAATCTCTAGAATGTTTTTCAAAAGATAATGAGAGATAAGCTGACAATTTTAGAGAGGAAAAGGCCAATCCTATACCCAAGGTGAAATGCAGCTTAGTTCATGACTTAAACAGAACTTATAAAAGGAGAGCAACCTTCTTATGCAGACAGATAGTAATGGGATAAGGGGAATATTTTAAATTAAAATAAGAGAGATTTATATCAGATTTTGAAAAGAAATTATTTTCTGTGTGGGTAGTAAGGCACTGGCACAGATTGCCCAGAGAAGCTCCATCCCTGGAAGTGTTCAAGGCCAGGTTGGATGGGGCTCTGAGCAACCTGGTCCAGTGGGTTGCACTCCTGCTCATGATGTGGGGATTCAAAAGAGATGATATCTGAGGTCTCTTCCAACTCAAACCCTTCTATTTTTCTATGATTCAGATCAAAATTATTCAGACTGTGTACCTAGGTAGCAAAAGACAAGGAAATTATTTTTTAAAAATATCAGGAAAGGGCATAAACACCTCAATGTTTCTGGGACACTAAAGACTACTAATGGCTGTCAAGTTAAAACCAAATATACTTATCACAAAATCAAAAGGCATATTTGGGAAAGCTACCAAGCTTCCTTTCTCATAAACAAATTACAATCAATATGGCTCATTTAGGAGTGGAAAGTTTATGTCTGGTTAGGAAATGTGATATTGAATTAGTAGGAGGTTCAGCTGGGATCATTAAAAGCAGTGAATCAGCCCTTGCTCTCTACAACTTACATGTTTTTCTCCCCTGCTTGACTCAGCCTAGTCTAGTTGGCCATTGGAAAATCTGTAGGATAAGATTTTCACAAAAACAGTAATATCAGCTACAAGTTGCAGCTCGTTAAAGCTGATTATTCAAAAATCTCAGTTCCTCTGTCTATATACAGACAGAAATTGTAGATGTCTGTGAGTTTGTGGTTCTTTCTAGATTAATTACACTTACTATACTTAAAATATGTTTTGCTGTCAGTTTTTCTTTATTGCTGTAAAAATCAGCCCAATAAGAAGATTTAAATTAATAATACAGAAGACATAGAATTTGATAATGTCCTGCCAAGTACAAAAATCAAACCAAACAAAAAAAAATTAAAAAAGGAATTATATCTTTTAAAGATCTTAACAAAGATGCAGAAAGATCCTTAATATTAGTTACATACAATGACAGAGATAAATAATATCTCAGAGCATCACAAAGTCAAATGTGAAACTTTACAATCATAGCCACGTTATTGTTGAATAAATAACCCAGATAGAGAAATAATCTGAAAAAGTTTGAAAATATATGAGAAAATGAAGGCCATGTGGGTTAAAAAACCTCCTTGCTACTATTTTGCTAGTAAGTTTTGCTAAAACGTATACATTTTGCACATAACAGTCATGGTGACACTGGCTAAAAACTCCAAGGGACTATAGAAAAGTGCTTACACCAACAACAATCTAAATTACAACGATAAGTTGAAGGAAAAATAATGATGTGTCAGAAAATATACCACTGACAAAGACTCATTTTCTCATTAACAAGGTGGCTATGCATAAATAATTAATGACTGACAAACATATTTAGGTGTTTGAAAATTCATCTATGGAAGCTATTTAAAAATTAGATGACTCAGTTAAACAAACCCAAACAAACCAATCAAACAAAACCCTGAAAACGCCAAATGTTAAAAATTATACAGAAAGCAAATGCAGTTGGCAAGGCCACTTTTTGGTGACCTTTCACTGAACATTTTTCCATTTCATTTTGGTCTTTGCAGCTTATATTATTCAGACCTTTGAAAACCAGACAGATGGATTTCTAAATCTAACAGGTAGACCAGTAAGAAGGATGAACATGGAACTATGCTAAATAGGTGCTGAAGTAGCCTCAGTGCCTACAATAAAACGTCAAACATTTTTCCATTCCATAATCCAGAGACTGTGTGGGTCTCACACAGAATTCTTCTCTCTACTTCCCTACTCTATGCCTACACTTGTTACCCACACTTTCTCTGGAAGCGTAGAGGAAAGGATACTTCCTAAATTCACCTTGAAAATAAAATAATCACAAATTAGACCCTGGAAAACAGGAATTAAGGTAATAAGTAGCCCTCATACCACCAGTTCTTCTGCTTCTCACATAACTTAGAATGTTTTCTATCTTTTAAAAATAATTATGCATACTGTTTCTATGACAACCAACCCAGATTCCTAATTAGCTTCCCTTGGTACTACTACTACTACTACTACTATTACTACTACTACAAGAATAGTAATTCCCTGTGGGTAGTTTTCCCATGTGTGTGCTCTAATTCAAAGCCTGACCTGTCTGTTCTGGATTATATACAGTATGCAAAGAGCCTCCAGCTTTGGAGAGTTTTTTTCTGCCCCTTCTCTGGTTTGGAAAGAGATTGGCAGCTGAGAAATGCTGCAGCAGCATGGAAAGCAGCTAGATGACAGCCATAAGCTAATGTTATTCGGGTTCAACAGGAAAATTAATTCTAGTCATATGATCAAACATTTATGGATCCTAAGAGAAAATCAATATTTCCACGAGACAGAGTTTCTGTGTGTCTGCAAAATTACAGCCTTCAAGGTCTTGTGTATTCCAGGACAGCTACAGTATCACTGTTTTATTTTGGTCTTGTATCTCACATAACATTCAGCATCTTTAAGAGGTTGAGCTCCAATGTGGTAACACAAATCCACACACTGTTCTGTATAAAGTCCCTCAATCTCTTCTGATCAGCTTGTTTAATCTCCCCTTATTCAATGATAACATTAATATTTCAGTGTGTATGTTTAGCTAGGAAATACTATTTTGTTGTTGGATTGTGGTGTTGTTTATGTTGGGGTATTTTTCTGAAAATGGCATAAAACATAAGCAAAACTTTCCACTTAGAAATAAAATCAATTTACAAGAAATGTGATGAGATTTTAAAATGTGAAAACTCAGTAATCATCAAGTGAACACTACCAGATTGTGAATTACCGAAGTATGAGTGGTCTTATTAGAAAGTTTATAGAAACATGGTTAGCCTAGATGACCTAGTGGTGTATCTTTTCTCCTGCTTCTAAAGCCTGTGATGATTGGCTGAACTCTTTTCCTTTGAGAGACCTATGAAACATCAATTTCTTGTATTCTCTCTCAAGTGTTTGATACAACACCACCACTGGAGTGGTGATGCAAAAAATTAATTCTGAGCAGGTCTCAAAAAACTCCAGATATTTCCCTCATGCTTTCTTTTTGACTTTTTTCCCAAATGATTGGTTTTGCATGTGATACATCTATGAACGCATCATTTTCCTTTAGGGGTTTCACAGTGAATGGAGGTGAATTTTGATATGTGCTTCACAGTTAGCAAGTTCCACTTTCCTAATTCAATCATCAGCTTTGCATGAATTTATATTCGTTCCTAAATCCTGAATTGTTTCAGAGATTATAAGATGTTAATTATGACTGGCATAAAAATCAAAGCACTCAATGAAAATTTAGAAACAAAATCCTTTAAATTAATTTACTTTTTTTATACTTTAAAATGGTCATAAGCAGCACTGCTACTTAAAACCAACCTATGCTATTCACAAGGCTTAGACTATACTTTCCCCAGGCCCCTCTAGAAACACTTTGTCATATTGTTTATGTTTCAATTCATAGTACAACTTGGATATTCTGTATTTCAGGGTGCCTCATAACCTGCGCCATTCTCCTATCACCGCTACTGCCACAGTGTCTTGGTTTTGGCCAAGGACAGGGTCATTTTCTTGCAAAAGCCATGAGGGGGCAGAGCCTGGAGTAAGCGTGGGGGATGAAGCAGTCAGGGTGGGATGCTGCTGACTGCAAGCTGAGTCAGGCTGGGCTCAGTGACATTTTCCATGTCAATCGCCCTCTTTTTTTGAACACTTTAGTTATTAATATCAATGCTGTTATTGTTAATTTCCTTATCTCATTGGTGTTACCAGTGAATTGTTCCTATCTCAATCCCATGATCTTTGCCTTTTGTGCCTCCAGCCACCCACAGGAGGTGGGCAAAGAGAAGGGAAGGGGAAGCAGGCAGTGTGGTTTGCCGTCGCAGGGGTGGGGGGAGAAAGAGGGGAGCACTAAACTGGTGGGAGTAACATTCCTAAACCAGGACAGTCACAGTGCTTTGTGGACACATCATGAAGAGTTAATGACAACTGTTTACATTTCTTCAAGGATACTCATACTAAAACTTGTTTGCAAATAAAAAGATGATATTCATTAAAAAACATAGGCAGTAACCTAAAAAAAATCCAAGAACTTTTTTCTCTTATTTGGCCATTCACAATCACAATTTTTTGCTTCATCCATCTTACAAATTGGTTGAAACCTTCCTGCCACCATCACAAAACTCCAGTGAGAACTCAGAAAGGGAAACCTCTGAAAAATGGTGGTTTTGTCAATCTTTAAGAAAGCAGGACTAATTTCATGACCTATCAATATCACAGAAAACTAGAATTTTTCAATTACCTGCAGAGCACTAACTGTGCACATGCAATTCCTTGATAAATCAGAAACTTCAACTACTATTCAAATTTCATTGTAATTTACCATGAAACTAAATCATTTATTTAACACTAGCAAGGACAATTTGAAGAGTTTTCTTCTGCTACATTTTGTGGTCTGCAAGTTTGAAATTATTCTCTTTACCATATAAATCAAAAAGGAATTTCCTTCTAACTGTTGGCAGTGCTTTCCACTTTCAAAAGACCATCCAGTGCAAGCTAACTCTGTTGTGATTGGTCTATCAATGAATTTGTCTGGCTTGAGTCATACTGGATGATTTGCTCTTTTCTATCACTACTCTAAATTAAACAAGTCTCATAATTCTCAACAACTTTGGTGACATTTGCATGCACTATTTTAAAAGCATGACACCAGCTTCATTGCATTCAAGAAATAGGCATAGAGACCCATTAGCGCCCTCAGCTGTTCAATGACTTTTATGCAAGTATAAATTAATAAATTAACCTAGCATCATCATAAAGAAACCTTAACCTTAAAAGATAACTTTTTATGCAACAGTATTCTGAATAATAGATTATTGTTAGGTGAGGGAGAAGTTATTTATCCTATATAGTGTAAACCAACTCCAAATAGGTTTACATTTGGGATGCTCCATGCAATTAGGATTTAATTTGTCATGCTAAAATTATTAGTGTATCTTAATTGGAAATAATTAGTTATTTTTGTACAACTATCTCTACATCTTAGCTGGGATCTTATAAAATGAAACATAATTCCTTCTGATGGTGGTTGTATCCAAGCATTTTGAAAACACTTGAATCTAACTCCTGTCAATATAGCATCAGATCAGATGTGTTTTCTGGAAAATAGGTAATTTATACTCATTTAACATGCCCACTTAACCTGTATGCATCAGCAACGTCCCCAAGGTTTGCTCAAAATGATACAGTTAGTAATTACTGAAAGGTTTCATCTGACTTCACATCTACTAGAAGTGCATCCTTGTCCATAGTGCCCTGGTTTACCAATAAATGAGTGATGTGCTTAGTCTCAGTTGTTAAAACCAAACATCTTTCACACATTCCTAGCACTTGGGGTTTGGTTTTGACACTTGAGAAAATCATTTGCTGCCTTTGCACACTCGTCTTTTCTACTTCAGCTTGAGAAAAATATTACCTTCTGTCTATGTAAAAGCAGCAAAAAATAAGTACTTGAACAGGAGGCTTCAAGAAATAGTGTTAATTAAAACAGTATGTTAAAAAAATTAGTGGCACAATATCAACGCCTACTAAAAGAGAAAACAAGTTAGAACACCATTTTCCCTTTTTTTTTCTGGAGCTCATTTACAGCCTGATTATCAGCTGTGACTTCACATGCAGCTCACAAGCACTGAGAGCTGCAGCTGTGTATTCAGCATACTTGAAAATAAGGCTGCAAGCACCTTACTGTGTTCTGTTTATTTACTCTCAAATCCGGACCTGCTGCCACTGCTCTTTTTACTTCTTTGAACGAGTGCATTTTAACGACAAATCTCTAGAAATCTACTAAAAATGTATTTCTTGGATGAGTTTAATAATTGAGCTTAAGAGCAATTTTGACATTAAATTCTTGGAAAGGTCTCTCAAAATCCTAACCAGTGCATACTTAACTGCTATTTTCCTGTTTGAGGGTCTTATTTTAGGCTGAAAGACATCAGAAGTTTTTTTAACTATGTAATTTTTTGTGAGTTATATTATTCACAAATATTACATAGTTAAAAATTGTTTGGGTCAAAACAACAATTATTATTATATTTTTGTTATATTATCTGATTATTTATTTTTTGTCAAGACCAAAAACCACCAGCTAAACTTTTCATATGCAGAAAATATTTTCTAGTATTTACCTCCTCTAGGGGTGAGAGGTGGTGGGCTGAGCCAGTAATAGGTGCAGGAGAAACCAGAATTAAAATTTCATGGCAGAAAAGTAACAAGAGGAGAGGGGGGAGATGTACTTGGGAAAATAAAACCAAAACCTGCTCAGTCTGAAACATCTGCTGACTAGTAGTTTCTCAGTAGTGAAAGCTACTTATGAAAATCAATGCATTTTATTTTTGTATAATTTGAAAAAAATCACGTTATTGAAGTGCAACATGTTAAACAAAATGGTTTTGCATATTAAGACATTAATTATTTCCACTTTTTTTTAATCCATACCTTTGATATAGAAAGATATTAAGGAAGTTATGTAGGACATGTCAAAATATTAATTCCAAGTTCTGCATTTATCATTTAGCTACTGATTACTCATTATCACTCTACTTCAAATTCAACATTAGAGTCACAAGACAAGGCATTTACTCAATATATTAGCATATATTAGCATATATTCAAAATGTTATAGCTTTCTAATAGGGCCACTACAATCTAATAAACTTGTATAACAGCACTGAGATTTATTTTAAGGAGCTGAAAGTAGCAATAACAGTCATCACCATAAAAGCATAATTCATTCATCATGGACGCTGTGGAATATCTTAGGTCTGTACCTCACTAAGTATACCCATTAATATTGTATTTCAATGTTTACCAAAAGTAAAACTTGTACTAGAGGTTACCAGGAGCCAGATTGAAAAAAGAAATTCCACCAGGACTGCAACACAAAGTCCATATCAAGAAAGGATCAACATTTTCCAGAACCTCCTGAAGGGAAAACAAATATCAAACTTGGTTTAAATTTATTGAAAATTTTCAGTCTGCCTAAAAGATATTTCACCAAAAAATTCTTAACCTCCTTTATTGCTGCATAGGCATATACAGAAATAATAATGATAGTGAGTAAAGAGTTCTATGGTTTTAATTCTTGTTGAAATTAGTATCTGATTAGATGAGAAGGATTACCATGTCTTGGACTTTAAACTGCAATTTGGATTTGTAAACACAGCTGTCTAATATGTCTGCCATGAGGTAAAATGAAAATAACAATGCTCAGATATTACCTTATTTTTTTCAAGCCTTAAAAACAGGAAATTCCACAGACTGTCCCAGGAAGACTGTAAATGCAGGACAAGTTTGTTGTAATTCAGTGACTATTACTACTCAAGAATCAGAAAGAAGAAGTGAGCTATAATGACCAGAAATACAGGAGAAGACTAAAACATAGAGTTTTCATTAGAAAAAAAAAATCTTTTAGTGTACAAAATACTTGTCAAGACAGTAAAAATACCTATTGCTTACTGCACTATCAATAACACACTAAGATGAAGAACTGTCAAATTTGAATCTCTATCAGACAGGTCTTTTACAAAGTGCCTCCCCTATAACAGAATCCCTGGTAATCACATAATCCTCCATCAAGGCAATTTTCCCCTTCTGTTTCTTGGAGAAGCTGAGCATGTATGAGAAAATGAAACATAAAAAAGAGAGAAAGCTTCTTAAGGAATTTCACATTTTATATTAGTAAAGGGCTGGCAGCCTTGATAATTACTGCCAGAAAGTCTTACCTGAAGGACTTCCTTAAATTAAAAAAAAAAATAAAAATTGCAGAACACTACTACAAAGAAGAATAATAAGTGAACTGTCTAATTCATATTTTCAACACCTTTATTTCCTGTCACTCTCTTCTTTTTTTTAACCAATTTTAATTTTTTGCCACTTTCATTTGGAATGTCTAACCAATTTGTAGATTTTTCTGGCAAATTTGTAGAGTCCTATTAGAACAGCAATAGGCAAACAATTTCAAGATGCGTCAGTATTTTTTCCTGACTTCCTTACTGTTTCCAGTGCAGTATCCAGTGAACACTTAAGTCCCTATCACTTTCTCCCCCTCCTTTGCACCAAAAGACTCAAGCACCTTCAGACATTGCATTGCAATCCAGGTAGCAGATTTTAAAGCAGGAAACATGGAATGCAACAAAAGTCTTAGCATGGAGCAAAAGAAACATGGAAACCTTCACAGCATCATGGGGAAGCTTTAAATAACAGACAGCAATAATCAGGAAGTGTAGCATTGCATATCATCCTTAAAAAAGGATAAAGAATTTGGGACTGGAAAGTCTCTTGCATATAAGACAAACTTACACAGCAAAAAGGGTGAGAGTTTCAGACTTCTACCTCCCTCAACTTTTACACCCCTCCCTAAACAGAGCCACACTGACCCACACTACAGAACCCAACATCTTTTCTCACCAGGAGATATGAAGACCTTAGGAAGTGTTGTCATTAGGTTTCCCCTAAGGATCTTTCAATCATCTATCTGCTGTAAAGTTCAAGAGTGTTCTGAGCTGGAGATAATTTAACATGTTCTCTTCAAATGTTCAATTCCACTCTGCTCTTAGGGAAAGACATCACTACACCCACTGTCCATCATGCCTGAAACCTATGAGCTTGCAGTTTGGTTTTCACTATTTCATGTGATACAACTACTTCCAGCTCAAGACAAACTGAATTTCTCACACCAATAAACCTTTCAGATCCTGGCAGACCCCCATCCAGTAGTGGTCCCTTAAACACAGCATAACATGGCTATGCTCATGAATGGACCAACTTTTTCATTAGGGGGGTCAAACACTTTCATCCATGCTCAAAGCCTTAAGGTTCAAAAATCTAAATCTGCTTGTTTCCTTCAGAATTATTTTTTAAGAAAAAAAGTCTGACAATATTTTACTTCTTATTATCTTTTTTTTTTTTTTATTTTTCCTTTTTTAAAATCCCACTAATTTGATCTGTTTAAAGTAATAATTTTTCCCCCATTTCTATACTAAAAATATCACTTCTCAGCTCTTCAGAAACTGAAATTTTATACAATAATGAGTGGAGCAAAAGAAATCACTACTATTTATCTACTCATTAGCAGTGCCTGGCCCAAAAGCTTAGAATATGAATGGAGCACTCTGCACTCAGTAGTTTAAAGATATTTTACTTGACAGTAAAAATATAGTCTACATAATACACATTATTGTCAGTATGCACAGCAAAACTTATTTAGTAAAAATGGGGTTCAATGTTATGATTAAACTCTTCAGACAGACTCTCAGTCTTGAAAAACAAGCAAAGTGGCTGAATTTTTGAGTCTTGTAAGAAATTGAAGAGGAGGTACTTGCACTTTGCATGCCTAGGGAGAAGCTACATTATCTCTACCATATTAAACACTTCTGCTTCTAGTGTGCTGGTGTACTCACAGGCATTCACTGCTTACTGCATAAACTTAACAGACTTTGATCTCTTGATCTACCTCATGGTGATAGACTTCTCTCTCCACAGAATAACTCTTCAGATAATTTTCCATTCTTTGCTGCTTTGCAAACATGGATGTACCTTCTCTCTAAGAAAAATCCTGCTCCCTACTCTAAAGCTCCTTTATTGGATTATTTAAATAAGTCCTTACAGGTCTCCTGAGCCTAGCCTAACTGCATTTGTTCCACTAATACTCTAGGTTTCCCTCTTTCTTTTTTTTTTTTTTTTTAATTATAAATTCAGCTATTTTCACTTTATTATTTCACTCATTCACTTCATCTTTTCACTCATTATAGCTTCAATACCTTTCACTTCAGTTTTGTGGGGTTTGGGCTGGGGATAGGGATAAAACAATGTGTTGGTATGCATTTGAATAGCTAATACCAAGATCTGTGAATGGAGATTTTAAGCAACAACTTAATAAAAAATGCAACAACATAAGAGCAGGAAAATGGGAAGGACAGTACTGATACAAATCAGCAAAAAAAGAAATGGGACAAAAATCAAAGAAACTGGGGAAGAAATTCAGGGTATGCTAGAAAGAAACAAGACATATACTACTCCCATATATTGTTAATACAATACATATCCTATTCCCATATATTGTTAATTCTCCTATGAAGAAAATTAACAGAGAAACAAACTGTATTTTTTTTTCAGCATAAAAGTCAATGAGATTTAGTATTGCTTCCTTTAAGACAAAAGGATGAATAACAGCAGCTCTAATGGCACAACTGCAGCTTACAGATCTCTATTTTCTTATCTACCCACAGGTACATGGATGGAAAGGGTAACAAATTACATCCCAAGTTTACAATGAGGACATTTATCCATGAAATAACTCCTCCTCCTCCTCTTTAATGATCTGAAGATGGAATCTGGCCACATCATGAGTTTTTTATCTCTGTCTGTTATTTAGAGTATCTTCAACATATTTACTAGCTCCAAGTATTATTTTACTTCAGGAAAAAGACAGATAAACAGTCTAATTGTACAATCCGAATCACAGGGAGACACAAACATTGTTCCAATTCTTGCCTAGGAAGTTCTCAGCTCCTCTGCACTAACACAGACTTATTCTATTAAACTTGTAGTATTTATTTCATCTTTTATTTACATTGCAAACAAAATGCAAAAGTGAAATGTTCCTATTGTCTTGATAATAGGTATACATGTGCAATAGATACAGACACATCATGTTCATGTCATGCCCCAGCTTTCCCTGAAACAATGCATCATTTTGGAGACTATCATGTTTCTTAACTTGGTGTTCATCATTCAAAATTTATCTGTAGAGTGCAGCAGACATTCTGCTGGCATAAAACTTAACATCCACCTGGTGGAAGTTCATGCTTGGCTATGAAAACAAAATTTGTTTCCAGTAATTCACTTAAAAGGAGGAACAAATTATTTCATAGATTGGTTGCAAAATAGGGTACTTCTGTCATTCAGTTGAAAATATGAGAAAGATGTACATCTCACATAACATCATTTTAATCAGTAAAGTACCAGTCAATCAGGACCTTAATATCCATAAATACGTTCTGTGGACAGGGACATTGAACACACTAGACCTATACTGTTTTGGGAATTGGGAAAGAAACATGATTAAGCACTAGAAATCATGCTGGGGAAATTAGGCTTTATTGACATGTGCCACCTAAAGACTGGGATGAAATTATTTCTATTATACAAGAGCTCCTGTATGTTGCTTACTATATTTTCTCCATTTCTCCTAGATATATAATAGTGCCCTAGTGTTGTAGTCATAGTATAAAAGTAATTTTATAATGACCAGCAGAACAATACAAAAATATTAATGTAATTTATGTGATATAAAGAGAATGCTTTGGGTTTTTCTTTTCCATTTTTAATTTCACAGCATTTTTATCACTTACTCTATTTCAGTACTTCAGCGTCCAACTGTCTAATAAAAGTAAAGAACAAAATGCCATGAGGGGGATCTAGAGTACTGAAAATGCATGAATATTACATTTTTAACAGTAATTTTTAAATCACTAATATCCTGCTCAGCATCATCCCACAATAAATGCAAGCATCAAATATGCTAATGCAATAAGAAGGAGAAAAACAGACAAATTATCATGCAGTCACGGTTATGAAGAAGCTCAAACTACTCTGAGAAACTTTCCCTCACCTAGCCCCAGTAGCATATATAATAACAAATGGCCATTTTTTTAACATGTAAGCCACATGTTAATAAAAATTTTCTGTTTCTTTAACAAAGTGTTTTATAGCAGGTCATGCTACTAAGAAGTGTAGCAAAAGCAATAGCAAAGACATGAAATTCTGTATTTTATAGAACATCATGAATCCTAAAATCTTCCAAACCGTTTCTGCTTTCCTGATTCCCACCAACAGATGATGGTATCATATTGTATTTGAGGTAACCTTGACAATAATTTGCTACTAGAAACACTCTAAACCCTAGGTCATTAAAAACTCTCAAACTGAGAACAATAAGTACTTATTAAACATACATCCTACACAGAAACTGCATTCACTCAGCATTTCAGCCACCAGTTTTTTGCATCAGTAAGTTTAATTCTAAGATCTCACACCACGTCAGTTTATTACAGTTGATTCATCCTTGTATTCTGAAAATAAAAGTGGCAACTGAAATGCAATTTAACACATTTCAGCATCTAGGGAAACACGGCTGACTAGAATGTAGATGCCTATATAAATCCATCTTATTGCAAGGGGTTTGAGGTATACAGAGTTCAGCTTTTCAGAAAACTTAGGCAAATCCTCCTTAGCTCAAGTAACCAGAAAGACAGCACATTATCTATGAGGAGACAAATTTAAAAATGCAGAATACTTGGGAATAGGTGGAATATGTTTTCTTTGGTTTGTTTTTTTGTTCTTGTTTTTTCTTTTTAATATAAATAGTTTCTCATATCTCCAGAGTGAAAAGTTGCAGTAAACATTCCTAAAAAATTTAAAAAGTGAAAACCATGAGCCAAAACAGATAATTAGTTCATTAAACTAGCCACATCCCTTAAGCATTTATGAAACTTGAGGAAAAGCCTAAGTTTGTTTTTCAAAAAAAATCCTTTCCTGTAGCTTGTCATTGCTAATGGGATGATTCTGCCATCCTTATGCATAAACAAATAATGCCAATATATTACTTTAGCCTCTGAAAAGGGCCAGGAAAATACAATTATCTCAATAAATGTAATAGTATATTTAATAAATAGTTACATGCAATGTGGGCACATCCACTATAATTTTAGATTTCCCATAAGTTATCTCTTGTAGCTTTATTCAGCCTTGATATTTTTTAAGGTTCAGAAAATAGAAATTTAAATAAATTCAGAACCTTCCTGAAAATAAAATCAGGGCCAAGAGTGTCATTAATCAAATATTAAAATGTACACTTAAAACCTTTCAGAAGTTGGGCCATCTCCCAAAATTTGACACCTGCAAATTTGAACAATTTCGGATCTACACTACAACAGAAGTTTGTTCATAATTATTTACAAACAATGTGACAGCTATGCACAATATATTCATTATTAAAATAAATGCCCTGTGCAGTCCTAATGCTATAGATACTAACAAAAAGGGAATTTCTGAGCAGTTGAAAATATCTTGTAGTACAATAATATCCACTCAAACTGAAATTCTTACACTAACCATATAATTTCTTTTAAACAAATGGTGCTGACTTCCCTAAGGATTATCCTTTTCTTTAGTTTAGCATCTCCCTCCATCTCAGGTTTTAAAAATGCATTTAAGCTGCCTTTCAAAAAAAAAACTCAGTATTTTTACTGCCTTGTAAAATCACATTTTCTATCCATGAAAGCAAAATGTCTGTTGAATAACAGAATAATAATATCTCTGTAGAGGTAATTGTTCCATCTAAAAGTAAACATACTTTTAGATTGCATATTTTAGTTTACATTTGCTTCACTTCTGCTCTACAAACTGTTCCACCACTACTCTGTCCTGTGTATTGATGCAAAGACAGATACAACTCGGACACCTGACTAAAATTTATCATCTCAGCACTAACTGTGAATGTGCTACTCCTAGCAGAGGTGGTGCTTAGGCTTTCCCTGTGCATGGTAGGATCTGTCCTGACAGCATCCTGTGTTTAGTGGCTTCCCCCAAAACAATTCTCCTGCTCATGAAACAATGCCTGTAAGAACATGAAAAGTAATGAGTCCTGCCAATGCATAAATATCTCAACTAATGGGTCTGAATCCCATCTAAAGAGGGAAAAGTGGGTCATAACAGTAATTTTATGTGCAATTATTGAAATCAACCAGAATTGCACCAGTGCTTTGCTTTTCAGATAGATTTATGCTGCATTTAGAAATGTCAGAAAAGGATATTCAGTTCAATTTCCTGTATGTATATGAATGGCAGCCCTTTCTTGAATGAATCACTTCTTCTTGGAAATGCATACATGACACAATATCTATTTCTGATTTTAAAATTGTCATCAGAGTAGCTTCTGGAAACTCTTGTTTTGCAATGGGCAGTGCTCTGATTGTTCCAAAGATGTGTTTTTATTAGATGTATGTAGCACTGGAGTCCCTGAGTGGGCAAGGATAGCTTGGATTTAAATCTACACAGGGACTTCACCTATCACATTCCATCCTGGGCTGCAGACATCTCACTGGTCAGGAGCTGGGCTGTGTGACGATCAGACCAACTAGCACTTGAGATCCAGGAATTTTGAATTCCCTGTGTAAGAAGGCTCTCAACAATAAAACATGCTGTTTGTCACATGGACCTTTGAGCTGTGTCTGTTGTCCCTGTCTCTGACCACTGACCCCACAGAATATGTGGCCTTTAAACATAATAAATGCAAACTTGCCCTCTTTCAACCACAACTCCTGGTATACTTGCCTGTTAGAACGTAACATCCTACCAAGCCTGTTGCATCCCGGAGTTTGGGTTTAGATTAGGGTTTTTAATTTATGTTAAAATAAGTCAAGTTCTGTAATCCCGCGTTTCCCCCGTGTTGTTCCCCCCCGCGGTTTCTGGCCCCATGTTGCCTGTTGCCGGATTCTTACCCCTGTGCTGCTCCTGTAACCACCCTGCCATCCGGCCCCGGGAAACCCCGTGCTGGCCACCCCAAGCCACACGATCCCGCTCAGCCTGCGGCTCGGTGCCCGCCCCTGCGGGGTTCTCTGGTTGGTCGCTGTTGCTGGCGTCACCGCCACGGCAGCCGCCCCTATTGGCAGGCAGGCCATGGATCCTCTCGCCCCGCCCCTCCATAAAGCCCTATCCCGCCGGCAGTCAGGCGCCATTTTCTCCCATGCGAGTGCCGGGAGCGGTTGCGTCTTTCCATCGAACTGCGCCATGTGTGACCAATAAACCGTTCCTGCCAAGCACGGAGTAAATGGACAAATTCCCTACCTCTTTGCCGGGTCCCTAGCGCACGGTAACAGAGGCTGGCCAGCCCACGCGCCCGAGACACGGAGCCATGTCTGGGAACCCGCGGAAGCAAACCCCGGCAGCACGTGGAAGCTACGCCACAGCCGGGCTCCCAAGAGCTGCGTGCAGCCGGGGAGAGCAAAAACCCACACCGCAATTGGCGCCCAAACATGGTGCCGAGGCCAGCACTGAGCTGATCGCGTGGACGGAGGTTCACCGCGGAGCTCCAGGAACAGCACTGGGAGCCGCCGCTGCCGGCCAGGGGCCGCGCCGCCGCCAAGGGGGGAGCGCCGCCGCCAAGCCAGAGCGAGCAGCGGTCCGCGCCGGATCACAGCTCCGTGCCAGACGGAAACCGAGAGCAGGGGCTCTCCAAAGTACGTCAGTGAAGTCTCCGCTGCCCACGGGGGATCAGACAGTGTGTCCTGCGTGGGACAGGAAGTGCAAACTTTCGCAGCCAAGAGGGCAGAAGAAAGGACACTTCCCAGGACTCCCGGACCCTGGTAGCAGCTTTTCTTTGCAGAGACTTCAGTCTGGTAAGTATTAGTCGTGGAAACATGTCCAGCTAATACGGGGAGGGCTGGCCGTGTTCCCGAGGTTGGGACGTGCGGCGCGCAGCACGAACGGCAGCCGCTGGAGTCACCTGCGTTTTTTTGCTTTTTTTCTTTTTTACTGCCCCAGGGGTGAGGTGGTTTGGGTGGAAGAAGCATGGGGACCGTGCTATCTGCCCAACAAAAGGAATTTTATTCCCAAGTTAAGGAAATCCTTTTGGTGAAGGGCCGATACCCAAAAAATTTAGTTAAGAAATTTGTCTGGTGGTTGTTCTTTGCTTTCCCCCGTCTGTCTACCGAGGACGCGCGCAAAACAGAATTTTGGGAGCAAGTGGGAAAAAGGCTAGCAGAGGGGATTGGTAGGGATCCCTCCATAGATGACTGCTTCCCTAAATTCCATTTGTTGATCACAGATGTAGTAAAATCAGACCCTGCGCAAAACTCGGTTGGGGAAAGGAAAGAACCATCCGGAAAATCTGTTACTCCCCCTGAATCTGTTTCCCCATCTCCTTCTCCTACCCCTTCTTCCCCTAACCCGGGTGAGCGAGGGGGGGCACCCCGTCAGTCTGAGACGCAGGGCAGCTCCACAAACGTGGACCGTGCTCCTGGCTCCCCCAAGCCATCCCAGTGTCCCTGCCTTAGCGAGATCGGTCGATTCGCTGAGGCCACGACCGTAAACCCTCCTTCCAATCCCTTTTTCCCAGTTGAAAATCCCAGTTTCAGCGCTACCCCGCGCAGTTCTGTATCTTTAAACCCCTTTCTTTGTCCCCCTGAGGAGGCCGAGGCCACGTGGTCGATCTCTTTGTCTTCCCAAGATGGAGGGCGGCCACATGGCAAGGCTTCCCCTTCCCACAATCCCTTTCTTCCCTTTGTTCCCTATGACCACACCCCCTCCTGCTTCCCGGTGGGCACGGGAACTGCCCACTCAAGGCATCGGGTTACCACCCCTCCCCCTGTCCCTCCTCGGGTAAGCGTAGGTGTTCCCTCCTTGCATGTTCTACCTGCCGCGTCAGCAGCCCCGCCCTCTCCCACCCGGGAGGGCTCAGTAGCCTCCTTCCCACCTTCCGAGGAGGAGGATTCTCCCCGCCCTGTCCGTCCTCTCCCTCGCGCTCCGCCCCCGCGTCCTCCCGCTCCTCAGAGACCTGGGGTGGGGGGAGGAGGGGGGGTGCAACGGAGCCCGGTCCATGAAGTCGAGCAGTCGATCCACACTCCAGTCCCCTACACAAGGGGAGGGGAAAACCCTGTGTGGACACCCCTCTCCTACGATTCCCTCAAAGAGGTCTGCAAGACATTGCAAAAATTTGGCAGAAAGAGTCCTTTTTTTAAAGGGATTCTAAAAGCCACTTTAACATCTAAAACTGTAGTGCCGGCTGACCTTAAGCGTTTATTCAACTGCCTGCTTCTCCCTTCTGAATACGACCTGTGGGAGAGGAGGTGGAAAAGGCTAGCGGCAGAACTGCTTCCCGAAATCCACGAGGGGCCTTATGGCCTGGATTTCGCGGAAGAGCAAATCACCCTAGACCATCTTGTGGGCGAGGGAGAATGGAGTGAGGGGCAACTGCAAGCTCGGGGAATTCCCACAGCAGTGTTGGACATGTCCAGGAATGCAGCAGAGCGTGCATTCCTGGGCATGCCCGCCAGGGATCCCGGGATACCCTACATGGCAGTCAAGCAAGCCGTGGGGGAGCCTATGTTAGATTTTGTAGATCGGGTCCGGGCAGCCATGGAGAGACGCATAGAAGTACCTGAACGCCGGGAAGGAATGATCCTAGAAGTGGTGCACATGAATGCCAACGCCATGTGCAAAAGAGTCATCATGTCAATGCCGGCCTCACCACCGCCAACCCTCAGCCAGATCATCGAGGAATGCACACTGAAGGCGCACCTGATGGAAGAGGAGGAGGCCCCAAAGAAAAAGGACAAGCAAGTTGCCTCAGCTGCTGCTCCTTCGAGGAATCCAGCACTGAAGCGACTTCCATCCACACGCCGGTGTTACCATTGCCATCAGGAGGGACACTTCCAGGCTCAGTGCCCACTTTTAGGGACTGCGCTACCCAGAGTTGCGGAAGGGGGGAGGGGGAGTGGGAACCCCGCGGTCCAAAAAAACTGACCCGTGAACGCGCACTTGCCGCGCGTTCAGACAAAAATGAGGCAAGTCGCGGTGCTGCAAGAGGAGCCGCAATGCACCATCTAGTACCATCAGTAAGCGGCTGCCTCTCAACTAGTGACAACCGGGAGCCTTATCGACTCCAACTCACTAACTCTGTTCATTTCCGTTCCCAGGACTGGCAGCTTTTCATAGCAGATGCAGAGCTTCTATCGCACATCTGCCGCTGTGAGACCAGGAAAAAGGAAGATCTCTTAAATTGCAGGTACCTCGTTGTTGGGGACACAAAGAGCACTCCACTGGAGATAGAAGTCCCTCCAGTAATCTCCGCCCTTAATCCGAGGCTCTTCTATCTCTCAGCACGCTGTGTCCACCCCCCCCTTTTCCTGCCTAAGGGCCAGGTAATTGCACAAGCAATTCCCATTCCTCATGCTCTGTGCAATGACCTGGAGCTCTCTGTGTTTTATGCTGGGAAATTGGGAGAGGAAAAACCCCTCATATGGTGCAAACTCAAATGCGAGGGGCGATCTGTACACCTACAGGGGATGTTGGACACAGGGGCAGACGTGACAGTCATCCCACCACACAAGTGGCCGTCACACTGGGAGCTGCAAAGCGTGGCCACGCCAGTCTTAGGATTAGGCGGGCCACAGCCGGCAAGACAATCCAAAAACATTGTCCAAATTCAGGGTCCGAATGGGCTGCTGGCCTCAGTGCGTCCGTTCATGATCGACTGCAAATTTACTTTATGGGGGAGGGATGCTATGTCGCAGTGGGGAGCCAAATTGGAATTTCGGGCCCCCCAGCATTTTTTGGTGCGGCCACTGAAGAGCGCCCCACACAGAAAGTAACATGGCTCACAGATAAGCCCATCTGGGTGGAGCAGTGGCCGCTGAGTAAGCAAAAGCTGCAGGCACTCACAAAATTAGTTAACGAAGAGTTAGAAAAAGGACACCTTGTAGAAACAAACAGCCCCTGGAACTCTCCTGTGTTTGTAATAAAAAAAACGGGGAGAGACAAGTGGCGACTCCTCCACGATTTGAGAAAGATTAATGAGGCAGTGCAAGATATGGGTTCCCTCCAACCGGGTATGCCATCTCCATCTATGCTACCCCAGAATTACAATTTGGCTGTAATTGGCATTAAAGATTGTTTCTTCCAAATCCCACTCCATCCGGATGATGCTCCCCGTTTCGCATTCTCTGTGCCTTCCATCAGCAGAGAAGCCCCAATGAAGCGCTACCACTGGATGGTACTACCACAGGGTTTTAAATGTTCCCCTACTATATGCCAGTGGTATGTCGCCAGGGTTCTATCCCCAATGCGTGCCAAGTGGACATCCTGTATTTTCTATCATTACATGGATGATGTGCTGATTTGTGCCCCTGACAGCGAGATCCTGCAAGTAGCACTGGAGGACACTGTTAGGGCCTTGTCGATGGCCGGATTTGAGTTACAGAAAGAAAAGGTACAGTTGCTGCCACCCTGGAAGTACCTGGGCCTGGAAATTAACAACCGGACGATCAGACCCCAACAGATACAGATAAATGATAATCCCAAGACGCTGAATGATCTCCAGCGCCTGTGCGGGTCATTAAATTGGATCAGGCCATGGCTAGGACTCACTACGGGGGAATTATCCCCCCTCTTTGATTTGTTAGCAGAAAGGGAGGGGGATGAGGGTTTAGGTTCCCCGAGAGTCCTGACCCGAGAGGCCAGAGCAGCGCTCGAGAAGGTCCAGAAAGCCATCACGAGCAGGCAGGCCCACCGCTGCCAACCAGGGCTGCCTTTCCGATTCATCGTCTTGGGTGAGTTGCCCCATTTGTATGGTGTGATATTTCAGTGGGACAAGGGTCAACAGGACCCCGTCTTAATAATAGAGTGGGTGTTCCTTGGCCACAGGCAGTCCAAGAGTATCACCAGGCCACAGGAGCTGATGGCGCAGCTCATAATACGGGCCAGGGCTCATCTGCAAGTACTAGCTGGCTGTGACTTTACATGTATCCATCTCCCCATCAAAACATCCACGGGGAAGATGACCAAAGAGGCTTTTGAACACCTGCTAAGGCAGAATGAGAACTTTCAGTTCGCTCTAGACAGCTTCTCAGGCCAAATTAAGATCGGACATCCTGGCCATTATTTGTTCAATACTGAATTCAAATTGTTACCCAAAGAATTACAGAGCAAAAAACCCCTCCGAGCACTAACAGTATTCACGGACGGTTCAGGGAAGTCCCACAAGTCAGTGGTGACTTGGAGGGACCCAGAGACTCAGGTGTGGGAATCAGATATTAAGGTAGTAGAAGGTTCCCCACAAGTGGCTGAGTTGGATGCTGTACTGAGAGCTTTTGAGAGGTTTGAACAACTGTTTAATTTGGTAACAGATTCGGCATACGTAGCTGGAGCAGTGTCTAGAGCTGAACATGCAGTTGTAAAAGAGGTGCCAAATCAGGTCATCTTTGGGTTGCTCTCAAAATTAGTACACCTGGTTTCTAACCGTGAGCATCCCTTTTATGTGGTACGTGTGAGATCACACATGGATCTCCCAGGCTTTATTGCCGAGGGAAACTGCAGAGCAGACGCCTTGGCAGCCCTTGTACACCTAGGAGGCCAGCCGAGCATAGTCGAGCAGGCCAAGCTAAGCCATCAGCAGTTCCATCAGAATGCCCCGGGGCTGGTACGCCAGTTTAATCTGCAGTGTGACCAAGCCAGGGAAATTGTGGCCTCATGCCCCAACTGTCAGGAGGCAGCTTTACCAACACTAGGAGCAGGTGTGAATCCCAGAGGTCTCCGCAGTTCTGAGGTGTGGCAAATGGATGTCACCAAGGTCCCTGAGTTCGGTAAGCTCAAGAATGTCCATGTAACTGTAGACACCTTCTCGGGGGCAGTTTTTGCTTCAGCACACATAGGGGAAAGGGCCACAGATGTCAGGAAACATCTTGTCCAGGCCTTTGCCACCTTAGGGGTCCCAACCACGATTAAAACAGACAATGGTCCAGCCTATACTTCCAAGGTGTTCCGCAACTTCCTGCAAGATTGGGGGGTTCAGCATAAGACCGGGATTCCCCACTCCCCCACCGGCCAGGCCATAATAGAGAGAACCCACCAGACTCTAAAGCAAGTCCTCAAAAAGCAGCGAAAGGATGTGCGAGTGCTGTCACCGCACGAGAGGCTCTGTAAAGCATTGTTTACCATCAATTTCCTAAACTGTTCCTTTGACAGACCAGAACCACCAGCCCTGAGACATTTCAAACAACATCAGGAGCTTCAGCCAGAGGAGCAGCCTCCAGTATTAGTGAGGGATCCGGACTCTAAAGAAATCCAGGGTCCATTTCCACTTTTGACTTGGGGACGGGGATACGCCTGCGTGTCTACGCCTTCAGGAGTCAGGTGGATCCCCAGGAGGCATGTTAAACCCTACACAGCAGAGCAGTCAGTGAGTTGGAGTGATACGGTGCCAGTGGATGCAACCTGTGATCCCACCAACCTAGGGGTTGCATCCAATCGCAGACGCCGCAAGGAAGGAAAAGATTCTACCTCTCTTCTAACCAATGCTTCCCTTACAGCTACCTCAGCCCAGTTATACCCCCAGTTCCTGTGTTTGTAATAAAGTTGTTTCCTAGTTTCCCTATCCCTAAACACCCTGAGAAGAACCAGCCCCAGTACCATCTCCAGGCCCTCTCCACCTGCGTAGCAGTCACCGCAGTTGCAGCAGCAGAAGAAGCTGGGAGAAGAGGCCACCGCTTGAGAGACTGAATCAACACCACTGCTTTCTTTTTATATTTTATTAAGCGGGGAGATGTTGCATCCCAGAGTTTGGGTTTAGATTAGGGTTTTTAATTTATGTTAAAATAAGTCAAGTTCTGTAATCCCGCGTTTCCCCCGTGTTGTTCCCCCCCGCGGTTTCTGGCCCCATGCTGCCGGACCTTACCCCTGTGCCGCTCCTGTAACCACCCTGCCGTCTGGCCCCAGGAAACCCCGTGCTGGCCACCCCAAGCCACACAATCCCGCTCAGCCCGCGGCTCGGTGCCCGCCCCTGCGGGGTTCTCTGGTTGGTCGCTGTTGCTGGCGTCACCACCACGGCAGCCGCCCCTATTGGCAGGCAGGCCGTGGATCCTCTCACCCCGCCCCTCCATAAAGCCCTATCCCGCCGGCAGCCAGGCGCCATTTTCTCCCATGCGAGTGCTGGGAGCGGTCGCGTCTTTCCATCGAACTGCGCCATGTGTGACCAATAAACCGTTCCTGCCAAGCACGGAGTAAATGGACAAATTCCTTACCTCTTTGCCGGGTCCCTAGCGCACGGTAACAGAGGCTGGCCAGCCCACGCACCCGAGACACGGAGCCATGTCCGGGAACCCGCGGCAGCAAACCCCGGCAGCACGTGGAAGCTACGCCACAGCCGGGCTCCCAAGAGCCACGTGCAGCCGGGGAGAGCGAAAACCCACGCCACACAAGCCTTTCCTGACACTTGTCAAATCAACTCCTAACTTTGCTCTTTGAGGAGCTGCTGGATTGAGCTTTGTGAGATGCCAGCATGACATAGTGTATTCACAGTCTTTAATGTCACTCTACATTCTAGCATGGGGGAAAAAATCCTCTACAAGAAAAAACAGCTATTTTTGACAAGGTATTTTAGTTCTTGGTTGGGTTGGTACAGTGTTTGCTTGTGTATATCACTCTTACAACATTAGATTTTGCTCTTCTATTTTTAACTGCACCATAAGTGCATAAAACCTGCACTGCAGTTAAATTATGGAACCAGAAAGCTAAGTCTCAATTGAAACAGACACTTCTCAAACCTCATGAGAGCAGCTACTCAAAACAGTCTGTACAAAGTAAATTTTGTCACTGGTTTTGAAAGCATTTACCCACAAATCCTGACAGTTTCCAATACTGAAGCTAAGCTTTGCCACACATCCTTGAAGTATCACGCAAACACTGCCATTTCAGTATTGCAACAAAATGCATTTATATGGAAAAAAAAGTCTATAATGTCAGGAATGCACTGAATATATGAAGTTCCTAAAAGGTAAGCAGGCAATACTTGCAAAAGAACAACATAAAAACTCAAGCAGCCCTAGGCACCTTAAGATTCACTGCAGAAATGTGAAGTGCACTAAAGTCAAGCCTCACATGTAAAAAGGAAAGATCTTTGGCACAGGGTTTATGCTCTTCTTACTCTAAGCACAGTCACACAAAGCCCTTCAAAAGTGTCGGTTACTGTATAGTAACAACGCTATCTCAGGCTGCCTAACATAGATTCCTGCTCCTAAAAGCATTCAGACATTGTATGCATCTAAGAAAGCCTTTTAATTTCAGAAAGGAAACAGCCTTCTGCAAATAGACACTCTTGGTGGCCAGCAAATTTAAGTCTCCTACAGTGTTACTTATGCAGATTTTGTAAAAAGGTGTGTTCAGTGACTTTAAAATGGAGTAAGACATTGAACAGAGAAAACTTGCTAATGTAGCTTACTAATCTGCTACTAATGTAACAGATAACAAACTAGTAAGATACTCATCTGAGGATAGTGTTTCAGTGTCCTCTGTAAAAATATCTTCTGATATATGGAATAGAGCCTACTTGAATAAATAAACTGCAATCTGTTTCTGACTGTAGCTTGGTTTGGCTCTTTATTACCATGTTATCACTTACTATATAAGTCATATGAAACATGAAAGACTAATGCAAATGACACATTTTCTTCTCTGCGTATTTTAAAGAAATTTTTAATTCCCTAGTTTCTCAATTATTAGCTAGCAGATAAAGATCATGGGTTTCTTCCTCGAAAAGGCACCAGAAAACAGTAAGTAATAATTCTCACACAAATTACATTACAGCAATTGTTGGATCTCTTTAAATCACAAATTGTGTCAAAAATATGATAGAACTGGTTTTGTGTTTTATTTGTGTGTTTGTTTTGCAAAAGCATTTTTATTCTGTTTTTATATGGTGGCACTTGTCAGTTACAACACCCACAAGGGACTTTACAAGCAACACGAAGAAACATTTCAAGGTTATAACAGCAAACATGTTTGAACATGACAAAATCAAATTTGATGGAATATATTCAGGGCATCTTGCTATGAATTAGTGCATGAAAATATGGCAGAATAGTAAAAGCTGCCTGAAAGCTCCTTAGATTTGCTGCTTTCCAGAATATAATTCAGTATGGCAACACACTGGGTTCATGCAGACACTGAAGTGCTGCAATCCTGTATGGGGTACGTCAAACAGCACAATAGTAAATGAAAACAGTGACTAAGCATAAAGCAGTTGCTAGAATAGAGATATTTTTCTGACCTTTAAACACCATGCCTTACACAATGGGTTGATCCAGATTTCTTTTCTATGTCCCTTTTTCACAGGGTGTTCTCAACTGATTCCTCTTAATGAAAACTGAGGTGTTTATTTTTATTTATAAACTTCCTATGAGTCATACTTTCGCATTGTGAGATTGTATTTAAAATACTTATTACGCTTTTTAGCCCTGCATGGAATGGGAATTCAGTATACATAAAAGTTTCCCAAAGACATTAGAATATGGTTTAAATCCTTGAGTTTTCCTTAAAAATCTTATGAAGTAGGAGAGTTCAGAAAGGCTAAGACCACCTTATAAAAACCTCAGATTTTAAATATAGCTCTTTTACCCTCAATTACTACTTTTGTGTTTCTCTTTATGGCAAAACAGTAAAGGAGTTGCAGAACAACTGCAAGGAAAAAAAAAAGCTGCAAAAAAAGCATGTAATAGATATGAAATAGACTATAGACTTTCACAGAGAATTCAATTATTAAGTTCAATTCACTGATTGATATTTCTGTCTCAACAGAAATGTTATTTTTTCTATTGTATTAAACTGCTTATTACCTAGTGAAAATAAAGCAAAACAAATAAATTTCTGGTCTCTTCTGAATTATTTGGAAACTCAGCATTTATTCTTCTAATCTTTATTCAATTTCCAGAAAAATAAATCTACCATCTAAAAATGGCAGTGAAAAAAAATACACAGAATTTTATTGGGTACAAAAAAGTTTTAGAAATATGGGCAGGAAAAGACTAAATAGCAGATTTCATTTACCTGTTCTGAAGAGTCAGTAGCAGTACAAAAAGTTTGTCACAGAGAGCTCACACCACTCCCAAAACACCACAGGAATGTCAAAGGAACACGCAGAAAGACCCTGGCCTTCAGTCCAAAAACTGTTTGTTTTATACAGCACCTGACACAAAGGGAATGGTGTCCTTGAGTGGTGCAACAATCCAGCCAGAAGGAGCAAGAGAAGGAGGACTGAAACCTCCAGCAGTGTAATTCCTGGAGATTGCCTAGTGCAACACCACCTCTGCCTGTTACTACATGAGGGATGGAAGCCATTGCTGGGGCTGGAGTGGCAGGTAGTGGGCATGGAAAAGCTGAACACAGAAAAAGAAGTTAAGGAGTCCTTCTTGTCACAAAGGAAATTGCCAGGTTATGGCACGAAATGTTCCACAATGGAGAAAGCAACCAGCCTAAAATAAAGTAAATCACTTAAGATTTAATAAAAGACTGGATGAGCCAAATCTTGCTCAATTGTTTGAAAACTGGAAATGCTGCAGATACTGCACTACAATCCAAATATTTATGGATTAAGTTACTCCAGTCTTATGACTAAAATGATCAGTGACTGAACTGCTGGTTCAGTCTGCTTGTTTAACTTTTAATTAATTAATGCACTCAATTTATTGAAACTTTTTGCTTGAAAGTATTCCACTGAGGCTTCATAATGTTCCTCTGATTTCCTCAGGTATTCTTAATTATGTTGTCTGTTCAGACACGAGGAGGTGCACTTGACAGGTTTATACCTCTCCCATTAAGCACACTGATGTGCTCTTGTTAATAATTAATGATAACTGCATTCCTCTGCTTCGAGGTGTAACACACAAATCATTGCAGAATAGACCATACTTTAACTCTTAGGGAAAGGAAGTCATAGACATGAATATTCTGTGGAAAAAAATATTTGGTTTCCAGAAAGAGGGGTGTGCTTGTTGGTTAAAACTTTAGTGGGTGAAAGGAGTTCCTCCGCTCTGTTTTTTAAAGGCAGGTGATCATTCATCAAGTTCTTAGACTAGACTTACAGATTACATTAACCTAACAGACCACAAAAACCTAGAGGTTTTTTTTTTTTTACCAATTATTTTTGTATTCTAAACCCCTGGCTAGCTAAATATACTTTACATGCAGGTGGACCTGGAGACACTTGACACAACAGCGTGGGCTAGAAAATATCAAGTGTTTTGGCCTTGTTCAAGTGTAAAGTCAACAGACTACAGACCTATGCCAATTAAGCAGGCTGTAAGTCTTAATTCTGCTTCAATGATTACCAATTTTTTTTGTGAAAGGAGAAGTCCCCAAAAGCAAACTGCATATTACATTTTTAACACATTTATTAACTTAAAATACCTACTTTGAGTAGCTATCAACATGAACTTTTAAAGAAGATTAATTTCACACTGGAAATGAAATTGCTTACTATCTTAAGAAATTTTAAAAGTACACTTAAAGCAATGCATATGTGAAGGCAAGTGATAAGTGGAATTTCATCTTTGGAGGAAGGGGTTTTGACATTTCCCTGCAGGTAAATGAAGGAAATACTGATGTATAACTAATAGATTCTGTGAATTTTAAAAAGCCAGGCTGAATTTATCACTGTAGCCCATGGAGCTTGTTAAAATCTGTGTGAAGACCTAAGCATCATCTTCCCTTATCTCAATGGGCTTTAAAGTTGCTCTGATATAATATTAAACAATGAATAAAATGATTCTTTAACATGAGAGTATTACAAAAATAACTCCATAAGCAGAGCTGAGCTTTGAGATAAGAGCAGTGCACACCCATCTTGTGCACCTTTGCTAGGAGTCAGAGCCCATCAGTGTAAATGGCTTGTGCTCACCAGTATGCAAGAAGAGCCCCGGTGTCCTCCAGACTCCAATTTTAGGGAAACAGAGGTACTTGCAAAACTGCTGCTGTAGAGCAATATGCCCAAGAAAGATCCTGTGTGTAATGTGGCAAAACTTCACCCAGTTATGCATAGGGTTAACCTACAGTCAAACATAGTAAGTGAGCAGTATAGATTAACAGGGAAGACAAGGCAAGAGAAGAGAATTCCTTGCTACCTCTCAAGGGAGGAAGGAGCCAACATAACCTCTCTCCAACATCAGCACAGATGGGCTTCACTTGTGTATGTGAAGGGCACCAATCATCTCTCAGCTGCCGGTGACTGTCATTAGGCACCATCGGCTCACCTGCCCACACAGATAGAGCAAGGTGTTCCACTCAGAGCTGCTGGCAGGAAAGCTCATCACTCTGTGCTGCAGCAGTGAGGCTTTGGGGTCTTACTGCCCTGGTCTGCTTGTTAGTACCATGTGAGCTTGCAGGAGATCAGAAAGTGAGGACAGTGAGAGGAAGTGAAAAAAATAAATGTGAAGGGATGCACCCTTGAAAAACCTTAGACCCTTCAATAAAACTGTACCTAAATTCTTTTTCAAATATTTCTGTTGCTGAAAGGCTACACTTATAAAAGAGCCTTTGCCTTCTTATCTGTCCTAGTACTAAAATAGGTTTTATTAAACTTACTGTTCAAGGTAGATGACAAATAAGCAAATACACAGATGCTTTTCACATCACAGTACACTGCATGCTCTTTTCATAAACATGAAATTTCTCTGCTAGGCCCGGAGAATTCTTCAGACACAATGTCCCTGACCCTCGCAGAAACTGCAATACAAGAAACAGAAGAAACCTCGTCTCAAGCAATACTACTCTATAGCTACTGAAATGTATATCTTTTCTGCTCTTTTCTGAACATTATCTTTCCTGACCTCATTAAAAATCTAAAATTCAAACACTCTAATTTGTTGTTGTTGTCTGCAAACAGAACACAGGCTTTTAAAGACACTGTGGCATTAAATGGAGTATTAAAATAATCGGCTTTGTGTGAATCTGCTCTTTAAAATCCTTGCACCTGAAATGGTAAGATGCCATCTAGTGGCTGAAGACAACACAGAATTAGCACAAAACCGGCGGGAGGGTTCAACTACAAGGACATCTAGTGGTAAGATATCAAACTGGTTGAACAAGTTTCGAAAATGCAAGTTAAAAAAAGGATGTTTCAATAATACTTACTTTTAAATTTAACTCAAGTACAGGTCATTCCACTGTATGACTGAAGATACACTCTGCTAATTCTGTTGTATCTTGTTTCTCTTTCATTAAAAAACATGGCATAGCATGTCATCCAGAATTATTAGCAATTCTGACTATTACTTGCAAAATAAAGAAATAATTCTATAAAAAATATTCTAATACCCATATTAAAATTAGAATTGTTTGTAAAGCTATGTGTCATATAAGCCAGTTAAAGGTAAATTACTTGGTTCATGAGTGCCCTGGAGTCTCACCCAGAAGCTTCCTTTGTAGAATGCAAGTTGTAGGAGGCTTTAGAATCCCTTTTAAAAACACTCTTAAGGATTGGAATATTTTATAAATTACATTCCTATAGGTTCATATTTCTTGCATTTTTATATTGTTTCTTTGATATTATTTCTTCCATTGTGTAACTTTTATTCTGGTTTCTAATAAAAGCCTTAGAAGAGAAGAGGCTGAGTTGATGCCATGTATCTGCCATGTATTGCAGATTCTGAGAAAATCATGTTCAATGAAAGCTCATCATTTGTGCAAGAGGGAAAGAATGAAAAAAAAACCACCTTTACAAAAGCTCCATTATGACACAAGGCTTAGATCCTACTTCCTTCAAGTATGAAATATCAATAATGATTATATTTTATAGCAGCACAAAAGAAGCCTGACAGATACTGATCCTAGAGGAACAAAATTAATAAGAGCTTGTATTTTGAAAAACCTATTAGTCAAGTTCTCCAAAGCACACTGAAAATCATTTTAAAAGATAAATATTAATGGAAGAAAATAGTGCTAGGCTTTCTCTTTACTTGTAGACTTTACATTTTGTACAAATTATATATACATTTTATTAACCACTATGTGTCTCTTAAGTGAAGATGAAGAAAGACATGTCTTTCCCCAACAGAAAAGCTTAATTTCATTCCTGTAGTGGTGAATTTGGAAATTAAAATACTGGGAAAATTGATACAGTAAGAATAATTTAGCACTACTGATAGTTCTATATATATTTCAGTATATTAAATTGTCATAGCTGTATAATTTTCCATAAACAAATATTAGGCGCATCTTAAAATCTTTCCCTACAAAATGTTATCAATTGATCTACAATTCATTACCACACACAGATATTTTTGCCACAAAGTGCAGCACACAGGCAATAGGAGGGGGCAAATATCATAAAAATTTTGGGAAAAGTTTAGCAGAGAGTGAGTGTATTATTTTCTGACAGAAGCTTAGAATAGGAAGATAAAATCAGGTTGTGAAGCATTTAGTCAAAAACCAAAATTCTATTTGCAAGATAATATAACAATTTGTTTCTTCTGCCTAACATGTAACACCTACCCAAGTCTCTCATATGGAAATTGATTTCATATTTTACGTTAGTATGAATTCAGAAAAAGCTGACTTTGAATTTCTTTATGTAGAAGCTGGAAACAGTTATGTCCCAATTTCACTGTTTTTTCATTCAGTATGACTGATTTTTTTCTGCAAAATACTAGTCACATCAATTATTTACTTTAAGATTTCTTTGGGAAAAACCCTTGAGTGTTGAAAGTAGTTGGTAATTATGTTGTTGAAATGTCCTAAAAGTAACAACAGAACTAAAAAACCTCTAGGTCAAAAGCCCAAAAAAATCCTATGAATGAATAACCTGGGAAAGCAGCTTCACAAACATATCTTCTGATAAGAACTTCAGCTTTTTAAATGAACAGAACCAGATGCTGCCGAATTTTGCTTAAATTTTTATATGGGGGCCAAAAAAAAAAAAAAGTAATTAATTTGCACCAAGTATTTGCATATTCATGACAATGAATGTTATTTTACCAATGTATTAGGAGAAAGTGTTTAAAAAGTTTAAGCATCAAAACAAACACATTTGCAGTACACAGAAGAAAAGGATTTTGAAAGATCACAATTAACGTAGATATGTTTTTCAGAATCCACTGAAGCATGACTTCTATCAAATGAAAATAAGATCTCATACAGAGATGCAAATTCATTGAAGATCTAAATGTCTACTTTTATAAGTATGAGCACCTGTTAAAAAAAACTGATTTACATGGAATACAGTAATGTGCCTGTGTTGCATTCAATACCATAATCCATGAAACTGTGACTAGTGAATTCCAGTTTTAAAGGAAAATCAGTATGTTTAATAGCCTTAGTCACATTTTCTTCTACATTTCTCAAGCTAGAGTGCATTGTTCTTAAATAGCTACTTCTCTAGTAACACTGTTTTAAATACTGCTGAAGGGATCCTTGCACACTCTTTGTTTTATAAAAAATTCAATTGCTAATGTCAGTATTCTGAAATAATCAGATAAAAATATTAATATTTCAAATTTGAATCTGTAGCAAAGTTAATAGATGTTAACAGAACTAGCACTTTAAAAAATGTTCCAGTGAGAAAAATGCTAAACCTATATATTTTAATGCAAAATTGGTTACTGAACCAAGACCATGCTGTGTCGAGTGAGTCATGATTTCTTTGATGACTTGGGTATTCCTGTTTTAATTTCTGTACTCTCAGCACTTCTTTGTCCTATTTATTCAGAAAATTTTTAAAGTTTTCTATACTCAGTTCTCTCATCTCAATAGGCCTATTTCCTTGATCATGGCCTCTGCCAATTGTAAAAATGAGCTAGTGATCCTTAAGCAGTCTGAACCATCTGCCAACCTCAGCCCAAGAACAACAGAGTCCCATGTGAGACAAGCATGGAAGAAAGATCAACATTAGAAACACCACCTTAAAAGTTGGTGGTGCATTATAAAGTTGTATTGTACACAGAGAAATATTATTTATGGAATAGTCATATTATTCAGAGTCAGGGTTTCAGAGCTTGCCAAATTTTGAGGAAACCAATATCCATTTTCCAGTACTAATTCTTCCAGATAAGCAAAAGTTCAACCTCACTGTAAATATTTAGGACAACAGAAAATAAATATGTCATCTCTTCACTTCCACAGAATGAGATACAAAAAGGTAAGAAATTAAAATAGAACAGCAGACAAATAATGCACTTTGCCAGCAGTATACAGCCTTTGTCCCAGCCAAAATAAAATGGAAAATCATCAGGGACCTGTTTTCAGACCCTAGCTTGAATGGGGTGGAGAAACAGGAGGAAAAGATGGATTGAGAAGCAAAAACTCACACAGTCTCTCCCTAATTTCCACTTCTCCAAAAGCCCACTACCAATCAGACAGAAATTCAGTATGAGCAGGCACCAAGTGTTTTTTACTTGTTTGGATTTATATATGTTTTCCACAATAACTTAGCTGCTTTCTTACCAGAAGATTTGCAAAATCTACAGAAGAAATTGCACAAATGAAATATCATTGTGGAAGACTGTGAGAAGAGGTAGGAAGGAGGAAAAAAAAATATTGCAAATTATTGAATTAGTTGGAATAATTTAGGGAAGAAAAAAAGTGAATGTTTAAGGCAGAAGAGTCCATTTTCAAAAATTTCTGTGATTCTCAGACCTGTAGAAATATCCCTAGAAATACAGAAATACAGTTACTGGATTTAATCGAGAATTAAAGGAATTAATCTAATTCTAAAAAATTAAAATTCTTCATGTGTAACAGCATATGGTTTTGTGATTCAGTTATTACTGTTTGGATGGACAGTACTAAAACCAATGACAAAAGGAAAAGAGTAACTTTTTCTCTTCAGGAAAAAGTATTGTTCGTCCTTGCATTTCCACCCCTGGAAAATTCTTTGAAAAATTCCTCTGGCAATAAAGAAAGAAATCTGTACAGAAGCAGTTGAGAAACTTTTCTGTCTTTTAATTTCAATCCAGTGGTTATTCTATTTTCAGTGTTTTTTGTGTAACATAAAAAGAAGAAGACAGAGGGGAAACAATCTAAGCATTGTGTGAGAAGACTGATTCACCAATGCCTTTTTTAAAATCTTGAGTATAGTAGCACTATCATTCAAGAATATGTTCAATACCTAAAACTGTAACAGCAAGCAAATGAGATCTTTGGTACAGCCATTCAGTAACATACACTTCATTCTTAGGCCCTAATTATATTTCTTGCTATTCACAGGTGAGAATTTTTAATAACATTCAGAATACCTATTAAAAGTCAAATGTTTATGCCTCTGAAACATTTACTAAACCTAATGAGTCTTCTGGAAAACAAGGGGAGGAAGAAAAGCTTTGAAGACTTCGCTTGTTCTTATATTAGAACGCACCTTAAAATGAGTTTGCCTCACATGGTTTGAGCAGGTAGTTGGACTAGAGGACCTCCTGAAGTTATTGCCAATGTAAATTACCCCATGATCTTATCCTACAATCACATACATTTGTTGCATGATTATCAATGAAGTCTCTGTGCATCTCCTTTCATATATCTCTTCAAATAACTTCTGATAGAAATAATAATAATATAATAATAAAATATAATAAAATAATAATAATCACTTTTTATTCAGTGATTAAAAAATAGTGCTGGCCAGAAATAAACATTATTCTCTGTAGCTAGTCTTCCCAGACATAAAAGATATTTTCCCTAGGTATTTAGGTCACTACTACTATCACTGATATTTTAAATGAGTGAAAACAGTCGCTGCTGTTTTACTCCTATGACTTAGCAAAGTAGGTGAGTGGAAAGATATTGACATTCTCAGTTGAAACATATGACCTTATATTTTTATGAATGTTACTCTTCATTAAGTCTACATATTTTGTGTGATTTGTGTGATACTATGTTTGCCTACTAGTAACTGTTCTGTACAGTACAATAAATTAAATGGCTCTGTTCATGATTTCAGTGGCATTATGTAGAGTTCGAAAAGGTAAATTATCTTGCACTTTCTACAAGTCAAATATTATTAATTACTTGATTGAAAAAATAATTTTTAAAATTAAATCACTTAAAATTATGTTGCAAAAATGTCAAGAATTGCACCTTAAAAATTCCACTTTAATTACTGGTGATATAGTGCTATATATTCAAACATAGTTAAGTTTTTAACATTATTCTTGGAAGTTTTTGTTGTATTACTGTTGTGTTTTTCTATCAGAAGTTTTGGTTTCATCTTTACAGCAAAGCTAGATATATTCTCAACAATATTCAGTTCACTTCATAGATTTTAACTGTGTTGATGCCTGAATTTCTAAGACCCTGTTGGTTATTGTTAGTTCCACATTTTAAGTAATCATATACGCCCTTAAAATGAATTTAGGTTCACTTTGTACAAGCTAATGAATATGCTGGCATGAAACATTAGATTTTGTTTATTTGTTGAAACAGCTTATTACAAGTTCTTTTGTAGATTTGTATATCTAATATTTGTGATTAAAAGCAGTTATTACTTTTACATATTTTTATTCAGACCATTCATATTATTCAGAAACACTTTAAAAACATTTCAGTGCTTTGTTTTATTTCAAATGGCTCCTCCTTTCAGCTGCTTTACACTCTGTTACAAATGTAACAGGAAATAAACACAATATTTGAAAGCTTTTAACTTTTCATTTAACATTTGATGCTAACAAATGTTCCCCAGGATAGTCTATCAATCTTACACCAGACTGTTTTTTCATATAAGCACAATTCTCAATTTTAAATGTATTCCTTCTGGAGAAAATAAAAAAAATTACTGGATTTAAAATGAATACAGGCCATCAAATACATGTGCATTGAGAAACAGAAATAGCAATGTTGTGATGGGGACTTTAGTTCTTTGATGTCAGGTTGCATGGTTGACTCATCCATGGATGGGCACATTTGTGATGGATTCAACTGCACTGCCTGCTCAACATCTCTATAAACCCAGTGACAAGTACCTAAAGCGTCTTAGAAACAGATCACTTCCATGCACTCTTTTATTGACACTCATATGGGAAAAGCTCCTTCTGTCTTTTTTAAGCAGCCTATATGTATAAACTACTTTTTCAACAAGTTATTCCTGAAGGTAGTTGTTGATTTGGGCCTTGTGTGGAATTTTACATATTACTAATATATGGTAACTCTGTTGAGTATACTGACCTATGACCAGTGGGAATGATGCAGAGAAAACAGAAAAGATCAGGGTTAGTTACCAGAAGAGGAATAAGAATTGGGAATCAGCACCTTCAGTGTACCAATGAGAGGGGTTTTACCTTGTCTTTCTTAGCCACAGCTCTGGAAAAGTTTTAGAACAGGCTGAACATATCACTGTCATAAGGTTTTCTTTTGTATCTTTACTTGCAGCACCACTGCAAGAACATTGAGTGAAGTATGACTATGCTAAGACTGTTTCTGAAATACTGTTCCCAAGTCAACCAGACACACATATGCTGCGAGTGGGTTTCTGTTAGAAAAGAGATTTTTCAACATCAGCATATCAAAACTAATGTTTCCAAAACCACTTCACTCAAGAAATCAGCACAAAACACAGGTGAGAAGATTTCTGAATATTTATCTCCTTTATGCAATAAAATGGGGGGCGGGGGGGGGGGGGGGGGGGGGAAGAAATCAAATTTTTAAAAATCCAGCTTGCATGTCATTAAGCCAGCCATAGTACTGATTTTAAAAAGTATATCTGCTTGTAAAAGTTAGTGTTGACTGAAAACTATGTATGTAAGATCTACTTTAAATATGTTCTGAAGGAAATGAAAAATTGTAGCTGTGTCTTTTAGAACAAGAAGTTTCTACGGATACCATTCTCTTCCCTAAACATGGACATCTAATTTCTGGAAATAGGTTGCATGATGCTACATTATGAAGTTACAGAAAAGTTTATGTGCCATTGTGTTTGATAAGGACAAAGCACTGCAATTTCTAGCACTGCAGGTATTCAAGAAGAGGTAACTAGGCTGTTGTAGTATGTCACAGAAATACTGAAACAGTATGGTAAATTAAAAGTTTTATTTTAAAATATAGAAACATTTTAAGCCATTTCTGGGGAAGAAAAATATAACTTCTGGAGGAGCCTTTCTGGAACTATTCCAGGAGTTTGCTACCATATCACATCTCCTGACTACAGGAGGGAAAGCATCATTTACACAGCTTCAGAAGGAGGTCTCCTGCTGACAGACAGATCTTCTCTCAAGAGCACATGAATTTAACTTTGAATATAACTTCCTGCAAGTTTACGAGGAAAAATAAAAATACTGAGCTCATGCACATTGTAAGACTAAAAGTTTAATTTATTGACTAGTTGTGGGCTCCCTAACCAGCACTGAAGAGATGAGTATGTAGCAAACACCTCCTCTAGAAAGTGCTCCTGGTTTTCTCTTCTTTTTTTTCCCACCTTTTAATTTATACATATTTTTAAAATGTCCCAACCTTTCTTTTATGGCCTAGATTTAGCAAGGTTGTCAGGGACCTGAAAATCATATCTCTCTGTCTTGTCTTTTAGTGAATCATCCTGCCTCATTTTCTACAAGGAAAGCTTAGGCACAGGTAGGTGTGTGGCAGAACACCAATAAATAAAATAATGCACTGTGAGTTGTTTTGGCTTGAAACTAATTTGCAAGTATACACAGTTATCAAAAGACTTAACAGGCAGATGGTAAGTATTCTTCAAGAAAAATTCTTTTTACTAATACCTGCACTTAGAATGTAACCAGGCAGCAATGTGAAGATCACAAATGTACTTTAAAATACTAAGAACAAATTATGTGCCCGGGTGGCATCCCAAACCCAACTAGAATTCATGCTTTTCACATATGTCTATATCCAGATAGATAGATGGATCTCATAGGGCAGCTTTGCATTTGGGTAGCATCTCTGGTATAAAATGCTCTTAGTTTGATGTTATCAAGAAGGTGTAGTAGCCCAGGCATTATTACCTTTTTAAAGAATGAAAATGTCTCTATTACCATATAGAGACAGATATACATTTTTTCAAAACAAATTTTCCAAGAACAGATGTACAGACAAGTAGTATACACATCACCATAGCATATGAATGTACTCAATTTACTACAATAATTTTTCATGGAAAAATGTGAAGAAATATATTCTTTCAGTACATAATATAATGCCAATGCAGGGCAGAATTTGTCCTTTGCAACACAAAAGGCTTTCTCTGACAAGTTAAGACTCTTCAATTGTAATTTATTTTTCCTTTAGCATAATATTACAGCTTTTGTCTACATAACTTCAAATCTTAACTGACAAAGAGAAACACAAATTAGTTTTCCAGCTAGCAATCTAGGTGCATGAATGCTTGCATACAACACTTTAAAGTCTAAAGCCATTAGACTAATGCATTTCTTAGCTGCTCTAGTCACAGTTGCATTCAGCTTCATATGCAAACTTGTGTCAACATCTGAAACACATAACCATTTGTGTAGTTACAAAGAAATTTATTTTCCTTAAATGAGATTACTTAATTTTCAAAACTTAATACAACTGCAACATTTCCAAAGCATTATATTGGAGAAAACACAGGGAAAAGAAAAGAAATGAAACCAAAGCCAACAACAACATCCAAAAAATCCTTCAACAAAACAAAACACATGAAAACAAACATAAAAACCAAACTAAAGGAAAAAAAAAAAAAAAGAAAGAAAAAAAGAAAAGGGAACAATCACAAAGATACTTCAATCTCTATTTTTTTTAATGCTCTTCTTTATCTACACATAAGGGTAAAGAGTGATATGAAGTCTAAAGATATAATCTAAGATGAAAGTGAAAAATGCTTTTATGAACATTTCATACTTTGGAGTTCCTTACTTGAGTGTGATAAAAAGAAAATTGTTGTCCTCTGCACAGCTCTAGTTTATTGTGTAGTCAAATCAGAAGTTATCTGGTAATAATGAAAATTTCCATAGGTTTTACTCATATGTGTAAGAAGGCCTAACAAGTAACATCGGGCAATTTACTAAAGCTTCAGCAAGAGAAGAAAATAAATTTACTTCATGACTGGCTTGTTGGCTTCTTAATGTTTGAAATACAGTTTTTTTCTTTTGTTTGTTTGTGATTTTTTAACCATTAGCTTTCACCTTATGACTAGTCTCTCTGCTCCCATTTGCTACATGCTTACCTCCATTTTCATAGTCATTCACCACAAGTTCCTTCACTACTGTGTTCTTTATACTGTCATCTCTCATGATTCCCATCAATATTTTCTCATAAAGCATCAAAGAAGGACCCTTGTACCCAGCCAGTGGTGGTCTCACAGGATTCTAGAGAATCTACTGCACATTTTTCTGTACACCTACTTGTTGAGTTTGCTCTACATATAGAGAGTAAATTCTGCAGTGAAGAGTCACACTCTGGCAATAAAAATCTCTAACAAAATATGAAAAGCAAATGAAAAGAAAAAAAATGGATTAGCAAAAAAGAAAAAAAAAAGGGTTAGTTCTGAACTTACACAAATTCATAAGTACAAACACTTTAAGTGTCAAAGCAATCTTCAAGTTCAGTGGCATAGCCTCTGTTTTGGCAAGGTGAACAGTTGTAATTTTAATTCAATGAAGAATTTTTAAAGTGAATGTGTTTGTGCATATGGTTTGGAGATGGTGGCAGGGTCAGTTTGGGACAGGAGGGGCAGGGCACAGACAGCAGATGGGTCTCTACTGGACTGCTGACGGGTGCTACTTCCCCCAGCACAGAGAATACGTGTGGGAAGTCCTACCTGCCAACACAGGTACCATAACGCCTACAGGGAACCATCCTGGTCTATTAAATAAGTTTTATGCAACCTACAAGATGTGCAGAATTGAACTATATTTAGCTGAATTAGTCATTTATGAAAGTGAACAAATTGAAACATATTTGGAATTTTGGACTCTAGTCTGAACTCTTATCATCACATCAGATGGAAAAATCACATTGTGGGAAACCTGTTCAGTGAATGGAGAACAGTCTGCTTTACCAGTCTCTGGAGAAAGCTTTGACAGATTGTTTTTAAAGTGTTCCTGGAATATTTAACCCTCCACTGTCTGATGTTTTAGGCAAGCTGTCTCTATTTCTGCTAAGTTAGTCAGTAAGATGTAAAATAGCAGCAAAAATAATTTATAAACATAAAGCAACTTTCACCTTGCCTGTATAGATCAGTGTCTTTCCCGAATACAAGTTGTGCCAAAAAAAAAAACAAAACCAAAACGACCAATCAAACAAAAGTGCTTCCATATTTATCTACATATGTAGAAAACTTCAAAGCAGAATTACAAGCAGAAATTAGAAGCTATTGGCAGGAGACATCTGTTGTACCATCTGCACAAAAATTGAAGCTATAAATCCACCTTTCTGAGGCAGAGCATTTCTCTTTCCTTTTAGGCCTTGTAAATCACTTAAATCTTAGTCAGTGATAATTACAGCTCACCATAGAAGAATGTAATTTTAACCCGATTTTTAAAAGAACATTTTAATGACAAGGCGAGGAAGCAGTTGGAGTAGACTATAGTAACACTGAGAACACTTTCTGACTATAGAGTCTACTAAAGGTAACCACAATATAATAGCTAGAAGCAGAAACAAAATAAGAAATAAAAAAGGGGATTGTAGCAGCTTCCCCAAAACATGATTTTTCTTTCTGTTTTGTCATCTGCAGCCTCCCTGTGGAAATCCTTGAAGTATCAGGAAGAAACTAAAGTTCTCAGAAAACAGCAACCAGACAGGTGAGCAAAATCAAAATAGCAAAAGCTGCAACAAAGGAATGTTTGTTGTGCTGAAACAAATCAGATATTTTACAAAAAAACTGAAAACAAGAAGAACCTATAAAATCAATGGCTTTAGGAAAGGCTGTATCATCAGCTATGGACAAGCTAAGTGAAGGAAATACATCCAGTTCATCAATGAAGAAAAGACTTGTCCACTAAAGCTAATTCCACTCAAGCAGCTATTCATTACAGTTGCAAAACAAAAACTATTTCACACTTCTAGGCACAGGGAAGCTTTCCAAGGAACAGAGGAAACAGAATAACCTAAGATAATTCATTAAAGAGGCAACAATTATAAACTCATCATTAAATGCTAGTAAACATCTTTAAGTTTGCATTGCTGCAGCTGATGCGCAAGGAAACAGATAAAGCTTTGGTTACCAAAGTGAACATCAGAAGAAATCCTGTTTATAAGTTCCTGGCAGCTCCCACATCCAGTTTAAATTGGATTAGAACTAAACTGTTCAGCTAGAAAACACAGTAGACAACAGATAGATCATTTAAAGTGTGCAGACCACTGTGTTGCCATAGCCACCACCAAACTGCAAATAAACCCACATCTTTTTTGGTCTCTTATAAAAACCTAAACCAAACCAAAAAGCTCCAACCATACCCAACCAAACCAACAAAGTTTTATGTATTGTTGCCCATCTAAAATCACACCAAATCACATACAGAAATGTGCCTGCCAATGAAGAACTACCAAGCAGTTTTTTTAATTCCTGGTGGCTTCTCTGTGTTGTTATAAAAGCAAAGGTATCAGATCTAGCTTCAGCACCTAGTCTTGTCAGCAGTCTTCATGACAGACCTAGCAAGCAATGATCTATCAGCCACCAGTTCTTAAAAAAACTTACAAAACACTGTTGATAGTGAGGAAGTTTCAAAAATCTTCAGCAATACAATAACATTGTTAATGAAAGACTGTTACTGAACAGAACTGATTAAGGTTATGATCAAGAATTAATGCAAGCATAAAATTGCTATTCATCTCTAAAATATTTCCTGTTAGTGGAAGGAAGTCTCACAGTGGAAAGTTGTGATACAATGGGCACATGAGTTGCAAAAGAGAAATTGTATCTCTTACATTTTTTTTGCTTGTCCAAATAGTAGATACAGGTAAAGAGGCTGACAGTACCTCCGAATTCACAAAGGGGGCCTTAATTTTGCTGGGTTTGTTTGTTTGTTTGGGCTTTTTTTTTCCAAAAGAGACTGGTAAGGAATTTAAGAGTATTTTAGTATTTAAGTATAATTTTAGTATTAATATTTAGTATTATTTAGTATTAAGGGCAAGTTTAGTATTGGACCAAAAAGTGGGAAGAGAAAAATAAGAAGGGTAGTATTTAATTGACCAATTTTCTTCCTAGCAAAACAAAGAACTATACTCTGTTTGTCTGCATAAACACCAGAGAGTTAGTTATCTCAGCTCTTCTCAGGAAGCCCAGTATTTTGTACTGGTATAAAACTGAAACAATTTCTGGATGACAGTTAAAGTAAACCACAGTCACAAAATTACATGCCAGCCCCTGAAGGCTGTCATTCATATTTTCTTGCAAAATTTGAATAAAGATCTATCATCAACCTCACAAAGTAGCCCTTGATGTGATAAGATACTTAGGAATGAAGCAGTACTGTGCCGAAGATACACAAAAAAATTAAGACATTACCTGAGCCTTTTTAATAATCAGAACTAATTTATGAACGAATTTACAATTCCAATTACTTTGAAAGGTGAGTCATAAAATTTGCAACTTTTCAATATTCTCAAAATAAATAAGCAAATGGACTAAATCCATTCATTCAAAACAAAAGTGAAAGTTCTAATTATATATCAGTGTTAATTTTGTTATTATGACATTTTGCATATGCTCCTTGTAGTGCTACTTTGATAATAGCTAATGCGAGTTTCAGCGCTCTATAATTAATTATCCGTTCACTGAGTGGTTTTTTTTTTTTTTCATTTTAACCACTAGATGTCTCTAGCTCTATTCATGATTAAGGCAAATTAGCTCGTAAATCTGCTTGGAAACACTCGAGCTGTTGAAAGCAGAATCCCAAAAATTTCTTGCTCTGACTCCAGTAGAAAGTCAATGTTCTCTATGAAAGGTACTATCCTGTTGGTTTAAAACAAGAAAAGGAAATTTAAAATACTCTGACTCCAGAATAACTTTTAGCCACTAGTAAAAAAGTTAGAACAAGTATGTCCTGTAAACTAAGCAAAAACTCTGGGGCCATGAATAACTCCATCCAGGTTTCAAAGCTGGTCCTAATATGAATGGGAGTCTAAATCACATTGTTTCCAAATCAAATTATTTTGTGCTTCCAAAATATATGAAACACGAACATTGACAGTTAGGTTCTCATCAGCTACCATAGTCACCCTCCTATCTAAAATGTGAAGCATTAAGCATTGGAAGAGCTCAGAATGATATTTAAGTTACAAATAGCTTGACAGTTCCTATATATAGAATATTTATGCCAAACAGGACATTCAGCTTGTTAGATATACACATAAACTCCACGTCATTAATCTGATTAACCTGAAAGGAGGCCTTTCTCAAGAGAAAAAAAAAATTGAGGGCAACAGATAAAAATCTTATTTAACTGTTAGTACAAGACAATCAAAAATAAAATAAGCTAAGTAAAGGGATCATGTAGTAGTAGACAAAAAGTATTACACAATCTTCAGTGAAAAAAAAAATCAAACCATCAGCCAAAGCCCCCCTAAAAAATTCCAAACCTAAAACCAAACTAAAAACCCCAAATTAAAAAAAAAAACTCAAACCCGAGTCTGACTCTCAAAACTGCCTTGTCCTTCCCTCTATTCAGTCAGCAGTTGAGGCAGGAACTTTCAGTGCCTTTGCATATCACTCTCTCTATAATTTTAATGCTTCAGAAAAGCATTAAGACAACACCAAAGTGAACAGACTAGATACTCAGAAAATTCCCCTTAACCACCTGAAAATTTTTCATTTTCTAGCCTTGGTTTTGAACAGAACTTGTCTCATTTAATGGTGCTACTTCATGACACAGCATGAGGATGGAGAAAAGCACATTATTAATCCTGGATCCAATAGCTGCAGGTTTGTCACATCATTGTGCTTTGATTTTGAACTTTTTCATTTCCAAAACAAATTATTTCCCTTCTGAAGTGACATTTTGATCTATTATTATTTGCAAAGGTAATAAAAAAATTTAAAAATGGACAAACAGGCACTGTACATTTTTGTAATAATTATGAAGAAGCAACAATCAGTTATATGCAGTATTGAAGTTATGCTATAAACAGAAAAACAACACAAAATTTATAAAGACTTTGGGAAACATCTTCATGCTTTCTACAGTTCAACCCAGGTTAGGACTTTCTGGAAACAATGGTGTTCTACCAATGGACTGAATTTTATTATAACATACTCAGACATTATTTTGAAGACCAGAGAATAAAGTGAGCTCATGCAACTCTAGTAGGCAATATTACGCAGAAGAAAACGGATAATTTCTTTTGGATTTGAAAGTTTTGCTTTAACAATAAATAGAGCATCATTTTTTAAATTAATCACTTAATGCTAATGCCTCATCAGCTAAATCAAGGGAATTATTCTAGTGCACTAGTGAATAATTCAATTATCTTGCTAAAAATTTATCTTATCATTAGTACTTCATCACAGTAGTTATCTGTGCTTTTAATTTGTCCCTTACTAATATTTACTTACTTTTAGTACCAGAATACTAAATTTTAATCTGGACAAATATACCAACAAAAATTTTAACTAATTCTAGGAAAAACAAAAGACATCAAATTCAGTTCATGATTATCTTTATCTAAGACTGCACAAACCCCCAAACCACCCAAAAGCCTTCACAATAGGAGCAGTCTTTCCAACCTTAAACCTTTTATTTAATTACAGTGTTATTGAATGATGATGTCAGAGAGCAATGTACAATAAAATGCAGTGCATAGCAAATAACATTTTAAAGCATATTAGTGTTATTAACAAAATAACACCCCATCCCACAAGACTTCTGCAAATATTTTCTTATATAAAATTAGTTGCTGAACACTCAGTTTGAGGATGATTCACTTCTGGCAGGTATGACACTGCAGAACAAATAAGAGGTCCTCAAAGGCAGTAAATTCCCTCTGTGTGTTACATATCATGGTCATTTAAAAGCAGCATTAAAATGTAAAATTACAGGCTGCTCACAGATCACAGTGGGGCGAAGACCACTATTGCAGAAGCAAGTTTCACAAATCCAATGTATATTTACATGTTTTTTGCTTGTAGAAAAGATGCAGAACCAGAAAAAAAATCTAAAGAATTTAACAATGTCATCTGCTAATGAAAGGAAAGTCAGTTCTGAAGGCATGTCTGAGATTTCCTTAAACACAGAGCATGAACACCTTGAGTATTCTCTTGCTGTGTTTTGAAACATAGCTATCACTGTAAAACTGTCAGAAAAAGTCTTGCCTAGCTATTTTTAAGAGTAACAGCATGGAAAGCTACCCCTCTGCTTGATGGATGTCTTCAAAGACATCTATGACAAGTCACAGCAGTCAGACAAAGCCCTAAATATTTGGAGAAATGGGAAAGTTGTGTGCATTTTTAAAAGAGTAAAAAGAGGACCCTAGGGACTACTGGCAACCTCAGAGGCCAATTAAATCATGGAACAGATCTTCCTGGAAGATATTTGAAACATAGAGAAGACAGGGAAGTGACTAAAGAAAGCCTACATGGCCTCACCACTGGCAAATGACATCTGACTAAGTAACTGCACTCTACACTGGTTTGACTGCATCAGTGGACAATGGAAGAGAATCTATCATCTACCTGGATTTCTGAAAGTCCTCTCACACAACTTTCTTGCTGATAAATTAGAGAGCTATGGATTTGATGGGTGAACTATTAGACACATAAGGAACTGGCTAAATGGCCACATCCAACAAGTTGCAGTAAATGGTTCATTGTCCAAATGGAAACTGGTAACAAGTGGTGCTCCTCAAGGGTCCGTACTGACACCAATGCTTTTTAAAATCTTCATTAATGACGTGGACAGCGGGACTGAGCTGCAGCCTCAGCAAGGATGCAGATGACACAAAGCTTGAATTTGAGTTTTTTGAGTTTCAGTTTTATCACAGTTAATAAGTTTGAGCAGAGGGACAATATTAGATGTATATTGGCAGGCCTGAAAAGAGAAACCATGTGACCCTTGAGAAGTTAATCAAGGCCAAGTGCAATGCCTGGTACCTGGGTCAGAGTAATCACCAGCTTTAATACAAACTGGGAAATGAACTGATTCACAGCAGCCCTGCAGAGATGAATTCAGGAATACTGGTAGATGAAAAGTTAGAAACGAGCAAGCAATGTGCTCTTGCAGCCTGGAAAGCAAACCTTATCCTGGGCTGCTCAAAAAGGGAAATGTGGCCAGCAGGTTGAGAAAGGTGAATCCACTCCTCTACTGTGCAGTCATGATACCTCATGTAGAGTAGTGAATCCACCTCTGGACTTCTCAATACAAAAAAACATCTGTTAGTTAGGATCTGATTCTTGGAATAAAAGACTGCAGCCATTCCCCCACAAAGAAAGAGTGGGGGTTATTCAGCCTGGGAAGAGAAGGCTCCAGGGAGATTCTTAATGTGGCCTTTAAGAATGTAAGAGGGAGCATAAAAGAAGGACAGAGAAAGACATTTATCAAGCCCTGCAGTGATAGGATAATGGGGAATGGCTTAAAACTGAAAAGGGACGGGTTTGGATTAGATATGAGGAAGACCTTTTTTACAAGGGTGGTGAGGCACTGCACAGGCTGCCCAGAACAGCTGCGGATGCCCCATCCTTGGAAATGTTCAAGACCAGATTGGATGAGGCTCTGAGCATCCTGGTCTAGTGGAAAGTTCCCTTGCCTGTCATGGGGGTGAGACTCCATGGGCTTTAAGGCTTCCTTCCAATTCAAAGCATTTGATGGTTCTAATAACCCCACAGAACTTACATTAATCATCAGCGACCCTTTAACTCCACGTTTAGGGGAATAAATAAAATAGATATCAGTGACTATGCAATTATCTACTGTCCATCTAGAAATCACTGTTACCTTTAGATCTGAAATACAGAAAACTCTTCTGTCCCTACTCTAACAGAAAGTTCTAGTTAGGTAGAAGCAAATGTTACAGTGACACAAAATTTGCTGATAGATACCTAATACTTGGAGAATACTATTGAGAAAAGTATACTGCAATTCCACATTCAAAATGCAAATGAGCCTGAAGAGCTTGATTAAAATCAAGCACTGTATGTTATTTCTCTTCTAGTAATGTAAGTGCTCAGATCACTGACTAGGTTTAACCTGAAATTTTAATATCTTTTCTTATACTCTAGATACTTACTTCAAAACACATAGTGTTTTCACCAGGAAAGAAACAGAAGCATGGCAAGTGCCTGCACATTAGCTATAATAACATATAACTTAAATTCAATTGATTATATAAATATTCATAAATGACCAACAAGCTTCTAGTCAATGAGTACCTCTCACACAGCATAGTACAAATCTCACGGCACATAAAAACTCTATTGTGTCATTAAAAACAAAATTTCCCATGTGATGGCTGTATATTAAATAGACTTTGCACCACATATATATTTTAATCTAAAGATTTAAATAATGTTTCTCTTTATTTCAGCTAAGATTTTCAGTGAGATTAGGTGTCATGCTCTAGCTTTAATTTACTTCAGCAACTAAAGGAACGAGTTCTTTGACAATAATAGTATTGCTGTACACTGTAAATTGAACTAATAAATGACAAGCGAGAAATAAAAAGAGCTAAAAACAATGTGAGGAAAGTTTCAGTTTTAAATATCCAGTGAGATTAAGTAAGAAGGGGCAACAGGGTTCCACGCTGTGGTGAGATAATTACTTCTTTGGGATTTGAAGTCCAGCCAACAGTTTCTGTTTCTCTTGAGATATCCCCAGGATAAATTTTTTTCCTTATTTCCATTACAATTAGACTCATGGAATGGCTGAAGATAAATTCTTTCCACTAATATCCACAATTAAATTCCAAGGCTTATTTTGTTCGTGCTGTAAACAGGGACCAAGCCACTCAGCCCATATTTAAAGTCAATCATGTTGTACTGCTTCTCTGCTCTAACATATTAACACACACCTATGTCACTTTCAAAACTGCTGTCTTAGACTGTATTTCCAATTAATTGCTTATGGATAAGGACACAGGGTAAGGCTAATGTTGGACACATTCATAATGCTTTGGTTATCCCTGACCAGCTACAAGGGATTTAGTGGAGGAATGCAGCTTAAACCAACTGCATAATACTTTTTGCCCTTACCTTCCTTGCAGTACACATCAATTCCTGCAGTGCCTTGGTTTTATTTCTGCCTTGGTTTTACATCTGCCTTTCAGAGTAGATACTCTTGGACAAGTGAAAAGTAAGAAATGCGGCTGTTGTTATACTGTGCTGTTCTGTGAAATGTGTGAAGAAATAAAATGAAAAAGAATAGGAAAATAAATGTCTTTCAGCCACAATGACAGTAAATACTTATGCAAGTATTCAAAGTATTACTTATGCAAAGGAATCAAAGGAAAATACATCCATGTACCTCTAGGCATCTGGCCTAGTCCACACATTATGTATGCTTTCTCCCTCACTGGACTGTAATATACATCACTACAATTTTTCCCACTTAGAGGACACAATCCCATTAAAAATAGTGCTACTTCACTGAGACCTTCCCAAACAATTAACATCCTTTATGACAAAATCACAAGTACAAGTACACCTACAATATGATGAATTTAATTTTACCAAGGCATGCATGTCTAAAGCACATCTGAATATGGAGCCAATAAACAATAGATTTCGGACTCGCTCTGCTTTAATACTTGAAGATGTAAAATTTTATTTACATGGGCTGCCAAATTTCCAAATCCAGGCAACAAGACAAATTGTCAACACCCCTAATACCAACAGGTAGAATAACATTTAAATCATTGTGCATTCACCACCCTCTAGGCCACCTAGTACCTGTGTGACCCACATAGCTGTGAAAGTACAGGGCTGACTTTTCCCATTTTTTAATTACATTTTCCTGTAGAAAGCAGCAGAGCCAGAAGTCTGAGTACCTGTGAGACTTGCTGGAACACTGAAAGATTCTCACATCCCATCAAATTTTGGGTCCTAAATTACATGCCCAGGTTCCTTATGCTTGAATATGAAATAGAACCACCATGCTAAGCCACTGTTCTTAGCCTTCTAGATGGGCTGTATTAGCTGTACAAAGTCTGTGAGCAAAGCTTTGGTTGCAGAAGAACTAATAAGCTCCAAGGCAGACTTGCCACTGGCCATGGCCAAGATGACCAGTGATGAATGCAGCACCTATGTGATAATATATTTAAGAAGTGGGTAATGCTGCTATTTACGAGCAGTGAGAAAATGAGAGAACAACTCTGCAGGCTGGTGCAGAGGCAGGGGAAGGAGGTGCTCAAGGTACTAGAGCTGAAATTCCCCCACAGTCCATGATGAAGACCACGGTGAAACACCTGTGCTCCTGCAGACCATGGAGGGCCACAGGAGAGCAGATGTGGACTGGACTGAGGGACTGAATCCTGGAGGACTCCATGCAAGAGCATGTGGATGCCCAAAGGAAGCTGCAACCCCATGGGAAACACATGCTGGGGCAGGTTTCTGGCAGAACCTGTGACCTCATGGGAACGAATGAGAGCCCACCCTGGATCAGCTTTGTTGGCAGGACATGTGACCCTGCAGGGGATCCACACTGGAGCAGCCTGTTTCAGAGAGACTGCCTCATGAGAGGGTCCCACACTGGAGCAGTATTTGAAGAACTGCAGCCTGTGGGAAGGACTAATACTGGAGAAATTCATTATGGACTGTCTGCTGCAGGAGGGTTCCTGCTCTGGAGTAGGAAAAAGTGTGAGGAGTCTCCCCCCTGAAGAGGAAAGGGAAAGAAAAAACACATGATAAACTGGCCACAACCCTCATTCCATGTCCCCCAGTAGGTAAGAGATAGAGGAGATCAGGAGTAAAGTTCAGCCCAAGAAGGGATGGGTGAGGGAAAGGTATTTTTAAGATTTGTTTTTATTTCTCATTATCCTACTCTGATTTGATTGGTAATAAATTAAAGTAATTTCTCCAATTCTAATCTGTTTTGTCCATGACAGTAACTGGTGACAGATATCTCCTTGTCCTTGTCTTGCCCCTTGAGCCTTTCATTATATTTTGTTTCACCTGCCCACCTGAGAAGCAGGAGTGATAGAGCACCTTTGGTGGGCAACTGATGTCCAGATATTCCAGAAATAAAGTCTTTTCAGTCCAAGTGAAATGTTCTTTTGCTGTTTTCTACTACTGTAGTTCCTGAGGGCATCTACAGCCTATTAGGATTTAAGGCAAATCAGCATCTTTCAGAGAAGAAAGTTGTATCTGTTGCGTAACATTTAAATAAAGCTCCAAGATGTTTATAGTTTTTGACTATGTGTATTTTGGATGTAATTTGCTACAGACACTTCTTTTTGAGATAAAAATGAGTTTTAAAATGCCAGCTTATCCAGATATTGTAAGCTGAGAGTTTTCATTTTCCTAATTTAGTTTATCAGCTGCTTTTACAACAATCTAGAATGGAAGGGAAAAGTACAATGTAGACAAAATAAGAATTATATTCATTAACTTATCAGTTGAAGACAGAACTGTTATTACAAGACTTGGATCAATTCCTAACCAAGACAGCAACCTAATCTCCATTAAGTCATAATATCTTTGAGTCATAAAATACCCGGAGTTGGAAGGGACTCTTTCCACCAAAGTCTGACTCCTGGCCCTGCACAGGACTAGCCCGACGTCAGACCATGTGCCTGAGAGTGTTGTCCAAACACTTCTTGAGCTCTGTCAGGCTTGATGTTGTAACCACTTCTCTGGGGAGCCTGTTCCAGTGCCCAACAGCCTCTGGGTGAAGAACCTTTTCCTAATGTCCAACCTAACCCCACAGACACAGCTTCAGACAAGGCCATTCCCTTGGGCCTTGTCACTCATCACCACAGAGAAGAGATCAGTGTCTGCCCCTCCTCTTCCCCTCTTCATGCAGCTGTAGACTGTGATGGGGCCTCTCCTCATCCTCCTCTTCTCCAGGTTGAACAAGTGACCTCAGCCACTCCTCATAAGGCTTCCCCTCTACACCTTTTACTTGGGTTAAAGAAGTCTCAGTTGCTCTTCCAAGAACTGCTCACATTTACTGAGGCACATTTCTGTCTTAGGTAAGACTTATCAGTTCCCCATACAGCTTCTCTGAGTTTGGCTGTGGTGCTCCAGTTTTGAAAGAACCAGACAACTGCACATGTCCAGGGCTCTGAACTCAAACCCATCTCAGTGAAATTTATGTTAAATTGGGGTGTTCATCTGACATTGGTGGCAAAAAATACCATTGGTTTTGTTGTTTAACCAGTTAAACCAATTTGTTTAACAACCAATAGGCTCTAACTTGACTACTTTTGCCAATCCTTTTTCTTCTCTGTGCAAATTCAGCCAGGCCACTCAATCCCACAGTTGCTCTGTAGATGTTTAAACTCACCTTTGCATAGTTTCAATTTATTTATGGTTTTAACAGTGGAAATTGTTCATGTCATTAAACTCTTTTGTGTTCATATCTGGTTGGAACTATGACAGACAGTACTAACACCAGGCTAGGTCTATGTTGTTTCAAATCCAGAAAGGAAGGAAACACATTGGGGTCACAAGAATACAAAGTAACACCATTTACGAGTCAGAAATAACAGGGAATAAATACTTGTAAGGTATACAAGTGTCCAGGTCTCAGAGAGCTTGAGACAGGTATTAGGCATATTTAGACTGCTGTGCCTTGAGGTTGCTAAAGACAGTCATTGCATTGAAACGTGAAAAATCTTACTTTCCTGTAAAATTTCCTGCAGCCCAGGGAGTGCCAGATGCCTCACCAAGTCAGAGATAGTGCATGTGACTGTGTAAATGACTTAGGTTAATGCAAATAGCTGTGAGTCACACTAAAGGCTAGCACATTGCCAAGACAAAAACATAGTAAAGCAGCACCTTCAACTTATTTGTTTGATGTTTGGTAATTTTAACTAAAAAAAAAAATCATAATATACAGCATACAGCAAATCTCTATTTTCAAATAATAAAAATAACTTTTTCTTTTGTAAAATTTCTCTTTCTTTTTTGTTACCTCTTTTAATGCTACCTCAAAACAAAATAAAAAACAAACAAACAAACAAAAAAAAAAAAAAACCACCAAAAAAACTAAATCCCCCCAAACCAAAAAGAAAACCATGAAAACCCCACAGAAGTACACAAAACCAAAACCAACACAAAACTAAAAATAACATTATGATCTAGACTGGAATGTTGAAAATTCTTTTAAAAATTTAAAATGTTTGTGGACTGCTATTCCTGGAAGAGGATAAGCTCTGTTTATATATAATTTCCACCTGTGCATGTTCTCCTGTTAATTAATTCTCATAATTTTAATTAATATATGGAACAGTGCAGCTGTAGCTCTCAAGATCCAATTTTAATTAAATATATTAGATGCAGCCATATTATGAAAGCTGCCATATTGTGGTTAGTTCAAATGTATAAGCTTAAACCAATTAATTTGCTAAATGATTACCTAAATTTATCTAAATCTGCCAAAAATCTTCAAAGTGGATTACACTGTCCACACTACAGAATTTGTCATAAAGAAAAAAAAAAAAATCCAGAGAAAATAAGAATGATAACAGAGTTAAGTTCAAGAAATATGAACAGGTAAGTTGTTTTGATCCACAGAGTCTTACTTTTGCTTATATACAAAGAATGGCTTTATTTGAAGACAGCAAGCATGAGCACAGTTCTCTAAACTTCTGATTGGGCAGCAGGGTGCTGGTGCTTCTACCAAAATATATTTGCATGAACTTGACTATTTTGTTAAAAAAAATCTTTACTCTTCTATGTAATAGGGGAAAGCTGCATCTGCTTCAATGGTGACCACATAATAATTACTCAAAGATTTGATTTTTAATACTGAACAAGCTGAATTTGTGTACTAAAAGGTTCTCTCTAGCTGTAAAAGAAAATTTTCCTTAAATAGTGATATCTGTGTCTCAAAAGCTGAATGAAGTAACTTCTCTGTTCTCTCTCATTCTCTGAGCTATTCTGTTAGGCTGTCTGTAAGCTCACGAATATATTTTGTCTATTTATATTTATAACATGGTTTTTATTACTATAAATATTGCAAAGTTTTTTATGTTTGTTTCTACATAGCCTTTTCCTCCCTATTAATTATTAGCCCACATGAAACTAATGAATTCTCTATCTCAAATAGGGCTTCATTATTTATATGCTTTGAAGTTCCCAAATGAAAACTTAATCACTGTATATAATCCATCCCTACATTGAGGATAACCCTTGCTATATTAATATATTCACAACAATCTAATTTATATTTACAGAAATCTACATTAAATAAATAAAATTATTCTGATTTTACAAACTATTTCCAGGCTTTGTTTCCGTCAGCTATTCAATATGAGACAGAAATCAGCTCAAACTCTTTTTTCATTTTTCATAAAAGGTTTCTACAGACTCCATAACGTATGGAGAAAGAAAAATTACACTCCAGCATATACTTTACAATGTTTAATTCTATTACATATTGATAAGAATGTTTGGATTTGCTTTTCATTTAGTACTCGTGTACTTTCAATATCCCCGTAACTCCTCTGCTCCTCCAGCTTCAGACTTTATGGATGATACATAAAACAACAGAACCCATCCAGGAAGCTGAACAAACTTTTTGAAACAAGATGCTTTTCTGCTCTTTCAATGTCTCTCCTGCGTTTTTATAACCTGCCTTCCCTAATTCCTCTTCAGTCAATCAAAATGGAACTGTCATCAAAATGGAACTTCATCTGACAACTCATGAACCAAAACACGCCATTACGTTCTCACCTAAAAGTCTTAATTTTGCTAGCTGAAAAGAGGCAAGAGGGAAGAGTGTTACACTCCTTAAAGCCATAGCTGGATGTTTCCAGAACAACAACAGCAATTACTGGCTGATGCATAGATGCATAGATACAGATGAGCCTCTGTTCCAGGAGAAGCATGAAATGAATGAAAACTAATTGCACTATATCAGCAAAGTAATATCCTTCCTTAGACTGGAAGTGCAAAATAAGAGGAGTATTTTCTTTTAATTGTGGTAAGAGTATATTTTACTTGGTAAAAAACAAAACAAAACCAAACCAAAAATTTATATTTCCTTAGTAAAATCCATTTAGGGAACAAATATGTTTTACATTACAAAAATAGCATTTGTATTGCAGAATCTAAATTCCCTGTTCTAGTCTGGAAATCTTTATAAGTTCTCAAAGATGTTGAGCAATTCTAGACAGAATTTATTTAAATCCTTCATTTTCATGACAACATATGTGAGCTATTAAATGTTTATGCACAGGATATAGAGAGCGCAAATCTACACCATCAGGATATGGTTTTGCTCTTAAATGCCTAACTTCAACACAACATAGTTATTTCATGGGTTATTGCACTCTCTGTGCAACTGGTAGCAGGGGAAGTATTGTGTGGCTAGTTCTGATTGACTCAGCAGGGATGAGGTACCCAAAGAAAGGCAGGATTTCAACTCACTGCAAAATTTAACAACTATGTGCCATATAAATCCAGCTCCCTCAGTTAAAAAGCACTCAGCAGGCAGCTAAAATCCTGCTGGGGGCCTAAGTACGTGATCTACAAACCTACTCCGTGTGTCAAAATCATAAAGAAAAGCAATAATGAAAACTGATACTGAAGGGCACTTCTTTTTGGTGGTCATGAAGCAGCACACAAAAAAATATACCCTCAACATCAGCCTGGTGCTGGTTATGGCTTGAGTCCACTTATGAAGGGGCAGCCTGCTGCAGCCTTCAAAAGGCTGTTCTGATGGTCGGAGGGTTGGGGGTTTTTTTCACTGTCATGGTTTGACACTGGCCCAATGCCAGGCACCCAAGAAAGCTGCTCGCTCACGCTCTCCTACCACAGCTGGGCAGAGGAGAGGAAAAAAAAACCAACAATGAAAGGCTCATGAGCTGAGATAAGGACTGGGGGAAAACACTCCAGGGGCAAAACTGGCTCAGCTTAGAAGTACAAAGTGAATTTATTACTAATAGAGTCAGAGGAGGATTATGAGAAGCAAATTAAGCCCTAAAACCACCCTTTTTTACCCCCACCCTCTCTCTCCTTCCTACCAACAGTGCAGGGAGACAAGGGAGCAGGAGTTTGGTCAGTTTATCACCTGAGGTTTTCTTCTGCTGCTCCAGGAGAGCAGTCCTTCCCCTGTGAAGCCGTGGGGTCCCTCATGGGATACAGCTCTCTGTGAACTTCTCCAGCATGGATCCACTCTCATAAGCAGCAGTCCTGCCAAAACTGCTGTGACATGGGTTACTCTTCCACGGGGGGCAGTCTTCCAAGGACAGGCTGTTCCAGCCTGGAACAAGAGCCCCCTCCCTCCACCAGGTCACCCATTGGATCACAGCCACTTGCTCTAGCTTGGGCAGCTCCCCCATGGGCTGAGGGTGGATGTCTGCATTCCCCATGGACCCCCATGGGCTGTGGGTGGATCTCCAGGGCTGTGGGTGGATTTCTGCATCCCCCATGGATCCCCAGGGGCTGCAGGGGCACAGCTGCTTCACCATGGTCTCACCACAGCCTGCAGAGGAATTTCAGCTCTGGAGCCTGGAGCATCTCCTGCCCCTCCTTCTACACTGACCTTGGTGTCTCCATGTTTCCATCACATGCTCTCACTCCTCCTCTGCTCTCACTAGAAGTAAAACTGTGCACAATTTGTTCTGATTTTCTTCTTAAATATTTTATCACAGAGGCATTACCAACCTCTCTCCTTGGCCCAGTTTTGGCCAATAGCATGTCCATCTTCAGAGCCATGCAGGGTTGGCGCTGCTGGACATGGTGGAAGCTTCCAGCAGCTTGTCACAGAAGCCACCTCTGTGGACCCCCTGTGCTACCAAAAACCAGGCCATGCAAAACCAACACATTCACCCATGCCATGTGTCACTTATTTATGGATTATAGGAGTCTACAACTCTACAGGCCGACAGCCATGGAATATATATGTGAAGTCAAAGTGTTCTACAAGAGGCTAAGTAAAGAATATATTACCAAAAGGATTAAGAGGGGGAATGTTTTATCTAAAAACAGGCTTTGTAGCAAAACTATTAGATCTACAGGAACTACTGCTGAAAGTTTTCAGATAAATCCATTAAAAAATGTTACTGTAAAAAGTACTGTCTCTCACATCAGCACTTTCTGATTCAAAGCCTAATTTTTCAGTACATTATGTCATTCCACAAGAATGGCAGTGAAAGTAATGAAGGCACACCTCAGTTATATTTGTAGAAATTAAAATTCTACAAATCAAAATTTTATAGCCATTTACCAAAGAGACACATGCATTTGCACATTTCACAGTGTAATACTAAGTTTGAAATCTGTATCACTGAATTATTCAAATATGAGAAATTCACATTTTAGGTTATACTCCTTTAGAGCAAGGATTTAACTTTTTTTCTGGAATTGTGCAATTTGGAGTCAAGGGAGACCTTAAAAATATAAAATACTAAGAGAATCACTTTCTTCCTCTGAATATACTGAAGTCCCCAAAAGAACTATAAGAGAACAACCATCAGAGTAAACACTAAGAAAGAAAAACTTTGAAGCCAACTCAGAACAGAGTAAAAAGACTTGGTATCTGAATCAATGTTATATTAAATCAGAAATTTCATCAAATTAATGGAGTTCTAAAATTAAAATTTTCTAAGTTCTAGAAAAATAATTTGAAACACATACTCCAAAATTTTTCTTTCTTATAATCCATGTATAGAATTAATATTGAAGCTGTTGCTCTTTTGTCTGACTTGAGCACATCAATCTGATTATGATATCATGTCTGCTGAAGTGCAAGGAAAATGCAAAACCAAAAGCTGAAAAGAAAAAAAAGGTGGACTATTATTCCAGGTAGAACAGAAGAACTATATTTAACACTATATGAAATACAGGGAAAATACATAAATATTTATTTTAAACTTTAGAACCCACCCCAACAAAAACCACTATTCTCAGTTTAGGACTAGCTCACCAGTTACAATAAAATAAAGGTAAACCAGGGCTGGTGCCCTGGTTTTGGCTGGGATAGAGATAGTTTTTTCTTAATAGCTGGTACAGTGCTGTGCTTTGGATTCAGTATGAGAATAATATTGAAAACATGATGTTTTGGTTGTTGCTAAGGTGTGCTTATTCTAAGTCAAGAAGTTTTTCAAGTTTCATATTCTGCTAGTGAGGAGCTTCACAAAAAGTTGGGAAGGAACATTGCCAGGGAAGGTGGTCTGAACTGGCCAAAGAGATATTCCACACCATAGAATATCATACCCAGTATTGTATACGGGAGGAGTTAACCAGAAGGGCTATAGATTATAGTTGGGACTGGACTGGCATCACTCAGAGAGTAGCAGCTATGCATCACTTCTTTGCATTATTATTTGCATCAGACAGTTTCTCTCCCTTTTCTCTCTCTCTGTCCCTATTTTTATTATCATTTTCAGCAGCATTACTACTAAAATCACACTCCAGCATAGTATTTTACTTTGTTTCAATTATTAAACTGTTCTTATGTCAATCCACAAGTTCTGCAATTTTTTTTTTTTTTAATTCCCCTCCGCATCCCTCTGGCATGAGGGGAAAGTGAGTGAGTGGCTGTGTGGTACTGAGTTGCTGCAGTTAATCCACAACAGTTGGGTCAGTCATCTTTCCAGTCTATGACCCTGTCCAACAATACATTGTATCAGGATAATTTAATTTTCATACCCTGGTCTATCCTTAGCATTGCAACAAGTGCAGTAAGGGTCACATTTTTTGCAGCTTTAAGATGGAGCATGCAGTGTGTCATGGCACCATAGCCTCATGACTCTTACCTCACTCTACCAGCCTCGCAGAAGATAGCAAGGTAGCGGCATCTGCCTGAGACTTGACTTAAATTAAAGCTAGAAAGAACACTTAACAAATTTGTTGCACACCCACCACAAAACAAGTTCTCTAAAGTTGGTTAGATCCTAATCATACTGGCATGTGTATGCCGGCAACAAACACACCATCTGTAATACAACACCAAGCATTTAAGTATGAGATTAAAAAGATAATTTCCCAGCTGCTCTTCCCTTCCAGATATTTGCATATAAAATTTACATAGATGATAAAGAAATTAGGTTTCTTGAGAAAGATAAATTTGCTTATTTACAAAGATTGGAGACTCAAATTACAGGAAATTCTTATCCTGGAGTTAATGTTCCTTCATAATGGTGTATATTCTGTAAAGTGAATAACACAAATTCACAGTAAAATATACTGTTGTTGATTTTAACTCAAATAGTAGATTAGGTATTTTGCACTAAAAAAAACCCCCAAACTAGACCTGAAATACACAGAGGGAAGAGGAGGTTGTTTTAGAATGCTTACCATCACAACACTGAATATCCTCAAGGCTTACCCGTATGCTATGAGTTTATATTATATGAGCCAATTAACTTTTACACACTTTGACCCACTTTTGAACTATTAGTCTTCAGTATTCAGTACTCTGTGGCACTTCAGAGGTGTCAAAAGCCGCCATTTTTAACATTTTCTGTCTTATAACCTGTTACTGAAATACTAATTGATTTGGCAGTGTCCTGCTGTGTGTCTTTCACATAGTTCTAATTAATCCTATGTCCCAAAACACAGATTCTGGAGAAAGAATTCAGAACACTAATCTAGCTATGCATGTATCTATCTCTTCATCAAATTATTTTCCACCATACAATAATACTGTTATTTGTTATTGACTTTAAATAAAGACAAATTCAGTATTTTCCTCAGACTTAACTTGCATGTCATGGGACTAGATATTTTCTTAAAATAATGAGAAGGAGAGGAATTCAGCAAGAAGTGAATAAAGTAATGGATAGCTACATCACATTTGGGACTCCTTAGAAAAGAGTATGAGACAAAACATAGTGAAGCTAATACATCTACCATGTCTGTCATAGACCCCTAAGTTGCCTGAGAACTGAGTGGTGAAGTACTTTTAGAAACTTCTTATTTAACACAGAATTTGGGGGATTATGTTTTTTTTAAAGCTATATAAAACCAAACAAAAAATGAAATGAAGCTGTCATGACTGTTTCTATAATTTAAGATTATGAAATTATGAATTTAATTTGAATGAAATTTTGTGGGAGATGGGAGGTGTCAAGAGATATCCCAGATTTTAATGACACAACAGACATTCAGAGAATATATACATCTATAATTAAAACATCAGCTCAAAATGCATCCATTCAAAGCATGTTGATTTACATAAAATTCTGGCTGATATTAAATTAAAAAAAACAAAAAACCCAACAAGCGATCTCTGCGTAAATAGATTTTTTCTTTTGTTTTTTCTTTTGTTCTATATTGGAAACAAGTTGTGCTCCTGTAGGTTTTTATTTTCTTCACTTTCAGTCTACAGTCTTTTTGTTCCCAGAACAAAAAGAATTCAGGGTAGGCTCATATAGATAAACACAAAATTTCTGATGAGGGGATCACTGGGGGTGAGAGGCTTATTTATACATATGTGTCAGAACCTTCATTAGAAAATCTAGCCCAAAACATTTGCAATATCACTACCAGCTTCTATAGAAATAGCTGTCAGTCACAAAACAAAACATTTTGGACTTCAAAGAAATCATTACAGTACACAAAAAAGGCCAAAGAAAAAATACTAATACATTCAGCATGCCAGGTATTATTTTTCTTTCAGCACAGTCAACTTTTCTTGTTGTACAAAAGAAACTTTTGGCCTCACAGCCCCTTTGCAGACAAAGACTACTTTTGCTGTAGTAAAGCATACTAATTTGGCTTGTCTTCCTCCCAGAGATGTCACATTCTACAGTGAACTACTGAGGGCCTTCCTGAAACTCTAGTCAGAGTGGGGAAGTGTTCCAGGTGTGTGTCTTCATTTTCAAGCAATCCTAATGGAATTGTCATGCTAAAACATAGCTTAAAATTTTCAAGAGATTTTGTATAAGCATGTTAAAAACTATGTTTTCTAATTCAGTGAGGAAAATGGAGTAGAACATAGACAATATATTCAAATACTGAAGGGGTGGGGTGTGGTATACATGCATGTACATTCCACATTTCAAATGTAATCACGCGTTTTCAAAACAGCATAAATTGATACAGAATTTCCAAAATCCCAAGATATTTCAGTATGTATCTATGGAAGTTTTGTTTGTGAAACATTTTGGGAATTCAATTATTTATCTACCCAGACAGACTGTGAAACTGATGAGTAAGAGCCATACTTATTATTCTGTTTAGACATGTTTAAAGGGAATAACAAGCACATCTAAACATAACATTAAGTATATACACCACATGTTGAGAAACATACCTAGCTGTGTATGAAAGAGGGAGGGAAGAGGAGGAAAATAACCTAAGGAACAAAAAGTCAAGATGGCTAAATGTTTGCATTTGCACACTTGTGGAGGTAGCTTCTCAGACAACAGGAGGAAAGTGGGTGGATACAAATGTCAGTCAAGGCCCAGGATAAAGTATAAAACAGCACAATCAAAAAAGAGTAAGAGTATTAGGAGACCTTTGAATTTTAAGAAGAAAAGGCAGAGAAACAAAAGGTCAGTATTGAATAAGGCTTGTTAAAACTGGATAGGGCAACAGATCCATGGGTGGACAAGCAAAAGCATGTGAGCTACTTGTATGCCTACCCAACAGCTGAAAAGCCTGGAAGAGTGGCAGAATGGGCAGGACAGAGTCACCATGAAGAGTGACATAGAGAACGAGCAGTAGTAAGCGGCAGTGCCTTAGATGCTAATTTCTCTGAAAGATTCTGACTACAGGAACAGCTGCTTGTGCATTGAAGAGAGTGGTAGGAAGATCAGGAAGAGGTACAGGACTGGCATGTAAAGAAAAAGACAGCAAAATGAAAATGTAGCCTGAGACAAACAAGATGCTTTTTGGTACAGAACAAATGTAAACTCCTCTGAACCCCATACATAAAGACCCTCTGTCTATGGATGAGATCCATATTGCTTTGACTTGTTCTACCATAGGATTAAAACAAAGGTTCACATAGGGCACCCTCTACACCACCTTCCCATCTGTATCATCTTTTTTGTTCACCACAAAGCACTAAAAGCATCTTGAAAGAAAGGATGAAGAAATCGCTTGTGGAGTTCTTGCTAGCAGTATTTGTGACATCAAAAATATAAGAATTACTTATCCATCTAGTGTTACTGTTTGGGAATTTCCAACATAACTCAGCACTTCCACGTAACTATTACTTACTATGCCCAAGAGGACATTGTCACGGAAGAACTCATGTCCAGACACAGTAGACTAGAAACTTGATTTTGTGGAGTATATAAAACTCCATTTACAAAAGTTTTGGAGGCTTGACTTTTGCCGATTTGCACCATTGAAACCAATTGAACTTCTTCTTCTGATCTGAATGAGTTTAAATCAACAGGTTTGTTTTTTACATCATAATTTGTAACACTGGAGATTATACAGTGTATACATAAACACAGGTACACATATCCACATATTTACACACAGACTGAATTACATGTAAATTAGCTGAATTTAAAACAATTCATCAGTGCAACCTATTTTTCATTAAATGTGAAGTACCCAAGCTTAATAAATTCCTTAAGTCAAGGAGGTCCATTCATGGTCTTACTTCAGTAAAGACAAGCACAGACAGGCCTTCAAACCTCTCTTTTCTTGTGAAGGTATTCCCTTAGTTTCAGCCATTCTGTTTTCCACTCCACTGAACCTTGTAGACATGCCCACTTACAAATAAACTTTACTTTAAAAAAATTTTAAAAATGCAGAATCTAGAAAGAGAGCTGACAAGAATAGTTACTATGTGGCTCATCTACACTAAAAGAAGACATATTTAACAAATAGACAACTGCACTTGCAGGGAAAATAATGTATTTTTTCCAAGAAAATCACTTAATCATGAATCTACAAATACTAGGCTACAAATAGCCTAGTTCTCATTTAGTTTAAGTAAATTATGTTCTTAGAAGTCAAATTCTATTAGAGAGAACTATTAAAGCATTTTTATGTAAACAATGAGTGCTCCATGCCACTGTAACATAGCCAATATCAGGAGGAGTTTCCTCCCTCTGGAAAACCATAAAACAATATAAGCAAAATTAGCATGATACAATATCAATAATTATCACTTCTCTTATACAATACAAGAACATACTGAAAGTAGTCCTAGAGCTAGAAACTGAACACACACAGGCACACACACACACATACCCTTGCCAGCTTGCCCTGCATAAAAGCTTCTCCAGCTGTTTGAGTTTACAAAATTCTGTTGCATCTTTATATTAGAGGACTGGATTTCAATTTTTTCTTATGAAAAATTCAAATACATATTCTAAAGTGCTGTTAAGATCCAAAATCTTGCTTTTTTTTCTGTATACAGGACACCATTTTAGACAACCTGACCTTCATCAAATTACTAAAGCTATACAGGTCATATAATGGTATGTAAATCAGTGATTTACTTAGACAAGGTTTGAAGACACTTGTCTCAGTGACAGCCTGCTCAAAGCAAGACTAGCTTTAAGGCTATATCAGGTAGCCTGAAGACTTGTATTGTCAGATTTCTTATACTCAGATATCTACAAAATTAATGATGGATCATTAAACCCCATGTTTTTAAATCCTTACATCACATTATCACAAAAGATGGGGAAGTTATGTAAGCATGAGAGTTGCAAAGGAACATCCTGCCCCTGTTTAAAACCTTGACATGGATCCCTAACAGAAGCAGAGATGTTGTGGGAGAGACTGGTGTGCTTCTTGCCAAGCAGTGCTACCTGCAGGCAGTGTGAGGCCTTGGCTCCTTTCAGAACTGAGTGATTACCAGAAGCAACACTGCCATAACTATGACCACCATTCTCATGCTTGCTTTTCAGCATGGTACACTTTCTTTAAGAATCTGCACTTTCCCCTTTTCCTGCACAGATCTCTAATTCCCCTGACCTGCCACAATGCTCATGCCGGTTCTTCACAACACATGTCAAGAAACAGGCATGAAGTTCCAGGGCAGGACATTCTGCATGAGTCTTTCCACTGTACCGGCTGTGCTAAGAAAACTGACAAGTAACTCAAGATACCCAGCCATTAGACCTCAAACAATGACAACTTCCTTCTAAGAACTCACTTTAGCATCACTAAACATGTACCACCTCACAGGTCTCAAACTTATTTTATCAAAACTAGTCTGAACCAATTTTTTTTTCAGTAAGTCTAATGTTTTTAAATCTCTGATAAGACATTTAATACAGTGATTAAAATATTCCCAACATTCTTTCTGAGCTCTTGTTTTCATCCAAATTCTTAAGCAGAAAAAACGCTATACAGTAGAACAGTATTTTCAGGGCGCAAAATGTAAAGCTATACATCCTTTCTCCACAGTCTATGAACAATGGGGTTTTTGTCCTGACTTGTATCCTGAAGTGACTATTTTTGGTCATTTTCCTTTTTAATATGCTTGTTCTTTCTGAAATTCAATCACTACGCCAATTGTGGTAAATACCCAGCTTGTTCTGCATAGTATAAAGATGAGTGGATTACTCAATTAAAAGATTTTTCACAGACATGAATAATTTTAAGCTTAGTATTTAAAACCTGTTCAAAAATGCCTCATAGTTGACTTGCAGATGGATCACAGAATCAGTGAGTGGTGTGACATTTCATTTGAGAAATCTTTTGAGGAAAAAAACCCTGCAGTGTAGAACACTATTAACTCTTGGAAAAGGACTATGACTTTGAAGTTTAAATTTTATTGAAATGTAGACCGCATTTCACATAAACCTAATATAATTGCATAATTGTGGAAGTGATAAAGTGAACTGAATTGCTTCCCTACTAGAAGAGACTGAGAAGGGTAGAACTGTTCCATTTATAAAGGAGAAAGCTGAGGAGAGCACATCTGGGACTTACAAAATTGTAACATCTGTGGATGCAAAACATTGCTCTTGATGACATTAGAGAGTGCACCTATTCTTGTTGTTTTTCTCTGACCAGCCTTTTCTACTGCACAAAAAGGGACCTGCTGGAGAGTAGCTCTGCAGAGAAGAACCTGGTGGACAACAAGCTGTCCATGAGCCAGAAGTGTGACCTTGTGGCCAGTGAGGTCACATAAGTGCTGTGTGCAGTTCTGGGTTCCTCAGGACAAGAGACATGGAGCTCCTGCAGAGGGCAAAAGAGATTATTAAGGGATTGGAGTATCTCACAAGTAAAAGCTTACCACTTGGACTTGATGATCTTAGAGGTGTTTTTCCCAGCCTAAAGGATTCTAGAGTTCTGTGGAAGGCTGAGAGTTGGGTCTCTTTAGCCTGGAGAAGAGATGACAGACTGGGGAATGTCCACAAGTATCTGAGGGGAAGATCTCACCATGGAGCCAGGCTCTTCTCAGTGTTACCAAGCAACAGGAAAAACACAGCAAGCAGAAATGGAGGCATAGGAAGTTGAGGAACAGGAAGAATATGAGTAACTTCTTTACTGCGCAGGTGACCATGCAATGGAACAGATTTTCCAGAGAGGTTGTGGAGCCTCCCTTATTGGAGATATTCAAGAACCATCTGGATACAACCCTGTGAAATGTTCCTCCATATTTTTTTCCTGGCAGTAACAAAATTAAATTTTTATTCTTTCAGCATCAACATTTAGGTTAGTTCATAAAACCTCTTCCCTCAAAAAATCTAACTTCAGCCCTGTGTTTCATAACAGTGGTGTCACCTATTTTTGACAAGTTTTGCAAAATTAGAGAGACATTGGCTGTTCACCACCACTAAGTGGAGCTGGATACAAATGACAGATTACACGAGTAACCACAGGGAACTCTGAAGTAAACAGGAAGGTCCAGAGTCATCTAGCTCAGATTAAGCAAGGAGTAACGTATGGGATCCATGTCACACCTATCTGAAGTAGTAAACGACCAACCAGTTTCAGATGCTGGAAAGTCAATGCTGAGAAGAGCACTGTCTCCACAAACTCATACTGCCCTGCATGCATGTGTCATACAGAAAAGAGAAAGAACATATAGTCTACATGAGTTATCTCAGTCTGAAAAGGTCAGTATTCTATTTCAGAAAGAGTTTTTAATAAAGCTAACTAAAGACACGCTAGTCTAATCGGCAGCCTGGACATGTCTTTTGTTTACATAATTCCTCTGTTTTTTTAGTTTCTGACTGTGATGCAAGACCATTTTAAGAATTCATTAAATCAAATGCACTAGCTCATCAAAAGTAATGTATTTGAGAAGTAATAGGAGCCAAAAGGATAATTACTTTTAAATAATATTCAAAAATATTTTTTTATGTTTTAAGTGACTGAAACATGGCAAAGATAAATTAGGAAAACAAGTAATTTTTAGAAGTAGAGGTAGCAGATTTTAAATAGATGCTTGTACTTGCACTAAAAGCTATGGTATCACCTGAGAAGTAAAAAAATAATGAGAACTGAGATGTTACATAGAGATTGACTAAAACTTGGATATGCAAAAGACACAGTATCTGTAAAACTGCGGCATATACATACATTTAGCCAACATTCACAATTTTTCTTTTTTAATAATCTTAATTAATCAGAATTTTGAATATACTTCTGTAACCCACTACACCTTCAAAATATTTCAACCAGAGGATAAGAAGTCCTAAAAACCTATATAAAAGGTTAAACCTTCCAACAATTTTGGAATGATATTCATATATTGTTAAACTTCCAAAATTGTGGACTCTCAAAATTGCCCAGACTGACCTCAGCTGTCCTGTGATGCCCCCCTCTGCTGCACCAGAGGCATGCCAGATGGGTGGGAATTGGAAGGGTGATTCTGACAGTAGCAGAGGCCTCTTGGAGATCAAGCAAATTTAGACAAACTGTGCACTAAGAGGACAGGGATGCTTGCATTGATCTATTAGAAAGACTAAATTTAGAAATATTTAGAGAATGAGGAATTCAAATGACGTAAAAATGAAGTTTTGATTTTATTTCTTGCACCAGAATGTTATGACTTACTAATTAGTACTGACTATTGCTCCTAAAAAGCTAAGAACATTACGCTGCTCCCACTTTCAAGGAGAGGAAGCAAGAACATCAGCAAGGCAGTGACATTTAAACAGTAGGTTAAATACCCCCAATGCCTGAGGGAACACATCCTAGCACATTTCCTATGCTAGACAGGATAGAAAAGTTCAAAATGATCTCTTTATCTGATCTCACAATTAATTTTCATTATGAATATTTGCATCTCCTGAATATAGTCTTTAAAGTCACCACTGATTTTAACAAAGGTGTTGATAAGCATCAGAAAAAATCAACACATTTCTGGATTGCAACTTATCTATTCATGTTTTAGGGGTAAAAGATCAAACTCAAAACTGTTATTTTCACCCAGTTGGAAGAAGCTGCTTGTATTTACCTGAACTGCTGAGCAGGAGTCAATTCCATGTTAGAATTGATGGTCCGTTCTCAACTATATCACATTTTTGAAAAAACATCACAGAAAACAGGTGTTTTCCTTTCACTGTCTTAATCACTTAGACATGCAGAGATGTCTGTATTAAAATTCTGTTTTTCCACTGCATCAGCTTCTTTCTTCTACATTTCTTCTATTGAGTTTTTATATACTTTTTCTAAGTATTATTACAGTTATTGAGGGCTATTGAAGCATAATTGAGAGAAATCTAATAAAAGAAGTCTTTCTGTCAGCTTCATTAAGATGTAGCAACTCATGATAAATAGGAATGAAAATCACTATCGACCTTCAAGATACTTAATAGGTATTTTTGCTCTCACTGTTTTCCAGTTGTGAATATTTGCTGTGACAGTATTTTCAATTGAAAATACATAACCCACCAGAATGAAAACTTACTATGGAACTCAAACACACTATTTCTGCTAAGAATAAAAGAACATTGAAAGAAAAAGATAAATTTGAAATTATATCTTTTATTCTTTGAGAAATAATTAATTTTTGAACAGTCCAGAGTGTGGTCTTTGAAATACAAAATTTCCTTCTCTGTAAATAAAGCCTACTTGATCTTAGCTTTTCTGATTTTGGCCCAATGTCAGCAGGAGTTAAAAACATAACTTCATGAATCTTGGCCAACCCAAGGCAGCATCTGCATTTCCTCTTGGTCTAGAGACCTGTCAACTATAACCCAGCATGCTACTTTGATTGATGCAAGAATGTGAATGGTATTCTCTGACAGAGCAGAGATTTCCTCTCCTACAAAGGAGTTTCTGATTTTTTTTGTTTCCATGGGTGCTGGAAATTAATTTAAAAACGCCATCCTCTGCACTGTCTATTTTTCCCATGCCTAAATAGCTTCTCCAAAGTAGGAACTAATCTAGCATTTCTATTAAAGTACCTATTCCTACATGCCCAGAGTTTGAAAGTGAACTCAGGAAACCTAAAACCAAAAGTAATCCAATTCATCTTTTTTTTATTCAAAAGGGATCTCTGTTAGACAGAGCCCATGGACCATTCCCATGGTTTTAATGGATTTTTTTCAAGATTTTCAACCAGAACTGCATGATGAGAAACTGTCTTGACTGGTAAAAATATGCATTCAAACATATAACATATATACTGCAGCACTTCTTTGAGGGCAGCATTGCAAACTTAGTGATGTCAGAATTACATCGCATAACTTAAATATTGCTTCAATATTTAAGTGTCTCATGTCCCTGCACACTTTGGAACGAAACAGAAAATGGATTTAGTTAAACTTTAGGTGCTTGGCACCAGATTTTTCTTTTACATGCAGGCACTGCCAAACACATATTTATTTTTGAAACCCCAGAATACCAAATACTAGAGGGCTAATTTGTTCTTCCCCACAGAACATATGCTCAGAGGGAAATCCAAGAAATGGTAGGAAACAAAGACTTAGATTATTTAAATAAATAAATGTAGGCATCAATCTGTCTAGCTATCTGCAAAGATCCAGATGGAGAACATATATAGTTAACTACAATTGAGTCTGAATGTCTGAGGACTATTCTACTAATCTAGGAAGAATGTATAAGATACTGTGCTCACAGAGGTAGGGAAACATCTGTAGGAGAAACTGCTTACCAAATCCTCATTCATGATGTGAAGAGGCAAGAATGATAAAAAGTAATCAGGTGAAATAGGAAGTTAGAAAAATTTGTGCATGAACTTGAAGGTGGTTCATTTAAGCATAAAGAAGTAGTGACAAATATTATCAACCCCCCATTTAAGCAGCTGAACTACATCTGAACTGAAAAGCAGGAATTATGTGAAATCTGAGTGATTCAGAAGGTGCCAGGATAATGAAACATATAATAGAAAGTTCTGAAATCAACCAATATGCCAAAACTTTGGCAATACTTCTGGGAAGAGTGGGATTAGCTTGTGCAATAAGGTAAATCTTTTGTATTAGAGTCCTGAGAAACAACATGATGACATCATTCACAAGGTTCTCCAGTTTGTCAAATTGTCAAAATAAAGAATTAACCTTTTCTTTTAACCTAAGCAGACTGCACTGGGGCACATAAATAGAATGAACAGTTCTTACTGATGAGCAATAGGAGTCAAATTCCCAGTTACTTAAATATTCAGAGATATTCTTAAATAAAATGCCAAACACTACTGAAAAGGAAACACTGTAACTACTAGATTTATAATTGAACTGAATATATATTTTCAAAAGAATGTGACATTTTTCCCTGAAGATGCAAATAAAAAAAAGACCTACCAAAAGCATTTTAAATATGCAGGAAAGTGTGTGTTTTAATAAATATGTAGACTGTGTGCATATTTTAATATAATTGCCCTGTATAACACAAGCAATTTTTGCCAAATACTATAATATATTCTACCTATAAAATTAACAAAGTGTTTTAATGGAAAATTAGAACAAATTCCTGATGTAGCTGTACAGAGGTGACACTCCTCTATGCATATATGCTTATTAAAGTGGAATGAAGTAATTTGACTTGTCATCTGACCTGAAAGTACCATTTGTAGCAGCTGTCAAAACAATCATTAAGCAGAGCAATTTTTCATATTTTCCACATACACTGTTTTCAGTAACTTTAATTTAGACAATATTAATTGAATAATATGTGATTATATTTCTGATTATACTATAACCTCACACAAATTAATTAGCAAAATCATCACTATATGAGCACACATTGACATTAAAGTTAATGGGCACTTTTGAGTTCCATTCTTCCCTTAAAATACAAAGGAAAAATTGCTCAAATTTCCAAAAGGACATGCTGTTTTCAATCATTTCAATAGTCACCTGTAGCATTAAACATTACAGTGCAATCCAGTTTTACAAAATCCACCCACAAGAGAGGTTGAACACACCCAGCACTTCTCAAGAGGATATTTCTTCCACATTCCTCAGTCTGCCTATGTTAATGTCACTTATTACTTTCCATAAGGGCTTTACACTGCAAAAGTAACATATATATCTAAATGTATACATATACACAGCATAATTTCCTGCTGAAACTGATGCTAAGCAAACATCAGGAAATACTATTCCTTTCCTTTCCAAGACTGAGTCATGTTTCAGTGTTAATTATATGTTTCCTCTGCAAAGTGAAAGAATTATATTTTAAAAGTTATTTTAACCATCCTGCTGGTCTCTTGAGGATATTACATTATAACTGAAGATTGGTTGGAATTATTTTACTTACTAGTTTTGTTGAATTTTGCTCAGATATAGATGACATCTGAGCTTTTTCTCTGTATTCAACATACCAGCAATAATTTTTATTTCCTACTTCTCCATGTTTCAAATTAGAAGAAAATTTTTTTTCCCATGTATTTAAACTGGAAGTGGTTTTACCCAATGCCTTACTCAATGTCCACATCACTGCATAATACAATCTGTCCTTGTTATTCCAAGAATAACAAGGACAACTGAAGGAAGAAAAATACCTTTGGAGAAACCAACAAGTAAATAAGAACCTGTTTTTAATTAAATAATATTGCATTTAACTTTCATTTGGCATCTTACCACAAAACAAGCCTGCAGGACAGGAGTGCATCTATGCACGGATGAGCTGTGTTACTCGGAGTTTCCTGCTTTTACCAAAAAGGAGCATGGAGGTTTGGAGTTCTATGCAACCATTACATATGCAGAAATTAAGGACAGGGTATAAACACAATATTCTAGGGGGAGGGGGAGAATACATCACTGTGCTTAGAAAGGTAATTAGCAACAACTATCTTCTCATTACCAGTCAGATACTTGTGTATTACAAAAATAAAAAGCAATTGTGGGCTCCCTACTGTGACTTATATAAGATATTCTTTCCCCTATTTCAGCAGCTTTCTAGTAACCAACCAAGCACAGCGTGTCCTATCACAGCAACACTGAAGGGAAGACAGCAAGAAGACAACTAATTTTCTTTGGTACATTCTCATTTGAAATAGAAATTTAAAAGACCCAACCTACACAAGCATCTAGGGAACTATGTTCTTTAGAAAAAAAAAAAAAAGCATACAGTATTTTACTTCAGTATTAACTATTGGGTGCATATTTTGGTAGCATTTGCACATAAACCAAAGCAAATATTTTCTGGCAGTTCTGAATTTCAGTTGGCTTCAGTCACCCTGTGCCTCCTATAAAAGCCAAACACAGCAGCTTCCCCATCAAGATGCTACTGCCTGTGTCTTAAAAACACAGTGAGAAGTAAAGATAGAATCAATATATTCTATGAAAGCAGTAACTATAAAAAACTTAGGCTCAATTGAAGTGAAGCCTGAAATAAGATTAGAAAATTACTAATCTTCCACTCTGATTGTAAAAATACCCAAGACACAGAGCCACATCCTTCACAGTCTTCCTCCGGTGTTTTGTACTGTTTGTTTTGTTTTATAAGCCCTTTTATATCAAGTAGCAGGCCTGAATTACTGAAGCTACATGATCCTGTTACAGGAGGCTCATAGCTGTACTATGAAGACAAGCTCCCCCATCAACTGTCAGTGAAAAGAAGGAATGGAAGAAAGAAGAATAAACTGCAGCATTTAAACACAGAATATTATTTTCTTAACAGAAAATGTATCACCTAAGTAGAGGAGCATAAGGAGAAACAAAACCTACCAGTGATATTGGAGAGCATATCATATTTTGGTCCTACTTGGCTTGACATATATCCACATGTACACACCCACAGCTCCAGGCTTAGGCTGCTCCTGGGAAAGCTACCCTGGAACTCTGTTCTGACACCAAAGTACTCAAAAGCCCCCAAAACAAACACAAAACCAAAACCAGACCAAAGAACAAACAAATAAACTACAAAACAAAACAACCCCAGTAATTTAGTGTTAAATGTTACATAACTTATACGAGATCATTTTCTGTGAGTTAGAGATGAATGCTTTTAGCTATCTCAATTCAGGGCTTACAAAAATTGGGAAATCAGCATTGGAAAAGCACCTTATATGTCACAGACAGAGCAAGTGCTACCAAGCTGTACACTATCTTTTCAACATACTTTGGGTTTTATTTATATTTTTTATTTGTTTTAAACATTCTGAACTGCATTAAAAAAAACAAAAAATAAAAAAAACAAAAAAAAACAAAAAAAAAAACAAACAAAAACAACAACAACAACAAAACCAAAAACAAAAAAAAAAAACCAAAAAAAACCAAAACAAAAAACCACAAAAAACACCCACATGTTTCAGTCTAGAATCCTAGGTGGTCTGAATCATCACTGCCATCTCCAGAAGATGGCACCAGCCACCTTTATTGCATTTCAAAAGAATATGTTTTCACTTACTACTGTCTTCATTAATGCACAAAAAACTTGTCATTTTCACTGTCTCATTTGCTTTTGAAGAGACAAAGTAGGCTGCAAATGTTTTTCCCAACTTACATCTGCTTTGTAATCATTTACTTGTTTTGCAGCATTGGACTTACACCACTAAAATGTATAACATCTCAATTGACATTGAGTCATTTGAATTAAACTGAGTTAAATTTTTCTTGCAAGAATGTCATTATGAAAACAGAACAAACCAGGTATGTCCTAGAAACATGTATATTTTTTAGAAAGTATAAAAAGTAATTATCTTAAACATCATAATATAACCATAACACTATTAGAAAAATATTTGTTTTGCCTTTATGGAAAATATTCTGTATAAAATATCAATGAATTAAAAAGATATTAGTTTCCCCACACATTGCAGTAAATTGCTCATAATTCTGAGTATTGCTTCTAAACCAGAGATGGAATGTCATTACTAAAGTAATGACAATAATATTCCTTTGTGGGATTATTACTGAAATATCTTGATCTTTTTGCTTGATAGAAAGAGCACTGCAATGATTATTTTGGGGTCACATTTGCAATTCTAACTTATTTCAAGTTTGGATCATACATGACCTTTGAGTCCATGCATATTTTGGAACATCCCACTGAAAAACTTTTGCAAAAGTAACCACACAAATGTAGGAAAAAAATTTTAAAATCTACAAATGTAATCTTTAAATTTGAGAAACATTCTTTCATTCACTAATTTTTATCTGAATTCAATACAGCCATGCTTTTATTTTCCTCTAATTTCTCCTCTCTGCTTGTAGCACAGAGATATAGCAGGGCTACAAGCCCCTGCCTTTTACAGTATCAAATCTTTACCCTGCTTGCACTGCCATTTCCACCTTTTACTTTGTTCCAATACTTACTATTGGAAGCTTTCAACATTTTTAACCAGCATATAAAAGACCTGTCAACAAAGTCAAATAACAATACTTAAATACATTCTGAATTAAGTTACCAATACCTGCTGATACACAGAAAGCTTCAAGAAATACTTGCACTTCACTGTATTTTGTTTGGGTTCATTAAGGCATTTTATCCTTTCATTGCTCACTAGTCTATACATTAACGTGGTACATACTATTTCTCTCCACTTTTTTACATTTCATACTGACTTTCTGGGTATTTTTTTTCTGTTTCTGCATTAGCTGTCAACATACCGCTCTCATCACAGCCATCAGAAGCCCCTGACTAAATAGGTTTCCTTTTCCCCATGATTCTCCTGCAGATCTGCTAGTCAGCAGGTTCCAGTATTTTATCTGAATAAAGCCTGTGAAGTTACATTTTTTGTTTGTGCAAAGGCCCTTGAAGAAGCTGAAAGATGTGTTGTTTCCTCACTGTAAATATCATGCCCAGGGCACAGCTCTCAGTCTGCAAATGTAGGTAGGCTCCAGACTTCTCAGGAGTTGCATGGAGTAGCTCCCTACACAAGTCAAGATGTTTCCTCAGAGCTGCCTAAAGCGAGGGGTGGGGTTGCAGGGCTGCCATGGGGGTCAGAGTGGTGGGCCATGGTGTAATGCATGAGACCTGCAGCAGTCTCGAGCTGGATTGGGAGTGGAACTTCAGTAGCAACCCTCACTGCAGACTGGCTGCAGTGGCCAATGGACACAGACTGCTCTGCTTTGCAGGAAAGTCAACACCAGTTCTGCAAGACTGGTTGTACCTAAAATCTTACTTCATGGTATACTGAATTTGCAGTGTGCCTTTTGTGCAAGCAAAATGCCATGCAGTGCACACAGGCAAACACTGAGTATAAAAGTAGCCAGAGATATTCAGGCAATTTCATTTAGCTTTGAAATAATCCCACAATCAAAGATCAATACAAGAAGGTAATTTAAATGACAGGATTTATCTAAAACTGCCTAGTCTAATTTCAGATACACTTGTGCGAATTAATGCTATTCAATGCAGTAAGATATTTTCTTTTCTTTACCAGGAGTAAGAATCACTGAGTATTAGCATCTCACTTTTATTTTCAGAGAGTGATAATTCATAATACAGTATCTTTCATCTTGAGAAGAAAGGAAAGATGTAACCTAAAGACTTCTCTGGAGCATATCCCAAGAATTTACAATGAATCTTTCACTGGAATTTATTTGAATTGGTTTAGAAGTGCTTATTTGAAATTAAGAGGAGCAGATTTACTTCTAAGAAGAAAGAAAAATAAAGGCTGCTAAGAAAAGTTTCTATTAAATACCTCTCAAACTGAATTACAACATACTCTTCAGCATAAATTACTGCTAGACATGTTTTCTTCATTTCCCTTTGCATGAGCAATATTTAAAAAAACCCCTAAATATCCCTCATCAAAACCCACATATTTGATTATATTTAAGGATATGCCACAGAAAAAAAAGTTGTTCCACTGTTGAGTAAAAAAAATTCAAATCACACTTCAAGTCACATTGACATCAAATGTTTTCATACCATATAATTATGAATGATGGCCTGTTTCAAGGAAAATAAAGAAGAAAAAGTCTAGCTGTTTCATACAGCCTGATGTAGTTTAAAAAGCAATCAAATTTCAAAAAGAATGCAATTCTGGCATGCTACTGACCAGAGAGAACAAACCTCCTTCCTAGCCTGTAACCTATAGGCTATGAGAGCCCAGAAATTGGGCAGATTTGAAAACAGGGACATCTGATCACATGATCAGTCTCCTGGAACCTCTGACCATCATTGAGCGTTTCAGTGGCTGACCGTTTCAATTACATATTCAGAGACTTCTGAGCTGACAGTGGATGTAGAATTTGTCCTTCTCAGCATGGAAAACAGAGATGAAGAAATTGACAAAATTAATTCACAGAAACACATTAGCAATATCCTAGAATGAAACATTTTAAACAATTTTGAAGCATTTTGAGAAAGGAAACAAAGTCATTTTCATGTAGCAATTTAGATGACGGCAACTAGGTTTTTCTGCTCAGACCAATTTGTCATTAGACCTGCAGATGCCACAAATGTGGGATGAGGGGCTGCAAGAAAATGGTTGTGCTTTAAACAAGAGGGACCCCACCAAGCTAGAGAAACAGGCTGACAGCAGCCTCAAATGGTAGACCTCAACAAAAGAAAGTATCAAGTCCTGTCCCAGGGGAGGAACAACTCCAGGCTCCAGCACAGGCTGACTGGAATGTGTCTTTTCAGAAAATGCTGTGGGGTTTCAGGCAGACAACAAAGCAAAGACCAAGGTCATCCTGAGTGCATTAGGAAGACCACTGCGAGCAAGTGAAGGGACATGGTCCTTTGCCTCTACTCAGCACTGGTGAGGCTGCATCTGGAGTGCTGCATTCAGCATTCCCCACTAAAGAGACACATGGAACCACCATGGGGATAGACCATGTCCTAGATTGCAAGGCAAGATGTATTCTGTTTGCCATCTGTGGGAGGTGTGGCAGTTATCTTCTGTTAATTGGGCATTTTCTTTATCTCCTCCACAACCAATCCTTCCCCCAGGGAGACATCTGCTGTTTATGTCTATTGAATGTCACTGCATGACTGATAAGAGTTACAGCATCCCTTTGCGAGATGCGCTGCCCAGAGGGAGGAGCCAAGCATTCCTAACTGAATATAATCTGACGTTTTGGGACATCAGACTCGGCCTTTCCACTGGATTCCCGGAGGAACAGCTGGGTTTTCCACTGGATCTTCAGAGGAAGACTACACCCTTCTACAGGATCACTGCTCCAACAGAACCACATCTGCCACTCCAGGAGGACTGCAGCCATTCCAATTTGCTACCAACACTTTGACCAAAAGGGTGTCAGGCTGTATTCTGACTCTGTCCATGGTTTTTCTTTTGAATTATTGCCTTTTTTTTTTTTTCTTTTTTTTTTTTTTCTTTTCCTAATAAATTATATTTCTGACTTGGAGTCTCTCACTGGTTTTGCTTTTGAACCAGACCAGAAAAGGGCCATGAAGATGGTGAAGGGCTTGAAGCAACTGTTGTCATATGAGGAGGTGCTGAGATGGCTGGACTGGAAAAGAGAAAGCTCAGAGTGATTTTATCCACATATATCCAAATACCTGATGAGGAAATAAAAAAACATGGGTCAAGGCTTTTCTCAGTGGTTCACAGTGACAGGACAAGAGGCAATGAGCACACATTGAGATACAGGAAATTCCACTTAAAAAGAAGGAGAAGCCTTTCAGTGGTGATTATGGTTATGGACAGGCACAGTTTGTCCAAAGAATTCTTGTGGTGTGTCTATCCTTGGAGATACTCAGAATCAAGTGGACACATTTCTAGGCAACCTGCTGCATTTGACCCTGTTCTTACCTGAGGGTTGGACCTAACAACTTGCTCAACAGCACTGTGGGATCTCTCATAATGAATTTCATGCCATTTCATGATTATTTATTGATGAATAGGAACAAAAATTGTTTCTAGGTAAATCTTTTGAGGGTCCTTTCAAAAACTCTTAATTAGAAAACATATTGAAAAAAGTTCAGTGTTGTGAAAAGTTAGGCCAAGGTAAAGTTGACTGGGACCACAACAACAGCCCAATTTATTCAAGGAATTTAACTTGATTCCACAAAATCAAAAACTCTGTCTCAAAAATGACATAATTTTTCATACCATATTTAGGAAATGTTTTCAAAATTCAATTTACATTATGTAGTATCTATTAAAAAGTCATTAAATAGAGATCACCTTCTTTTTCAGGAAAGGAAACAGCTCTAATCTGATTGTGTTAGCCTAAAACACCTGTCTCCTCTGCCTTTACTGTGAGTCCTGTGATTTAAATCAAAACACAGCAGAAAATATTAGGAACAGAATCTCACTATGCTCTACGTAGAAGGAGTTCATTTAAAAAAGCACAAAGGGGCCTGTTATCTCACTTAATATGGTCCTTCAACCCAGACCTTGGGTGGTTAGCAGAGGAAGCCCATGCTTGAGCACACATCACTGCAGCACAGTTCAAAGTAACCCTTCCATGAGTACTTCATGGGGAAAACAGCACATAAATTTACAACAGGGAGTTTGGTTTTTGGCATGCCAGCTTGCAGAATGAAATGCAGAAACTTTTTCAGGGGCCCAATCTGTTCAGATATAGTATGAATGACAGACAGGACTGTCTAAACACATCTGTGATTGTGAGAGATTGTGCTGAAAATCATGCCATCACACCCCTCTTGCCATGTGCTGAGTGGAGGTCTAATGATCCCAAGGACTCTGGCAGATCCCATTCCAGATGAGGAAATCATAAGGAAGAATGCAGAATATGCATAAACTAAGCCTCTTCCCCTTGGTTTTGGTTCAGTAATCTGTATAATACATGCAGACTACAAATTTATTGCTGATTTTTTTATAAATAGGTATGTTTGCATTATTGTTATCCCTTTATAGATATGACAATTAAGCTCTGGAAAAGAACAAACCCAGAAATTACACAAGGCACCTGCTCCATGTTTATATTTTAGTCTCTTCCTGGAAGGGTGCCAGTATTTTAAATCTTCTTCTAAATTTTTGCCCTCTCTGTAGCATACATAATTCATATTCTCATACTCCAGAAAGCAAAAGTCAGTTTTTAATAATTTGGAGTGAGGGAAAAAAGAAAAAAAAAAAAAAAAAAAAGAGAAAAACGAAAAAAAAAGTCATAAAGCTCCACCTCATCCCTCATATTCTTGAAAATAAATGCATTATTACTGTGATACTGTTTTAACCACAGCACTTCTTTCCTTGGCAAAACTGCCTATGCAATCTGACCTAGTCTATCTTGTTTCTATACTATAGCTTTAATGTTCAACAATTTTTTTTTTCATTGTTCTGGTTTTTCTTTTTTCTAGAAAGACACATGTGCAACTAATTCACGATTTATTTTCAAAGGATTGTGTAGCTGGCATAACTTGATGACTTAAAGGCAAACAAACTAGCTGTGCGTTTGTTTTTTTACAGTATTGGAACATCAGCTTTATTCAGTGACAGGACTGAAAGAATGTTTTCCCAGACTTTGCTCTCCATTCATAGAATCACAGAATGGTTTGGGTTGGTAGGGACCTATTAAAGATCATCTCCTTCCAACCCCCCCGCCATGGGCAGGACACCTCACACTAGACCAGGTTGCTCAGAACCCCACCCCACCTAGCCTCTAACCCTCCTTATCTACAGGAGTGTTTTGCCTTTTTACTACCTGATTTCTTTAAAATTTGCATCTTGGCAGCTGAGCTTCCTTAAGTTGACTCTAAAATTTCTTGTAATCCCAAGTCAATGCAAAGGGTTAAATTAAACTACATAATGAAGTGATGAGTTTTTTTCCTTGCAATTAGCCCTCAATAGGGACCCTCCACAGTGGAGAAGAGTGTTACTAGATTAATATTTGTAAGCAGTTCAGCAACAGTGCTCCTAAATACTCTTACATAAAACACTATGCAATGTATTTACAGCAAAAATATTAAAGCCAAGTATATAAAAAAACACTTATTAATGTAGGAATTTTTAATTGATTACATTTTATGACTGCAAGTAGATCCAGAGAAGAAAGTTGGAAAATTAGGATGCCCTACCATTTGAAATCTTTACTGCAAATTATACAGCAGCTTGATGCATATAACAAAACACAGAAGGTATGCATCAAAATTAAAATAGTAATAGAAATTCTAAAGGCTCCTGTACATCTTTTGAAGCAAGAATCTTAAACTTTTCTAGCTTAATTATATTATAGTTTCTTGCACTAATTTACACTGTTTCTGCCCTTTGCCCATTCCATTAATTCAATTAATGTAATGCTATCTGACATTTCTTTAAACGTTGAAAAATCCCTTTGGAGCACAAGACTAAGAAAAAAAATTAAGAGGAGAAATGTTGTAAGAGAAATAGTTTTGGTTTGGTATTTTCACAGAATGTTCAGTGTTGGAAGAGACCACTGGGAGATCATGTAATCTAACCTCCATGCTCAAGCACAGCCCTCCAGGATTTCTGAGAGGATTCTCCTCACCAATATTTCACAAATCATACAGTGATACCCATGCAGCAATAAAGACACCCAGGGACTGTCTTTACCTCTGACAACAGCCAGCTTTTCTATTAAAGCCTGCTTAGTTTAAAAATCCTCATGTAGAAGCATTTCTACACAGTGGTCAAAATTATTGCTGAACCATTGGTTAACCTGAACCCTGATGAGGAAATCTATGGCAGTGAGTCGCATGACAGCAAACATTTGCCACGAACAGGGGAAATAATGCAATCTTACAAACCGTAGTTTGTATCTAGGAACATTATTGATATGACTGAGGTGACCAGAGCAAACCAAAGATGTAAACTGTATTTCATTTAGAATACAATAGGGACTAGAACCTGGAATAGAGTTTAACTTCATCAAGCTGTGAAGGCAACTTTCTGAAATGCTAGGTTCTGCCACTAGCCACAAGGGCCACATGTTACTTTCTTCCCTCTGGCTATAGAAATAAGGTAGTTTCTATGAGGGTAAAACCTGTAAGTCATACTGACTAACGTGTATTTGGAGTATAAAAAGACTGAGTTTTCTGTTTGCCATTTGTACATGCCTTGCCCCTTCATGGAGACTTTGAAACACTGCATAAAAATAGAATATAAGACACCTTCCAATGGTTATCTCAACAAGGAAGAAGCACTATGGCTTGAACAGATTATATCTGGCTATACAGTATTGATCTGTCCAAGCTTCTTATCAGGACACAGAACTAAAAACAAGCCGCCCACCTCTGGTAACTCTGTGGTTCCTGCTTAGCACTAAAACTTTAAAAAAACAAGTACTGTTAAGCACGAGTGACTGGTCTATGAAAATGGCTTTAGGAATTTGCAGTAGCTCCTCTCAAGTATTGCAGCATATCCTCGGTAGCATACAATTGATTTCAAGGTGGATTCATGTTTCTCAAGGTGGATCAAGGCTTTGCCCACATACTTACATTTGGTGTAATCACATATTGTCATAATGCTCCTCTGCTTATGTTGTGCACATAAACCTCCCTTGCCACTTTAACTGTTCATATCTTCCAATTTCAGTTCCTTAATATGCTTCACTTACAAAATTCTTCTCCTGCCTCCCTAACTAGAATGACTCTGGTCTCTTCCCAGGAACCATCACATACACAAAAAAGAAAATAGAAGGCAAGATCTCATAAGAAAGGATGGGAGCCATCCTCTGCCAGCAGAAATGTTGTCAAATGCATTCAGTACTTAAAACCTTTGTTTCAGTAGGAAGATTCAACTAAGTTGTCAAACTTGGATGACAAATGACAGTGGCTGCAGTTACAAAGTCTAGAAATTTATGTAACAGCAATGTCAAGCCAAATATATGTCAGGTTTCAGGACTATTTTTTAATTACAAGTTATTCCACTGTAAGCAGAATACTTAAGAAAAAAGATATACATATGTGGGGTTTATTTGACATTTTAATGCAAATGACAATCAAAAGGCTGCTTAAGGAGCATGAATGCCACACCATACCCTTGCTGTGGTCTCTCTGGTTCTTCAATAAAATTAAATTTCTTATACAGTTAAGTGCAGGACTAAACTTTATCAGTAGTGCTTTATCAGTAGTGCTTTGGGAGTCTCAGGACTACTCAGCTAGCTGTTTCCATTATGTTTAGGACAATAATTTGAGGAAATCTGGCACAAATTAAGCTCATTGGATGGACCAAACAGCCTCCTTGGATAAAAAAGGCCAGATTTCTGAGTAAAGGGGAAATGTAACAATCTTTTTTTATTCTTCTGACTGCAATAAAACATTTGATATGGCACGTATCAAGAGATTAGATAAACTACAGGAGATTAAATTGTTAAAGAAAGTCAAAACTACATGGAAGAATAATTATGAATAAAAATGCATTACACAAGAGGGAGATTACAAGCAGGTTTACTCAGGTATCATTCTAAATCACAGTCTTATTCCTCAGCTTCATAAGTTGCCTTCATGTAAAAAAAACTGTTTCAGCAACGCCAGTCACATTTTTAAAAGACAAAATTTTGGAAAGTACTAGTCACACAGAAGCACCTGGATGACTACCCATGTTAGCCAGCAGAAGAAAGATCATTTGGCAAAAGGCAAGATTATATGCTCAACAGCTGTTACATGACAAGGAAGATTAGATGATAAGACTATATGCCACCAAGTCCTGGGAGGTATCAAGAAATATATCCAGGGGAGAGAGAAATTTTGAAATTCTGTATCAGTAAACTGTACTATCTAACCATTTATGAAAAGGAAATGGGGTGGAGAGTGGATTTGCTTCTTTTAGAGTAAGGACAAAGAAGGGCTCTTGAGTTAGAAAGATGCCCGAAGAATAGAGAAGTAGACAGAGCAATGCAAAGACACCTTCCACAATTTCAATAAATTTTGGCCCCTTTTGGTTTCAGGGCAAACAACTGGAAGTAGCTGAGGTTTTGTCCACATTAAACAAGCTCTCAGCAGGTGATGTCCTCTAGCAGGTCTCTAAAGGACATCTCTAATCATAACAGGCATTTTCTAAAAAATCCCCCAAAGAGGTGAAAACAAGCTTGTGCAAGTGAGCTCTTGAGCCTAAGATGAATCATAGCATAAACGTTAAAATGACTAACAGCCACAGATTTGCTAAAGCATGATTGCACAGTTATCTGTCATCTGGAAACTGATAAGGAATTTTCTAAGTCCCCTCCAGATTGTAACTGGATGCATCTGAGAACAAATGAAAATTGAGACTGCATTTCTCTCATGCATCAGCCCTTTTTTCTCTTGGTATATCTAGTACAGCTTCATGTAGTCAAGGATACACATGCTCAACAACAATGCCAGGATAAGTATTTTTGACAAAGGCAGTTTTTACACAATGTACACTGTAGAGTCACAGAGTATAACTATATAAGCACATAAAGACAAATTCAGAAATTGTAAATAATTTCTGGATTTCTTTCTTCTGAGTGTTTAGATCCTACTACTATTTACTTGACAAACCAGTCTTATGCTTCACTTGCAGGTATTATCCAGGCTAAGCAAGAACAGCCCAATGGGCTCATAGTAACACACTGAGAATGTAGATAAATGGGAATCAAAATTCTCCAAGTATCATGGCAGGAAGACTTTGTGGAGATGGTTGAACACATTACTCAGGGTAAATCAAGAATTGCTGTAGTCACAAACAGAACTTCATGAAATAGATCATTATCCGAAAAAATAATCTCCATCACAAAAGAAAACACAATGAAGCTCTGAGAAGTCCATCACCTGTAGTGATGTAGAGCACTTTTAACAGCAAAAAATTCAGAAGAAATGATAGGCAAGAGACTTTGAAATTACATTCTGCACATAGGTCCCTTGAAACCCAGAAGACTATTATTTGTTCTCCCACACTGCTTAGACAGACTATTTCTGCTCTCTTTCTGAGGACTCTGTTCAAGACTTATTTGAAAGCCAGGAGCTGTTTTCCAACAAGGCTGAAACAAAATTATATATTACTATGGGTAATCTAATCTTGTATACCTACATGTGTGAATCAGTTATCATGTGATGTTGTCATGTGGAATTACATTTCAATGGAAAGTTTTATGCGATATACAAAAATTGGATATACACTTTACACTGCACACACTCAAGTAAGATTAATTCCAACAGAAAGAACTCTGATTCAGGATTGAATAGCCTAAACATCTGACTTGATATTGAGCTCTTTTTTCATTATAAAAATTTTTGTTTCTAAGTCTATTTGCTGCAATAGGTAGCCTGTACAATTTATGCATGTCTTAACTGTGTGGTTTTTTACAACAGTAACAAAAGATCTCAATTTTTTTTGCCAATGTTCTCCAGACACATCCCACAATGTCTGGCAAATTGATGACTGTGTTCAACAAAAATTTCGGTTCCCTTTGTGGAGAGAAAATAGCCTGAGACATGCCCTTCAAATATATATTTTTTTTTTTTGTTTCCCTTCTTTCTTTCCCTTCTCTCCCAAAAGCTTTTTTGAAGGGGCAGACCTAGCTATATGTTGAGAACAGATTAATTGGAATTCATTTTCTTCTGTTGTTGACATCTGCTGACAGGTTCCAAATTCAGTTGAGATTCAATCATAAGTATTTCTAAGGTTACAAATTAAAAACTAATAACAGTATTTATCAAGAGTAACTTTTTCTTCAATCACTTTTTAAAATAAGTTATAAGTTGCATATACTTCTGTAACATCTATACACTTTAAATTTAGTGACTTTGAAATCCACAAAAATAATCTTTGAATTGTCATGTTTTAAAATATATTCTAATTATTATTTCCTTTCCTAATTTCATCTTACCACTGTGGGGGTAACAATTCAGCAGTTCAATTGTGACCTCTCTTGAAATGAAATAAGGCAATGATTAGGCCAGAATTTATGACCTCCCACATTCCTCATATCACGCTGAAGTATACAAGGAAAAACATTCTGCAAAAAAAAAAAATTCCTAAAAACAATGTGAAAATAATGGTGCTTGCCTTGATCTTTAAGCTAACTGAAATTAAGACTATTCTATCTCAGAGCAGTCTTTAGGAAATCAAAAGACCAGATTGCCTACATTACTGCAACTTGGCATCAAGAAAATTTGTAAGAGACTTTTCAAATGTCCTATTTCTTCCATATTACATCACCCCTCCAGGAGTTTTAGAGTAACCAACAGGATGCATTCCTAATATACCAAGTCACTGCTTAGAATTTGGGAATGAACAAAAGGTTCTTTCGTCAGTGAGAACTATAGCTGCCCTGACCTGTGACTTTTTCAAGAATACAACAGTTTACATGCTGTTGACATTTGTGAAACAGTCTACATGTTCCACATGTATGAAAGCCCAGAGGAGTCTAAGTGCATCAGATGCCAAATGTACCACTTATACACAAGCCACTTTTGAAAACACTTGTTTTCTAGCAGATTTACCATGTATGTGCTAGATTCCTTACCTGCATGTGTACCCCAGATATGCTGGATCTCTGAATGGAAAAATAGCTGTGGGATATCTAGAAAATAAAACCATAAAAAATAAAAAAAATCCACTGAACAAGGAGAGGTGGAGGCAAGTAGAATACTTCCCAGGTAATACCTGTTAGCTACTTCTCATATTCACTTCATTATGCACTGGATCAGCTGTTTGTCTATTACCAGCCCTTAACATGAATTTTAAGTGCTATGTGAATAAATACACAGCTATCACACTAACAGTATGTTTCCAGCAGAATCAACATTTTAACAGCTGATTTACCTCATAAAATTTGAGATTTATCATCTCCTTCCTATCTGGCAGCAGAGCATTGATTTCTCTTTAAGGGGAATATCAAGATCTAGAGGCCTGGCAATTACAGCAGCTGCAGTTCAGCCATTAATAAAACAAATTAAGAAAACACTTAAGGATTTTAACAGAATGAACCTGAGACCATACTCTCAGTGGTTTAGATCTGATTATGATGGTACGGGCGTCTCATCTACTCAGATTACTGGAACAATGAAAGATCCTCAGTTTCCTCAATTTCACTTAAGTGTTCCTTTAGCATCCACTCTACTGAGATAAGCAGCTGATAGTAGAATACCCATTCCAATAAACAACCTAGCAATAAACCATCATCTCCCTTTCTGCCTGTAGTATCAGCATCATATGCAGCAGGTCATTAGCAGAGGAGGCACAATCAGCTATAGCTTTCTAATGCTACATTATTAAGTGAAGCAAAACACTCTTATGAGATGGTAGGATTCAATATTTTTTTTGATTCGCTGCCAATAGGAAATTAAAAATATTTTAACCTTTATGCAAATGGAATACACCTTATATTTTCAGCACAAAATTGAGGATTACCCTCAAAATCATGACACTAAATGGTATTAACTATGAGACTAGTTCTATCATAGGCCATCTCACTTTCTGCCCAGGAATGAGAATCACTTACTATCCTGTTACAATGCCAAATGAGCAGCTGGAAATGTCCCTATACAAATTTGTCATTATATTCTTTTAACCTTTGCCAGAAGTTAAAAAATAAATAACCAAAAGAGGAAAAAGCCAGACAAGAACACATATTTGGCATATTTGAACAGGCACCTTTTTAAAGCCTTGCCTCCAGTTTCAGTTTTGAATGGCTTGCTTTGTGTCATAAGACCCCCTGCTAGGCATGAGTACCAGATATTTCACTAGCCCTTTCAGTTCTGGCAGGTGGAGTTTGAGACAACTCTAAGCTCCAGCCCACGCCTCAACTTGCCTGACTCAGAAAGAGCCAGGTACCAGTTTGAGCATCATATTAAATATATTGCTGTTTCTAAGAAAATGAAACGAAGGAGGAAAGGCTGTGAGAACAAAAAACAAAACAAAACAAAACAAACAAACAAACAAAAAAAAACAAAAAAACAAACAAGCAAAAAACCCAAACAAACAAACAAACAAAAAAAATAGTGGGTAGGCGATACTGTGGTAAAGAGACATTGCCTCAGGCATCCTGTACTTGCCTACAGATAAGAAACCAAATTAAAAAGTGGGATGAGCCCATCATTACTTTTCAGTTCAATAGCACTTCTGCTTATTCTTCAAAAATAGCCCAATATAAATACATCCTTATGACTCATCTTTCAAAAATACTTTGTATGGGTATCTATATACACACATTCATACATATATATATATATATATGTATGTATATATATATGAAAATTGGAGTGGGAAGAGAAAAATATGCACAGAGATGGTGGTCTCAGTGTTGCAGAAAGTAAGAAGAAAAGAATAGGACAGCTAAGTCATGCAAAGAGAACAGTTCAGGAAAGGCACACGCAGATAAACCACCGACTTCTAAGAAAACCCTGACATTTTTTCAATACAATTAATTCCTTAAAAGGGAGACTGAACTGTGGGAGTTTCAGACAGTCCCACAATTGATAAAATTTAAAATGTGGAAAAAGAAGTGTTTATGGTGAGAAAAGAGAAGCACATGAATATTTTGGTGAGTGCAAAAAGCAATCTACAGAAGCTGGATGAACTGCATTTTTTCTTAAGTCAAATTAAGTCATCATGCATAGGATTCTGATTTCCTCTTTGAATTAGAAACCCCTCCAAAAGTATGCAGCAGTGAGGGTGTTGGGTTTTATCCTCATCCCTTTCCAAAAAAACCAGATTAAACTGTTAAGGCAAACTTCTGCTTTAATAGACATTTTTGTACCAAGTTGCTACTTTGCTACCACTCTCTCATTGAGGTACCACAAGGAAAGGGCAATGCTGTACTCAGTAGGTTACAGAGATGCAAGCAGTAACTTGTGCTTAGATTTCATTGTTTATTTGGCATGCAGTAATTACCTTGTGTCTGTAAGGAAAAAAAAAAATCCAAACCATCCAATCCAACCAAAGCATCTCTGTAGCCTAGAAGAATCTTGTTTGTAACAATGAAAAAAACCCTGGATATGCCAAACTATGATAAACCAGAATCACACATGTGTTTCTTTACTGAATTAAGATTCAACACTTATTTGATAATCTACTAATGGAAGGATATTCTTTGGTTAGATTTTGAATAATATCCTTCTGTGATTTTTTTGCAATTTTGCTAGTTGTACCATCTGTAAAGCAGAAAACTCACATTTTTAACAGCACTGTGTCTCAGTTAATGAAACCACTTTCTTCTGCACCATTAAGACTGTTGTGCATTGCAATCCACCTCTTGTATTCTGCATTTTCCTAATTACTCAGCTTAGATTTTCAGCAACTGTAGGCAGTGTAACTGTTTGTAGTCTGAGTAATGTCAACCTAGCTGGAACGTGTAATGGCTCCTATACTGTCACACTCCAACACTGACAGAGGAATAAATCATTACTGCTGTATTTGCATCAAGACATGCCTGATGCAACAGAGTGAAACAAGATATCTCAAATGTCTTCCCAGTACTCCAGAAAAATAACTACCTTAACTTTTAGTTAGGTTGTCAAATCTACTTACAGAGAATAATCATAACTAAAGAGCCTGCCTTCTTGTGATAAACTGTGGTAACTTGTTTGTTCATCAAAAGAATTAGAATATTAAAGGGGGAAATATAAAATTAAAGTATAAGGGAGCAGCTTGCTTGTTAAGAGATAGGGGAAGCATCTGTGAAGTTGGGAAACAACAACTTGTGGGATTTACTAAAAAAAAAAAAAAAAAGGACAGTAAGGAAGCAACTGCTACAAACTGCAAGGCTATAGACATATTGCAAAACGCAAGACCACAAGTATGATTAATCATCATATAGGGAGCTTTTCTTAGCTTTTTTTTTCAGACACAGGCTAAGGATGTTGGGGGATGGCTGGAGCTGATTGTGAAATCAGCGACCACCAGGCGGCGGCCACTGGAGTGGACAGCGTGGGAGTGCTCCGGGTACACCCATCACTGTCCGGAACCGATTGTGAAACCAACGATCACCTGCCTCGACACAACGCAGACACGATGCAGAGGGATGCTCAAGCTACGCCCACCGCTATCGCAAGAGACGCGAATGAAGAAACCTCCAAGAAACTATAAAAGAGACTGAATAAGGGGAGTGGGGTGTGGGGCACTGCAGTGTGGGACACTGCAGGAGGGGCGGCTTGGAGACCCCTACCCACCCAGCGCTGTTTTGCTTGCTACTGCTTGCTGTAATTAATAAAATTCTAATTGACCTTAAAAAGGCTGAATCAAATTATTTGCCTCAATTTATCACAATTTGGTGCCGTGACTCGGATAAAGGAAACCCGGGAGGGAGGCCCCACTAGGGTGAGGCGCCCCACCGCCTTTTTGCGGTGGACCTAAGGGGGGGCTTCCTCCTTGGGCCTTTACCGACGAACCTAAAACTCAGTAGCAAGCAAAGTTACCCCCGTTAATCTTTGTGCACGAAGAACCGCAGAAGAGTGAACACGCAGGAAGCGTAAGTAGCCCCCGGTGGGTGGTGGGCCTCCTTTTTCCAGGGTTGATTACAACCTGCTGGATTGAGGGATTAATATTCCAAGAGCATCCAGGGTTGATTCAAAGCTGCTGGATTGAGGGATTAATATTCCAAGAGCATCCAGGGTTGATTCAAACCTGCTGGATTGAGGGACTAACGTTCCAAGAGCATCCAGGGTTGCTTCAAACCTGCTGGATTGAGGGACTAATGTTCCAAGAGCATCCAGGGTTGGGGGACGTAGGAGGAGGGGAGCTGCACCCCCCCCTCGGCGTCGAGTTACCCTCGGTGGGGAGGCTCCTGGGTTAGGAGGAGAGCAAGCGGGCCTAACCCAGACGCGGAGGTGGACTGCATCAAAGTTCCTGGGGCGGGGGATCCCCGGAGAAACTTCCCCAAGTTTCGGCTTACTAATTTAGTATAAGTGTATGTGCTCGGTGGGCCCCGTACAAGCGGGCTCCGGAATGCGTGTGCGTGCGAAAAAGACGGTGGGCCCCGTACAAGCGGGCTCCGGAGTGCATGTGAAAGGGACAAAGCCTCGACCCCGGAAACGGGGTCATTAAGAGTCGTTTAGGGGTGTGTAGTCCCGGGGTGATTGAGGTGAATAAGAAGACACACAGGGCGAAGCCCCGGTCGAGAAACGGAGGCGCCGGAAAGACGTGAGTAGTCCGGTCCAGTCCACCCGGTCGCTCGGTCAGGGGTGGGAGTCCTGGAGTGCAGCGAATGCGAACGTGTGTGTGAGAGGGGAACTGGCAGCTCATATTCCCCAAGTGAGTGTGGACCCCATAGTAGTGCGTTTCCCATATCCGGCGACGGAGTGGGCCACAAATTGGGGGAAGCGACTGTCGTATTGTTTGTGTTGAGTGTGAGAAGGCACTCTAGAAGATGGGTCAGAGAAAAAGTAAATCTGCTGAACCCATGGGTGGGAGAATTTTGGTAAAACTTCCACTAGGCTTAACGGTAAAGTATTGGGATGCCTTTCCTTCTAGAAAAGGAAAAGATAGGGTTAAAATGATCCATTATTGTATGAAAATTTGGGGGGAGTAAACGGATAGGGGGAGACCAGCTGTATTGGCCCGTGTTTGGGTCGTTTGAGGATTGGATCTGTCAAGCTCTAAATATATATATATATTAACTCCAAAGAGCCCTTTAACCAAGAGGAGAGCGAATATGCAGCTCTTTGGATAGTGGGAGAGATTGAAGAAAGCTTTCCAGTTGTATTCAGGGGTGGACCCCAATACCCCAGAGGGTGAGACACTTTTGAAGGTGCATTTTGTGGTCGATTCTTGGGTAGACATTCGGAAGAAGTTGGAGAGGTTGGAGGGATGGCAGGCGAGAGGATTGGATGAGTTGTTGTGAGAGGCTCAAAAGGTGTGTGTTGGGAGAGAGGATGAGAGTTTTAAAAAGCAGTCTGGAATCGTGTTAGCAGCAGTGGGGGGGACAGCGGAGTCCCCGGGGTGAGGGCAACTGGAGGTCAGTCCAGAGGTCAGACTGACGTTCAGCGAAGTTGGTTTGAAGGAAAGTCGAGAGTTGGTTTGAAGGGAAGTCGAGAGGTGGAGAGAGCATTGTCTGTTTCTATTGTGGGAAGAAGGGACACATGGGGAGAGAGTGTCGGCAGAGGATTGCTGATGAGGAACAGTTCAAAGAAGATTAGGGGGGTCGGGGGCTCTATCTGCTGGGGACAAGAGAAAGAACAGAGCCCCTGGTAAAATTAAAAATAGGTCCCCAGCAACAAGAATATGAGTTCCTTGTGGACTCAGGGGCGGAGAGATCAACCGTCCAGACCCTTCCCCAAGGGTGTAAGGTTTCACCTGAAATAATACAGGTGATTGGGGCCAAAGGGGAACCCTTTGAAGTACCTGTAATTAAGGATGTACTCTTAGAAAGTGATTCTAAATTAGGAATTGGGTCATTTTTACTAGTTCCAGAAGCAGATTATAATCTATTAGGGAGAGATTTGATGGTCGAGTTGGGGATAGGGATAGAGGCAAAAAAGGGAGAACTAACAGTAAAACTATATCCTTTCCGGGCTGAAGACGAAAAAAAAAAAAAAAAAGATTAACCCAGAAGTTTGGTATACCCCCGACAGTGTGGGGAAATTAAATATTGAACCCTTTGAGGTAACTATCAGGAACCCAGAAATCCCTGTCAGGATTCGGCAATATCCCATACCCAAAGAGGGGAGGGAAGGACTAAAAACAGAAATAAAGAGACCTTTGGAAAAGGGACTTTTAGAACCCTGCATGTCCCCTTTCAATACCCCCATTCTGCCGGTAAAGAAACCGAATGGCAGTTACAGATTGGTGCATGACTTGCGGGAAATCAATAAAAGAACAGTTGAAAGATTCCTGGTCGTAGCCAATCCACATACTATTTTAAGCCAACTTGGCCCAGAAAACCAGTGGTATAGTGTAATAGATCTTAAAGATGCTTTTTGGGCCTGTCCCCTTAAGGAAACTTCTAGAGATTATTTTGCTTTTGAATGGGAAGACCCGGATACACATAGAAAACAACAATTGAGGTGGACAGTCCTTCCCCAAGGGTTTACCGAATCCCCAAATTTGTTTGGGCAAGCTCTGGAACAAATATTGGCAGAATATTCACAGGGGGAGGGGATTGTGCTTCTACAATACGTAGATGATTTATTAATTGCAGGGAAAGAAGAAGAAAAAGTAAGGGAAGAAACTATAAAACTCCTAAATTATTTAAGCCTTAAGGGACTCAAAGTTTCAAAGTCGAAATTACAATTCGTGGAAGAGGAAGTTAAGTACCTCGGACACTGGCTGACTCAGGGGAATAAGAAATTGGATACTGATAGAGTCCAAGGAATACTTTCCCTGGAAGCTCCAAAAACTAAAAGGCAGGTTCAACAGTTACTGGGACTTTTTGGGTATTGCAGACAATGGATTGAAAATTTTAGTGGGAAAGTTAAATTTCTGTATGAAAAATTAACAACAGACGGGCTATTAAAATGGAGCTCCGAGGATGAGACCCGGTTAAAAACATTAAAAACTGAATTGGTCAATGCCCCGGTTCTCAGCCTCCCGGATCTAAAAAGACCATTCTTTTTATTCATTAATGTCAATGAAGGGGTGGCATACAGGGTGTTAGCCCAGGAATGGGCTGGAGGAAAGAAACCAGTGGCATATCTTTCAAAGCTTCTCGACCCTGTTAGTCGAGTGTGGCCTGCCTGTCTGCAATCGATAGTGGCTGCTGCCCTTTTGGTAGAAGAAGCAGGAAAGATAACTTTTGGGAGTGAACTGAAGGTTTTATCTCCTCATAACATCTGTGGAGTACTACAACAAAAAGCGGATAAATGGATAACAGATGCCAAACTCCTAAAGTATGAAGGCATCCTAATTTCGTCTCCTAGGTTAAGTATTGAAGCTCACAAAATCCAGCCCAGTTTCTATACGGGGAACCAGTTGTGGGACTAACTCATGATTGTCTTTTGCAAATAGAGGAACAAACAAAAATAAGACCAGATCTCAAAGAGGAGGAATTAGAGGAAGGATATCAATATTATGTAGATGGATCCTCTCGGGTCCTTGAAGGGAAAAGGAAATCTGGGTATGCTATTGTAGATGGGAAAATTTTTAAGAAAATAGAATCTGGTCCTCTTAACCCCGGCTGGTCAGCACAAGCATGTGAATTGTATGCAGTGCTCAGACCTTTAGAACTGCTAAGAGGAAAGGTTGGGACCATTTATACTGATTCAAAATATGCTTATGGGGTGGTTCATACATTTGGTAAAATCTGGGAAGAAAGGGGACTTATCAATTCACATGGAAAGGGGTTGATACATGGGGAATTAATTCGGAAAGTGGTCCAGGCCTTGAGAGGTCCGGAAAGAATAGCTATTGTTCATGTAAAAGGACATCAAGTGGGAATGGGAAACTCAGTACGGGGAAATAACTTAGCCGACCAGGAGGCGAAAAAGGCAGCTCTAATGAGTTTAAAACCATATAAGGGGGGGGGTCGCACAAAGGGAGAATTGCTCCACTTGTGGAGCTGACTTAGAGGAAGAACCATGTTGGGCTTGTTGGGATGCATACAGAATTGATTCGATACAGTGTGCCTGTGATAACCCCCAAAAGGAACATTGCTGGTTCCACGGACTCATTAATCATAAGTGCGCCCGTGAAGACCCCCAAGAGAAACATTGCCGGTTCCATGGACCCATTAACCATGTGTTAGCCTTCATGGTACAGGAAAAACAAAAACTAAACCAAATGGGGGTGAAGGAAAAAGAAGGAGGCAAGTGGATACTACTGGACAGGCGGGAGGTACTCCCAAAAGGAATGGCAATGAGGGTCCTGCAAGCAATCCATGAGAAAACCCACTGGGGAACTCAAGCCCTGGTTGACCAATTTGCAATTAAATATATGTGCATAGGGGTCTATAATCTTGCAAAACAGGTAACCCAACAATGCTTAACCTGTCAAAGAATAAATAAACAACAATTAAGAGAAAGACCAATGGGCAGAAGAGAACTGGCACAACGACCCTTTTCACATATACAAATAGATTTTACAGAATTACCAAAAGTGGGGAGGTATAAATATTTATTGGTACTGGTAGACCACTTAACCCATTACGTGGAAGCTTATCCTACAGCCCGAGCTACTTCGAACACTGTGGTAAAAGTATTATTAGAGCAAATTATTCCCCGGTATGGATTAATTGAGTGTTTAGACTCGGACCGGGGACCCCATTTCACCTCTAAAATTGCAAAAGATGTCCTGACAGCTTTGGGGACTCAATGGAAATATCACACCCCATGGCATCCACAGAGCTCGGGGAGGCTGGAAAGAATGAATGGAGAAATAAAAAAACAACTCACAAAGTTAATGCTGGAAACAAAAATGTCATGGGTTAAGTGCCTCCCTCTTGCCTTATTGAACATTCGAACTCAACCCCGAACTGATGTGGGAATCTCCCCATTTGAAATGCTATTTGGAATGCCTTATGATATGGAAGCCCCCACAGATCACCCCTGCCTAAAAGATTCTCATATTAAATTCTACATTACCCAAATTATGAGAAGAAGGCAGGAATTGAGGAAGAAAGGAGTGTTGGCACAGAGACCACCTCTGGATATCACAATCCATAAGATAAAACCAGGGGATCAAGTACTTATTAAGTCTTGGAAGGAAGATTCCTTAACTCCATGTGGGGAAGGTCCTTTTCTTGTTTTGCTTACCACAGAAACGGCAGTCAGGACGGCCGAAAAGGGGTGGACTCACGCCAGCCGAGTGAAAGGCCCGGTTGCCACAAATAACCAGTGGAGAGTGACTAGCCAGCCTGGGAACTTGAAAGTGACTCTTAAGAAAAAACTAATGAACTCTGTGGACATTATCCAAATCAACCATAAGGGGAAGCAAAGGGATACAATTACAAACTAGCTAAAGACTATATAGTGATTTGTAACAAGGAAGGTTGTGGAGATTGTTATCCTTTTGTGTGCTTTATATGTAAAATTTGCCAAGAACGGTGGTGGGTCCATTGCCAGAGGGGAAGACCACCAATTGGGGTTTGTACTGAGTGCTATAAAACTCAGCGAAAACTAACTGAAACTGTGCTAAGGATAGGAGAATTGGAAAATCAGTGGGTCAGTTTTGGATCTGAGCAGTGGGAAATATTCTTGTTTTCATACTAACGAGCCCACTCCATTTGCTGCTCAGATAATAAAAGGGTGTTGTCGAAAGGAACTGAAGGGGATTCCTTGCAACCCACCTCTGGTCAAAGATAAGAACTGGGAACAGTACAAGGCTAGGCAGGAGCGGAAAAGGGGACGCTCAGGCAAGTACTGCTGCTGCCGAGAAGATGGTTTACCTCGCGGCTCGAAGCACCCGAGTCGGCGAGCGAGGCAGAGAGGAAAAGGCCAAGCCCCCTCTAAGTGGAACAATGCTAAAATGCTCCAACCATTGCCAGCTGAGTACTAGGATCCCTCAAAGGACCAGTCTAAGTGCCTCCAAAACACCAAGGGAGCAGCAAGCCAAAAAGGGGAAAACAGGATATTACGAAACAAAAACAAGGCTAGGACTCCACCCTTATTGGCGAATTATTAGTTTTCTATTGCTCTGTCCTAGTGGTGTTTCTAGTCAGGACAATGCTGAACACTTTACTTCTAGCCTACGAAGCAGCAAAGCGATTTGATGAACAAAATGGTAAAAGAGAAAATGGGGGATTGTGATAAACTGTGGTAACTTGTTTGTTCATCAAAAGAATTAGAATATTAAAGGGGGAAATATAAAATTAAAGTATAAGGGAGCAGCTTGCTTGTTAAGAGATAGGGGAAGCATCTGTGAAGTTGGGAAACAGCAACTTGTGGGATTTACTAAAAAAAAAAAAAAAAAAAAGGACAATAAGGAAGCAACTGCTACAAACTGCAAGGCTATAGACATATTGCAAAACGCAAGACCACAAGTATGATTAATCATCATATAGGGAGCTTTTCTTAGCTTTTTTTTTCAGACACAGGCTAAGGATGTTGGGGGATGGCTGGAGCTGATTGTGAAATCAGCGACCACCAGGCGGCGGCCACTGGAGTGGACAGCGTGGGAGTGCTCCGGGTACACCCATCACTGTCCGGAACCGATTGTGAAACCAACGATCACCTGCCTCGACACAACGCAGACACGATGCAGAGGGATGCTCAAGCTACGCCCACCGCTATCGCAAGAGACGCGAATGAAGAAACCTCCAAGAAACTATAAAAGAGACTGAATAAGGGGAGTGGGGTGTGGGGCACTGCAGTGTGGGACACTGCAGGAGGGGCGGCTTGGAGACCCCTACCCACCCAGCGCTGTTTTGCTTGCTACTGCTTGCTGTAATTAATAAAATTCTAATTGACCTTAAAAAGGCTGAATCAAATTATTCGCCTCAATTTATCACATTCTTAATGGCCTATGTGAACTAATTTTATGAACCCATAAAAGGTTTATAGCATGCCGCACTTAGACTTTCACATTCTTATATTTAAAGGTTTTATATTCTCAGCATGAGAGCGTATCCCACCAACTTCAAACATTGTGTCAAAAATAAATTTCAGACTTCTTAGCTCTTGTCCACATAGGCTGAAAGCTTGAATTCTAATTAAATTGTGTTTTCATACAATTCAGCATCTGTGTTCTTCCACTGTCAGTGTAAGAGATCAACAGATGTCTTTTAACAATAACTTTTAAAATAACTAATACCCAAACATTAGGAAAATACTTACTTGAAACAGTTCTAGTGAATCAAATGCAGCCCTGTCACAATTTTGATAACTGAATGGGAGAACAAGTAAGCTCATGCTGTGAGGTGAATCTTCACTGCTGAGTTCATTAAAGTCTTGCTTGCCTGCCTTGTTGCCTCAATAGCTTTCTACTTGTCTCCAAGCTTCATTCACAACTTCTGATACTACTATAGTCTTACTCATTTCCAACTTTTTGAGGCACAGACCTTCCTACCAGGCCCTTTGAAAGTCTAAGTCATCCAGTCACATGCATTTCCTTTTTTTGTATCCTATTCTCTTGAGAGACCACTAGCAAAATTACCTAAGAGCGCATCTGACTGTTAAGAACTTCTGGTGTCTGGGAAACCTTTAAGAGCAAAAGTTGGCTTACACTGCAGAAGCAGAGAAATCTGAACCAGTAAAGTTACTACAGATTTGGACTCTCCATGATAACTGTCTTCAAAATAAAAAGAGCAAAGAGTGAAATTTATTCTAACCAATCAGCTTTTCCAATGAGAAAGCAATTTCAGTATTCCAAGTTAGAGTTGCCTTAGTTCTACTTTTAAACTATTTGGCTGCATCCCTACAAATCTATGGGGCCTGATGAGATTCATCTGACAATACTCAGAGTTGGCTGATGCCATCACAAAGCTCCTTGATGATTGTGGAGTGGTCTTGGGAACCCAGAGAGGTCTCAGCTGACTGGAAGCTGGAAACTTTGTTCTGATTTCCAAAAAGATCAAGAAGGAGGCCTCTGGAAACTACAGGCCGTCAGTCTCACTTTAGTGCCTGGTAAAACCATGGAAAATATTATTCTGGGAGATATTGAAAAAACACTGGGAGGACAACACAGTTATCAGTCACAGCCAGCACATCTTCATGAGGGGGAAATCCTGCTTATCAAAACTGACTTCCTTCTACAACAGGGTAACCCACTTAGTTGATCTAGGAAAACCAGTAGAGGCAATTTTTCTGGACTTCAGCAAAGCCTTGGAAACTGTCTCTCCTTCTAGACAAAATGTCGAGGAGACAGCTGAACATTACCTGGTGAGTAAGCCATTGGCTCAAGAGTTGGGCACAAAGGGTTGTGGTGAATGAGGTGACATCAGACTGGACTCTGCTTGTGAGTGGGGTTCCACAGGGCTCCATCCTCTGCCCACTTCTCCTCAACATCTTGGGCAAGGAATTCAAAGGCATACTAAGTTTGCCAATGACAATAACCTGGAAGGTGGTATTGATTCCCTTAAGGATAGAGAAGCTCTGCAGAGAGACCTCAAGAAATTAGTGAGCTGAGCAATCATCAGCCAAATGAAGTTTAACAAGTGCTGGATTCTGCACCTGGGAAAGGCAACCCTGGATGTTTTCATAGACTGGGGAATGAGAGGCTGGAGACCAGTGCTGCAGAAAGGGACCTGGAGTCCTGGTCAATGGCAAGCTGAACATGAGTCAGCAGTGCCCTGGCAGCCAGGAGGGCCAAGTGTGTCCTGGGGAGCATCAGGCAGTCACAGCATGTCCAGCCAGGCAAGGGAGGGATTGTCCTGATTTGCTCTGCACTGGAGCAGCCTCACCTTGAGTACTGGGGGCAGTTTTGGGTACCACAGTATAAAAGAGACATTGAGCTGTTAGAGAGCATCCAAAGGAGGGCAATGAGAATGGTGAAGTGTCTGGAGGGGAAGCCATGTAAGGAGTGGCTGAGGTGCCTCAGTCTCTTAAGTCTGGGGAAGAGGAGACTGAGGGGAGACCTCATACTGCTCTTCAACATTCTCACAAGAAGAAGTGAAGGGGCAGGCCCTGATCTCTTCACTCTGTGACCAGTGAAAGGACTCAAGAAAACAGCATGAAGCTGTGTCAGGGGAAGTTTAGGCTGGATATCAGGAAATGACTTTTCATCCAGAGGGCTGTTGAGCACTGGAACAGGCTCCCCAGGAACGTGGCCACAGCACCAAGACTGAGCTCTGAAAGATTTTGGACAATACTCTCAAGCACATGGTGTGATTCTTGGGATGTCCTGCACAGGGCCAGGAATTGGACTCAATGATCCTGATGGGTCCCTTCCAACTTAATATGTTCTATTAATCACTCAGGGGAAATATTTAGAAATTAAGAGAGAATAAATAGCTGTAATGAATTAACATATTACAGATGCTTTTTCTTATTATAGTATTTCTAGTGAGCAAGCACTTATAATCTGGCAATAATAAGCATAAACATTTCATTTGCTTGTTTATTTAGACAAAACATTCTATTTTCTCCTTTCACCTTCGTAGTCACTGTGATTCACAGGGTTTCATGACATGCCAGTTTCTCTGCAATTCACAGTTTCTCTGCAATTTTTTAAACTTAAAAAAATTGCAACAGGAGATTACCTATTTTGAATACTCTCCACAAAACACTGCCATTATGTCATTAAAGCAATTATGTTATCTAAAAGCAAAAAGAACATTACAATACCAGGAAAAAAATACATGTACCAGGAAATAATAAGACTCTTCTTCTTCCATGTTCATTTTGAAATGTCACAGGATTGTTGAAATGCTGTTTCATCAGAAGAAATTAATTATGTCTGTAAGGAGTTACTTTCAGCTACACAGAAAACAGGTTATAACAGGCCACATCTATCTCTGCCCAGCCAGTGTTAGACTAAGTTGCGCAAGTTAAAATGTGCTCTTGCTTTCATAACCAATATTACCATCTCCAATAGGTTAAGGAGTACTTCTCTGTATTATGTTGTGATGAATAAAACATCTCATAAGCCTCAGATAAGTTCCAAAACCCTACATACATACCTCACGGTAGCTGCATCCTATGGCAAAAATAAAACCATAAAGAAAAAAACTGTTGTGAAAAGTAAAATTGTCCCCTGATCTAGGCAGAAGTTTTCATGCTCCTTGTGACATGTCTAGAGGTTTCTCATCTCCTTACCCTGGTTTTTTTTTCCTTCTTTTTTCCTTGCTCTTAAGTGTTGTTTGTAATTGAAAGATATTTCTCTTTTTAATTAATTCCATCCTTTTCAAGCACCTGAGTCAGTGTACAGAAAAATAACAGATAAAGCATCCTACAGGAAAATAAGCCTTCAGAAGCCTGTTTTGTCTTTAGTGGATTGGTAACGGACAAAAGCACCTCTACACCAGCAGCTCTCAGACTCACAAGTTTATCCACATCCAGCATACAACTGCAACTGCTCAAGATTTAAAATATGTCTATTGAGTCTAGATATTCTGAAAATCAATCTCTTAATAGAAAGGAGTTCAGCCACCACTTAAAAATCATCAGGCCCCAAAGAAGTAAATGAGAAAAAGCCAGAAATTCCCAGTTATTAATAATTTTTAAATTCTGCTCACGGAGTTTGACACTATAATTCTAATTATTAAACCACCACCTTCTTTTGAAATACATGTACTTTCACTTCAGATACAGAATAGTCCATACATTAATAACTAATGATTATTATCTCCATAAGAAAGGAAGAAAAATAATTAAAAAATTTCAGCCTTTGGGATTTTCTTACATGCTATGCCTTCAATATAATAATCCCTTATGTCTTTTCAGGGAAGACAAGCAGATGAGAATTGTGGAAATTGAACTACTGTTTGGTTTCATTATTTTAATGAGAATTCATTTCCCTCTTCATTTGGTTTTGGATTTTTTTCCCTGTTTTTCTTATCCTTAAAGCTAAAAATCACATTATAGCTCTGCAATGACTTGCATTGCATATGACTGCAGTCAGCAATATTACACTTTGTTCTACCAGGTACTGAATACTACTTTTGAAAGGCAAAGTCAAAGAAAAAAAATAGCATGGATGGGACTTCTGAGGGCCATCTTATATAAGCATTTTTTGGAATTTAAATCCAAAATCCAAAAATTTTCCTTCAGAACAAAATTTAGCTATTTCAAAGTCACTTCATACTAATAATAGAGGTTTATGAATGTTTGTCCAGCATCAAGGAAGTACTAGGTCCATGCCTTAGAGAACACCTTCACAAAAATGTTAACAGGAAAGAAAAAACATTTTCCTTTCTAATAAAAACCTGATCCCTAAAATCATAATGAATTACTAACCTTTAAAATCACAGTACTTAACAGACTAGTCCACACATGCACCAAAGAAGTAATGCATAGAATATAACTTTTTTCCCACCACCACTAAATGAACAAACACAAGATCAACTATTGAGACAAGTATTTAGGACTGGTCTATTGTAGGAAGTTTCTTGACAGGTTTCCTCACTGGAGGCTAGCTGCAGTGAGACACTAGGCAATATATTCAGGGGAGATTCTAAAAAATGTCAACCTCATATATAGGTTCAGGAAACATCATTTAAAGTGAAGCTTAAATAGTCACAATTTCTAGCTTTATTAGTAAAGCATCCAAATAAGCAGTCAGGAAAAGTGTTGCTCATCCATGGCATACAGAAACAAATGTAAAAAAACATGAAAACACTCTGCTATATACTATACAAAAACTTTTAAAACCACTTTAAAGTTGCAGAAATTAAGAAGAAAGGAGCATCTGCCTAAAATAAAAGCTAGACAAAATGTACAGTTTGTCATACATGACAAATTGTTCATGCACAGGATTACTTAGGCTCCCTTCTGCTACCAAGAACTTTAAAAAATTAACAAATATAAATATTTCCTTCAGAGACAGTGTGTTATCTTCCATCTTACAGTATTAATGAATTATTCTACCAGTCCTTGCCCTGGGCTAGAGCTACCATTTTTATTTTTCCTAAGAAGTGTGTTTTCACATCTGATAACCAGGGTAGGCATGCTTCTAAGATTTTCAAGCAGAAAAAGTGTGGGCACCAGTTACTAGTTGTGCTAGCGTGCATCTTGTAAATTAATTCTCGAAGGACTTTCTGATGTGACTTTGATGATGTAGATTTGCACAATCCCAAGGTAACCCAGGCTGGCAGGGACTTGGGAACGTTTCTAGTCCCAGCTGCTGCTGATAGGGACAGATCAGGTAGCTCAGGGCTTCACCCAGTTAGGATTTGAAACCTCCAAGTCTGGAAAAAGCCCACTTTCCCCAAGCCCTGCCTCCACCACTGTTCCTCCCCCACCAGCACATCATCTCTCCCAGATTATAATGTCCCAGCTACAGAAGCCTGGCTAGAGCAAAGGCAGTTGGCAACCACTGCTCTCCTCTCATCCCGATTACATTGCAGAAGGTATGAGGGCTGGATCCCTCATGACTGACCCTTGGTAAATCCTTACTGTTTCCTGTCACTGGCATCTCCTTCATGTGCCCAGATGTGGGTTCCAGGAGGTCTCCTTCCTTGGTTTTACCTCAGGCTGATGACCAGCTTTTCTCCTCCTTCAGCCAAGTCTGAGTGCAGAGGCCTAGCAGACCTGGGTGGTGAGGACCTGCCCTATCCATGCCTGCTGTCACTGCATCACCATCAACTATAGGGATCCTGATAGGAAAACCATTGCAGATCAAGGAGTCAATGATCCACACACCAGGTAATCTGAGTATCTGAGTACATCCTGGCCTGTGCTGTGCTGGACTGCACACATGGCTTGGCCTTCAAGCTGCACTGTGCCACACAAATTCCTTGGTTGCAGAACAAACTAATTTTAGGACAGGGGCCTTCATCACCAGCAATTACAGCACCTGCACCACCATGCCTTCATCAAGAACTGCAGCAATAAATTCTTGTAAGAACATTGTTTCTGCTTGCCAGCAGAAAATACAAATATATTTGAGCTATTGTTTGGGAAAAAATCATACAATAGCTAAAATGAGCAAACAAGTCAGCCTTGTATGGACAGGTCACTGTGTGCTGTTCAAGCACCATTCAGTAACAAAATGTTTTGCTTAAGCTCCAGCAATCTCCTGAATGGCTGGTGCTCTGATGTATTGCATTTCCCAAAGAAGATAGAGAAAGCTCCATCTGCTTCCTTACCCTGGTCAGTGATCTGTAACACATCCCAGAACACTCAACAAACCCTCCTCTGACCCTGACCCACAAGCTCTACACAGACCTGAGCCCTACACATCTGAGCTGCTCCTCCACATGAAGGGCAGCCCTGCTCCTCCTCTTCCCTGCCTGCCTCTCCTGAAGGGCTCCATCAATCACAGCACTACCACATCACAGGTGGTAGTGCAGCCATGCTGCAGCTCTAGCCACAGGCTGAGCTCTAGCCCCTGCACTCGAATCCCAAGCAGTGTGCAGACAAGTACACTCCCTGTACCCTACTTTAACATGCCCAAGCTTTGCCTTGTTCCCCTTGTACTTTTGCTTCTGTCCTTGCTCCACCATTTTATCATACAACTCAGGGCTGTAATGTGGCTCCCACATCACTGCTAGTTTAACAGTCTCCTCACCAGACTGACCAGCCTCATGGCAAAGGTGCTTTTGCTATAAATGAGAAAGGGAAAATGACATCTGACTTTTCAAATTCACAAATATGAAACTCAGAGGTTGAGCTAAATTTTGTTCAATCTGCTCCATAACAAATCTGAATTTCAGCTCTTCACTCAGTGGATTACACCTGTATATATAATGTTCCTCACCCACATAAACATAGTTCTGTTCTGCTGTAAAGGGAGTTAATTACTTCTCATCAGTCATTTGTACTCAGCCCATCTGATTTCCAGCATCCAAGACAGGACCAATGACCTGGTTAACAGCAATAATTTCACTGGTGCCACGGCAAAGTAAAGTTTTATGTCATGTGTTCTTATGTTTCTCACTTATCATTTTGTATCTTAGCTACTGTAAATATCCTGGGGGAAATTTCACCTCAAAAGCAATTTAATCTTTGAACAAAAGGGAAAAAAATTCTGCTGTGATCAGAAACTGTAGAGCAGAGCAGCCAGTTATCTCAACTTTTATTGAACTAGAGCACTGCGCAGCATCTGCTTAAAATGTGTTGGAAAACTCACATAATCCAGAGGTTGTAAGTACCAATGACTCTCAAGATCTTGGCAGAAAATGTCCAAACAATTCCCTTTATGGGCAGAAATTCAGTGTAATCCAAAATGTGGTCTACTGGTTTGCATGGCAAAAATTTTATCAGTTTGAGTAGGGGGGTTCCATGCTCTTTTCCATTTCCAAAGCTACACAATCAGATGATGGAGAGAGGAAAAAAGCAGAAAATCCTTAATTTCTAAAGCTATAACCATACTTCACTCCTTCAATATGTAATGTCTTCACTCAAAATGAAACCAGGGTTATTCTAAACAAAGATCACAGCTAGATATCATTTGGAGTCAGCCATGTGTGGCTGCATTGGCTCTTGCAAATCTTTTCTATCTCAAATATCCTTCACTTCTTCAGCTCCTGTCAATGTAGAAATTTCTTCTCTATCCCTCAAACACTAATATCAAAACAAGGTAAATAAAATTTAACACTCCTCCATTCCACCCTCACCCCCTCCAAACCCCCTTCCTGTTCATTTTGGTAAATAAATAAGATTACCAATTATTCTTGAGGAATTAACAAAGTAATAAACAGCAGCCAACTCTTAGGATTAGTCAGTAAAAATGTAACAAGTAATTAATAAAAGTGAAACATCAGTATCAGCAATTTCTACAAGTGTGTAAAGAAAAGGAAGGCCAGAAAATATAGATCTTGGGGGAAAAAAAAACTACCAAAAAGTACACATGCATAGTATCTCTTGTACTAAACTCCTGCTTCAGCACTGCACCCCAAAAATTCTCCTCAGACAAGTGACAACCTTTAAAAAGTAAACTGTGGCAGACAAACAGAAGTTGACACAGAAAAAAAAGATAATTCAAGGAACAAGGCTGGGGGGATGAGGCCAAAACACTGATGTTAAAAGGACTGAAATATTATATTTCCCTTCCCTATTCCCCCCTGCCCCAGGATAGTGTGGGTGCAAGTGGGAAAGAAAAAAAAAAAAAAAAGCTCCTGGTGGAAAACATCTTAAGAATTACTATGTTCTGGCATTGCTTTGGAAAATGGTTCCAAGTGATTTATTCTTAGTGTTGAAATGTGATTTCAGAAGCCCTATTCTCTCATTAAAAAAAAAAATAATAAAAAGGCATAAATGAAGAAGATAAATTAATAGTTACCCAATCTCAATACAAATAAAAACAATGCTTTCAAAAAACCTGACAAATTTTTTTTTTGAAACCCTAAACAAATTACCAAACTAAAAAATTCAGAATCTGTCATTCCCATCTGTCCTGCACTTTATGAAGTTTAGTGGGCTTAATGTAATGAAAATTCATGAGCATAAAAACCAATATAGTACTACTTTAGAGAAAAGAAAAGGAAAAAGTTGCTCATCCTTTCAGAAAGATTCTGGAAAAGCAAAGATTAAGCAAAGATTAATAGAACCTTTCAGTTCTGGCAAAACACTTGCAACCTGAATCTCATTCAGGGTTCTGGCTGGAGTAAGAATTAATCTCAGCTGTAAGCCACAAGAACAACAACTTTTCTTAGAACAACAGAAACTCAACAAGCCCGCAAAAAAACAAAACAAAAAACCCCACAAACCAACCGACACCAACCCTCAACTGCACTGTGCATTTTTCTGATGAGTTCCAGCCATATAATCCTGGGGGGATATATAATTTAAGCCATCTATTGCAAAGTTTGTGTATTATTAAAAAAACCCACTCCAAATCCCCACCCTAAATTACAGTATTTTAATCTACAGCATGGTACAGATGAATGCAATGCTATTCCTGTTCCCCCACCACAAGATAATATTGTTACTTTGTATGATGCTTTCTTGTTGCCATGACATCCTTTATACCATAGGTCTCTTTACCCTTACATTTTTTTCCCTACTGAAATTCAACCCGTGGTCATTTTACCCCCAGGTCAAAAGCTTATAAATATGTGTTTATTTTCAAAATTATACATTTGATCTGTTGAATAAGGTGTATCACTCCAGACCTCAGACAGTCTGCTTTAGGTAGGATACACAACACTGTTTCTAAGCACACGAGAACTGAGATTGTCCTTGGACAGTGAGAAGTTCTTCCAAAATCTGTGTTTGTGTGCGTTTGTTCAGCGCTTACCTATAGGATTCTGATCCCAAGGAGACAGCCCACCAAGCACTCTAATAAATGTCACTCCTGTCTGAATGCTCAATTTATTATCTCAATTTCCCTTTATGGTCAAGATGTTCGTTTCCCTAACTTGCAATCTATGCTGTAGCATGCATCTCCATTAAAATGTTTACCCACCCCAGAGATTCCCAGCACATCCCATCGATCTGGCTGAAGGTAGATACACCAACAAGGGGACACCCAACCAAGAGGAAAACCTCTGGTTCCCAAGAACCTGTTTTTTGCCTACATGCCTTCGGGTCTTTCGCTTATGATTGATACCACTGCTCCCCTCAGCTGCACAACGAGAGCATGAGTGGCAGGCAGATACTTTCCACCATGCCAGCTGCGCTCCTGGCCGAGCGAAGCAAGTCGAGCTGCTGCTCCGCCGGGAGCGCCGAGAGTCGAACCGGAGACCTGCACCTGTTAACAACTACAAAGTCAGGCTCAGCGCACGGGAAAGGCGATTCCTCTTTGTGAAGCGCAACAAGTTGCTCCTCACCACCCCCGCCCCAGCCTCCGGAGCGAGCACGTGCCCGGGCGGCGCGGCGCGGCCGCGGTCACTCACCGCCAGCGCGGGCGAGGAGGGTCCAGTGCGCTTGGAGCCGCGCCGGGAGCTCAGCCGCCGCCAGGACTCCGCCAGGCGCCCTCGGCCGCCGCTCGCCGCGCCCTCGGCGGCACTGCCCCGCTCGGCTCTGCCGGGGCTCAGCCGCCGCTGCTCCATCCCCAGGGCGCGGCTGAGCCCCGCAGCCGCCCCAGGCCCGCCTCGGGCGCTTTATCGGCGCTGCCTGGCGCGGCGGAGGAGCGGCGGAGGAGCGGCGGCGGGGCGGGGCGGGGCGGGGCGGCACCGCTCCGCCCGGGCCTTCGTACCGTGGGACTGCCCCGAGGGGCCGCGGGGGCTACGGGCGGGCGGCCTGCCTATCCCGCAGCAAAACGAAGTTTTAGTCTGCAGCGTGAATTAGAAAACAGGCACAGAAAGAGAAAGGGACAGGTAGGCGTACTGTGCTCAGACATGACAAGTTATGATACCTGTTCATCTCCTGTCTAGATCGTGCCAAAATCGTGCTAGGAGACTTTTTCTAAGTACACTACGTTAATAGTTCTAGGGAAATAAATTAGTAGTTTCCCTATAATAAAATATGTTCATTCTTAATGTCGAGCAACAGTCACATGTGCGCAGCCTCCACTCTAAGCCAAGCGTTTTCCCCTACTGTTTACACTTCAGAGAATGAAAACACCAAGTCAGGGAAAGATGGCAAAGTACCTGTTGTACTGTGACACACCTCTGGGGGGCCGTTTGGCCTGCTTTTCTTTCTTAAAATAAAGAAGGAGCACCTCTGAAATTTAGTCTCTACTAATATCGAAAGGTCTTCCTGCAGTGTTGGTCGGGCTCCTGGTTCATTATGCCCTTTCAGGCACTTAAGAACAAACACAGGAGTTAATCATCTGTACGTGCTGAGCGCAGGACACTGCTGCAGTGCCACGGAGGAAATCTGCCTCATCTCTGCCCTCCTAGCTCACTGCTGATTTTTCTTCCCAAAGGCAGAGGATGCTCAAGTCCCCACAGCTGAAATAACAAGGCAGCTAATCTCTGTTTTCCAGGCAAGATTAAAAACACAGTGTGTTTTGCAGGTATTAAATCAATGATTTGCATTTATGATTTAACCCTTCTTTCAAAGATTTATTGGAAGACCATTTTACTGACAAAGTCATACATATCCCTACTCCTTTCTCAAGTAGCTTAACTTCCTATTCTAAAAAGATGCTAAGACATTATAATGAATTCTTGTTATTCTAGTTATAGCCTAGGTGATTTATGAAAGCATATATTTTCCTCACAGTGTATCTAATATCATAATATTAAACAAGAAATCTGAGTCAGAGTTTCCAAAGAACATGTTAAACTCCTCATTAAATACATGTTGGAAGAAAATTATTAAGGATTTTGTTGTGACTTTATGTAGTCTAATGCTCTGCAAACCCCTAGTCACACTCCAGACTTCCATTCAGTGGAGATGGACATTATTGGGAGGATCTGTTTTTCCAGTACCTGTGACTGTAATAACAAGTTACTTCATTTGGATGAATTATTGTCATGAATGCTTTTATCTTCATTTATTCCTCTCTGAGGCACATCAGCATTTGGTCAGCTTTACTGATTGTGTTAATTAGCTATATAATTTTAATGGTGATTTTAAAAGTTTAATAGATTAATAGATTAATCTATAGATTAATTTCTCTGATGTATCCTCTATCTCTTAGTAGTAATGACTAAATTTCCCAAATCCCATATTTTCCTTAAAATATTATTTAGAGGAATCTAGTGATATTCAAATCCTACAAAAATCTGTAAGCAAGTTAAAAAGTCAAATTACATAAAACTCAGAATTCATGCTCTTATGGATTATTATTGGGAGAGTGGGGAACAAGAATCTCAAGAAATCAAAAGAATTAAAGGATAGGATAAAAACATATTTGTGTTAATGATTTGTCACCAGTCTTGTTTAACACTTTGTCAGCTGGAATATGAAATATGCTGCCTTCATCTTTTTAGCTACACAGACACCACTATACCACTTATCCAGCTCACAGTACCATGTAAGATATAAGAAAAGCAAAAAAATGTTCCTATTTAAAACAAATATAGCAAACCTAATAAAAAATAGAAAGGCTATTTTAAATAAGATACAAACTTCAAACTAAAATAGAATAAAATAGTAGCCAAAAGCAATTAAACTTCAGTAAGTCTAATATACAACACAGGTCATTTGAATAACATCAGAAACACAAATTTTGTGAAAAAAAAATTCACACATAAATACACAAGATTTTTTTTTTCTCTGATGTTAGGATTAAACCTTTAGCACAGATAACAGCTTCCTTCTTCTTACTTCTGTCCATGATGAGACTGAATCTGACAATCTAAGTGCCAGGCAGGTTTTGTATAAACTGTCAAAAGTTTCATCTTGTTACATGATCTGACAACTTTTAGTGCAATGTGTTTGCTTAATGACCACTTCATAGGATTGTTTTCCAACACCTGTACACATATTTATTCACATGTATGTATTATACACACCACAAGGCTGTTCCACACATGCTTCTAAATTCTGCTGTTATGGTCTTATCAATATACTGTATGCCTGACAAGAAAGTATTTTCATTCCTGGCAGAGAAGGATACAACTGCATGTTATGAGTACAGTTGCCTGATACTGTCTTTTCAGCCCTTCTCATTCCACCTACAAACTTATTCTTTACAGTCATTCATTAGTATGTTCAAATATTTATCAAGAACTACATGGAGGCATGTCAATAGGTGGTGACAGGGTGGTGACATTTGCCTGATTTAGATCTACTAACTGAGTAGAGTCCAAGACTCACTGAAGTGTTTGTAACTATTGAAAGGCTTGGGAGCAGTCATTCAAGGCTGATGAAAAGCTTTCTTTTCACTTTCCATTAACAAGACAAAAGTTATAGGATGATTTATGCTGGAAGGGACCACTGAAGGTCACCTAGTCCAAGCCTCTCCCTAAAGCAGGTTTGCGTACATCAGTTTGCTCAGGGCTTTGTCCAGTCAGGTCTTGAAAAAGCCCAGAACTGAAGATTTCATTGCTCCTCTAGAAAATGTTTCAGTGCTTAAGCGTGATCTCAGTCAAAAAGCTTTCCATTACACCTAACAGGAATTTCTCATGTTCCCACATTTGTGTATTTCCACTTGCTCCCTCACCACACAATTAAGTGGACAGTCTGTCTTTGTGTTCTCTACACCTTCCCATTCAGCAGTCAGGGGCAGCAATTCAGATTCCCTGTAGTCTCTGTCCTTGAGACTGAACAACTTTATGCTCCCAGTCTCATCAGTCATATGGATGAGGCTTTCTACAAAGAGCTGGAAGTAACTTCACATTTTTCAGTCCTGGTGCTCATGGGGGAGGTTCAGCTACCCCAATGTCTGCTGGAGGCACACTACATCCAGGCACGAGCAGACACTGGCCTTTTCATGAATTTGCTTGAAAGAGTCCCATAGGACGAGCACCTGAAGTTAATGGGGTGCAATAGAGTTGGTTGTTACTCAAGGAAGCAAGGAAAGGATCGCCTCCCCCAGACCCCAGAGCAGTCCATCCTGATGAGCAAGGAATTCAGATGAAAACACCAGGAGGCCTGCATGGAGACTGGGGCAAGGAGATCAGGGCAAAACAGATGTAAAGAAAAGCATACAGAAGGTAAAGGCAGTGACAGGATGCCTGGGAGGAATACAGAGATCCAAGTGTCTCCTAGCACAAAGGGGTAACATCAGGAAAGCTGATGCCCAACTGCTGTTGGGTCTGGCAAGGATGTCTTGAGGAAAGACCTGTGAATGAAGGCCCTGTGGATATTTCATAATTATGGTATAAGAAACAGAAAAGCAATTATAAACACTATGTAAATATGTGATATTCCTTGCCGTATTTCTGAGAACAGTTTTTGATGTCCTCTTCCTGTTAGTGAAGAATTTATTTGTATGCATATCTGCTTTAGGTGTACTCAGATTGCTATCACAGCAGCATGGTGATGCCAGAGTTGTTACTGAAAGTCTTCTGCGGGACTGTCATCTTTGCAAGTTTGCCATTGTGATGTTGTAAGGCACAGACAACTGATTTTTGGGCTTGAAGTTACTTCTGCTGTAGCCTGAAACTCATGAGATTCCATTTCAAAGTATGGGTCATAATATAAAATATAGTTTTTTCAAAGGCCAAATACTCTGCCATTTTTTTTTTCTTTTTAGTAAACAAATTCCTCTCAAAATTTTCTACTAGTACAGGAAAAACCCCAAAATTATTTATTTCCCTTAAAATGGGAAAAATCTTGTAGTTTCTTTCATATATTTACTGGTAGGTGTAGGTCATACACGTCTGCTTTTTATAACCTGCACTGTGGAAGATCTTTTCTCTATTCTCAGTTTACAGAATTTTAATTAAGGAAGTTAAATACACTGAAATGAAAAGCTGGCAAGAATTGTATTTAGAAGTTCTGTACTAGAGTTGCTACTGTTCTTATTTTCTAACTATACTGTTCTTATTTTCTAACTAACACAAGTGTTTTTCTTCTTTTTTTATACCTTGCAATTTTGTAGAGAGACAGATTAATCCTATACTAATATTTTTTGGTGGTTACTAATAAAACTCTTGTTTAGTTCAACCAAAGCATGTTCTGAGAGTGGCAAGACTCCAACAAAATACAACTTTGATTTTGAAAGGAGTAATCAGTCATAACCTGTTTGCACAAAGAGTGACAGTGATCATACACTTTTCTGAAAGTCAGACAACAAAGTCATAATTGAAACTCACCTATTAATCTCTGAATTCTATTGAATTCTATTCAAATCCATAGTCTGAATGTGCTATGAAAATACCCCAAATTCCAGATTTTAGGTCATAAAGCTATTTCTATTGAAATTCTTTGAAATTACCACAGTGCAATTTATTTTCTAAAGCACAAATCCACAGCAGTCTCTGGGTATTGAAGGTTATAAACCTTTTAAATGAAGTATTGTTTGTATCATTCACAGAAAAAAAAGTTATGAACTAAATAGGAATAGGCTTCTTGTTGCAAACAATCCAAACATTGGATGAAAAAAGTTGGGTTTTTTTGAGTTGTTTTTTTTCCATTCAATGTGAAAGACATGGAGGTAGAGCTTTATGCTACTAGATCACTAGAAAATGAACTTTGTATTTTTATGTTTATCTGAGTTATCATCGTAGGATAATGGACTAAATAGAAAAGCACTGTCACCAATTTATGTCTGAAAAATAATGTTGAAGTGTCCTCTGGTGTGTCACAGTAATTTTAAAACTGAATCAGGTATTAATAATGTCTATTTTTTAAATTGCATCTCATGTCTTAGCCACTTGATCACTCTTGCTTTGCAGTGTTTAGGTACCCTTGACACTGGGAGCAGATAGATCGTTTTCTGGGTCACCACTGGAAAAAGCAGTATAGAACATTGATGATTAAAAACTTCTTTTTCTAAATTATGCCTGGTCACCTCATTGAAGCATGAAAGGACAAATAATGGGGAAATTTTTATTGTTTCTTAGAAGCCTTTAGTATGGTGTTTATTCAAGCTGAACTCTCTCTACACAGGGAAGTCATTTTGGGCAGAGACCGCAAGATCAAACTTTCAACATTTAAGTTTTAATTACACTCAGTTTTTTCTTTCTCCCATCTGTTCACATCAAAAGTTCACAGCCTCCACTACAACATTGTCAGAAACATTTGCAATACCTTAGAAAGTGAGCATACATCATGAATAAATACTCCACAGTATTTTTTTTGTTCATTATGAAAAAAACCAAAAAAAACAAAAAAAAAAAAAAAAAAAAAAAACAAAAACAAAAACAAAAACAAAAACAAAAACAACCAGGCAACAAATTCAGAACAAAACAAAGGATTGCTCAGCTTGGATTTTAGCCTATTTTTACATAAGCATTAAATTGAATATTCATCTCAAGACACATTTGGCATTTGGTAATACAGCATTTGATGACACAACATATTTATGCTTAGACCATGAAACTTGCTTTTAACCCAAGAAGTGAAAAATTTTTGTGCCATTACAGATGCTCATTCTGCCTTCAGGTGAGGGGAGTTTTGAATTCAGATATGTATGGAAGCAATGTTACCCTTAGGCCTCATGCCTAAGACAAAACATCAAGATACATCCTGGCATCTTCACAATATTTGTGGTTTTGTTTAAAATATGCAACTGCCAATTAATGGAGACAAGTAAAGAAGTCAATATAGCAAATCATCAAATCACAGAATGATTTGAGTTGGAAGGCACCTTAAAGATCACACTGGTCTGCATCATAGGTTGGGCCAAATTATTAGATAGAAATGTCAGTAGTTTTTCTTCACCAATATAAAACTTCAAGAGAAAAAAGAGAGTTATAGTTTTAAAAATGACACTTTCTTTAAGAACTATAGTTTATCTTTATACAGTCATTATAATAAATCATGCTTTCACCAGCCAGCTGAATGATGATCCTAGCCTTAAAAAACAAGTTTGTGTGAATACGAGTCCACGATATTTAATCTTTCAGTCACCAAGTAAGGCACAATGCCAAGATTAATCTTAGTACAATTCCTTGGCTTTGAAAACCCAGGTCAGTATTTGAAAACTGAGTGGGTTTCCTCAGCATATAAATTAGTCACCCCATTTTGTTGCCTAAAAACCCCAGGTATATTAGTTTGCCCTATGCCCAACATGGGGAAAAGCATCTGCAACTGTGACAAGTAGTTTTCATTCTTACTCTCTATCTTTGAATTAATTCCTCTCAATTAAAAAAAAAAATTATAGCAAATTAAGAAGTACCTGTGCAAATTTATCTCTTTTGCTTTTGCGCCCCACTCTTGTAATTATATTTTTGTTAATATGTGCAAAGCTTTTGGACACACTAGCCTTAAACAGGTGGCAATGCTGGACTCCACTCTCTGATAATTTTCAATTGCTGAATTAATTGTAACTGAAATTGTGAGTAAGAGATCTTTGATGTCTACATAGTTGGTTGTCAGATATAAAACACTGAATGCCAAGGGGAACAGAAGGGGTACCAGGTTAGTCTATTCAATGCTGAGTTCTTTCTCTGATTTTGCATTTCCATTTCCCTTTTAGACTATTAATGCCCTGAATCGTAACTGGTTCACTGTTCTGTTCCCTCTGTAGAAATCTGTCATACAAATGCTTGAATAGCAGAGCATTATACAATTCATAAAAATGTCTGCAAGAAAGTAAGTAAAGCTTCTAGGAAAAGAGAGAGGGACAGTATATTTTGATTATTTTTTCAGATTTTCCTGTACAGTGTACAGAAGTTCTCTGGCCCCTACAATGCTCTTTCAATTTTTTAAGGAAGGAATAGAGATATTCAGTTCAAAAATTCTGTAAATCTTGAAGGTAAACCTAAACAATTTTTTCCTCACTTTTCTTTATGTCTAAAAGAGAATTTCTAATGAGGGCCACCTCAATGCCCTTTTCCACAGAAAACCTTCCAATACTGAGAGTTCCCAAGCTTGAATGAGGTGTGTATTTTTCTGATAGCTAGAACTGGTTTATCTTACCCAGGAAAGTTATTAATTCCCCTTTGTAGTTAACCACATCATAATCTTTATCCATCACTGTAGGTTTGCCTTCATTCTCCTAGACATTCTGCCAGACTTACTGCCAAGCTGGAATGGCAGTGACCTCAGAACTGATTCATCTGGATACCAAGTACCATTCTTTGCAGAATAGAAGCCTTGTACAGGGTCAATATTGAAATGATCCTGCCACCATTAGCTATTAAATCTATATAAGAGGAATTTCACAATTTTTTAATGTAATTTTTACTTCTGACACCTGGCAGATGGGAGTTTAACAGTTCAGTTATTATTCACATACATAAATATTTTGACTTTTATTGAGTTGATCATCGTAACATTTTCTTTCAAATAAAATTAAGATCTTAGCCCAAAAAAGCACTGGGACTTATACTGAACTTCAAAGCCAGTAGAGCTGCTAGTGATTTTTATTGAAGCTTCATGAAGTACTGCTGAATATGCAAGTACTGCTACATGGAGTACTAATGCGCTAGCTATTAAAGGTTTGATTTTCATATCACCAGTGTTTTAGATGATAAGTCTGATCCTACACATTGCATTCAGTAAAAGTGTTAATAGGTACAAACCCTGAATACAATAATTACTTGCTCTGCATGAGTAAGTTTACCTCTGGAGCTATATACATATTTAAGTTGATTAGCTCTTGAACCTTTGCAAACTTTTGCAAAATGAACCTACTAATATTACTCTATTGTATTAATTCCTTTTATTATAGTACTTTGGGGGAATTTAAATAATAAGTAGAAGAAAACTTTATTTTATGGACCCTTCAAAGCCAAGAAAGAATGTACTGGGGCTGTTTCTAATTAATGATCTATCTATAAGCCTTAAACTAGTAAATGTTACTACTGCAAGAAAAAGTTGTTGGCCTTTCAATGTAGTTAAAAATGAAAAGGCTTTTTTAGTCTTAAGCGTAAAGACTGAATTTTTCATGACTGGGTTAAAAAACTTTTAAAAATTGATTTCTTGGACTTTATTTCATTAGCCTATACAAGGTATGTTCCATAATTAGTGACAGATATCTTTTTAACTCCAATTGTAACTCATGAACCCTGGAAATGATAGTTACTCATGTTCTTTTAGCAGCTTAATTCTTTCCCATATTTGGGACTTCTCTGTCTTTTAATATGGTCACATACTCAAAAAGACTGATGAGTTATATTAAGAGGAGAATGTTTGCTTCACCTGGCATTCTTTTCTACTGAAGTTACAGTCAGTGTGATCTTAGAGCAAAGATATGTGTTACATTAAAATACAGGCGAATCACCTTTTTACCTCTCCTTATGACATAGTCTGTACAATAGAAAGAAGAAAAGCAAAGTTTTCCAGACTTTTTTTTCCCCCCAAATATTTCACCATTTGAGGCTGTAGATTTTTAACAGAAATATTAAAGTTGGTGTATGAATGCAGTGTGTATGAATAGAAATACCTGCATGTTCCATTGGACCACACACATCTTGGTACTTGCAAGTACATGCATGTGTCTGTGTGTGTGTGTGCATGTAAAAGAGTGAGTACATGAAGACCATGAGAGAACAAGTGTGAATACATAAAACCAACTTGCCTAAAGATTTCATAAACAAGTATCACATTTCTGTCCAAAATATTTCATGCTGTGTTATCTTGTACTACTTTTCCTGCAATGTGTATGCATAGACACTGGAGATTGTTTGAAAGTGAGAAGAAAGAGCTTTGGAGTCTAAAATTCCCTGTAGCCACTTGGTGACCTGGGCTGGAAGAAAAAAAGATAGAGAAAACAGAATCTGTGCCACAGTCCTCCCCTTTAAGTCTACAAATATGGTAATCCTTATTTTTTGCTAAAACTTGCCTCGCTCAGCCGAGGAATTTTAGTGTTTAAAGTGAGCAGTCCATATAAGTGTAAGGATCTGGTTCTGTGTACCTAAAATGGAGCTGGAACAAGAGCTTCTGGTAGAGGGAGCAATTCATTGTTTTACACTTATGGAGTTTTAAATGTATAGTGTGAAAGTTTTCTTCCAGAGAGTGCCAGAATACAAAAAAGCAGAATACAAAATTCATTAGTTAGGTAATTCTTTAAAAAGAAAAAATCCCAGCACGAGTAGCATTTTAGGAGGAGTTATTTTAAGCATTCAGATTTGATAAACAGTACTGATCATTTAAAGGGATTGCACTGAGGCTGACTTCTTTCGGATCTAATCTTGTATTATATCTACTGAAATAAGAAGGAAGGGAGGTGGTGGAGGGTGTCTGACAGAATTTGGAGAGACAAATTATTTAAGTTTATTAAGAAAATAGTGAGCTTGGGGCCTAGAAGGAGAAGATGGGGAGATGAAAGAAAAGAGGATAAACCACATGAAAAAAGAAGACAAGCCAAAAGAATTTTACATGAGGCAAGGAGAAGAATGGTATACCAGGGAGGAGCTGTCATAAACACGTGGTGCAGGGGAGTGACGAAAGAGATGTTTTTCAGACTTCAAGGGGTCTTGCACACCCCAGAATTCCCATCCTATAAAAAAGAGAAGTGAAATGGGTATTTGTTCTTTAAGGCTTATTTGGTGTTTCTGAAATTATTCATGACCAAAATGATTGTATACATACTCCTCAACAGATAAAAGTGAAAATCAGAGGAACTGATGATTAACTCTGCATTGCTGGTAGTGTAATTGCCCTAAATGTCCAGAGCATGGCCAGTACACCACTCCATGGCAATTATGGAGACCGGGGGGAATTATTTGGATTGATTCCTGTAATCTCCTGCCAAAATACAGAGGACAGCTTGTGGTTAAGCCATGATTAAGCCATGCCAGATTGCACTGACATTGGAATCCATATAGCAGAAGTTGTTTTTGAAAATCCATTAATCAGAGGTGATAAAGCTGCTTTTAGTTTTACTGAATGATTCTGCCCAATACAAATAAAAATTTACAAATGCAATTATGCTTTTATTTGACACCAGGCAAAAAAATTAACACTGATTTGCATAACTCCCTAACACCTTTTACAGTATTTTTTTAATTAGCCACCTGCTCTTGTTATGAATAACATCTATTTATGATTCTGTAACTGAGCAGTTTTATGAAGTAATGGTAGCATGCAAAGCAAATAATTTAGTCTGACCTCTTCTGATCCCCATCAATCTGCATATAAAAAATAAGTATGTTGATCTGAGAACCTGCTGAAGCCTTCAGAAGGTAAAAAACCACCAAATACGCAAAAACCTAAGCTACCTATTGTGAACACATTTTTCTATATACTTAAGGAAAATAAAGTCATTCAGATACATTGATTTTCTGCCTACTGAGGAGAGGAGAGGAGAGGAGAGGAGAGGAGAGGAGAGGAGAGGAGAGGAGAGGAGAGGAGAGGAGAGGAGAGGAGAGGAGAGGAGTACATTGTACAGTAAAATAAACAAGAATCAAGTCTGCCATTTCACACATTAAAGGTGTGGTTATGATGAACACTAAGATATTCCATTCATGCAGGCTGCAAAATTTCTGCCATACTTTATAATGCTGAAAGAGTAATGCAAAAAACTCTGTACTCAGCATGTTTTTTGGTAGTTGAGGGTGACTTAGTAATTGAACATTTTCAAAAATTATATAAATTTGATTGGAATTGAAAGACATGAAAAAAAAATTAAAAAGTTAAGCCTTCTATAATTAGATATTATGGGAGGTTTCTCTGTTATTGATAGTACTGGAGAACTTGATACATACCAGAATGCATCTGAGTCCATGTTTGATGTGAAGGCAAAGATATTTGAAAACTGACAAATGTCCAGATGTCTTATACGGATGTTCAGTGTGCAGGAGGTATGTGGGGATGAAGCACCAGCCACTCACAGGAGTTTAAGATTGGATTTAAGAGCTTTTTTATGTAATTTCGAGATGGTTGCATTCTTCCTTCTTCTACAACAAATATACCCTTTTTATTTGTATTTATTAATTTATAAGAAAATTAATTTTGGCAATATGAGGAAGACAGTTTACTGACTTCAATCCAAAAAGGAAAAAAAAAAGATAGACACACAAAAGGAAAATAGGAGGTATTAGGAATAGGTATAAGGAAAATAGGTGAGATTGTTCTGTATAGAATTAATCACCCATGCAGAGACTCATACAGCTAATACATCATGGTTTTCCTCAGTGTTTACAGATCAATTCCTATTAGAGTCCCACCTGCTTATTTTTAATGTTTCTAACTGATGTTTCTAATGTTTCTAATGTATCCTTCCTACAGCTGTAGAAGGAGAAAGGAATGAATGATTAAAATAACTTAATGCAACAAAAATTGCATACATATTGGCATTTTTATACATATTGGCTCACAGCTGAAAATCAAGTAATGAAAATAATCTGGGTCTGATGACTTGTGCTGTTTCTTCTGCTGAGCCTGTTAACTGATGCAAAATGAAGTAGTGTAGCTGCTACGATTAACAGCTTGCCCTGATAAATGTGAAAACTTCCCACAGCTTTCCCAAAAACTCTTCAGAGGTGAAATGCCTCAATAGAGGGCACCATATTGTGGCTTTTAGTTGGAGTAACTTACAGATTCTGTTTTCAGTAAGTTCAGTAAGTTTAACAAAAGGGATGGTTCCTGCAATCTCCTGCTGAAGCAAAGAGAAGGATATCCCCTCCCACCCCAATTTGTATCCCTGGAAATTAAGTCACTACAGAGATGTATTTTATTGCTTTAAAGCTCTGGGACTTATTGTGAAATGACAGAACACACTGCACAAGAACAATTCGTGAGACTTCTTTGCCTCAGCTCTCCTCTTGTCTCACCTTGCTTTGCCTACAGGAAGTTTCTCTGCTGCAGAACGCTAGTTTCTACATCAGGGCATGGGTAAAATTAAAGCCTCTAATGACAGCACAGAGTCTGACTGACATCAGCAAAGGGCATTCACTAGGATGGTGAGAATGGGCCTCAAATGGAGAACTGTTTAGGCCAGGCTCTAAATAGTAGTCAACATGAGAATTGTTTTGCACTGACTGTGCTACTCTAACTTGGAATCATTTGGAATCCTTCAGCACAGCTCCTGTATTTTGTTGTTGTTGTTGTTGTCGTTGTTTAATTCTTTTGTCAAATACTGTTTTACACATACAGAGCAAAAAATCTCAATTTTATCTTTATATCCCCCACTCTTTTTTCTACTTAATGCTGTGCCCTAGTGAGATCTCTGGCTGCTTGCAAAGCCTAAAACATGAAAGTGAATTAAATAAATCTCATAAATTCTGGATTTAAAGAGGAAAGTAACATGTCATCCGTGTCCTCCATACCTCTTATCCAGGTTGCTGGAGGACAGCAACCCTTCTTGACAAACTAAGAGCTTTTACCCACCAAGGAACACAAAGGCAAAATACCATCTTAGCATGACTAAATAAGACTAAGTATGACTTACAGTGACTAAGAATCTCAGTATCACTAAATTTATCTAAGAAACTCCCTTAGCATTCTCAGGAAAATACATTATGAGAGTGCCAGTTGCCACAGTCCACTTTTAAGGAAAAATATCCACTCTGCCTGCGTTGATACCTCCTGTTTGAGAGAAAATTTTCTCACAGAGGTTCCAGACTATTGCCTGCATTCTTTGGGTCACATCCTGTAGGGGACATTTACACCTGGATCAGCATTCATATGAATGAATCTCTTTCAGGCTAGTCCCTTTCCAAACCATTTGTTTTTAAAGTTTATCTTTCCATGTTAAAGACATTGAATATTTAATGGCCTTTTGGTAAACTTTTTTCCTCATGTTTGTGCATAAGACTCACCAGCAAATAGGTTTCATGAAAAAAAAAAAAAAAGGCTGAAAATATGTATCTGGGCTAACTGAGCAGCAGCTGTACTAAGTTTACAAAGATAATTCTCCCTTATAGACATAAAAAAGGGATATTGCAAAATATAGGTTCTCTTGTCTGATAATATTAAAATTGATTAGAATACAAAGAACTAAAATAATTGAAGAATCTGAGCAAATCCAAACCTGAAGAGTCCATTCATCCAGACAGATAAGCTCTGAGTTGGTATGACCTCTCCTCCCCACCCTCCCCAGTACATTTTCATTAGTAAGATATTTATCATAGCAACTACATAAATCATATTTTCTTGATCTACAGCACAGATTAATCTCAGGCACACAGTAAATTAGGCCTATCTTAAAACTCATGAAAGACCAAAAATAAAATTTTGCAACTGGTCACTTAACCCTAAATGCAAGTCAAATGTGACTTTAATAATTAGTGTAGGAGCAAAAGAATGTAACAAAGAGTTTAAAAGGTTTTTGTTGTAACAGGGTAAAAATTGTAGTTGTAGGTGAATCATATGCAACAGCTAACTTAAAAGAGCATTAGAAAGGCATGAGAATTAAATGGCAGTGGAAATAAGAGTCTAGTACATTATGACACACCCACTGCAGAGCTGTGAATTCCTTTCACTCAGAGCACAGAGAAGAAGGGAAGGATACAGTTAACTGACCATTAACAGTGATACAGTACATAAAGAAGGGGAGTCATGGCAAGTGACTTTGGATAAAAAAGGCAAAATTATTATTTTAGTATACTAGCTACTTCAGTGAATGACAAAAGCATTACTTATATGGCCATTCAGGTAGGAGAGTAGAAGGATGCAATATGCCAATATCTTTACATGCAAGAAGTCCCTTTTTTTTTTTTTTTTTTTTTAAACAGGATTTTAGTGACTCCATATCTTTTAAAGTGACTGCAGCAGCAGAAAGCAGAAATCACTGTGGAAGGAAATCAAGAAAACAGGTCCCAGTTTGCATCCTTGGGGCCCATTCTTAGGCTGAATTTCAGCATTTGGTCTCTTATCCATGGACAAGCTGGCTTGTCCTGAGTGCCTGTATTTTCAGCTACAGGACATGGTAATTGTACATCAGTTTGATTGATCTTTACCCTCTTTATGTGGGCTAAGCCTGCAAAGGACACATCCTACTGCCTGTAAGCACAGACTGGCTGGCAATTAACACAGCTCAGGTACCTGACACAGTTATGGAGGCACAAATGACAGGATCAGCTCTATGACTTGAAACACTGGAGGACCATAATGTATGGTGTACGTAGACAGGTATTTTGAGCTTCAGTGCTGTGTTATAGTGTCAGTAGGACAGGTTATTCTAGAGGGCCACACCAACATTTGTGGGCTCAGATAAGCCATTTATGTTATATATGATTTTCTTTGTCTCTGTGATTCGTAAAGTATGACAGTAAATGGAAAGCTCTGTCAACCTGAGATCTGCTTTCACAGGCATGAGTTCTTCCCTTTCTCCATGCCAGTGGACACTCATTCTCTCTCTCCTCATCTCTCCTGGAAAAAGTAGAGGGAACTCCAGTAATTCACTATTTTGACGAGAAAGTTAAACTCTGTGTGGGAAGTTACAAGAAATATTGGATCTAAGAAATGCTACAGCATATGTTTCTTCCTAAGACCACAATGTTTATTCCTAAGTTAGGCAGACCTAAAAACCTTTTTCCTAAGCAAAGGTGCATGGAAAATAAACAATGAGTCAGATCATTAAAAAACAAAAAGCACTGTTTTTAGCAAATAGAATAATAATGCAGGAAACATGTATCAGTAGAAATGTAAATATGTCTCCCTGTTACTTCCAATAAGTGGAATGGTCAGTATTCAGAAGGAAGAAATAGAAGCATAAAAGGTGTTACATTGATGATATATCATCCTTACAAGTCCAGGAGCAGGGAGCCTGCACAACCTAAGTAAACAGAAGTAAACAACATGACATATTTGACAAACAGATCATTAGCTACTGGACACTTTTTAGAACTTGGTCTACATGATCCTGTGATTATAATGAACTCATTTAATACATATTTTCTTTTTTAGCAAGAGGTTCCTGAGAATACCCAGAATTTACAGAAAGGTATGTAGCAACTATTTCATCAACTGTTTGCTATTCCCCACTTCTTCTTCCACAAAGTTTGGGCTCTAAAGAGCAAAGAAGGGAGGGGAGAGGAGGACAGGCAGAGCCCCCACAGCCTTTTGCCTTCTCATTTCCAATTCTGAGTGTATGAAATTGCAGGAAGGCAGAAAGAACCAAACTTCCCTTACTTGTAGGTACCTCAAAGGTTTGTCTCCCCCAGGGAGAAAATGATAGAGCCACATCTATTATATGGAAGTCTGAAGCTGTCTGTTATGACTTTTCTGCTACTCCAGTGCTCTTAGCTAGTGGGCCATAGAATCATAGAATAGTTGGGTTGGAAGGGGCTTTCAAAAGCCTTCTCATCCAAGGCCCATCCAATTAGCAGGAACATTTTTAAGTAGATCAGGTTGTTCAGAGCCTTGTTTGACATGATCTTGAGAGTTTCCAGAGATATGGCACTCATCACCTCTCTAGGCAACATGTGCCAGTGTTTCACCACCTTCATTGTAGAAAACTTCCTCCTTACAATGGTCCAAATTACCTCTCTTCTTAGCTAAAAAACATTTCCCCTTGTCCCAGTCCAACAGGCCCTGCTAAAACATTTGTTCCCATCCTTCTTAAAGGCCCCCTAAAAATAATGGAAGGCCACAATAAGGTCTCCCCTGCACTCTCTGTTCTGCTGGCTGAACAACCCTAATTTCCTCAGCTTTTCCTCACAGGAGAGATGCTGCATTCTTTCAATCATCTTTGTGGCCCTCCTCTGGACCTGCTGCAATAGGATTGAGGCAGCTCTCACTGAGGGTGGGGAATGAGCACTTCCAGGCTGAAAACTTCTCCCAGTAACAGCATGCAGCTCAGTTAGAAAAGTGCACTTTGACTTAGTTTCTACTTCTGCCTCAATGCTAGCAATTAGTATTCCTAACCTCCAACAACCACCACATAGAAAATAATATTTTTGTAGTAGATTCAACTATCTTATAGATGATAGCGAGAGTTCTTTGGTAATTTCAAAAGGGCCCACAGCCATATAATATTAAACTGTTACTAATTATCATAATAGCTAATGAAACAGATGCTTCTGCATAAGCCCATATCTGCATTAAGTTTTATAGGAGTGTATACCTGTAGATGAATCCACTGATGCTCTGACCTGCCTCCCACCTCTGTAGGATTGCTGTTTCCACGATACTCACATCCTCTCTCCTCCTAGGAATCAATCAGCAAGCCATGTTCATGCACTAACCCTGATTCAACAACCCACGTAAAATACCACATGGTTTGGGTTGAGGGTTGAAGACCCCCTTGTATTCAGGTGCGAGAAGGGAGAAAGATGGGAGAGAAGACCTTTCCCCTTAACATCTGCTTCTACCATTTCAAGTGTCAAAATCAAGACAAACATTTCCACTTTTTTCCCTCAATTTCTGATGTGAAAGAATCACCTGCTGCTTCCTTCTGCTACTAAGATGTCAGAAATAGGAAAATTTTATTACTGTTGCAACACTGTTGGTCCCACCTGCACTCTCCAAAAGCAGCAGTAACATTGCTCTATTAACCACCATTGACAAACTTACTGCTGTCTGGTGGAAGACAAAAAGGAGAAAAAGGGAGGAAAAAACCCACCCAAATGAAAAAGTTGCAGGCAAGCTTAACAGATAGAATGAAAGATGTGTAAATACTTTTGAAGGACACATTTGTTCTAAAGCTAAAAGAAATACAACTGCTCAATTACATTCTCTTTGTTATTCATCAGCAGGAGGGCAGAAAGCCTGAAATATATATTACATGCCCAGCATCAATTTATAAGAAAACTTCATCCCCAAATGCTCAGTTTTGAAAATGTCTAAATTTCTGGGTTGGAAAAAAAAACAACCCCAAACCCAGCCATGCTAGAAAATCTGCAAGTACATTTTGTTGCATCAGCCAACATAAATTGAGCTTATATGCAGCTTCTTTTAGCCAGACTTTATTCAATAACACAACTTGGAAAACCCTCTGCCTGCAAGACCATTCTTCAGCAGGGAGACTGAGCACTTTTGACTAAAATTTTAAAAATCTTGTCCAAATTTCACAGAAAATTACATGAAGATCTGAAGTCTCTCCCTCTTATATTTCAAAGACAGAGTTAAATAAGCCCTCTTGCCATTATTTACAATTGCAATCACTGTAGAAGCTATAAGAGAAAATCCTAGTCCATGGAAATAAAAAAATTCTCTTAACAGCATTTCACTGGATTTTATTGTTCTTACTTACTTACAAGTAATTAATATATCCACATTTATTATTATTATGATGTAGAGTAATGACACCACAGCTGAAAAGTCCCACTTTGAACAGTTAGCTCTAATTAAAGCATAGAGTAGTGGATAATGTGTTGCCACTCCATATGCTTAATCTTCTGTTTTGATTACTAGATTTTAGCTCATTCCAAGGAGATTCAAGTGTTATTCCAGCATCTGCCTACTTTGTAGACAAACAGCTATGCTCATATCATTATGCACTAATATCACATCACAATTTGATGTACTTCACAGAATCTTTAACATTAATAAAGACAATTATCTTTTCCCAAAATTTACAAACTTTAAAAATTATTAGGTTTAGATTTTTATTGTACCTGAAGAGAAAATAGCTTAACTTTTAAAAAGTTACTCTATTGCATCTGGGATTTTCCTAACAGGTTAATGAGTCACAAAAGGCTTAATGCTCCAAATTCTATTTTAGTGTCTAAATCAGAATGTATGCCAGACCCTCTCTAACAACGATTTTATGAAGCTAAGAGCAGTATTGTATCTGATAGGTTTTTAGTTTATTACAAGTAAGGGGAAGATACCTCATGACACATGTATTTGAAAGAGCCAGCTTTGCTTTACTGAACATGTTCTGCTTTAGAGGCAAATTCCATTCCCTAATTCTAAAACAGTTTGTGTGGTATTCACATACCCTCTGAACAGAGAGATGTAGCTTTCTCAGGATTTCTCCTGAGAGAAGCAGAGAAAAGAGAATCAAAACAATTCTTATCTCATTCTGTGCTGTGTTTGTGCCCATGTAGAATGTGGTATGGAGATTGTTTACCCAAGGTGATTGATTGATTGATTGATTGATTGGATTCTGGTGATAGTTGTTTAGATTCATTGGATCCACAATTGGATCCATGTGTTTGTCAGGATCCTCAGGAGTAAGACATGGATTTGCTTGTAAGTTAGTTAGTGACAGTTCTTGTTAGTGTAATATAGTTATAGTATAATAGAGTTTAATAAAGTAATTAATTAGCCTTCTGAAATCATTGGAGTCCTGCACATCATTCTTCCCACTGGTCAGACACCGCATTTTACTATAAGTTTGTACCAGAGTATTAAAGAGAACATGAAAAAAAGAATGTGCACCTCTATAAGGAGGCAGAGAACAGTGGAATTGTGGATAAAGCACCATCCAGGAGAGCACAGAAAAAAAACACTTTACAAAAAACCACTCAAGTAGGAAGTAAGCCCACCTGTGGACATCCTACATCCTATAAAGCCAACTGTACACACTCTGAAAGAAGGTGAAGGATTTGTCCCCTGATCATAAAGCAGAGCTCTCCCAGGGATTACAGAAGATATTCAAAACCTGTTAGCCTGAGCAGAGTAAATACTCCACACATGGCTGGTGGTATTGAGCAGATCAACCCCTTCTCTGTGATCACATTCCTTAAGGAATTTTGCTCAACAGTTGTGTATTTTGGGAAGGCTCTAATCATGTAAGTCTGTGTGAGAACAACTATAAAGAATAATTAAATGAGACCTGCCAGATCCCTGGGCATTTGTAACACAAATCTTAATCTGCTTTGGCATGAAAGTGAACTTGGAGAGATTCAAATCTGAACAGCCCAGGAAGCAATTTGGCAATGTAGCCAAAACAGTCAGGTGAGCAGCTTCACAGACCTCTAGATTTATTTATCTGCTCCTTGGTGGAATATTCCTCAGTTACAATTTTGTCCTTACTCCAAAGTGACAAAAAATAAAAATCTAGTCTTTTCTACTCATCTTTGGTTTCAAATGGAAAGTGTTGGTTTTAAGAGCGTAATAATGACACGAAAATTTAAATTTAAAAAAAAATTTTAAAATTCAAAAATAGAAGCAGTTTACAGTATTTAAGTTAGTTAGTGCTACTGAGTTCTGTGCCGGCCTTTTCTGTATAGGAAAAAAGAAGACATTTCATCCCAGAACTGTAAATAATATTCTCAGAATTATCATCCATGTAGTCTTAATGTAGGATTGAAGCTGTCTCAAACTGGAATACAGCTAAACTACTGCTATCAACTGCTTATAACAGGCCTAAGGCTTCTCCAGGTTGCTTATGTGAATATTTTGAATTACTAAAATTTCAAATCACCAAAAGTATCCTGAAGCCAAAGGTTCACTGATAATCCTTCAAAGACGAGATTTTTTAATACCCTTTATTAGAGGTAGGGTATACTGGAAAGCTGCACAAAATAAGACCCATATGAGGACAAAAAGATTTACACCTATTTTGAAACTGACAACAGTTTAAATCAGATTATCTAAGTATGATTTCCCTTACATGCTATATAAATGCCAACCATAATCTGTTTACAATTGTTTGTGATTAAACAGCTGAACTATAAGATCCTTCTCAAGTCTTCAGCAAATGTTTTTCAATAGCAGGGAACTGTGAGAATTCTTTGTTTGGATACTTAGGTAAAATATGCAGGATGATGTCTTAAACTATGATGTGGAAATGATCACTAAACTTAAGTGATCCTACTAGGGAATTTACTGTTCCTACACTATTTTGTACAGTAACCTGCAGAACTGGAAGAAGAACGGGGCTAAAGAAAATGGCAAGGGATTTTACAGATAGAAGGGTGTAGGTATTTTCTGTGGAGAGAATGAGCTTGGCTTTCCAAACCAAATCCCAACTACCAAAGTGTTTTTCTGGGTCTTGCAGGTCTCAGTATTTGTCTTGATCTTCTCCTTACCGTCCTGCCCACACCCACTCAAGTGTTGGTCATAAGCCATTTTCCTCATCCACAATTTTCACCATATTTTAACTTTTGAACCCCTCCAACCACAGAGATACCAAAATGTAAACATCCTAGCACCAACTTTAAGTTCTTTATTTAATCTCTCCTATTTTTCTACCTACTCTGTCTCATTTACCCATTTCTCAGCCTTTTCACATGGTTTTAGATGTTGTACACTAAATATGGAAATTCTTTCTTTAAGTATCCACAAATCTCTCCAGTGTTAATAGTGTTTTAGAAGGCACTTAGTAAGGAAACTGAAGTGATATCAAAGACTAACTAGAAGCAGCTTATATTTTTGTTTGGAAGTGAATTGCATAAATATTAGCTACCAAAGCTAGTGCTCCCAAAGTACAGAATATGTGTTATTCTTACCTAACTTTAGAAATCCAGAATTATTGCCTGCTTTGAAAGCCTATATTCATGCAGCTATTAATAATCTTTATGTTCCTTTATCCTTTGAAGGAGAAAAATGCCCATGTAAACACATGAAATTTTAAGAGAAAGAAGAAGAATCAGAAGTACATTTCTTATTCATCTTCAACATGAAGAAAAAGCATGTTTTTAAAGAGAGTAGCATTTCAAATTTATTTCTCTTTAAAAAAAAAATTGCTGTGTTTTGAACAGACTATTTAAAGAAGTCATTCATGCTTTTGTCCAGGATTTCAATTTAAGACAATTAAAGAAATGTAAGAAAGAATGTAAGAAATGTTAACATTTTAAAGCATACAAGTGATTCTTCCCAAATATACAGATACCATCCAATATAGCAACTCTGACGATACGGGTTATATCTCTGGTAATTATTTATTTCAGGGCTTTGCAGACTGGTTGTGTTAAGAAGAAACCCTATATACTAAAAGAGAGCATCAAAAATTTGAATGCTGAAATCAGAATTGATAATCTGGATCCTTTACACTGACATAAAAGGAAAGTCATTTTTCTTTTGATGCTAAATACTAGCAAAATTGAAAATGAGAGCAACGATTTGACACTAAAAGGTTCACAAATATACATATTTCAGGTTTTAATTTATTACTTCTTCTACCATGGGTACAAAATACCTTGAGAACCCTGCTGCAATTAAATGGACAACATTGTTTTGGTTACACAGAATCTTGTAATTTCTAGTGCAAAAAAACCAAACTGCTGATCTGTGTGAAGGGAATGTTTTCCAGAGTTTTTTTGGCTTTTTAGTGCTTTGACATCTTTCTCAGGACACCATTTTCTGACCATAGGGATCTTTGGTTTCAGGTAATGAGATACTGCCAGAATAACAATATTGTACTGTACTGTCCATTTCCAGTGCTTTGCAAGGCTTAAATAATTAAAGTCAGGATCCAAACATAAAAGAGAAAACAAATTTTTGTAAGAAGGGAGGTATATGAAGGGTGGCTGTATAGATGATGGGAAGGATTATTTTATTGCTCTTTCTTTCAAAGACCATGATACAGGATATGATAACTGCAATGTCCAAGCAAGGCCTTTCTCCTATAACCAGACTATTTCAGAATGTGGTGAAAAATATGTCAAAATACATAATTTGTGCCATGACCTAGATTTTTAGTCATTTTGTAGTAGCAATTTCCACAAAATTATTGCAGTGATTAATCATCCTACATTTACATGTCCTCTGTAAGTACATTGATTCTCTTTTTACTGGTAATTTCTGCTTGTAAATGCTAAAAAATAGTAAAAAGGGAGGTTCTGTATTACTTTTTTATATGACTGGATATAACAACTGTTCCAAACTTTTTCCCTAAGAAATTTTTTTAAAAAATTGTTCAGGAGAAAAAAATCCATCCATTCCCTGAAAAACATTCATCTCTTTGTTTCTTAATTTAAAGTAGAAAGAGAAAAAGAAAAACATTAAATAAAGCTGCATCTAGACATCAAAATGTGCACCTTTTTTTGATATTGCCATAAGAGAGTTTTTCCCCTCAAACTACTACATTCTTTATTCTAATTGCTGTTCAACACCTGATTTACACCTCAGTTGTATTCTCATATAAGCATTTTGCATTTCTTTCCCTTATAGGCTATAAATAATTGGTAGTTTTTCACCAAGAGGAGAAAGAGAAGTTCTATTCACACACATGCAGTACTGCCAGCACATAAAACACCCAGGTTGTAAAAATAAAAAACTGTCTCCCATCAGAAACACTTGCCAGTTAAATGAAAGGCCATTCCATTAAAGCCTATTAGAATTACTCAGAGCTTTCTGAAGGCCAGAGAGACAAAGTCTCCCATTAAAAATCCCAATTCCCCAAAGTTCTCCCCATTACCAAGATACAGGACAGTCTTTTCAGGGTGTGTCCTCATAATCAGGAACTGAGCTTCAATAAGACAATACTTATGATATTTCTCAAGTGTATTTGTCATATCAATTGGCCAGAGCAGTGAGGAATTGCATGTCAGAAAAACTCTTTCTTGTTAGGCTTATCTCTATGAAGGAGCATTGGACCTTGCTGCCTCTGACTTCCTTAGCATCGTCCTTGGCATCCCACAGCACTAATGTCTGCGAGACCTTTCCTTCTTTTAGTGTACTTTACATCCATCACACACACCTGCTTTTTTTTCCCAGCTCTTTTCAGGGTCTTCAGAGGCTTTATCTCTCTAGAGCTCAGGGAATCTTTCAAGAAGGTACCACCAGAGGGCAAAGCCGGATCAGGAGCACCCGAGCTCATCCCGGCTCTGTCCCACAGCTCGGAGTGTGCTGGTGCTTCAGGACTAGCCGCTCACAGTTCACACACTAATTGCAACTAATTGCAATCACCAGGCAAAACCCCCTGTCTCCAGGAAGGTTGCAGTATCTTCAGGATATTAAATTAAAGGCCTGGCAGCATAATTAAACAACAGCTTCATTACCTTGTGATAACCTTTTTTGGAATTTGTGGGAATCCCCAAAATTTTGCTATAAGAAATTAAAGAGAACAATATGAGAAGAACTAAAGGAATAATTCACATTAGATACTTCAACCCTTAGTTTTGAACTCATTAAAAGATAGTCTGGTCTAGAAATTTATTTAGAGAGAAAAAGCATTGCAACTTTATCTCTGGAAGCATTGGATCTGTATTGGAGTGACCATCAAGCCTGGATGCAGACTCCATTTCACCAAGAAATGTTCATATGGCACGTTTAAAATCATGAAAGGGTAGCCAGCTATCACAAGACAACCCATCCTATTTAAAATGATGATTAGAGGATGCATTTTACTTGATGCTTATGAGAAAAACCTAGCAAATATGCATTTATTCCATAGAAAGTATTCAGTCCCCAAAGTGTATTTCAAACCATTTGTGCACCTGATCTTTTAAGAACAGGTCTTACTTAAAGAAAACAAAAAATCACCTGCATCTCATTGTACTTCAGACAAAACACCTATCCAGGTGCTTCACATAAAGTCTGCTTCCCTTCTCTCTTTCTGATCAGCATCTTCCTAAGATTTTACATTTTCCCTTAAGACTCTGTGCTATTCATACTGAAGAAGATTGATGATCCAAAAAAAAAACAATTAATTATCAGCACAGTCAATGTAAATCTAAGTGTAATTTTGTGAGTACAGTGTTTCTCAGGCAGCAATATCATCAGTAACTAGCCATAGCAAAGTGAGGAGAGGGTGTTGCATGCCATGAAAACTTCACATCTGCTTCTCAAGAGAACCAGCAACTCCCACACCACACTCACATACCCATCACCACAGCGGGTTTTCAGTCATAATAAACTTCTGCTGACCCAGACACTGGCACATCACCCCTCCAGCTGAGAGAGTCAGTCAGCTTGTTGGTAGAGCACTTATTTTCCAGCAAGATATGATCTCATATGCACTAAAGATCCATGAAACATACCTCAGCAGCAATGAGCACTCCAAAGGCAGAAAGGCAATCCTTCATCCAACAGAGCAGAGTGTCAGAAAGTGGAGCAGATCGATACCCAAGTGTGTGGAAAGTGCCAGCGTTAACAATCACTGCAAGAAAATTGGCTGCTATGCCCACAGTCTAGAAAATTATCCACCTGGTACTGCTCAGGGATGCACCCATCCATTTAAAATCTTTGTATGGAAAATGTTGTGATGTCTAATTCACACATGCTTTTGGGCCTAACTGCACTGAAAATGTGTTCCTTGAGGTACCTTGCTAGGGGATTTTCTGTGTAAGCTGGTGAGTCCTGGTCAGGGCTGGAGCTGGAGAAATAGACTCCAAAAGACCAAAGCAGCAGAAATCTACTTTAGAGATACATGATACTGAAAAGCTGAAAAGCCTGTCTTTTTTTTTTTTTTTTTTTTTTTTTTTTTTGTGCTAGTCACAGGAAAGCTTTACCAGAGCCATTCTAGACAATTTGATCGTCTATGGCCAACCTTGACACTTCAACTTCTTCAAGATGTCAAACAAGAGGAGTTTTAAAATCTTATGCTCAGCCAATATTGTTACAACCATCAGGAGGGCTTTTTCCAAGATGATTCCTTTAAACAACAATAATAATTTTCTATATATTTTAGGGTGTATGTGAAGATAGGGTCACTAGAGTTCATGCTAATAATGTACAGTACCACTAAAAGTCAAAATTACAGGAGTACAGGCAGGAACTACACCTGCTCTTTTTGCATAAAAATATTTAAGCTAGGAAGAATGCCATTGCACAGCTGAACTATCATTTTCAATGGCCAGAAACAAAACCTGCAAACAATTAATCCTTTAATCTCTATTATAAATTATATCTTCCAAATTACATTCCTAGGCATTTTAAAAATATATTGTCTTTCTGAAAGTAGTCTAATCATTCAGAAGAACTCCTGCTATTGGACAACACTGGGTTTTACTTTTCTTCTTTTTTAATATTATTTTGTTCTCAAGTGAACTTGAGTTTATTGTTTTAGCAATACTGTACTGCATGTATATATTCCCTTCACCATTTGTGACAAAACAGTCACAGGATTGCTGCAGAGAACAATGAGATCAGCAGGTGTTAAGATACCTTTCTGTATGTGCAATTTTTTACATTAAAGAGGAAATATAAAAATATACAAAAAGCATATCAGACCTTCACAAGACAACTTCATGAAAAGCTAGTGAATTTCAAAGGGAATTTTTACATTTATAATTGCATGAAGAGAGTGTAATTAGAAAAATATATTTCTATCACTGTGTTATAAAAATAAGTTCTCTAAAATAATTTTTATATATAATTTTAATATACTATGTTTAGGATCCAGAAACTACAAATCAAAATGCCAGCCCTAACCTCTCCCCAAGCCCTCTTCCCCATACAAGTTTCATTAGCATACCTAACAACATAAACAGCATGTATTTTTAAGAATCCTTCAGAAACACTGAGATCTTTTGACTGTGCTATTCACTTGCTGGGGAAATACTCCTGGATGTCTTCATCTCCTTTGCTATGCTTTAAAATATGACAGCCTCTGCATCTCTGCCTCTGAAGCTGCACACAAGCAAGAGAGACCTGCATATTTTGCAACTCAAAATATTTCTGCTCTTAAACTTGAATAGTAGTGGAAAAGACCCAGAGAATCCATTTTACATTTCATGTGTCCCTTCTCCCAGTAATGAGAATGTTATCATTTCCAGCCATCAATAGACAGGTCTTAATGCTGTCAATAAATCAACTTGTACATTTACAGAAAGCTGCAAAACTAAAATGCAGGTCGCCACTCTTCTATGTCAGAGGGCTGTGATGGCTGTTCCATATAATGCCTTTTTTAAAACCTGCTCAAACCCTACTCTATTCAAAGAAGTTCCTTCTGCCCCCACCCATAACACTGCTGTCAGACAACATCTCTCAGCACTTACCTACAATGCCTCTAATCCAAAGTCATAATATGGAAAGTAGAGGAAGCAAGACATTTGACTTCACCGTTAATCTTTTAGGAAGCAGTAAGATCACTTACCATAGTTGGAGCACCTTTCCAAATTTGCCTTCTTTGGGAAAATTTCTTTTATTTGTACAGTTTTAATCACAGAAAGACATATTCTGTGTAAAATTCATTTCACAGAGCAAGAAAATTCTACATTCTTATCACCCAAATAACATAAAAAGTTTTACTGAACCTAAAAACCCTTGTCTCTTTAGTGTAATAAACTGTGAGTCCAAAGCAATAACAATCAAAACCCCCGACGAAAACATCTCACTCATCCAAAACCAATTCCGGTTGGTCAAAGTTCTCAACAGTTAAGTATCAGCCCTTGAAATGCATTTGCATATTGGTACCAGAACAGGGTGCAGAAACCAACTGTCATTTAATCAACTTCCTACCCCATATAAAAAATGCTGCTGAAAAAGTAGACAAATTCTATAGGTAACAAAGACCAAAACAGTGGCACTCCATGTATACACTCTGTGTACAAGAATTAAGCATTGAACAATCAGAACAGAAAAGTCAAGACACTAGTATTCTTTCATAACTGAAAAAAGTGACCTTTTTTTTATTTTGTCTCTATCATTTAAAAGCATCATGAATTAATTAATGCAGTTATAATACATTAACCTGGGTGGTAGTTTTGAACTTCATCTTTTCCCTTCCATGACAGTGCTAATTTATTTAAGACATTTGAAACCTTCTGTATTCACCACTTTATTTGCCTGTTCTGGAGCAACAAATCTATAAACAACTAATTGTTGTATGATATGAGGTCTCTAGTATGCTTATGCTGCATCAGTCAAGAAGAATGATATTTTCAGGCATTTGTAGCTTTGCAGTCATTCTACTCCAGCCTGCAACTGATCTCAGAGGATCAGAGTGAGCTATAAAAGTAAATTTCCAGAGTTTCCTAGCCATGCCACTCCAGAGACTTAGGAAAGAGCAATCACAACATCTGAAATTAACTTCTAAAAAAAAATCCTCTTACTTCTTTTAAACACATTTAAATAGAACAACAAACTCACCAAATTCACTTGTTTATTCTTCATTTGGGAAGCCAACGTTCTACAGATGAGGTGCTATGAATCCAGCTGCCTTTCCCTCATTCTAGGAAATGTAGGAGATGTGAAAGGTTCAAGTCTATCATCAGAATGCAATGCTGGTGCATTTCTACAGCAGGGAGACAGAAAAAGCAGAGGTGGAAGGAGAAAAATCAGCCCTCACAGCAGTTTAAGAGTTCTGGCATGTTGTTATTGCCTCAGATTGCTATGACTGGCTTTAGTTGATCTCCCCTCCTCTGACATTGCTGCCTGTAGAGCTGGTGAGTGCAAAGGAAGGCTAATCACTGTGCACCTCAGGCTGTATCCTGCAGTAATCCCTGGAGATTTATCAATACCTGGGGAGGAAAGCAATTTTGCCACCTGGCACCTGGGATAAAATGATCAATTTCTTAATTCTAGTACTAATGTTGGATTCAAAGCTAAGTGATAATTATCCCAGCTGGTTCTTAAAATAGCTTCTGAATGATGCTGATCATGATTATTAAAACTGGTGTGAAATGCATTGTGGCATATGAGTTCATTTGGTTTATTTATAGATTAATTTGCCTCTGTTTATGTTCATGTTGAATTTAGGGAAGGATAGGAGTTTTCCCCTGTGAGAAGAGCTTCCTCTTTTCCTAGTTGATATCATTACTTGCTAGATGCATAAATTGGCAAACCTTTCACACTAATGGCAAACTACAATAAAACAGTTGGTGGTTGCTTAACAATTCGCTTTATTTATTTATGGCTGTATAAATAAAGGCTTGAATCAGCTTTGCCAGTGTCACAGAGAGAAGGAGAAGATGCTGTTTTCTAAGAGGTTGAGGGGCACAAGCTACCAGACAAAGCACCCCTGCAGCCTGAGCTCTGCTTTCAGGCATTGCTTATTGCCCTCAAAATCAACAAACTCATGAAATCATTTCACCTCTTTGTAAGCAGGTGAAGGAGCAGTGAAAAATTCCAAGTCACTGTTAGAGGAAGAACTAAATCATTTGTTCAAGCTGAAGTTTGCCTGATGGTGCCTTTGGACAGGTATCAGAATATTGAAGAATGTACTTGTAAAAAGTACAAGTACAAAAAAATAATACCCTGAGCAAAAACAGTAATAAGAATGAGACTTTTTTTCCCCCATACATTTTATGTGACTTTATTTAATTTTACTTTATCAAATATGAAAAAGTTCAGTGACTCAGTAAACCCAGACCTGTGATTTTTTTCTCTGTCTCTCTACAAAACTTGACAAAGTTCCTTAAATGCCTCCATTTTTATTTTAACTTTCTAGATACCTTTAGAACCTTCTAGGTACTAGGAAGCTCTAAGAACCCTGGGTACAGGTTTTGTACCATTGGTCTGACTGTGACTTTCAACCAGAAGCTCTCTGACCTCTGCTTCCATAAAAATGTCCTCTGTTAGATAACTAACTCTTCAGACTGTGTATAAATACCTTTTACCAAGAACCTCTGTCTGTTCAAGACACACTGTTAAACTGCTCTCATTTAAATTATTCACTGAGAACTTGCAAGGAGGAAAACACTTCCATCAGTAAGCTGGGTCACCTATTATATAACAAAGCCAAATTCCTTCCCTCTTTCTGCTTCTACATATCTAAAACTTCTCTCCTATCTCACAGGTTTTACCCTAACCACTACACTGCAGTGCATGAGTCAAGAGTCTCTCAGGTCTGAGAGAAACCAAGGACAGTGTTTCAGTGCAGCAGTGAGCTCAGGTGTCCTGGAGCATGTACAGATTCTCATTCCCATGTGAGGTCATATTACATATGCCATAATATCCAGTGGCTATCTTAATCACCAGAAATGTTAGGCATCCCGGAAAAAGGGAGTAGAATTTCCAGCTCGCATAACACTTGTGCTTGTAAACGATTCCCTTGTCCCAGCAGAACTTGAATGTTTCCTCAGCCTGTTCCCACTGGGATGTCCCTGGGCTGCCACAGGCACCTACCACTGATTTGCACCCCACAGCAGACAACATGCATTCATACACATTTGGATTTCTATGTGTGTATCTCCACAGCACAGAAAGGAGATGAACCAGTGCTCCCTGTCTTTAAAGAAATTCTAGACACTACTAGATACAGTTAGACCCAAACATTACTTTCTACATCTGTAAGTTAGTCTGCCAGTTTTGCCTTGAAAAATCAGGATACCGGGACCAGGTCTGTCCAAGAACTTATTCTGGAGCATGTATATACACCTCTCTGAAGTTTTGAATGTAGCATTTGAAAGGTCTGATGAAAGTCCCTGTTCATATCAGCATTTTCTTCCTAACTTGGGGCAGTGCTGTTCTGGGCTGGTGTGATGTTCTGCGTCAGTTTGCTGTCCTAGGTTAGTTTTCTCTTCTGGGTTAGTTTACTGTTCTATGTGAACTGACTTTGAACTGCAGTCTAAGGTGTACCATATATAAAGAGTTTTCATGCAAAATTTGATTTCAGGTAAGAAAAAAAATCTTTCAGATACAGAAGATCCAGACCCTTTCTGCATTACATCTCTCCTCTCCTCTCCTCTCCTCTCCTCTCCTCTCCTCTCCTCTCCTCTCCTCTCCTCTCCTCTCCTCTCCTCTCCTCTCCTCTCCTCTCCTCTCCTCTCCTCTCCTCTCCTCTCCTCTCCTCTCCTCTCACCTCCTCTCCTCTCACCTCCTCTCACCTCCTCTCCTCTCCTCTCACCTCCTCTCCTCCCCTTTTTTTTCCCAAAGACTGATGAAAGTCAAAGCCTTAATTTTTTGTCTATTTGCAGAAACCTATATTTTTTACAGCAAAAAGTAAAAAGTTTCTAAATCAAATTATTACTAAAGAAAACAGAAAGCAGAGAAAGACATTATCTTGATGACATACAAGGTTCTTTATTATTTTCATCTCACTCATACTATTTTCTTCCAATAAAGGTTTTGACAGCTAAGATAACATGTGGATAAAACAGCAGGTGTTAGTCAGACCTTACCCCAAATTTCATCCTGGAGAGAATAACAAATACAATTTAGTTTATTTTAAAACAAAAGATAGGAGGATTGGTAAGGAAAATTATGTAATGAAGCTTTAAATATTGTTTTATTAATATGTAAAACTACAGCATAAACTAAGAAATTTACAATACAAAAATGTACTTTACCTCTCCCACCTCAAATATGTCTAAAGTCAATCAATGCTAAAAATTTGTCCAGACAAAATGTGTGCTCTTTACAACTTAGAGTTTCTAACTTGTAACAATGGACGAAAATAATGGTATGATTTATGATGGTCTCTTTCAGTTATGCAGCAATGTCTGAGTTACAAACATATTACTATTTAAGAAATAGTTTTCAATTGTTTTCAATTTTATGTATACTTATATATTTATAGTGCAGTGGTAAAAAATTAAAGCATTTTAGAGTGTTTAAAAACTTGCTTTCAAACTACAATTCTTTGGTGGACTAACTTCTAAGTTGTTTGGAAGATAGAGCACAAGATAATAATGAGAATGGCTTAACTATAGTTTAGCCACTGGAATTTTAATTTTAAATGACATGGTAAACTCCAAAACAAAGCACAGACTGCCACTAGCTGTTCTCTGGATTTAAATTACAATACAATAACATAATGCTATGAATAATTACTCTTGTGTAGAAGTCAAAATTATATTTGCTTTTAAATGAAGGTGTATCTTTTCCCTGCAAGCAGCAAGGTAATCCCACCACAACTTCACAAACCTTGTTAAAATCTCACTGCTATTGTGAGTGACATGCAGTGGCAGCATAACACAGCAGAAGTAACACATAACAAGGAGACAACATGTAATATAACTCACTCCATTACTTTTTTTGGTCACACAAAAAGCAATTCAATTTTCAAGCAGACATAGGCATGCACTTTATTTATCTCTGGACTTTGCTACCCAGATTTGTTCCCAGATTTGTTGAAATGACCACTGGCAGCTTGGGCATATAGGAATAATCTTACAATCTTTTTTATACTACCATTTTATAAACCTTTGCTTTTCTTGTGTTGTTCAGTGTCTTTTTTTTTTTTTTTTTTTTTCAAATTATGCTTGGTATGTAAATGTGCACACATACATTCGAGTCTGATACAAAAATTTCTTGAGTCCTTCACCTGCTGAAAAAGCCTTTGGTCCACCAGTGTAATTAGTACAAAACCTTGAAATAATCTTATTAGATACTCAACTACAATTAAAGGTATTTGCTTTACAATAATGACATTAAGAAAGCTTTTTCCTGTCAAAGTCATATATTAGATTTGAAACTGAAAATACATCTCTTTCTTAATCCTCCTGTGCTCAAACAAACATTCATTGCAATCATATAACTAAGTACCATGAGATAGACTAAGTAGTTGACTTTGAATGAAAAACACTCTCAAGAATTCATAAAGCTCAGTCTACCTTGTCATAGCTTGTACAATTATTGCCAGTGAAAAGCAGCTTTGGAAAGTGTTGCTAGAATATGATAACTGAACACTGAAAATTGAAGTGGAATGTTTCACCTGAAGTAAGAGTTTAAAAGTAAAAGATACTAATTCTTATTTGATTGCTTATTCATATATTTGTTTTACTATTTGTTACCAGGTACTCAGCAACTTTATTAATTCTCTAATTTCAAACGTTTTTCTTCTCAGGAGCAAAACTGGCAATGAGGTCAAATGGATTAATATGTTGAGCTGAATAGCTTTTATACAATTTTGAGTGCTTTTGCTGAGAGACACCTGAGACCAGTTGCTATAGTAATATTTTTCAAGAGAACCCCGTGTTGATGTTGTTCATATGGGGTAGAAATGCAGAGAGGAAATTAACCACTTTGTTATTCCATGCACAGGAAGGCCAGCTTGCACAACTGTTAACAAATGAGCAAAAAATGTCACAGATTGGTAGCCATTTGGAGGTGGGTGGAGTGGGAGATAAGTGGAGAAGAAACAGGTCAGATCCATACCACAAAGTTGGGGGTAGGTGTAAGTAATGACTATATATATATGTGTATTCTAATTAACTCATTAGCTGTCAGGGAAGATACCAAGAGGAGCATTAGAGATACGTGTTTCAGCTCTCCAGTATGAACAAAGCCTCTTGCTTGAAAATCTCATCTCCTTGAACCAGCTCAGGTAGCACCTGACAACCTGGTTCAAAGCCTTCACAGCCAAACTTCACATCAGAGACTTTTTGCTTGAGACAAGGAGCTGACAAGCAGGGCAAGTTTCCTTGATTGTCTCCCTTCTCCCCATTTCCCCCACAGACACTTCCCGTATTTGTTGCCCTTACTGGCCAACAAGTGGTGCCACTGTCAACTTTCTGATTTTGAAAGAAAGAGAATAAAGTGTGCAGTAGCACTGAGGACTGCTGGACTGTTAATTATCTTTGATGCAGTTGGTCCTTAAGTTTGAGTCTGTCAGAACATAAACTTTTCATCTTTAACTTCACCCACACAATGGCATTCATGCAAGCTGTGACAGTGCAGACTCACACTTTTCTTGAAAATCTCCCACTGAGGTGAAGCTTGTGTAAACAGGACAGGTGGAGTTTCAAGAAAAAGTGATGTCCAAAATAATGTTTGAGGTTTTTTTAAGTTAGGCAAAGCTTGAGATATGACTACTAGTCTTAAAAGCCAGGAGGTGACCATGCAATGAGAAATAAAGGTGCTTTCCTGGTACAGAGCTCTTGTTTAATGGTGTGACTGGCTGTCAAAGGAAAAATATTGGAAAGTGAGGGGGTAAGAAGAGAAACTGAGACTGCACATTGGCGGGGAAACTCCTTGTAGGTTTGGGGGTCCTGGACTCCTCAAGGAACGCACAGCCAAGAGTTGCAGAGAACATAAGCAAAATATTTGTGGAGACATACATGGTTTTGTCAAATATTTTAATTTGTTATCAGCCACTAAGCTCATTTCTTGTCTGTGTTTCAGCCAAGTCACAGTTGATGCACCTTCATGTGTCTGAGGATCTAATTATAAACAAAGAGCATTTGCAAGCTTTGGGCTTACAAAAACAGCACTAGATACAGGGAGTTCCTATGAAATCAGAACTGGTACTGTAGACTTAACTTTTTGGAAATTCATTCCTTATTGGCTGTAGTTCATGCTATGATGGATTAAGGCAGAGGTAGTGAAATGAGTGCTGGTCTGCCTTTATATACTGTGCTGTTAACTTCAGAGGTTTGAGAACAGTTTGGCATCCAGTTAGATTTTCTCAGGTATAGGCTGGAGGATTACTGACCTTGTCAGCCTTTCCAATGAAACTTTCTTGCTCATGTCTGAGCCAAGAGACATTGAAATCCATATTTTCTTGGCTGCAGGGACAACTTAGAGCACTTAGGGAAGAAAGCTGATTGTAGTCATGACAGGCACAGGGAGAGGATGTGGTGCCAGAAGACTGAATGCTGACAGATAGGGCAATAGCAGTAGGGGCTCCTAGTAGTGGAGAGACAAGGATCTGATTTTAGATTTAGCCCTCTTGGTCTTGGATGTGTACTAGGATTAAGCCCCTAGACTCTGAAGACAACAGTTGACTGTCCTGGTCTGTTTTCCAGAGGAGGGTGGGAGAACATTGCTCTGTTATACTTGGTCAGCTTTGAGTACGCAGTGGCTGGTACCATACTTAGTAGCTATGTGTGGCTGCCTAAGTGATATTAGTCTGGACTCCTCTGTCATGGGGCCCACTTTCAAGCTCCTCCCTTAGAAAAGACAAGATCAAGTACTACAGTTCAGAGGCTCCAGTGAATACTGTCATAAGAGGCAACTCTGAAGTAAGCTGCAGCATTCAGAAAACAAAAGCAGAGGGAAAAAAAAGAAGTAAGACAGTTTTGTGGATTATATTTTATAAATGTTACAAATCAATTGCTTATTTTTGTCCCTAGTTTGATTCATTTCTTCCAGTTCCATCACAGTTTAATTATAGCATATTAAATGAAACTACAAGCTGCACAGCTAGGCAAGTCATTGAGAAGATGGACATAGATTGTGTAGATCAGTGCTCAAGGCTAAAACTGAGATATATAAGTGACATTAGTTGCTTGTTCTGCTCTCATCAATGAGTGCAATGTCATTTGATCAATACAGACAA